>NC_088780.1:54716032-55356448 GCF_958450345.1 Calliphora vicina | reverse complement strand
TGATAACCTATTCTAAAATAGGAATATATAACTGTAAATAGGGGTATTCATTAGGTAAATAAAGTAAGTAAATATAAAATCTCAGATATTCTACAAAATATAAAATGTACACGAAGATGCTTCATCACTATGCATTCTACACAAAGCTCGATCAATCAATTTAACTACTATGCGTTCGATGACAACTGAAAGATCTTCAAATACGGTATATTTTTTTCCGAATAAAATGATATGCTTTTGCCATTAATTGTATGCTTTTAACAAGTCACTGAATCATGAATTCAAATATACAGTGCAGTATTACCTTGAATATATTCGATGTGGTGATTTCAAAATTGATTTGATTATCCGAAAATGATACAACAATTAATTTATTGTATGTTAAAGTCAATCACTCTAAAGGGTTTCTAAAATTCACGCAAGATTTGTATTTTAAAATCATCTCCATAATCATGAAAATTTTATAAATACTACCGATCGATATACAGGCCATATATCATATAGCAGCTAGATTGATGGTAATGGGAGACTGGCTGATAAATAACCATAAAACCAGAGACCAAATGATAATTGATATCCTACCAGAGTGTAATATTACAAATGAAAATTTTGACTTTCGGAGAGCATTAAATGGTTGAAGATGATTGATTAAAAAGATTCTAAAGTTAAATATCGGAAGGTTTTACAATTCAAGAATGAAATAAACTCATGCTATAATTGCGTCATGCGTCTTGAGATGATATGGGTAACAAGCTATCATAGCATTATCGGAAACGAAGAGGAGGACAAGCTGTCCAGGATGCGATCCCGTATGATTGCCGACAATCTTAAAAATATCAAGTCACGAAGGAGTGAGCATATCAGAGACTGGCAGAACGACCAATATTCTTTGGGAAAAATCTAACCTACTGAGAACAAGGGAGTTTCTGAACCTGAATAGGCCAATACTTAGGAGACTAGTTAATGTGTTAATTGGACATTTTCATAGATCTGAAGTCTCAAATGGCGTCTTATCGATTTATCCGACGATACGATCTGCATAGTCTATGAAGAAGAGTACAGACCTTTGTCATTCTCCTACTTTTAGTCGAATGAGAACATTTTCATATATATACTAAGCCAAAACTGGAACATCTTAGGATTTCTGATTGGGAATCACTTATAAATTACATTGTGGAAACTAGTATATTTTTGAATGGAACACAGGTTTTTTGATAACAAATTATTTTATTTTACAACATAGTCTCCTTTGAGCTATATGCACTTTGTCCAACGTTTCGCGAATTTTTTTTATCCATTCCAAAAAATAAGATTTGTTAAGGTTATAAAATAGGTATATTTTGTGAGATAATTTCATCGTTGGAGTCAAATTTCTTTCCGCCGAGATACTTTTTCAGGTTTGGTAACAATAAATTGTCACTTGGGGCTAATTCCAATGAATAGGGCGGAAGAGGCGAGATTTCGTAGCCTAATTCATGGATTTTTGCCATTGAAACTGCACATGTGTGTACCCTTTTATACACTCGATTGCGAACAAACATGGCAGCCATATAGCGGAAAGCTTTCGCATAACCAAGTGACTATGGCTCCCACAATCTCTCGCACTTTCAATCTCCGATCGGCCAACACCATATCATGATTTGTTTCAATTTTAGAGACCACAATTGAGCGTCCAGAACGTTCGTCATCTTCCCTATTTGTACGGCCACAACTAAACTCAGTAGACCACTTTTTAACCATTAAAGTTGATGTCATAGTACTTATCAAACTTAGCCTTTATTTGAGTGATGTTATTTCTCCTCAAAAAATTATGCTTAATGATCAGCTGAAATTCACGTTTTTCCAATTTCTCCTCAAGTCACGATGTAGTTAGCTATCAATGGCACAGCTTGTTTAAACTTCGACAGGATTCAACTGACAGCTGCCTGTTGACAGGAGCAGTGTTGCCCTTTCAGTTAAGAGCCGGGAAATTCAAAAAGACGCCGACTTATTGACCCATACTCGTAAATCAATATAAACATGACCTAATGACGCAGATATAACTATTCATGGACTATGACGAAAAATGGCTGGAATGTTTTCTTGGTATTAAAGATACTTTTAAAGCATTTAAAAAAAATCATATGGATTATGAAATTACTTATCCAAGTAATCAATGATGTTTCATCTGAGGGATATTCTCAAGGAGGAGCAATGTCACCCACATTGTAGATTACGGTATTAAATGATATTCTTTTGAAACTCAAGAGGCTTAATGTAGAAGCATTGGCGTATGCTGGTGATGATTTTATTTCTCTCTGCTCGATAAGACCTCGAAAATTGGGTTTTAATATACAAATGAATACAAAGTATTTTACTGTCGAGAATCAATAATAGAAGAATGATCAATAATAAATTAATTGAATAATCTTGCATATCACCAGATGTCTAAATTATCTCCCTAGAGGAGACATATAAACTAACTACATTTTAAAGTAAACTAAAAATTTCCTCACAAACAGTGATTATCCCTAATTGACCTGTTGTTTTCGCTGATCGTTAAACACACATGCGCTTTAAAAACAAATATCGTTGTAAAAAAACTAACAATTGCTAACAAATTCTTGTTTAAATAACTGATTGTTATCCACTTTGTCAAATGTAATGTTTTGAATAGTTTTTTTCCTCAACTTCAGCCACTTCTCCTTAGACTTCTGGCATTAGCAAGCGAACGAACAATTGTTGCAAAAGTAAAATCGTTTGAATATTTGTGATGCCATATGTACAAATTATGTCATTATAGTTGCCATTTAAGGTTAACTGATTGATGATGGTGGAGTGGAATGGAATGGTACGGGTATAAATACAAGTATACATTGAGTATGCCATGGAATAGATGAAGCATTTTGTATTTATTTTAAGAAGCAAACTAAATAAGCAAAGTAAGTACGAACCAATAAACATTCATGGCACATCGTTTGCATGCCAGAATTTAAATAAACTTTGAAAATGGTAAACAGATCAAATAACTGACTTTCATAGAGAAAAAAAAAACTAACCAAATAACTGGTGGCTAGGAATGGCCACAAATAACACAGAGGCAGGCTATCAAATGGCCATAAGCTAAAACAATACTGAAGTTTAAATGCTGCAAGCAAGTGCTGACCAAATTTCAAATAACTTTTTAAATTATATCAAGTGTTTAAAAGGATTTCTAGTGCAGACAAAAAAACATAATTTCATTTCAAATTGTTAAAAAAATATAATCATTTATTATACAGATTCGTTTAATTATTTTAAATCATTTCTGCTTATTAAGACTGATGCCAAATAACAAACGTTTAACATTTACAGACATGAAATCCTTGAGCATAACTAAACTAAAGCTCATACTCATAAATCCTTTTCAGTTCATTCTTTGGATTTCAACAACATGCCATTTGAAAACAACTTCATTTTTCTTCATCTTCTTCGACTGCTCGCTCAATGGACGGACGGTCGGTCATAAAGAAACTTGTTGTCATTAACTGTCCACCAAATAAATAAACAAAATGCAACAACGAAGTGGACAACAACAAAAACTTAAACTAAATAAAAAGTGAAAAACAGACACACATTTTGGTTTATTGTCCTATAAACATTTAAATTTAACTGCCTTGTAGTATAATAAATACACTCTGGGGAATTTGAATCGCTTTGCCGTAACTGATCCATTTTATAAAGCTTTAGCAAATTGTTGCACATGGACTGGAATATATTCCGCCTTATTGTGACTAAAAAAAAACTTAAAATAGAGTTGCCAATAGAGGTTAGAGTTGGAAAAAAGTCAAGAATCTGATTGGAAGATCGATGTTCAGGTAACCAATTAAAATAAAGAAATACTTTTTTCGATTGTTTTGTTGTGATACCATAATTTCGTCTATTACACGACATTTTTAGTTTTGAAGTCTGGCATGGAAAAAAATTATGCTGATGGTGTTCCGACTCAGGAATAGGCGACATACAATTGACCATGTGAGAATAATGGATTTTCAAGGTTAATGCCTCAAACACGAATGACTGCCCAAGAAAAGAAAATGTATACAAATTTTTATACCCTACACCACCATAATGGGGAGGGTATAATGCGTTTGTGCAGATTATTGTAACGCCCAGAAATATTAGTCTAACACCTTAAAGTATACCGACCGACTTAAAATCACTTTCTGAGTCGATTAAACGATGTCCTTCCGTCTGGTCGGCTGGCTGGCTGTCCATGTAAACCTTGTGCGCAGAGTACAGGTCGCAATTTTGAAGATAATTCGATGAAATTTGGTACATATTATTTTTTCGGCTCAAGCGTATTGAAACTGGCTGAAATCGGTCCATTATTTCACCCATACAAATGTCCTCCCGAAATTGGACTTTATCAGTCATAAATGTTAATTTTATATATGTGTCTCCACAAATTTCGCTCCAAATAAGTTTTATGTACACAAAATTCATGTCACCAAATTTTGTTATGATCGGTCCATAATTAGTCATAGCTCCCATAAAGACCCGCTTCCGAAAATCACTTTAACGTGCATAAATCGCTTAAAAATGTTGGTAAACACACAAAATTCAATATAGTTAACTTTAATATAGACATAAATCACACGACCTAATTTAATGGTGAGCGGTACATAATTGGTCATAGCCCCCATATAAGGCCCACTTCCGAAAATCACTTAAAAATAAAAATTATTGAAATTTTTAAAGAAAAATGTTTTTGCTCTTTTACGTAGTGTAGGTTATTATAGAGTCGGGCTTGACCGATCATACTTACTTACTTGTTTAATACGAAAAAATGCAATATTTTTGAAGGACGGAGTTTTAAAGTGGCATATTTTTGAATCTAATTGAGATATTGACTTTAAATTTTTTTGTTAGACCAAAAATTAACTTATCTAAACAAAAAAATATAACTCGGAATAAATGTGGATCAAATTATTCCTAATATTTGCAATATTATTCAAATTTTGATACAAATTTTAGTTTTATAATCTCAATAAAATCTTTATTTATTAACAAAACTCAATGAAATTTTTAACGTTTTTTAAAATTGTCATTCTAAATAACAAAATGTAAAATAACTTGTCAAATGGTCAAAGGGAATCCCGCAATTCCTAAAAATTGCAGCGAAAATTCCAAAAATGGTATTTTTTACAATTTTGCCAATGGGGTCCACATTTCCTTCTGGGCTGGGAAAATACTTTGATGATAAATAGGAAACACATAAAGATTTCAATACCTCCTTCCCGTTTTTTGATCCCAGCTTTGGGATTTTAGAACATGTGGCCCAAAGGTGAAATTATGATAAAAAATAGGTCACATTCCAAAGATCGTAGGAGCGACATACTAGAAAAATAGGGCATTTTTTTAAAGACAGCAAAAATCAAATATTTTTTGAATATTTAAATTGAAAATCGTTTATTTTTGGATCCATAATTGATATTGCTGTGAAATATTTTGTATGTTATTCGCAATTTAGATGTCTAACCAACAAAAAAATATACCTATATTTTTAAAAAAGCGGACCAAGGTATTGCAAAATTTTAAAATTTTAATTTTGAAATGCCTAAAAATCGGAAATTGCAAGAGATAAGCACACGCAAGCAAGTTTTTTCAAAAATTTTACATGTCGAAGGTACATTTTAATAACTTAAATTCCTTGCCTACTCCCATGTCAAATTTTATCCCGATCGGATGAGCCGTTTAGAAAAGACAGATTTATTTCCAAAAAATTTTGATTAGGCCCCACTGTGCGATGTGACTTTCAGTTACCTGGCGTTTACACATGCAAGTAACAGTGCAAGTACCCAGCAGTTAAGCAAGTAGTCAATGTATCCCTTAAAGACAGTAATTGTCACAAATGTATTATCACTTGGCTGCCTCCAATTTATTTTGCAGAGAGAAGACAATTGGTTACTTTATACATCCCAAGTAATCTAGCGTGAAGACGATCGTCACTTAAGTGTCTCTAAGTAATCTGGAATGTAGTCACCTTAATCGTTTTGTGAGTAATTCGTACTCAAATGTCTTATCTGTTGGCTGACTCCAATTTATATATTTTGGCCATTTGACACGTATGTGCTCTTTGTAGTGCAGAGAGAAGACAATTGGTTTCTTTATACACCACAAGTAATCTGGCAGGAAGACAATCGTCACTTTAGTGTCTCTAAGTAATCTACGCTGAAATCACTTTAAAATATTATTTTGTGCTGTACTTTAGAAAGTAGTTATTTTACCCACCAGATGTAATCAATTGAATAGTCAATTGTCTCCTAATGTCTCATTTTAGTCTGAAGTATAGTCTGTTTCAATTTTATTTGACTTTAGGGATAAGCCATTTTACTCACTACAAAAGTATAACTATAATTATATTTAAGGACTAGCAACTTTACTTACTACCTTATGTTACTTTGAAAATAATACTTTGAGACTAGTAATTTAACTTACGCTAAGTAACCTGGAGTCGGTCAATCTGACTATGTACATATTGTATTTTAAATATATCATTTTGGTTTTATAACTTATTACAACTCTTAAATTGAACTTAAGAAATTAGTTATTTAACTCACCAGAAGGTTATGTCTTTTAGACTGACTATTTGGGGTCAATAATCTTCCGCATACGACACAAAAAGCTAGTTAAGTAGCTTATCAAGTAACCAGTTTGGTAGCTAGTAAGCTGACTCTATGTAAAATCCAATACGTATGTATGTATGTGAATCCAATACGTTGACTACTTTGGACCAACTATAAGACAGTCTCAATGTAATCAAAAGGAGACAATTGACCCCCTGCCTAGGACATGCCCTTGTTAAAATGGCTAGGCACGTGGCTATTGAAGTGACTAGCTCCCACCCTAAATGATGGGTAAAATCACTAGTTCGGTACTGTCTCCTCGAATTGCTGGGTATACCCTGCTGGGTATTAATATATTAATGTGTTGAGTTTTTGCAATTGCATGTGTAAACGCTAGGTTAGAGATTGTGAGGTGGTAATCCGAATTATTCCAGAGTTTTAAAACTCGGATGACGACATCATCTTGAGATGTAACGGAACCCACCCATTTGTACGTCATCAATTCGACAGTAGTTTCACTTTGAATCTTAAAATTCAATTTGCCGACATTAATGTTTTCGCATCCGTGTTCGATCAACCAATTGTAATTTAGTGCAATGTTTGGAAACACCGTTCGGATTTTCATTCGCCATTTCGAAAGGACGGTCTAAATGTCAACCGGAATTTTGCCGTTGTTTGGAAAATACTTCTCCAGATTGATCGTTCTGCAGCTCGACACGCATGTTCACAGTCAATTTGAGTGTTTCCATAAAACGGACGACTTCAAACATGCATTCCGTTCATCGGCAGGCGTTGATTTAATATGTCGTGCAACGGATAATAGCTCGTTCGACATCATCATCACCTCAATTTATATCAAAGCCTCGATGTAAATTTTCTCGCTCAGTTGCAAATTTGGATTTGATGTTGTAATACGCATCTGATGCAAAATATTATCACACATGTCATATTTGTATTTGCTTCACAAGTCAGTCGGTTTCATGGGAAGCATGTTGAGATAATTATCGAAAACAATGTTCGTATTTGATGAGCATTTGACGAATGCTTAGCATATCCGAGGGTGTCATTCTCTATCAATCGCAAGCGTTGACAAGCTTCTCTATACGTGTCACAAATATTCACAACCTAATGCGTTGGTAAAAAATAAATTGGAACTGGATTTCCTTGTTTACCCCGATGAAATTTCTTTGACGATTTATTCTTTCGGAGTATATCAGCGTTCGGGCAAATTTGGTCAATGTTGTAGATGGCGGTCGATCAATACTTTATACACAGTAAAGTATACTCTTTTACCATTTACCAGATGTACGACTAAATGAACCGCAGTTGGATGTCTGAATTGAAAATAGAAATGCGCCAAATTGCTTCGTTACTGCTAACATAGCGCCCCAATTGAAATTTAGTGACTTCATCGTTGGAATTCTCCGCACTAACTCAGCCATGTCACTGCCTTTGGTTACATACTTGCAGATATATTTGATAAGTGGGTGTATAAATGGGCGTATTAGTGGTAAATAGTGGACAATTTTTCTTTCTGTAAAAAACTTTTGTGGACTATTGCGAACATTTAAAAAAAAAATTACCCAAATCAGTCCAGGCGTTCTGCGATTTTAGATATATCGAAAAAAAGTGGCTGTGATCAGTTTTTCATTCAATAAAGACTTAAATTGGATTACTACGAATATTTTTAAAAATAATTAGCCAAATTGGCGCAGCCGTTTTCAGATTTTAGATAAATCGAAAAAAAGTAAAAGTAGGCGTGGTCAATTTTTCTTTCCGTAAAAACCTAAGTTGGATTATGATGAACATTTAAAATGGAATTACCAACAAACCACATTTGATTTTTAAAGTAATTTATAAAAATGTATAAGGCTCTAGTTCTTTAAATATTCGAAAATAACTATTTACTTTGTATGTTCTGATATGATCCATTTTATATATACCAAAATCATGTTCGGTCCATAATTAGTCATAGCTATCATATAAATTTTAAAAGAAAACAGTTTATAATCTCTGTGTAGAGTATCATATGGTTTGCTTGACCAACTATATTTTATTACTTCATTTAGTCGTTTATAAAAAATGTGTGTGCTTGACCAAATATAATTTATAAAGTTTTATTAATTAGTGATAAATTTAAACTATATTTATAACTAGCTGAACCCGGTCCGCGTTGCTGGCCCTTAGAAAACATTTGTTTTATATTGCATCTCGATATCTATTTCAATATACAGTGTCGGATAAAGTCGGTGATCCAAACTTCAATGTTAATACATGTAGTGCTATTTGAGCTGGTTCCAATGAATTCAAAAATTTAGTATGGAAATTTCTTATTCGTGCACCTAATATGAGTAAACAAAATTGTTTATCACATACCGAAAATCAAAAATCTAACTTTACACTGTTACCCAAGAGGCTTTTCTGAAGATTCCGTGAAAATTTCATCAAAATCGGTCCAGCCAGTTTTGAGTCCATATGACATACATACACACATCCATTTTTATGAAATATAGGGCATTAGCGGTATAATGTAAAAAATTGATTTTTACACGCCCCTCCGCCCACATATACAGAATATTAAAAATCTGATTATACAGTGTTAGCCGCTGGGCAATTCTGAAGATTCTCTGAAAATTTCATCAAAATCGGTCCAGCCGTTTTTTATATATATAGATGGCATTAGCGGTATAATGTAAAAATTTGATTTTGCCACACCCCTCCGCCCACAGACCGAAAATAAAAAATCTGACTTTAGAGTGTTACCCGCTAGGCTATTCTGATGATTCCCTGAAAATTTCATTAAAATCGGTCCAGCCGTTTTTGAATTCGTTAGAAACATGTATATTAGATGAAAAATGCTTGTATGAGAAAATTCGAAAATCTTCTTTACGAATGGACATAATGTAGTTTTTAGGTGTTTAAAACCATATTCAGAAAATTTCCTTTACAATGATACCAGTTTATAGCTAATCGGTTGGATGGTCTCAGAGTCTATAACGGACATAGGTAGAAACATTTTTTGTATTTTATATATATAGACTGAAGTGTTTATTAAAAGTGGGCCAATAAATAATTTTTTTTTTGTGAATTTTTTTAATTCCTTTTAATTAGCGAAACTTATTTAATATAATTTTTTTATATTCTAATTATACCCTTCACCATGAGTGGCAAGGGTAGATAGAAGTTTGTCATTCAGTTTATAATTTCTACATTTTTCATTTGCGACCCCACAAAGTATATATATTCTGGATCGTTATAGATAGCGAAGTCGATATAGCCATGACTGTGTGACATACATGATTACATACATGATTCATACATCAATATATCGGGAATTTTTCCGAATGTGTTGCTATTTAAAATCGACAAAATTAGCTCACAAATAGCTGAGATATAAGGAAAACCGGGAAAATCTGGATTACTAAGTCATTAATATAGACAATATGGATATATAATGAAAGATATTTCGAAGTCCATAGCAACAAATTGGAAAAAAAAGTTTAAACATTTTTTTTAAACATATTTTTAGAAAAAACACTGTTTTTGCAAAATCAAAAACTTTTTTTTCAAAATGGACACTTTTTTAATTTTTTTTGCTTAAAAGAAATCTCAGATCTTTATCTTGAAGAACTTTTTGGTGGCTTAGTGGGACAAGACATATAATTTTTGACTCTTTTTATGCAAAATCTAAATTTTTTTCCAAATGGACCCTTTTTATACCCTCCACCACCATAAGTGGTGAATGAGGGTATATATAAGTTTGTCATTCCGTGTGTAACATTGAGAAATATTCATCTGAGACCCAACAAAGTATATATATTATTGATCCTTATGAAATTCTAAGTCGATTGAGCCATGTCCGTCTGTCTGTCCGTCTGTCTGTCTGTCTGTCTGTGTAAAACACGCTCACGTGCAAAATAGGCAAACAAAATTGGTAGACTTGCAAAAAAAATGTTTACTGTTCTCCTAAGCAGTTTGGTATTGAAAATCAGCAAAATCGGTTCAGTGGAACCAGAGTTATGAACCAAAATGTGAGACAACCTAAAAAAAAACTTGATAATTTTAACATAGTTTTCGTTATTTGTGAAAATATATTACAGATAATACCATAAAATTGCACACACGTTATTTTTATGTTAAAGGGACTAACTGTGGCGAAAATTATAAGAATCGGTCCATGATTTCTCCTAGCCCCCATACAAATTTCTTCCCGAAATATGGTTATTAGGTCTGTAAATGCCTACCAAATTGCAGTATCCACACAAAATTCAGGAGAAATAAGTTTCGTGCTTAAAAAAATCACAACCCCAATTTTTTTGTGGTTCGGCCCATATTTGACTGTAGCCCCCATATAAAGTTCATTTCCGAAAATCACTTAAATAAGCATAAATGTCTTATCAATATCGCTATTAAGTTGAAATTCATCATAAATAGTCCCCATATATACCAAAATCGCTGTACCTAATTCTATGAAGATCGGCCGATAATTGGTTATAGCTGCCATATAAGGACCACTTCCGAAAAACACAATAATCTACATAAATATCTAAAAAATATCAATATCAAAACAAAATTTTACATAGATCCATAATTTATACTTAGAAATCATACTACAGGATTTTGTGAATATCGGTCCATATTTGACCATAGCTCCCATATAAGGTCCACTTCCGAAAATCAGTTAAGCACTCATAAATCTCTTATAAATATCTTTATCATGCTAAAATTCGACAAAAATAATACCCATATACATAGAAATCACTGTACTAAATTTTACGCAGATTGGCCTATAATTGGTCATAGCTCCCCTATAAGGCCCATTTCCGAAAAAGATATTAACCTTAAAAAATATTTAAAACATATCGATATCAAAATGAAATAACGCACAGGTCAGTAATTTGTATTCAGTAATCATACTTCTGAATTTTTTGAATATCGGTCCATATTTAACCATAGCTCCCATATAAGGTCCACTCCCGAAAATCACTAAAATCTTCATAAATTTGTTACAACTATAGTTATCAGGTTGAAATTCGAAACAAATTTATACAATATATACAAAAATCGATGTACCAAACTTTATGAGGATAGGCCCATAATTGGTCATAACCTCCATATAAGAACCATTTCAGGAAAACACATTAACCTGCGCAAATATCCATAAAAATCTATACTGAACCAAAATTGTACACCGATCAGTAATTTGTATCCAAGAATCGTACTACAAGATTTTTTAAATATTAGTCCATAATTCGGCATAGCTCCCATATAAGGTCCACTCTTGTTAATAGCGATGTTTATATGAAATTCTACAAAATTAGCCCTTAAATACTTAGGACCATAATAGGTCATAGCATTAATATATTAAACCAAAATAGTACACAGATCAGTAATTTGTATTAAAAAATCATAATACTGAATTTTGTGAATATTGGTCCATAATTGGCCACAGCTCTCATATAAATACATAAAAATCACGTTAAAATATTTTATGACAATCGAACGATAATAGGTCATAGCTCCCACATAAGTCCCACAACCAAATATTTTGAAATTTGTCTAAATATATTTGTATACCCTTTTTTATTTTATACTCTGTTTCTTCACTTGATGTTAAAAGGGAAAAATGTTGATCCAAACGTATTTAATAATTATAAAGTATATAAATTGTTAAAATTCATACGTTCAAACAGGAATTTTAGTTATAAATTGCTGAATTAGAAACAATTGTTTGTACATCTGAAATAAAATATGTTCTGCGTAAATTAGTCTTACTAACAATTGTTATATTATTTCAGTTGTTATACCATCATATTTAGGTGGAGGGTATTTAAGATTCGGCACGGCCGAATATAGTACTCTTACTTGTTAAATTTTTTTTTTGCTCAAAAGAAAGCTTCGGTTTTTTGTTGTTTAGGGGCATGCGAGTGGGATATATATCAAAATAAATGTTCTGTAACTCAAGATATACATATTGGCAAGATAAAAAACTTTTTTAACTTTTTGTCAAAATAGGCCCGTTTTTTTTTTGCAGTTTCAGTTTAAAAAAAACCATCGGTTTTAACGATGGGTTTTGGGCTAGTTTGTTAAATAAACAAAAATTGTAATACAAGTTGTATTGTATCAAAGGAATCCTTCCAATTATTGAAATATGTTCAATAATTACTGTTACTTCTGCCTTTACTGTCCAATTTATATTATTGTTTTGAAAATCACATTCTAAGTAATGCACAGTGGGGCAGAATCAAAATTTTTTGGAAATAAATCTGGCATTTCTAAACGGCTCATCCATATAAAAAAAACTTGTCAAAAGGTCAAAGGGAATCAAGCAATTCCTAAAAATTGGAGCAAAAATCCCAAAAATGGTATTTTTTACAATTTTGCCCATGGGGCAAATGGGGAAATGCTTTGAAAATAAGGAATACATCATGGTTTCTAAAACTGCTTCCCGTTTTTTGATTCCAGCTTTGGGATTTTAGAACATGTGGCCCAAAGTTGAAATTTTGATAAAAAAATAGGTCACATTCCGAAGGGCGTAGGGGCGACATACTCGAAAAATAGAACATGTTTTTTATACCAAAATATTCTTCGTAAAGACACATTAGAGAAAAATATAAAATTGTTATATGTTCTTTAAGAAAGTTTATTTTTAATAAAAAAAAAGTTAAGTCACCTTTTCGCCCAAAAAACAGCAAAAATCAACTATCTTTTTAATTTTTAAATTAAAAATCCTTTATTTTTGGATCCACAATTGATATTGCTCTGAAGTCATTTGCATGTTATTCGTAAATTAGTTGTATAACCAACAATAAAATTCGAGTCCATTCCGTCCAAAAATCCGATCTATGTTTTTAAAAAGGCGGACCAAGGTATGGCAAAATTTTGAAATGCCAATAACTTGAAAATTATAAAAGATAAATAGCACACGCAAGTATTTTTCCAAGACCTAACCAAGCGCTTTCCAAAAATATAAAAAACTTTGAAATCGCAAAAAAATTGGACGTGTTTAAAAATTTTACATGTCAAAGATACCCTACTTTGAGCCCCCATACCGACGCCCCTGGATCATTTGACATGGGCTATGCCCATGGCATTACAATGACATCCAAGTCGTCGATTTCAATATAACAACTTAATTTTTGTATTTAATTTGGCTTGTGTTTTATTGAATCTTTCTTTTTAGAATTTCACAATAAGATTTTTGCAATATTGAACAATAATGGTATCTGAGGTCCAAGGTTTTCATTCTTCTGAAGCGTCTGTGACCCTCAAAGTATAGAAATTCCCTTGCATGGAGATTTGGATATAGTAATTATTCCATATGTGTAGTTCGAATTGATACCCTCGCGTACTGTAGGAACATTGAAATCTCTATCTCTAACGTACTAATAAGCAGCTGTTATTGTTCTTAAGAGCATTGACTGTCTTCTTTGTATGTTTTCAAGATAAAATATTATGATGATCCCCAGAACTGGACGGTTTTATTCAGGTATCAAAAATGTTGTTAATCTGTATTATGAGGCAACTATCTCTTCTTAATGTGAACGAAACATGAATATATTTGAACATCGTTGGTCGAAATATCAGAAAAATATTATCCATGGATTCCAGCTGGTGGTTATTTTTCAATGAAATTTAAAAATTGTGAACTAACATGCATTTTGTGCTTTTGCAATGGGATTCCTGATGTGAATTCGCGTTTCAAATTCTTTATTATTTCGATCAGGAATCTTATTGAGATCTGTGGTCCAATAAATAGGTTGATCACTAGATATGGCATCTAATCTAATAGTAAAGAATCTTATCTCGATTAATATTATGCTTTGGAGGACAGTACATGTATGTATTTATCGAGGTCGCCTATATATGGTCGTTTTTGTATTCCGACCAATATAAAATGTTTTAAATTTTTCTTAACTAGAACAGTTGTACGGGACAACTTAAATGAGGTTTTTTATCAGATTACATATGTAAATTTCAACTAAATGAAATTTATATTGATTCTTTGTAATAACACGATACAATTCTCACGATCTCTATAAATTGTTCAAAATAGATCCTGAAGTTATAGTTGAGATAGTAGTAGTCGTAATAAAAAATATATCTTATCTGAAAAACTATTATTTAAAGATGCAAAATATAATAAGTTAAAGATATTCCCATACTTTTCAACTTCATCTATACAGTTTTTAAGAATACATATATGTACTTTAAAACGCAAAGCTAATACTTAAACCAGAAAACCTTCCTCAATTGATTTCTCATTTATGAATTCTAGATTCACTATGAGCCTAGCCACCCTATTCTATTTTGGCAACCCTAAACACACGAAACAAATGTTGCAGAGCAAAAATTATGGCTACCAGCTTCAAATGTTTCTTATTCAATAAAACATTCACCAAGTGCCACTGTCTTCAAAACTCTTACAAGTTTGGTATGAACAATTTTTGGTTTATCTACAAAAACTCTACTGGTTTGATATGCTTAAATTTGTAGTTCGCTTATTTTATAAATTTTTTTTTTTGGTTTGTTTCATTTTATTTTATAACCTGCTGCTGATGTTGCACTCGAACATGAGTATCTGTTAGTTTGTCGTTTGTTTACCACATATACGTACGTGAGGTTGGTTGCAAATTCAGTTGCTGGCTGCAACCATGTTTTCGTCAGTTACACTTAATGGTTAAGTAGAAATGTTGCATGCTCATGATTTTCGACACATTTAAGCCATGTCTAATTTAGACTTAAATTATTTTAATGACAGTTACCCATATGTGACATCCCGAAACAATGAATGTGATAACAACTCGTACAACTGCAACAGCAGCAGCAGCAACAAAACTATCAACAGTAACTAACATCACTGAATTATGTATGTTTGTAAATATATGCATGTTTATTATGTACAGTGTGACAAATATTATGTAATACAATTTAGAGGAGTGGCAGGAGGATTATTCCATCATAATCGTGTTTCGCGCCATGTCGTACGTTAAACACACTTAAGTTAAAACACTTAAATGTTTAAGTTTTTTTTTTTACAAGAAAACTTTAGTTTCAAATATAACAGAAGTAAGTTATTGTATGATATTACTTAGTTGGTGCATTAGATAGTTTAATAGAATCAGAAATGAATAAATGAATAAATGAAAATGGGATTTATTGCTTCCGAGTTTCCTGTAAATAGATCTAAACCTAAAATGTATGAAGTAGAGTTGTTGAGTCTTTAAATCACTTAATGTATCTTTAACTGGATTGTTCTTTATTATTTTAATTTTAGTTTTTTGTATTCGTGCTGAAAAATATTGACGTATTTCCATTGTTACCGGGAAATAAAGGCAGAACATTTAAAATGTTAAATGTCCATATTATCCACACATGTGGAAGTTTTTGGGTTTTTTATGTCTATTTGTCTTTGACCCCTGCTTAGGCCCTATGCGTAAAATTGTATCATTATTTTTGTGGGGGATAGGTGGAGATTAGGGTTAGTCGATTATATGTGACCAACTCAAGTTTCTAATAAAACCCATTATACCCAATATCCTTCTCGAAAGTGTGGGAGAATGGAAGAGTCGAAAATTATACTCCTCTTGAGAAGACGGTTTTTCGCTGTGCGTATTATTCAATGAGAGCAAACCGCTCATTTAACACTGGCATTCTTTAACATCACTAAAATTAGATAAATCATCATATTATTGGTTCAGAACTATGTCTACCTTGCAGTAAAGCAAGAAAAAAAGTGCAGTTATCATTGTTTTTGAGTGATGGATATTAATTTGAAGCATTCACATTCAACCCAACTAACTTCATCTCTCCTATCAAAATTAATACCGTCGCGGGTTTACACAATGTTTAGACGTCAGCCGGCGTTGGGCATCGATGCCAAATGCAGTCCCTTAACTTGACCTATCCGAAGACTTGGCTAGTTGAAAGTTTCGATGTTTAATATCGCTACTGCTTGGCAATGGTTTCATCTGAGAACCTATCTTCAGTTATGTGTCGGACGATAAGAATTGTTGTACGTTAATTCAAGTGTTAGATAAATCAAAATCTAAAAGCAAACAAAAGAATACCGCGTTCTGTATGGAATTAACAGTCCACCAACGTCCCTGTGTGTCTTGAAATGATCACACAGGTGGACACTTTTTGTGCAAGGCTGCAACAGACTAATGCATAACAACCTTGATAAAGGAATTGAGCTAAATACATCAACCATTTAACCAACAATATCTTCCCGCGATTTGGGTTTAAACCTCAGCTACCACATGATCCAGTTAGGGTACGTCCTATTGGTTGTCATGGTACCAGACAGGACTCTGGTCAGCCATGAGTATAAAATTCCTTCAATTTTAAACACCATAGAAGCACCTCTTTACATCGAATTGCTATAATATTTTTTGGACACAGTTTCAAATTAGTTACCTTAATAGCAGCACTATTAGTCACTAGGGTCTCTTAGTAGATGCTGACTAATTGAGTTTTTACTGGTACTCCACCAGTACCGACATAAATTAAAAAACACGCAAAAAAACGTGTTTTTTAATTTATTTACGCACTTAACAAATAATTACAATGACGCGCGAGTTTTCAATCAACCCAGACATACTTTGCGACTGATAATTCGGATTCTTATCATAAATTTAATATTTTGTTCTGTCATTATTCTCTTCTAATTTTTTGTATCTGACTCTATTGTTGGCTTTTCAGGCAATGTCACTCCAACTAAAATCGGCAGAATTTAGCTCATCGTCAATGATTCTGCCCCAGACCTTAGCGGGCCATATTTATATTTTCTATATTTTTTCTTCGAAGTATATGACCTATCTAAAGCCATTTTCGCTCTCTAATTTCTATTGGAGCAGGATTTTGATTAGTTAGTCTACGTTGCTTATACGATTGGGCCACATTTTTATAAATTGTGTAGAGCTTTTCCAAGATTCATTAGCGCAGTATAACACTGATTTCAGATTCTCAATATCGTTTTGGTCGCTAACTGGCATGGTCTCCAAACATTCTTTAACATGTCAAATTTAACTTTAGATTCATGATAAAGCTGCCAAGATATTTGAAGCATTCCACAATTTCAATAGTATCATATCCAGCACTGAATGTAGTTTATTGTATAGCACAGGAGATCGAACAAAATAAAAATATTTCGATTGCTCAAAGGCTAAAAGATATTATTAATAAATGTAAAAAACCCAAATAACAATAACGAAACAAAGTTATAATGTAGATTTGCAACTTGCAAATGAAATAGATCACTTTATGTCTGAAGGAACAAGAGGAAAATACTTGCAGATTTGTTATAAGTATTTGCAAACGGTTTTGCCAATGTGAGAGACGTTTTTCTGCAGCAGCATATGTCGGAAACAAAATTCGTTCCAGAATGGCAGATTAAACCATAGATGCAATAGTATGCTTTTTAAAGTCTAATAAAAATTAATTGCTAAATAAAAAATTTACTTTCGATTGTAAAGACATAATTATGTACGTTTCTTTCTTATAATTTTCGGGATTTTAGATTTCCCGAAAATCCCGAAACCCCGGGCCGGGATTTCGGGATTCTTTACCAAATCCCGGTCCCCGGTATTTTCAAAAATCAGTGCCGATTAGCATCTCTATGTAAAACATAAAGGAATTATTATTTATGTATTTCAATTACCAAATCGTACACGAACGATATCAAATCCACAACATATGGTTTCAAATTGACAACGGTCTGGTGTCAAATCGTACACGAACGGTGTCAAATCAGCAACGGATGGTGTCATTTTTTAGTTGTCAAATTGACATCGTTCGTGTACAATTTGTGCACATACGGGGTTGATACACTATTGACACCGAATGGTGTCAAATCGTACACGGATGTGTTAATTTTTTCTCTGGGTGTAGTTGCCGTTAACACTGTCAAAAGTGTTTTTGAAATCAATGAAAGCTCCATATACCGATGTTCTATATTTATTACATTGTTCGAATATTATTGTGTCTGTGTTAATGAGGTCGCCGCAAGAACGATTTTCACGAAATCCGAAATGATTTTCGTGACAACTCTGTATAATCGAATCTGATATGCGATAGTTGTCACCTTTTTTGACTACACCCAGAGAAAAAATGAACACATCCGTATACGAATTGACACCCTTCGGTGTCAATAGTGTATCATCCCCGTATGTGCACAAATTGTACACGAATCAATTTGACAACGAAAAAATGACACCATTCAGTTGCCGAATTGACACCATCCGCTGTCGATTTGACACCGTTCGTGTACGATTTGACACCAGACCGTTGTCAATTTGATACCGCACCGTTGTCAATTTGAAACCATATGTTGTCGATTTGATACCGTTCGTGTACGATTTGGCAATTGAAATAAATAATAATTCCTTTATGTTTTACATTTATTTTTAAATACAATACGAATAAATACTTAAATATAAAATATATATAAATATTAAAAAATAAAACAAATACTTATTGTATTCTACATTGCTGATAATTACATATATACATAGCTCTACTTTCCTTTTATATGTACAAAATCTGAAGGCATGTTTATTGTTTCCAGGAATTTTTGGAGTTGTATGTCGTCACAGGATTCGGTGATCTTCTCATTTCTTACACTGCCTGGATCTTTATCTGCATCAATACAAATTCACTATTAAACAAAATTATACTTTCTTTTATATTTTCGTTTTTAAATATTTTAATTTTTTTAATGTAAATAAAATTAAAACTCACTTATAAAAACAAAGGAGAGCAAAGAGTATCGCCGCAACACTTTGACAATAACTTGTCGGCAACTCATGTTGCGTCGGCGAATAATTTAACAACATTGCGTTGTCGATTCGTACCCGTTTGTTTACAAATTGTACGTTTACAAAAAAAGTGACACCGTATGGTGTCAAAATGAAATCAACAGTTGTCGATTTTGCAACGTCATTTTTCCCTCAGTGTAGTATCCCTTCGTTCCATGATGATGGCAACGTCTCTTCATTCCATATCATTTGTAGGAATGGGTGGTACAGAGATGCTGCTAACTTCGTGTTATATGATAGAAATTCAGTTGTTATGTTATCATTTCCAGGCACCTTAGCATTTTTCAGACTTTTTACAGCTTTCAGTACTTGCGTTTTGCTGAGTAGAGCTCCGATCAATGTCCCGAATCGTGGTGAACCATGAGCAGCGGTGTCATTTCGGTTTACAGAGAAAAGTCCAATATGGTTATTAACAGTTTCTGAAAAGTACTGAGCTCAGCCTCACGAACTCTTTATTTACGTTCTAAGTTCAATGAGACGAACAAATTTATTTGATAGCTTATATCAAAGTAATAAAACCATATTAAGTGGGTAAACAATTTAATTCTTACTTCAATTTAATTTACATTTAATCAAAATTCTACAAATAGATATCTAGCAGCGCATTGTGACCTGTGGAGTAAAAACATTTGGTAATTTTTACTCGTACATATTGATTTGTTATTATTTACCATTAAGGTAAAGTTATCTGATAGGTGTTTTGCACAGTAGATATATATTTTTATACTTACCACCATATGGGGAGTATAGTGATTAAATCATTCCATATAAATATATATATATTCCTTGTCCATATAAAATTCTAAGACGATCTAGGTAAATACAGTTACCTAGATCAGTTCACGAAACAGTATTAAGTTCTTAAAATTATTTTACATCCAAAATGTCAAATTATTTCAAATAACTATACCTATTTACGTAAACGTACTCACAACACATGGAGATATACAGATGTGAACACATGATCGTAAATTCTTTGTTTCAGTCATAAATAAAACAAAACGAAGCAAAAAAAATTAAATCTGCCAAAATAGTATTTCTGGGTTAAGATTGTAAAAAAGGTGAGATATTTAGCACAAATGCATGCGTGTCATGACATTTGCCACTAATGACTATTTATATTTTTAGTTTTCGTTGCTGTATTAAGTTGTAGCCCGAGTTCATTTCATGTTTAAACTCTAAAGTCATACAACAAATTGTCAGCGGCAGCAGCTGAAGCAGCAGCACAAATGAAGTCATTAGCAAGTGAGTTTTTGGATGGCCAAAAAAAAATCCATGTACATTTTGAGTCATATATATAGATGTATGTTCATGGACAGGCGGACATATGGAGAAGTAGATTTACAAACATTCAGATAGACAAATAGACAAATATACTCGTAGACAAAACGAATAGACTGTTAACACAAGGTGTCAAAAGCAACACATTTACAAGTAATAAGTAACAACATAATAATACTTACTTTACAAATGTTGTCTGTAATATGCTTTAGTATTTAAGAATGAAAAAAAAAACATTAAATTTAAGCAGATTTTTGTATACTTACGGCTTAAAATATTAACACTCTAAAGGCAGTTTGTTTAGAATTTGGAATAAAAGGAAAATATACAACAAGCAGATTGGAAGCCACATTTTGACCCGCAACGGGACTCCCCAGCAATTTTAAGTTGTCCAACTTTTCTTGAAATCATCATATATTTCACTCACCGTAAGTTCAGATTTTATGCAAAAGTGACTTAGCACCGATTTTCCAGTTTTAAGAATAATTCAGTTTAACTCAATACATTTTGATATTAAAATCTATTTTCAGAAAATTAAAAATTTATTACTGGACATTTTTCAAACGTCTGCAGACCTGCTTAAAATATAATTTTTCGTCTTACGACCATTTATACAGCTAGCTGAACATGTTTTTTGTTCTAAAAAGCGGGATTTTTTTCAAGCAGGCCTCACTCAGTTGTTCGTAGAACACGTTTCCTTGAGCACTTAACTATTTCAATTTAAAGTTGTGATGTATAAAAACTAAAGGAAATATATAATTTTATTGTTAACAATTCAATAATCCAGGTAAGGTACATAAATTTTCATTAAATTTATTGCTAGGCCCTTATTTTAGCATTATTTCCAGCTGGCTGTATCTACAATATCTCAGAATCCTTTCGCCCTTTATGTCCTTGAACAAATTTTGTATTCTGTTGTATCTTCCAGAAGCATAAAAAAAATAATGTTGAAGACTTCCGATGGATGGTTTTTCCTTGGGATTGAGGAGGATATGTATGTATGTCTACTTCCAAATGCCAATGATTTAATAATATAAAGTATTTGCAATTTCTTAAACATTCATCTTCTTATATCAGCCATGGTTTAAAGGGTTTATTGTTTAAAATTCCTTAAAATAAATCAACTGATCATTTTATCTACCACCCCTTAGACCAGCCCATGCCAGCAAGGGTTAATGCATAAATTGCACTATACTTACGTTGCCATGCTGTTCCGTTGTTGTTGCAAAGGGGGATTGTACATTGTTTGTGGAGTGTCATGATAAATTACCATAAGCGAAAAATTTGACTTTGTGTCGCTAATTGCGTAAAAATTTTCAAACTAACACGAAATGAATACTTGTAGATACAAATTTAGACAATTTTAATACGAAAACACATGTAAGCGCGCACTCACTCATATTTACGCTGCCAAAAACAAAATCTTAAGAACAGATTTGTTAATACAGTTTGTTGTTTTTTGTTTTTATTGTATAAATTTATTTTTAAAATTAAGTATTAAAAATGTTTATTAATTTAAGCAAATAAAGTTTTTTTTATTAACAAATATAATTTTTTTGTTTTTGGTTAAATAAAACTCATTAGATTATTGTCGTGAGATATGACAATGTTGAATTTAGTTTTTGTTGTTATTGCTGCTGTTGTATTTCTGTTATTAATGTTTGTTGCAACAAATTGCTTTTCAGTTTTTAATTTAAGGCAACAAATTGAAATAAACCAACAAAAAAAATATTTTATTAAATTATAGAGTTGCTGGTTTTTTGTTTCTATTTATTGGGTTGACAAAAAAGGAATTTCGTTAAAAAAAATCATTAATTAGTATTCATTTGATGAATGAGAATACTTATGAGTGAGAGTTTCTTATTTAATGATTTATTTTTTTTGAGTGAATGTTATATTATTCAATTTCGAAGTAACGGGATTTACTCAAATTAAATGATTGAAATCAAGTTTGTGAGGTTAGCGACGATGAAATTGAAAAAGGGACAGATGATTGAAGAAAAGATTTTGAAGATATTAAGTCGTTAATACGGGACATATAATTAAGTGTAATTTTTTTTACTAAGTGAATAAAAGTGCAGGCAACAGGTCCTACAAATTTTTAAAAGAAAACTTTTCTGGCCTTATCCTGGAATTCCAGTGGACAAATTTCCACATTACTTGGTTTCGGGTTTTAAACATATACCATAGACGGTTAAAATCGAGGGCCCTAGAAATAAACCCCCATGTGGATCGGATTTGTGGTGATGTGAACAAAAGTATTCTCATACTCCAAGCAACATTTTAAATAACTTTATAATACCCATACAAATTTATTTTATTAAAATGTGTATTCTTCTTTGCTAATTAAAAAAAAAAATGATTTTATTAACTTAATACAGTACGGGCTCGATTTGTGCAACTACCTATTATTGCAACTGACCGATTAGCGCAACAGCCTATTTTTTAACATTACAGTCTTTATAACTGCAACTTTTTTCAAAAAACAGACGCGATAAGTGCAACTTTATTTATTTTTTCAATGCTTTCAAATAGCAATGCTGTAATAGCAAACTGTAACATATCTGTGGGTATAATTAACATTGAATACAAGCTTTCAGTTGACCATTGATCGTAAGTTGGCAACGCTGTTTGCTGCGACCGTATATTCGAATTCGAATATTCAGTTAAAGAACATTGTAGAAAGTACACCACAGATGGAGTATGTATTAGAAAGCTCTAGACAGTTAAAGAGCAATCTAGAGTGCAGATGGCAGTGATATAAATAATGGCAGAGGTTGCAGTCGTTAGTGAGTTTATCAAAGACGCTTTTCGAATAAACGTCAACTGAGTGTCTAAAAGTCTGTCTGTCTTTCTGAGAATTTATAAACGTGTATAAAATAAAACATTGAGTGACTATTTAATTCTGTTGCTGTACATTTTAAATAAATAAAGAGTTGTTACAATTTTCAAACCACTAAACGACTAAACTTTGATTTGCAATCAACAGTATCCGGTTTATTTAAAGGAAATAAACCAACGTTTTGAAAAGGTTAAAACGTAACAATATTATATTTATTTACATCATTTATTTTTACTTTGTTTTGTTTATTAATGAATTAATTACTTTTTGTTAATTAAATTGCATTTTTTTGTTAAAAAAAGAATAAAAAATAATAGCGTATATAGTGGTTGCTTATTGCAACATTTCGAATATCGCAACAACCTCGATTTCCTTTCGGTTGCGCAAATCGAGCCCGTATTGTAGTTATTTCAAGAATATATGTATATGAAACCTAAATGCTTCATAATACATAACCTAAAAATAAAATATTAATTTTGCAAATCCTGCCCATTAATTTTTTTAAGTGTAAATTTAGTAAATCGTGCTTAAATACATAAAAAAACATAATTCTTAATTCTTTCTCTTAAATTGTTTAATTGTTTTTTTTTTTTTGTCATTTATTATTCTCTTTAATTTGAATGATTTTGCTGTTAATTGTTACGTTATATTATTTGTTTGTTCCTGTTAATCTGCTTTAAAATTTATTTTTATCTAATTTATATTTTGTTTTGTAAATTTGCTTTAAGATCTTTTTCATTTGTAATTGATTTGAATTATTGAAATATTTTTTTTTGGAAGTTAGTATTAAGAGACTTTATACTCCTCGAAAGCAGAGAAGCAGGCCTGATTCAGCTGTACACGGAGAAAAATTGTAAGTTTGATTTGATGCTTAATTATAACTATTGGTATATATATATAATTAATAATTTATTCTTAATGACTTTATTATAATGAATTATACCTTAATATTTTATATTCTTTTGAAATAATTATCTGGAAAATGAATTCCATAATAAACTAATTTGTTATCCCTAATGTAACCAAACCATTTCATATTTTTATTGGGGCTACCGGAAACCTTGAAAGGAAATTTACTGTAGCATGGTAGGGCTAAGGGCAGAGGAATATGAACATCAATTCCCATAAACCCGACTAAATAGAAAACGTAAGAAAAACACATGTCCCCCTGTCTGTTTTTTTATTTCAATAGTTTATTGGTCTTAATTTCATATTATAATATTCCTTAAAGCACGTGATTTCTTTGGTAATGTGGATCGGCAGTGACTTAACAAGACCTCCTCCCCATCCGACGAGCTAGACCTATTGCAAGCACGTGCTAAACGCTAAGTTCACTGTTAACCGAAACGACAATCTATAGTCAAAAGCCAGTCGACCATTACAAACCTGTGTATTGTTGAAAAAGTCACGGACATATTGACCGTTGCATTTTCTCCATTGAGGTAATAAATATTTTATTCGAATAATTGGTAGCCCTTAAAGGTTCAAATTTCAAAAAAGTTCCTAATACTTATTTGATAAGTTTTAATTTATAAAACAGAATTTCCATACAAAATTTGTTTTATAAATCTGAAATAAATTGAAAAATTAATTAGGAATAAGGCCTTAAGAATATGAAATTAAATGTATGTATATTAGGGTTCCCTTAATAAACGATAGTTGGATTTTGGCCATTCTCACCCTCCAGTTTGGTGAACATTAGTAAAAAAAATCATCCTGAAAAAATTTTAGGTAAATCGGTTGGGGTTAAGACGTGCCGCAAGCCCTCTGAAGTTTTGAGATGCATTTACAAGGCGAAAAATGCATTTTTTTTCAGTTTTTGTAAAAATTTTGCCATTAAAAAATTACTTTTGCAATTTAATTTAAAAGAAACCGAAATTGGTCAAAAAATGTTAAAGTTATTAAAAATTCGTCAGGCCATTAACGTGTCTCAGGCAACTAGAACAAGAAATGTAGGAACAAAATTAACATATTTCGATAAATAATAAAATAAAAGCTGATTTTTACTTAAAATATATCCATATTTACTTGTATATGAGTTTTTGTCTTCGTAGGATACCGTTAACCTATTCGCAGGTATGACCAAAAAAATACAATTTTTTTAACGGCAGTTTCAAAACTCCATTTTAAAATTTTAAAAAATTTTGTTAAACAAATTTCAGAATTTTTTGATCATCTCATTGGGATTTATTATGAATATAATAGGGAATAAAAATGTGAAAAAATTATGAAAATATCTCTTATAGTTTTTCCGTACCTGCGATATAAATTTTGCGATTTTCGAGAAAAACTAATTTGTTGCCCATATTTTGGCAGCAACTAGTTTTATTTTAGCTTGAGATTCCAATACTTATTGTAAATATATATTGAATATTGAAAATTTGTAAAATGAAAGAAATATCTAGATATAAGATTTGAATTGTACTGGTTTATTGGCCCTAAGGGCTTAAATAATTACTGAATAAATAAAAATAAATATTTGAATTGAAAGTGTTAAAAAAACTCTAATAAGAATAAGGTCAATATATCAACAAATGCTTAAACAAATTCTGGAGCTGATTCGCACAGTTACTAAGGGAAACATATACATGATTGCTGTTTGAATTCGATAAAAGTTTTTTTTTTACATTTTTATTCGACCAGAATGAATTTTACCACCAACCAAATATTTATTATATGTAACTATATATGTATGTGTAGCTACACGCAGAGAAATATTCTTTGTCAGAATATATTGTTTTCCTACACAAATAATTTTTATTTTAGTTCTATTTGAAAAATATTTTAGTTACTATGAAAATGTTTATGTTCATCGAAATTATAAATTTTAGTACGATTCACTGACACATAAATATTTATCAAACAACTAAAGTATGTTAAATATGCAAACATATTATATTATTTATATGTTAAGTTTCTAGTATATGTGCACTCTTGGTTTAAAATGCAAACAAAATATGATTACTTTTATTTTGAAACATTTGTACAATATAAATTTATATATAAAATATTGGTCATTGGTAGCTATAACCTCTTCCCATCTTTCTGGCAACATATGGATTCCGCGGCAAAAGAACTGCTCATCTTTTGAGGCCAAGAACAAATCAAGACAATTTCGGATACTCTGTTCTAAGGTATAATCGATCGAATCAAATAGTAGTCAGACGACGCAGGGTCTGGGACTATAAAGCGGGTGAGACGAAACTGTTGTATTGATGGAATATTACAATGCTTACCAATGCTTCCATTCAAACGAATTAGTTGCGTTTGGTACAGGTTCCCTGTGATGGTCTGGCCAGATTTCAGCAGCTCATAATAGACAGGGCCATTTTGGTTCCACCAAATAAGATAATTACCTTGGCGCCATGGATATTTTGGTGTCAATTCGGCTGATTGGTCGGGATCAACATACGATCATCTCTAACGTAATGGATATATTTTGCATCGTAAGTAATGATGCACCGAAAAACCATTTTCTTTTATAACGTTCAAGCAGCATTTCAGACATACAAATTCGTGTTTGAAGGTCTTTTCCCGCTTTTGGATGAATCCTGTTCCTTGCAAACATTTTAAAATTGCTGATTAGTAGCTCCCAATGATTTTTGAAGTTCTTGTTGAGTTTAACAAATCTTCATGGAGTAATGCCTAAAATTCTTCATTTTTGAACTTTTTTGGCTGGTCTGGGCGATAGACAGACTTCTGAACAGCACAAACCATCTCTTAATTTGTGTCATATTATGATCATGTATGACAATTGTATTACAACTAAACACATTTGATTATAATAATAATTTAAAAAATATTCACTTATATTTTAAATAATTAACTATGGATCGCGATGACCAAAAATAACCCAGCAGATATGTTGAAGTTTTAGTCTGTAAATCATCAAACTGTTGATCGCACAGACAAGTAGGAAATCTCTTATAAATCGAATACATTTTTTTAATATTTTAAAAATATCTCTAAACTTTTTCGAAGCAATATATTCAACAAAAAAATTATCATTTCAACTTTTTTTTACAGATTTTATGTTTTCTTTATAAATTAAAAAATTAAATTATCCCCCAAAATTTATATTGGGGACTTATTTCATAATGATTTTTTGGTGTATTATTTCATTTGAAATAATCCCCAATTAAAAAAATTAAATAACACCCCAAATAATTAAATAACCCCCCAAAAATCGTTGTTGTTGCTCTCTGTACTAATTTTTGGGGGGTTATTTCATTTTATTTTTATGTTTACCACAACCATGTTTTTCTCTGTGTGTATGTATCTGGCTATAAGTGCTGTTTGTGGCTTTAGTGGTTTTTGCTACTAATGCCATTTATGTCTCAGTGTTATTTGTAGATTAATTGCATTTAGACACAGTTGGACATTATATACGACATTTGCTTAGATACTGGGAGATAGACACTGAGACATAAGTGTGACTGACTTACTTACTCACTCACTCGCTACACAAAAATATACTTGAATGGAAGGATAGACTGGCCGACGGTTGAAGTTTTTGTTAAAAGTTTAAAATCTTAATTTTATTTGTGCATTATTGATATTTTGTTTATATGGGAAATTAAAAATAATTTTTATTTAACAAAATATAAATAATAAAGATAAATTTCAATTTCTATGACGCCATTTATATTGACCTGTAAAACAAATTGCAGTTGACATCACCACCATCATCATCATCAACCGGCATAACAATCTTTAATTTAATAATTTGTTGCAAATTTTGTTTATTTTATTATACATATCTAACAATTTGTCTTCAATAATTAACAACTTCCTTTGTGTTTATTAGTTTTGGCGTTTTTATAATTTTTTTTTATTTCGTTATTGGCATATTTCTTCACCTGCATGAGCACAATAATCATTTTAAAAACATTGTTGTATTTTGTGAAGTTTTGGTTTTTATTAAAACTTACTGTTGTTTGCCTTTAGCTTCTTTTTTTGTTTTGGTAAAATGCAATTTACTTTAACTCCTCTACCAAAAAAAATGAAAGAAAACCAAATGGTGAAAATAAGTAGAAATTGTCTTTAGTCCTGTGTTGCATGCTAAATGAGAGTGTGGTGTCCATGTGTTGCTGTTGAATGTGTTTTATTTTGGCAACACCTTCAAATATGTCCAAACATCAAATATGATTTTCTATGTTTTTTCCATCTTCTCTATTTTGTCTGTCGTAGTTTTGGAGTCTTGTGCCTGATCACTTTTCATAAATATCATTGTGGTCATTTGTAATAGAGAGTATTTGTGGCATTGTGGTGTTACATTGTTTGCCAGACGCACATCATTGTCTGCTGTAAAGTTTTTACTAACAAGCAACCTGTTGTTTTGACTTTTGCTATATTTTCAGATAGTTAATCTTAGCTCTTAATGGGAAATGTTATGAATACAATTATGTTTTACTTTCTTTGTTCGGCTTTAAAATAAATGGTCAATTGCACAGATGATGCAACCAATAATAATACGGTGGTGAACTGTACTAAAACTACGTTGAAGATTCAACGTAATCATCTCAATTTGTCCACTTTTGCCACCACAATAGCAACAAGTGCTGAAATTACAGCATATATAGCAACCACAATACCCATCTCTCACAACATCGATTGCAGTCCGAAGACTGCATATTTTAGTTCAACACAAGATCGTCACATCACAGCAAGCAGGAGACACTCTGTTCTCCAAAATATTCGCACCAGAAGCAAAGTGGATCAAATCGGGAGAAAAAAAGTCGAAAAACGACTTCTATAATATCGACATTTTGGCAGTAGTCAGCTGTCATACAGTATCGACATCTGTACCTTACTGGATGGTGATATCCGTTTGGTTCCATCTATTTCTTCCATCTTTTATACTCTGATCAGTCAAGTGAAAGTGACCTTCTGATACGCTCCAATTCATCCATATTTTGCACTCTAAATGATGACGCCCCACAAGGGCGTCAGATATCACCATTGCGTGTCCTGATTTGAAAGGCTACCTACACTACCTAGCATGCAGTAGTTTCTCTGAGATCTGACCACATACAAATGATTATTGTCTAGATAGACTGAACGATTTTCCACCACTGACCAACACGGTTGCAATGAATTTATCAACAGCATCTTTACTGACCTTCCGATATCTTCCCATGCAAAGCACACGCTCGTGATATCAACAGGTTGCTAAATAATAACAAACGAAAAAAAGACTAGATGGCTTCCAGAACCGCAACTTAAGTTTAAGATTTAGCAATTTATAGTAAACAGTCCAGTCTCTCTCCAACCCGATGAAAAAGGATGAAGGGTCGCGATTAAATTTGCTGAAATCTGACCATTAAAGGTGATCGTGTGCTTTCAGCAGACTTTTTATTAAACACCACCAGAGAGACAAAGCGTACAGAAACTACATGATCTTCCAGTCTTGGGCACATCACATCTTTATACGCCAACTGAAGATGCAAAAACCATCTCCGCATCCAATTCTTATATTGCTATAGGCTCTGACGGATTATCAATGCTGATGTTGAGACACTTGGCGAGCGAGTTGCTCGTCATGGCTTAATGGATTCAACAAGATCCATATCCACGCTCCCAGAACATCATGCATTCCACAATGCCCAACAATACGAAGAGATGTATAGTGAAATATCTGAGTGGCCGTCAGGCCCCGAAGATTCCATCAAGGCTATATCTTGTAGCCGCTACGATTAAGCATTTGCCTCTCAAAACTCAGTGCATCATAACATAAATGGTAGTCATAGCATTTTTACCTCCTTGCCTTTTCGATTAGTGGTCAACTTCGCCGTTTCAGTTTGGTTGTCTTCGTTGTAGTGGAGAAATAATCAAAGCTTTATTAAAGTCAGTTTCAAGTTGCCTGCATATAATCTCCGAACCCCAAATTCATGAGTAAACAAAGAAACCATAATGTAATGTTAAATCATATCATTGAAATTTTGAAATCACGCAATTGGAGGGTTCATATGTAAGAGAAGGACATATATAAGGGAAGATCACATCTGCAGGATCCATTTGATCACATTGAAAAATACGTCATCCATTCCTCAGTCGCAGAATATCATATGAATGTCGGACTTGGATGATTTTACAGCATAAAACGAGTTGTTCTGGCGTAACAGGCTTAATGTTTTCGGCAACTTAAGTCCAGCTTGTGACGACCCACAGTGGGGAAGAATCGAAATTTTTTGGAAATAAAACTGGCATTTCTGGATTTCAGAGCTATATCAATTATGAATCAAAAAATAAACGATTTTAAATTTAAAAATTCAAAAAATAGTGACTTAACTCTTTTTTTTATTAAAAAACAACTTTTTCTTTAAGAACATGTAACAATTATATGTTTTTCTGTAGGGTTTCTTTACAGAGAACAGTTTGGTATAAAAAACATGTCCTATTTTTCGAATATGTGGGCCCTATTATCTACGCCCTTCGGAAATTGACCTATTTTGTATGCTAATCCCAAAGCTGGGCTCAGAAAACGTAAAGCAGATTTGGAAACCTGGATTTGATCCCTATATCCCAAATCATTTCCCCAGCCCCGAAGTAAAAACTATGGGCAAAATTATAAAAAATACCATTTTTGGGATTTTCGCTCCAATTTTTAGGAATTCGGGATTCCCTTTAACCTTTTGACAAGTGTTTTTACACTTTATTATTTAGAATGATAAATTTAAAAAAACGTCGAAAATTTCATTGAGTTTTGTTAAAAAATATAGATTTTATTACATATTACATATTTAATGAGTTTCTAAAACTAAAATTTGTATACAAATTTTAATAGGATTGCAAATATTAGGAACAATTTGATCCACATTTATTCCGAACTATTTTTTTTTTTTTTGTTAAGATAAGTTAAGTTTTGGTCTTACAAAAAAAAATTCAAGTCAATATCTCAATTAGATTCAAAACTATGCCACTTTTAAAACCTGTGCACTTCAGTACATCCATTGGATTCATGGACCCATCCTGTTGAAGTAACACTTGAACTTCCAAGCAGAACCCCAGATTAAATGTTGTTGCAATGTAAGTAAAATAATTTATAATGCCATGTCATTACCAAGTATTTTCTGGTAGTTTTAAAAATAAGCTCTTTGATTTTAACAATTCTATTTCTGATAGCTCAGCAAAGATGCTACCATTAACCCACCAAAAAAAAGGCAAACTTCAAATTTAAAAATACCATTAGTTATATTTTTGAACATTTTGTGTGCAGTTTTTGTTATTGTTTGTGTTAGTTTTTCACATGCTTAAAAAAATATTGCATTTTACTTACCACCAGCACCAGCCACCAACAACAAAGTGTTTCCATTTCTGTTGGCAGCAAAATAAAAACAAAACAGCAACAACTGAACAACAAACCGACCAACAATGTGTTTTTATACAGCTCTGAGGCATGCAGTAAATACAACAAGTACTGGTACGTACTGATTGTAAGTAGAAGCAGCAATAGCAACAACAAGCAAAAAGTGTTGCTGCTTATTAGCAAAACTGAATGCATCTAAACAACGCAACATTTACGCCCAACTTTTAACTAAAGGCAGCATTTTGTTCCTCAATTTTTTTGTTGATGTTGAATTTTTTGCATTTTTTTGTTTGTTGGAATTATTCCATCTGTACAAATATTTAGTAGACAATTCTAGCGAGTGAGTGTCCGTCTGTTTGGTGGCCTGTCCGCCTGTTCATCCATTACCGACCACTTGTTGCTCTTTTATTCATTCAATTTGTCAGTTTTACCAAAAAAAAATGTTTGAAAGCAACAAAAAATAGCTGCAAATAAATAACAACACCGAAAGAATAATTTGCAGCGTCCACAACAACAGCAATGTATTAAGGAAATTGTTGTTGCTGTTTAATGTCCGTGTACTTACATACGTACTTGCGATCGGTACTTGTTGGAATTGTGGCGATATTCATATCGAGTCAAAAGGTTATCGTTCAATAACCACCAGCTAACCAACCAGACACATGTTTACAACATAAATACTATTTATTGACTGCTGCTTATGGAGCATGCCACAAAACATTACAAATGCTTTTGAAGCTTCTATATGTAAAATATAATATTTAAATGACAGTGGTTAGAAGACACTACTTTATGAAATTTTAAAAACTTTAAACAGTTGAGTTTGTTTCATTAAAGCTGAGCAACTCTAAAAATATTTTCCTCTATGTAAACGCCACTAGTAACCACTGTACTTGATTGTCCTTTCAAACTTCCAAAAAATATATTGAGTACAATCAGCACAGTGTGTTTGTGTTCGTATTAAATGTTGGGGTATTTCTTTGGGCAGGGTAGAATTTATTTAAAATCATTTGTTGTGTTATTTATAAAATATTTGTTTTCTAATCTGTAAACACCAATCATATTAGCAATTTGAATATGACAGCTTTAAACATACACAATAACGGATAAACTAACATACGGATAAAATTCATTGATACAAACCTAAATGCAAATAGATTATATATATACATTCAAGAACGAGGGTCAGATCAAAAAATCTTTAAAAGATATTTTACATTTTTTCGATCGTCATTACACAACTATTCAGTCTTTAAGTTCTTTATATAAATTATAATTTTTTTTAACAATTACTTCTCAAAAAGATAGGCAACAAAGTAGATCAGCTGCTGCAAGGCAGAGGATGTCTATATATCGCTACTAGAAGACTATAATCTTTTTGTTTAGTGGAGGATCGCTGAAATAGTAGATAAGAACTTTTATCGTTGAAAAGAAACATGTAACATTAAACCACCGATAAATGGATAAAATTCGTTGAGAAATGATGGTAATTGAGCAAGAAGTGCCAAGGACAAAGCATTCATTTTTGTCGAACACCTGAGTAACGTATTTAAAATTTTGTACTAGAAAATCGTCATATTAATCAGACAATGGATGATCACATCAGTGTTAGTTCAGATGACGTTCAAAAAGTCATTAAAAATAACATAAATACGAAAAAATATCCAAGTTATGACAAAATTACACCATCGATGATTAAATCTAGAGACAATAGCAGATGACCAAAGGTATCCTGGACTCTTTCGCCTTTTTCACAATACTACGGACAGCATCATTTGGCGGATGCTCTCCGTGATCATGCGTCATATAGCTGGATATCAACCATAACAAACAGCCTTCATTAGTTTCCCATGAGACTGCTACTGTATCTTCATTACTGTAATCAGACAAAATGAAGATATTCAAAGAACTTTTAGCCAGTATACAGGATTTAATTTTACCTGCGCCTTTAGCGTAGTACAGCTTATAGCACTTCAAACATAGTCAACGGATACGATCCTGATGGATCCAAGGTTCCTGGACCATGACTAGCTCCTCCCCGTTCTTAGCAATTCGGAGGAACAGTGCAGCGGATGCTGCTTTAGAGTGGTGAAGGTTTATCTGTGTCACCCTCACCATGCTCCATTTTAACAACGGTGACCTCGGCGTCCTCCTGCTCAGAGTTCAGGAGGGCGTCTTCATCCACCACCTCATCCATCCGTTCAAAGTATGGGCTTAACATCACCTGAGGATGTATCGCTTTTGTTGTCGCTACGGTAGACACGTAGGACGATCGTACCAAATCCATAGTAGACCTTCCCTTCTGCCTTCCTTAGCGGCCCCAAAGAGTCCTTATTCAGGACAAAGATCGCCTTTCTTGAAGACCCCTTAGCGTCCGTAACCTTAACAACTTTCCAATCTTGAGTTGGAAGCTGTGGGTTACAGCACTGAAGGATCTCCAAGATCTCCTCCGGGCAAGATGGCTCAGCTGGTATTTTAGCTATGGATCTAGGCTTTCGGGATATCTCACTCACAGATACCACGTCAAGCCTAGACCCCGGCCATACCTCACCCAGTGATGCGACGGCAGTCTTTAGTAGCAACGCTGAGCGTTCATCTACGCAAGACATAAGTTTTACGTGATCCTGGTACCAACCAGCATCATCGCATTGTGAAGGAATGCCTGGGTTCTCTTTGAGAACTTTCCAAAACACCCCTACCAGTTTTTGCTTCACCATATCCCAATTCAATTGAGATATGGATCCGTCATTGGCACTCCGGTCGATAACCGCCCTGACAAGATTGTCTTTTACAATCTCGCTAAAGGACTTGGCTAATGACCTTTGTGTCGCTTTGGGCCTTTTAGGTCTCGGTTGCTGGCTCTTGGCCGCTGTATCCTCCTCTGAATGTTGCCGTTTAGACCACGCTGGTAATTCAGCAGAAGGAGGAGCGGTCTTGAGACCAGCAATATGGGCTTTCGCCCAGTAGAGCGAAGCTTGTTGCTCCTTAGTGAGTTCCTCAGCTTTTTTAGAGCCGAGTGCCTCAATGAAACGATAAGCGGAACGCCTAGTGGTAACAGCCCTTTTAGCAGGGTTTTTATGCCTGGGATTCGATTCGGAGCCGGAGTTGGCCAGGGGTGATGCGTCTTCAGGACAGGAGGATTCCTTCACTAGACCTGATCGCACAATTGGCATGTGGGAGGCATCTGCAAGGGGCGACTTAGTCGCTTCCCCTTTAGAGGCACCCGATACAGGGGGTTTAGCCACCTTGACGACTTGGGCTTTAGCGGCTTTGGAGGTACTAGGAGAGAAATCCAGAGGTACCTCGCCACTTAGGTCACTACCACCTATTGTATCAAATTTTTTACATTCAGCCAACCTGTGTGTACCAGATCGACCTCCTGCGACACCAGTAGCATGCAGACTAGTCTGGCCCGGTGTGATCATCTGACTAGCCTGGGTTGCAGTAGCCCTACCAGAGACAGCTAACTCTAGTTAAACTGTCCCCTCCAGCATGGCCAATAACTTTCATATAAAAAAAATAATACTTGGTGTACGGTATCATATGGTCGGGCTTGTCCGACTATACTTTCTTACTTGTTTTTAACTGTATTTAACATTAATAGATTTTTATTGTGAGCCTCGTATGTAGAAATTTAGTGATATCAAACTCCTTTGTATATAGAATTACTTAGTTTGAAATAGTTACAATGTTTTACAATAACTATCGATTTTTAAATATTTTTTGTTTCTCCTATAGTTAAAAAAAAATAAATTATATAATGTCTTGATTTCTCGATTTTATACTGAATTATTAAAAAAAAATAGATATACAAAGTATCAAGCAATACCTTTGTTAATAACTTCCAATTACTGAATATCATTATTTTCAATGACTACTATATACCGTCTGCATTACTTAGAAGTAATCGAATTATGACTTATTTATTATCTGTAAAATAAATGCCTATCACAGAGATAAATAGTACTAGTCGGACAGGGCAAGGTCCGCCAACAACTTCTTTCTAAATATTTTTTAACAGGTACACACCGTTACAAAAGTATACATACGATCGACTTATTGGGCTTTTTTGTGAACATCTATTATATAAAAATACAAGGACTGACTCATTCATTCACTCACTCACCCACTCACTGATGAGTGAGTGAATTAATGAAAGAGTCAGGCTTTGTATTTTTAAAAGAATGTTTAAAAATAAGCCCAATAAGTCGATCGTATGTATACTGTGTAGTTACTGTGTCTATAATATTGTTAAAAAACTTCTAACAGTATTGAAATGGTTACAGTAAACATGCAAAACTATATTTTTTCTCTGCGTGAATAATCTCTTTCACTTCGGGTTTTCATTGCAAGTGATGATTCGGTGCAACAATGATTTTCTTTTATAGCGGTCAAGCTATCTGCCTGTCAGCTTCAATTCGTACCAATCTCCCAGCTTTTGGATGAATCCTGCTGCTTGCAAACATTTTAAAATTGCTGATTAAGTAGCTCTTATTGAGTTTGACAACTTATAAAACGCACAAAATATCTCTCACCATAATCTTCGGGGAGCAATCAGTGTTCTTCAGCGACTTTTTGTTTAAATTAAAGAAGTAAAGCAAAACTTCCTGCATTTGAAGCTTTGTGGGCACAAAATTGCGCCGGATTCTAGTTCAGTTATATTTCAGCTCTAGTTCAGTTCTAGTTCAGTTCTAGTTCAGTTCTAGTTCAGTTCTAGTTCAGTTCTAGTTCAGTTCTAGTTCAGTTCTAGTTCAGTTCTAGTTCAGTTCTAGTTCAGTTCTAGTTCAGTTCTAGTTCAGTTCTAGTTCAGTTCTAGTTCAGTTCTAGTTCAGTTCTAGTTCAGTTCTAGTTCAGTTCTAGTTCAGTTCTAGTTCAGTTCTAGTTCAGTTCTAGTTCAGTTCTAGTTCAGTTCAGTTCTAGTTCAGTTCTAGTTCTAGTTCTAGTTCAGTTCTAGTTCAGTTCTAGTTCAGTTCTAGTTCAGTTCTAGTTCAGTTCTAGTTCAGTTCTAGTTCAGTTCTAGTTCAGTTCTAGTTCAGTTCTAGTTCAGTTCTAGTTCAGTTCTAGTTCAGTTCTAGTTCAGTTCTAGTTCAGTTCTAGTTCAGATCTAGTTCAGTTCTAGTTCAGTTCTAGTTCAGTTCTAGTTCAGTTCTAGTTCAGTTCTAGTTCAGTTCTAGTTCAGTTCTAGTTCAGTTCTAGTTCAGTTCTAGTTCAGTTCTAGTTCAGTTCTAGTTCAGTTCTAGTTCAGTTCTAGTTCAGTTCTAGTTCAGTTCTAGTTCAGTTCTAGTTCAGTTCTAGTTCAGTTCTAGTTCAGTTCTAGTTCAGTTCTAGGTCAGTTCTAGTTCTAGTTCAGTTCTAGTTCAGTTCTAGTTCAGTTCTAGTTCAGTTCTAGTTCAGTTTTAGTTCAGTTCTAGTTCAAAAAATCGTAACCAACCAGCAGAAACCTTCGCCGAACGCATAAGATTCGGTTAAGCCGACCCGCCGAGTCATGAAATATTAGGACATTATGACAATATGATATGATAGGAGACCTTGTGAATTGACCAATTGTTTAAATATATTTTTTTCATACAAATTATAAAAAACGTTATCTTTGATTAAGCCTTAACTATGTTTAAAATTTAATTATTTACCCGGCAAAAGTAGTCATTGAAAAGTAAGTTTTTCAGTAATTGCAAGTCATTATCAAGTTTTTACTGAGTAGTGCAACAATATATTCGATGAAGCTAAATAAAATACTTCGAATATTTAGATTTTTCTATTTCTTATTTTAAGTTTATCTTTTGCATATTTGATGCTCATATGCTTAGAATGCGTTAAATTGCATTATTATTAGTTTTTACTTTTTACTTTTTTCCACTTCATGTCCATTATCGAAATATGCCCAAACGGCATTTATTGAATAGGTTTTTCATGTTCCCTCATTTCTAACGTAGTTATTCCCTGTATGTCTGCTGATCTGCCTGCCTGGCTGTTTAGTTATGACGGTATTGTGTGCGAAGGTGGGGCGTGAATTATTATCTATTCAATTGTTAAATTTAAAGTGCGGTTATTCATTCATTTTATGCAGATAAACTCTCGCACATTCATATTTGCAATCGAACAAATATGTATGTGTGTTTGATAATCGTATTTATTTCGATTTTTTGGTTGGTTTTTCTATTTATAATCGTATATTTTTTGGAGGCTGACACTATTAATTGGATAATGTCGCTTGTGGTCTTGTTTTAAAATTTAGTAGTTTTTATTGATGACCTTGCTAAAGAGATTTTCATTTTGTTTTAATAGTTTTTCAACATTCAAGCTTCAAGGAATGATGATCATCTTTAACGTAAAAAAAATTTTGTTTTATGATCAGGAAGATATGTATATGCAAAAGGTTAATTATGGTATTTAATATAACATTAAACAAGTGTTTAAATTTTTGTAGACATTGTAAAAATTACCATAAACAGAAGTTTATTAAATATAATTCCATAATAAACATTTTACTCACCCATTATATGGAAAATGTTTCATTCATACTTCTGGACAAATTTTTAATATTGTTAAACTGACTTTAAATTGCAAACAGTTTTATAGAGCGTAGTAAATATCTGTGAAATATAAATCTTCACAGATTACAAAAGTCACTAGAATAGATCTAAAACTCTCTCAAAACTCATTGCAACAGTCCCCAGTTTCTCAATGTTTTATGAGTTTTTTGACAGCACTTTTAAGTTATAAATTTAAAATTAAATAAAAACCAGAATTATTGAATTTCACAGAATCCATCACATTAACAGTGTAACAATTTGTATGCGGGTGATGAAAACCTCTTCAAACCTGTCCAATGCAGTATCTGTACCTTATAATTTTCTACACTTCTTGCAACACAATTCGTATACATATTTGTATGATGATGGATGGCAAGAAGTAAAATCAAATACGCACGTACTTTTTTGCAACGCCAATAATAAATAAACACTCAAAAACTTAATGGCATAATTGCAGTAATTGCGTGAAAAATAACTTCATCATGTCAAAATGTTGCAAGAGACATACAAACGGACAGACATGCTGCGCAGGTATGTATTTTGGTTGTCAAATTTGTTTGTTTTTTGGCCAAATTAAACTCCTAAAGGAATTGTTAGCGCATGCAAGCACTACTTGTCCGAGGAGAATTGTTTGCGATTGGTGCGTGTTTTATGAAATTTAATACAAAAGATTGATGATCACACTCAATGGCAGACGCATTAAATGACTGTGTTGACGTACGACAACTGGTCACCAAATTGTGGTTATCGAAGAGGAAAGCGGTTAACAAAACAAAATTCTTTGGCAAGAAGGAGTAGAGAGTATGAAATGTATCAAATACAGTCATATTCCGGTATAACCAACGGTATGTTGTCAGGTCTATTCGTTATAACGAAAAATGTTTGTATCGAGATTTCTTTTTTAGCAAAGTAAAATTGTTGATCTACATTTGATAAATTTCTTCCTGGAGCATTAGATTATCTAGTGTGAAACACTACATTGCAAAATGCGTTAAAAATATAACTACTCTTCACTACTTATACATTGGCATTTTAACTAATTATTTTAACACGGTGATGTCTTTGGAGGCAAGTACTTACCAGGGAGTTAAATAAGTCATTACCACGTTCACCTGCAAATAGAGACATAAGTAAGATTTCAATAAACAAAAATTGAATCAATAAAACTTTAAATGAATTTTATTATGAAACTAGCTGACCCGACAGACGTTGTCCTGTCCAAATTAGAAAAAATGTAAGATTTTTGAATATGTCAGAAGCTGTTTATATGTGTCAAATAGTTAAAAAGAGAAAAAAAAAAAACGTATTTTTGAATGATAATTTTTATTATTATAGGTGCAATGAATCTTATGGTGTTCTATTTTGATTGAAAGATCGATGTTCAGGTAACCAATTAATATAAAGAAATTCTTTTTTCGATTGTTTTGCTGTGATATCGTAATTTCGTTCATTGCAATGCTCTATGATACACGACAATTTTTTGTTCTTGTCTGGCGCGTAAACAAATAATACTGATGGTGTTCCGACACGGGAACAGGCGACATACAGAGCCATTGGGATCCGTGGTATCAAAACTTCTTCTCCTTTTTACTTTCCTTTAAGTATTGCTGCTTCGATAACGTTATGCGTCAGGTTTTTACCGCAAGTCGGGTGCCATTACAAAGACGTGGTTTGGTTTATGTTTCATAAAATTATGATTACCAATCCGACTTTCAGTTGGATATTTTGAGGCGGTAATCCGGGTAAATCTAGCGAGTTTAAAAACTCGGTTTGATAGTTGACGACATCATCTTGGGAAGTAGCGGAATCCACAGATTAGTACGTCATCGATTTCACTTTGAATCTTAAAATTAAATTCGCTCAACCAATCTTGATTTTTGTAATTTTTTGCAATGTTTGGAAACACCTTTCGGATGAATTCGAATTTCGGAATCGGTGAACTTGCAGAAAGCGACGGGAAATTGAATGCAGCCGGTCGAAATATCAACCGGGATTCTGCCGTTGCAATTGTTTGGAAAATACTTCTCCAGATTGATCGTTCTGCAGCTCGACAAGCATGTTCACAGTAAATTTAAGTTTCTTGAAGTGTTTTCACAAAACGGACGACTAGAAACCTGCATTAATTTTATCGGCTGGCGTTGACAGTGGAATCACTGGCAATGTTTGCCGAAAATCACCTGCCACTCGCCAATAGCACCACCGAACCGACTTTGATTGTTTCGTTAATCTTGCAACGTTTTGTATAATACCTCCAAAATTTTTTCATGCGCCATTGTACACTCATCCCAATCCATCAGTTTGCTTTACTGTAATACTTTGGCCATCGCATTGTTGGAAATATTGCATGTTGGATTTTCATTGATTTATATATTCAATGGCAACTTGAGTGCTGAATGAGCAGTTCGACCGCCTTCCAACAACGTATCTGCAGTGCAATATCATTCTGCAAGCAGTTCTATCGAGAGCGTGAAAAATCCCTCGTACGCATATTTTTTTTGTCGAGTCAACTGATTCCCTCAAGGCATCGCAATTATATTGTGTTGCGCATCGCAACTCTTGATTAAATGCGTTGTACATCGGATAATACCTTGTTCGGCATCACCAAGCACGTATCCACAATTAATATCAAAGCCTCGTTGTAAATTTCCTCGCTTAGTTGCTAATTTGGATTTGATGTGCTGTGCTTAATTGGTTAGCGCGTTTGATCATTAAGCATGACTAGCAAAACCCGGTGCACTTCGCTACCCCTACCCTAGTAAAATTAAAAAAATATGAATGGAAATACGAAAATAATACATACGGAATTTGAGAATCTCTCAGTTACAGTTCACTTGATATTCGAAAATAACTAACTAATTTTGTATGGGAGATACCACTCCACTGCTCTGATCCCACCCATTTTTAAACATTTTATGTAAATATCAAGCTTTATTTTAACTTTCCTTTATAACGGAGGGGTCATTCCTACTAAGCCGATAATGCTTAGCTAAACTTCGAACAGGGATCAGGAATAAATTCGTTTTTAGCTAACCTCCTTAGAATGGTAATAAAGAGTTTAACTTCTTTTAGAATTATAGTTCTCCAGATATTCAAAATTAATTATTTACTTTGCGCCTAACCACTAATGCAATCCCGACCATTTTCAGCCAATCTGTGTAAAATGGTAAGAGAGCTATGCGTACAAAGTTTGAAAAACCTTGCAATTATTACTCACATCCTTTTCCGACCTCTCCCATTTTGAGTGCTATGCCATCTAATCTAATTCCGTCTATATTCAGCTAAACTCCGCACAGTAATAAGAAATTATTTCTCTATAAGTTTAAACACTTTTACGATTATAGTTCTACAGATATTCGAAATTAATTATATACTTTGTATAGTATTTTAGCGGAACTATGCAAATTTATAACAGAGCCATTTAGACTAAGTTTGAAGAATCTTGCAATTATAGTTCACAAAATATTTAGAAATAACTACAGTAGTTTTGACTTACCTGCCTTTCACTTAACCTTCGCTTTACCAATACCCACCCGGGTGACCACATCGATTTTATTGGTTTAATATTTTTTTTAATTTTGTTTCGATTTAAATGAAATTTGTACTCACTGAACAAATTATAGTTCTATAGAATTTAATAGAACCATTTTAAAATTTTTATAAGGTTTTTTCAATTTTTTTAAATTTCGTTCGTCGCATATATTTATATAAGTGTAGTGTCACCCGGGTGGGTATTAGAGTGACAATCAGTTGTATGGAAAAAAATGTTTGTTAAAATTTTGAAGAGTGCCGGGTGGAATATTGTGACACTAGGCCTAAATGTTAAGTGCTGAAAATTTGAGCCAAATCGGGCAACGATTTCTGGACGCGCATCGAGGTCAAAGTTCAGACATATGCAAAATTTTACTGTTAATATGGAATAAATAGGTGAAACTCGTTAACTTTCTGCATTGTTTTCTAGAAATATGTAGATTTATTTATATTAATGAATATTACATTAAAAAAAAGTTTTGGAAATTAACCCTTTATCTCCTTTGGTTCAAAATGACCCAAAAACTGTATTATCGCCAAAATTAGAGAAAAATGCAAATTTTTCAGTTTTTGAAAAAAATTTGCTACTAAATAAATACTTTTGCAATTGAATGCAAAAGAATCGAAATATGTACGTAATTATCGTTGTAATGAGATATAAATGACAAAATTTGATTAAAAAATGTTAAAGTTATTACAAATTCGCCAGACCATTACCGTGTTTCAGACCACTTGAACAAAAAATTTAGAAAAAAAATTTAGATATTTCGAGAAAAATTAAAATAAAAGCTCATTTTTACTTAAAATATGTCCATATTTACTTGTATATGAGTTTTTGTCTTCGTAGCATACCGTTAACCTATTCGCAGGTATGGCCAAAAAAAATAATTTTTTTTAACGGCTGTTTCAAAACTCCATTTTCAAATTTTTAAAAATTTTGTTAAACAAATTTCAGTTTTTTTCGATCATCACATTGGGGTTTATTGAGATCAAAATAGGGAATAAAAATATGAAAAAATTATATCAATACCTCTTACAGTTTTTCCGTACCTGCGATTGAAATTTTGCGTTTTTCAAGAAAAACAAATTTTTTGTCCATATTTAGGCGAATGAGTCCAATTTCCTTACTGTTATAAATTTTAAGTAAAACCTATTCATAATATTATAGTCCTTGTAATTTTAAATATGTTCTGAAAGTTTTACTAAAATCGGAAAACGATAACCTTTGAATCGTGAAGGTCAAATGCAAAATTTTTCAATATTTGGAATTTCTAATGAAAAGATAGCGAAATGTTACATATTTTTGGGCCGATTTTCATAAAACTTGAGGAAAATATATATTGGGGTCTAGCATTTACAACAACAGTGCAAAAATGAATTTTAACCTTTAAGAGGACTTGGGGTCAAAATGGTTGTGTTTTTCTTGATTTTAAAAGTTGAGAATAATTTGGACCCCAAGTGCTGCTAAGGGTTAATTTCCATTTTTGTGCTGTTATTTTAAATTCTGGACTTTATGTTATATTTTCCTCAAGTTTCATGAAAATCGGCCCAAAAATATGTAACATTTCGCTATCTTTTCATTAGAAATTCCAAATATTGAAAAATTTGACTTTTGACCTTCACGATTCAAAGGTTATCGTTTTCCGATTTTAGTAAAACTTTCAGAACATATTTAAAATTACAAGGACTATAATATTGTGAATAGGTTTTACTTAAAATTTATAACAGTAAGGAAATTGGACTCATTCGCCTAAATATGGACAAAAAAATTGTTTTTCTTGAAAAACGCAAAATTTAAATCGCAGGTACGGAAAAACTGTAAGAGGTATTGACATAATTTTTTCATATTTTTATTCCCTATTTTGATCTCAATAAACCCCAATGTGATGATCGAAAAAATCTGAAATTTGTTTAACAAAATTTTTAAAAATTTGAAAATAGAGTTTTGAAACAGCCGTTAAAAAAAATTTTTTTTTTTGGCCATACCTGCGAATAGGTTAACGGTATCCTACGAAGACAAAAACTCATATACAAGTAAATATGGACATATTTTAAGTAAAAATGAGCTTTTATTTTAATTTTTCTCGAAATATCTAAATTTTTTTTCTAAATTTTTTGTTCAAGTGGTCTGAAACACGGTAATGGTCTGGCGAATTTGTAATAACTTTAACATTTTTTAATCAAATTTTGTCATTTATATCTCATTACAACGATAATTACGTACATATTTCGATTCTTTTGCATTCAATTGCAAAAGTATTTATTTAGTAGCAAATTTTTTTCAAAAACTGAAAAATTTGCATTTTTCTCTAATTTTGGCGATAATACAGTTTTTGGGTCATTTTGAACCAAAGGAGATACAGGGTTAATTTCCAAAACTTTTTTTTTAATGTAATATTCATTAATATAAATAAATCTACATATTTCTAGAAAACAATGCAGAAAGTTAACGAGTTTCACCTATTTATTCCATATTAACAGTAAAATTTTGCATATATCTGAACTTTGACCTCGATGCGCGTCCAGAAATCGTTGCCCGATTTGGCTCAAATTTTCAGCACTTAACATTTAGGCCTAGTGTCACAATATTCCACCCGGCACTCTTTGAAATCTAAAAAAAAAAAATCGGCTGTCACTCTAGTGGGTATTGGTAAACCATGTACATAAAAAATCTTTGGTAAAGCGAAGGTTAAGAGCATTTTGCATATAAGTGCACACAACTTGAGTTTTGTATATTTATTTACCCAACTCCATACAAATTCGTTAATTTAAGTGCATTCTACATACCTGCACATTTAAGATAAGTACATAATACTTTTGGTTTTAATGAAAAAAATTTCATTTAGCTGCTTAATATAAAATTAAATCAAAACAAAATAAATCAAAACAAAATTTTGAATAAAAAATTGTGTTGTAAACTTCTTAATAATTTTAAAAGTAGCTAAAATACCAAATTTGTCGTTATTTTTAAAGGGAAACATCACAAAACTTCATGTAAATTATTTGCCTGCACTTTTATCTTACCTGCTCAAAATATCGTGCAAAGTTGGTTGTGCAGGTAAGTCAAAATTACTGTATTTACTTTGTATGGGAGGCGAATCACCATTTTTTAGTTTACTAATAACTAATATTTATCACAGCGCCCTCCTTTGGGGTTGTTGGCTTGACATCTCACCAACAGAGGCGCTGCAACCTGCACTAATAACAAACATAAAGCGCAATTGCAGAGTTGTCAATTAAAAGCTTTTCTCCTCCTTTCACCACCTTTTCTTCTACACTCAATTCCCTTTCCAAAGAAAGTAACACAATTTTATATACACAGAGAAAACAGATTCGTGATAACAACCGAATTTGTTGCCAATCGAATGATTCGGTTGCACACATAGAATTTTTCAGTTCTAACAACAGAAAGTCAGTTGATAAAGAAGAATTTCAGTTGAGGAAGCCAAACTTTAGTTACCCCTTATAAAATATTGTAGTCACAACTGTAAAATTCGGCCACTAAGATAGAATCATTCGATTGGCAACAAATTCGGTTGCTATCACGAATCTGTTTTCTCTGTGTAGGCATATTAATTGCCTGAGTGTTACTTCTCTTTAAAAAAAAAAATGTTCTAATACGCATCTGATGCAAAATAACAGCACATTAATCAGTCGGTTTGGATTGGAAGCATGTTGAGATAATCATCGAAAGCAATGTTCGTATTTGATGGGCATTTGGCGAAAGCACAGCATCTCCGAGGGTGTATCCCCAATGAGTGTAATTCTCTAACAATAGCAAGCGTTGACACGCTTTGCTATACATTTCACACAATTCATCATTTACAGTTCGCAAATCTTGGAATAATGTGGGGCCATTATTCCATTATTCCATTTAGGCCATTATACAGTCCATCCATTTCATGGATGGACTGTGTAAATGCGACCTAATGCGTCGGTGGAAAAAATGGGGGAAAACTGGAACTGGATTCCCTTGTTTCCGCCGTTGACATTTCTTTGACGATTGATTCCGGGCAAAGTCATCATTTCGGCACATTTCAAATAAATGTGGTCAATGCTGTAGATTTCCTCAGTGAAGTACACTCTTTGAACATTTTCCAGATGATAGGGTAAATGAACACTTGGATGTCTTTCAAATTACTTTGTTACTGCTAATATAGCTGCCCACATTTGAATTTAGTGACTTCATCGTTGGAATTCTCAGCACTAACTCAGCCTTTTTTCACTGCCTGTTACATATTTGCAGATGTATTTGATGAAGTGGGCGTATTAGTGGTCGTGAACAATTTTTCTTTCTGTAAAAAAAACTTTTGTGGACTATTGACATTTAAAAAAAATTACCCAAATCGGTATTTTAGATATATCGAAAAAAGTGGGCGTAAAAGTTGGCGTGGTCAATTTTTCTTATAGTAAAAACATAAATTGAATTACTACGAACATTTAACAAAACAATTAGCCATATCGGTGCAGCCGTTTTCCAATTTTAGATAAATCGAAAAAAGTGGGCGTGGTCAATTTTTCATTCCGCAAAAAAACTAAGTTGGACTATGACGAACATTTAAAAAAAATTGTCTGAATCGGTCCAGCCATTCTCAACTGATGCAATTACCAACGAACGACATTTGATTTTATTCTTAATAAAATCGTATAAAAACAAACAAAATAAAATATACTAGAGCTGTAGTGTACAATATGTTCAGGCTTGACCGAAAATATAGAGTTTGTTTATTTGTTTCATTGTCAGAAAATGTTGTAATAACCCATAATTAAGAACTACGTACGATAAGTATGATTTTTTACATGAAGATTCACGCAATATTCTCGCGCTTATCGCATATTTATACAATTTACACACACATCTGGAGGCAAATGATTCCCAGCAGTTCTAGGAGACTGTCCCGAACTAGTGATTTTATCTATCATTTAGGGATACAACTAGTTACATAACTAGCTACGTGACTAGTTATTTTATCATTTCCTAAGCAGGGAGTTAATTGACCCTTTAGGATTACAATGAGACTGTCTGAGTAGTCAACGCATTGGATTCACATACCGGTTACATAGAGTCTGTTACCTTACAAGCTAGTTACTAGTTATTTTAACATTTGTAAACAAACCTTCCTCCAATAACTATCCAATAGATTACATATGATGGGTAAAATAACTGCTTTTTAAAGTGCAGTTGAAAAAAAAAGTTTAAAGTGACTACACTCTAGGTTACTTTGATACACTAAAGTGACAATTGTCTTCACGCTCGTTTACATAGCATGTCAATATACTTAGCCAAAAAGAATATAAACTGTTTATACGAATTACTCATAAACGTTTAAAGTGACTACACTCTAGATTACTTAGATTCCCTTAAGTGACAATTATCTTCACTCTAGATTACATGGGATGTATTAAGTAGCCAATTGACTTCTATCTGCACTACAAAGAGCACATACATCCAAGTGAACAGACGTTAGTGACATTTACTGTATATAAGGGATACATTGACTACTTGCTTAACTGCTGGGTTGTTGGCCAGAATAAAAAATGAAATACAAGATACAAGTGCATCTTTTTTCGTATCTTAAATGATGGCAAATGATTTGATTTCATTGTAGTTTTTGCAGAACACCAATGCTTAACAACACTACAGAAAATAAAGCATTTTTTGTTAAAAAGATTACAGATCAGTGATCAACAAAAGACTTGAAAAAAAGGAATTAAATGGCAAAATTATTACTGATCAAGGCAGACTTAATGAATCTCTAAATGTTTTAAAAATCAAAATTGGTTAATTGTTACTCCCATTTGTGTAAAACAATTCATAACACATTGAAAATATTTCCATACAAGTATTTTAAAAACAATTAATATGGACAATTTGAACTTAAAAAGGAGGTAAGTGATTTATAAAATAATTCCCTTAACTAAAATACGATAATAAATATTAAAATTTTATGTAAGCATGATATTATCATTGGTTTTAGGTAGTGTATACGATCCTGTATCCATAATATGGAGTGTAGCATAAATACTAATCGCTGTGAACGATTGAAAATCTTACTCATATTTCGTATTAACCAAGGGCAAGGTCTTTTGCTTTATTTCTTTCATACCAACACATTGGCTAAAAATCGTGATATTGTACCTAAATGTACCTTAATCGATTTTAAGCTTTTGTGCACACATTTCGTTACTGCAGATGTTCGAAGATCTTAACTTTATATCAAACTTATAATCGTATAAAGAATATTTCGCAAGTGTTTGCCATAATAATAAAACAATAATGCAGCAACAGCAACAAAAATTATACTCGTACTTGGCGCATATAATTTTTGCCAACCCTTTTTAGTTTTTATTTTCAGTATTTTTTCTGTTTTTGGGCCGAAACTTTGGAGCGTTTTGTTTGTTTTTCTTTAAGTCCTTTCGATCCTTTAGTAAGTAATATTCATACTGTTCTTTGTTATACGAGTACAACTCTTCAATATCAATTGATCTAATCATCATCCGCATCATCATCGTCGTCATCTCATACCCATCGTCTATCGTGAGAACCAATGCGTGTGTTCTGTGTTTCAATGAAACCCTCCATAAACAATCGATGATCCGCCCGTGCATGTGTCCGTGAAATTTTCGTTTTTTTTTTAAGTGTTAATGAGCCAAAAAGTGTGTGTGTAGAGTTTTGGAGTTTCTTTTTTGGCAATAATGTTTGTTTTTATGTGGTTTTTCATTGGACCACCATCAAAATAAAACAAACAATCTTTTGGATGTTTAAATGTTTATGCAGCAAATTAAGTAATTTTGTGAAACGAAATAATGTTGTTAACAAAAGAAATGTTTTTAATTTCATGGAACGTGACAGGTCAATATACTTGTAAATAGTATTTTAAAACAAATATTATTTCTGCAATATATTTGGGCTTATATTTAAATTAGAACTGAATTAGAACTAAACTAGAACTAAACTAGAACTGAACTAGAACTGAACTAGAACTGAACTGAACTAGAACTGAACTAGAACTGAACTAGAACTGAACTAGAACTGAACTAGAACTGAACTAGAACTGAACTAGAACTGAACTAGAACTGAACTAGAACTGAACTAGAACTGAACTAGAACTGAACTAGAACTGAACTAGAACTGAACTAGAACTGAACTAGAACTGAACTAGAACTGAACTAGAACTGAACTAGAACTGAACTAGAACTGAACTAGAACTGAACTAGAACTGAACTAGAACTGAACTAGAACTGAACTAGAACTGAACTAGAACTGAACTAGAACTGAACTAGAACTGAACTAGAACTGAACTAGAACTGAACTAGAACTGAACTAGAACTGAACTAGAACTGAACTAGAACTGAACTAGAACTGAACTAGAACTGAACTAGAACTGAACTAGAACTGAACTAGAACTGAACTAGAACTGAACTAGAACTGAACTAGAACTGAACTAGAACTGAACTAGAACTAGAACTGAACTAGAACTGAACTAGAACTGAACTAGAACTGAACTAGAACTGAACTAGAACTGAACTAGAACTGAACTAGAACTGAACTAGAACTGAACTAGAACTGAACTAGAACTGAACTAGAACTGAACTAGAACTGAACTAGAACTGAACTAGAACTGAACTAGAACTGAACTAGAACTGAACTAGAACTGAACTAGAACTGAACTAGAACTGAACTAGAACTGAACTAGAACTGAACTAGAACTGAACTAGAACTGAACTAGAACTGAACTAGAACTGAACTAGAACTGAACTAGAACTGAACTAGAACTGAACTAGAACTGAACTAGAACTAGAACTGAACTAGAACTGAACTAGAACTGAACTAGAACTGAACTAGAACTGAACTAGAACTGAACTAGAACTAGAACTGAACTAGAACTGAACTAGAACTGAACTAGAAAAAAACGTTTCTACACGAATCCGACAGGTGCAATTTTTACTGTTACTATTTTGTTAGAGAGACGACTTTGGAAGGTCACCGTTTCAACCGTAAAATGGTTGCAACACATGTAATGTTTCACTACTTTATGGTGTAGCTTGACATGATGATTTGGCACCAGTTACTATATAATAAACAATGGATTTGACAGACGCCGCCGGTTCTACCGGTCAGGGAACATAACGTCATGCTGACGCAACAGTTCCTTCTGGGATGTCACCGGAGGAGTCATCCAAACTTCGACATAACACAGTTGGAGTCTCCCCCGAGGCATGTCAGACAGGACCTTAGAAAATACGAGGAGAGCATACATAGGCATGTGCAGGATCAATTTGTTCGCAGCTCGTATTAGACAGCTTTGAACGACATTCATAGAGACGCCATCAATTCCACGGCAGCAGGATATCGTTTCAATGTTGTACTTGGAGGTCGCTCACCACCGATAGAAAAAGTTCTACCGCGTAAATCAAGAGTCGTTCTTGCACAACTAAGATCAGGATGAAGGCTTAATGCCTTCTGCTCCCTCATAGACCGTGCCGTCCCCAACTTATGCCCAGCATGTGGTCAGGGTCCCCATAATACCCTCCACATTTTCAACTGTCCAGCCTGCCCTATGTCATTACGTCCAGTAGATTTATGGACCCACCCAGCAGAAGTAGCACAATTCCTTGGACTTGATCTAGCAGAACCCCCAGATTAAATATTGAAAAATTGTTGAAGCTGCTACAACAACAACAGACGCCGCCGAAACAACATGGCCTTCAGAGACTGTCAACATCTAGCCGCCCTTATAGGTATTAATTACTTTTTTCAAAATTCCAACGTTTAAGGGATAAAATCGGGTAAGAAACATGAAATCCTGTTTACCCATAATGTAGTAAAAAGACAGCACTGTTATATTTCGTAGAAAAATAGACACAAATGATTTTTTTCCTTTTGTCGAAATATTTATACAAATTTCATAATAACGATTCTACAAATAAAATTTAAACAAGCATTAAATACATGTAATATTGCTTAATTTTAACAATTTTGCTAACGAATTAACGGGATCCCGTTATGTTAGTATGATATAAAAAGCAAAAATTGGTTATGTCGAATGTTATGAACTAAATTCATAAATTCAATTTTTTAGAGCACTCTTAAGCACAACTTCATAAAGAAAGTTCCACCAAGTTCAAACACTCTTAAATAGTTATATCCAATAGACAACATAGTTATTCGTAGATACATACCACCAAATACTTATATACAAATTACCGGGCATTGAAATCATATAAAAGACAAGCTGCGTAAATAAAAACTAAAATAAAAAAAATGAATTTGTGAAAAAACCAACAGACATAAACATAGATTTTTCACGGTCTATGCGAAATAAAAACATACATTTAATATTTGCCACACTGTTCAGACTGCACAATGGCTGGTTGTTGGATGCGAGTACGACTCGAAACATTTGAACAAACAAAGTTACATGTTCAATATGACTTAACCCCCCACTGGCTGGAAGGAAGAATGTTTGCGCTCGTGAAGCCTAGACTGACAAACACACATTTGACGCAATGGGATGCCATGTATAGACAAAATGCCGGCAAATATGATGTAATAAATATTCTTTTAATAAGTGGAGAAATGCGAAAAAGGCGCAAATAAAAATATGTTTGTATGTTCTTATGTCCAAACAAGTCCATGTGGCCAACAGTATAAATGTGTTAAAAATTAATTTTTAACAATAAATTTATTTGGACTCTAGTTTCCTGATTCTATTATTACAAATGACTTTAAATTCAAAAAATTGTGTCATGTCAAATGTAATTTAAATAAAATGCACTGAGTAGAAGATGGCAATACATAACCATGTAATCGTATGTTTACGAACGAGTATATTTTAAGTCAAATGAAAAATTTAATAAACAAACCTGTAAATAAATAAAAGTTTAAAAGAAAATTATATATTTTAATTGAGTACAATTGCAAGATAATTTTAGTTTATTAAAACAAAAAATAATTTAGAATAATGTTTGTCTGCAGTCTATCATTGACAAAGTTGATAAAATAATAAAATATTAAACTACCTACAAATTTCTGACAACCGCAGCAACAAGATCAGCAAACTATTATATTCCTATTACTATTTCTTATACGAGTCCAAAAATAATCTAGAAAATTTTGAATGTATGAATTTTTTTATTTCCCTAAAAACTGCTATTACTCTTAGCTTACTTAAAAAAATTTATTAATGAACTATAATGTGTTTATATTATTTTATCATTAAACTGGTATTCCAAAATGGGCAACAGTTTAAGATAATATGATGTGTTCCAAATTACTCTCTATTATCCCGTGCCCAAATGTAGTCTTATCTTCTTACTATCATGTGTATCGGGTATGTATTTATAAATACAAATAAGAAAAACAATAAATGTGAAGAAAATATAAAAAAAGAAACATAATACTGCAAAGATAACAATTTTTAAAAAGACTAGTTTGCGCAGAATATATTTAATTTCAAATGCAAAAAAAATTTATCTAATTCAGCAATTTATTATAAAAATAACTACAGATTCTTACCACTTTCAACTATTTATTCCTATTATAACGTATGACATTTAACAATTTATATACCTAATAATTGGTTAACATTACGAGTTTGATTCAACATTTTTTCCATATTAACCTTAAGTGAAGAAACCGAGTATAAAAAGGGTACAATAGGATGGTTTTATAAAATCGATTTCCGATTTTTATAGATGCTCACGTCTAGAATTGTGTAATTTAGTGTAAAAATACGATTGTTAAAGTTTTAGCTCAATCGGACATTGCCTTCCCGTGCCGACATTGCCTCGAAGTTTTAAAATGACTACTACTTTTTCTCATTTTGATCTCACTTAACTTCACAACTATTCTGGCATCTCTTGAACTCTACGCCATTTTGCAACATCTGGCATCTACTAGTTAATTTTTCATTACTAATCATGTATTACTGCAGAAAGTAAAAATCTGGGAATCTCAATTTTGATATTAACTTGTCGCTTGTAAAGGTACTTACAGGGAAATATTAATTTAAAGTTTGTTGCCAATTTAGCCCTTTTCTGGTTAAATTTAGCCCTTCAATCTTGTTTAGCCACTACAAAATTAATTTAGCCTTTATCCATTTTTTTAAACTGTTTTATTTACATTTAGCCATTTTTATGACTAAATCAAAACTTATATGGGGAATTTCATGTCAAGTGAACCAACTTTTGAAATCGATGTCTTCCGATCGGGATGAAATTTGCACCAAGGTTATCTCTATTGGATAGTAACTCAGACACAATTTTTCAACAACATCGGTCGAGAACTCTCTGAGTTATAGGGGGTAAAATTTTGACAATTTGGTCAAACAGGGGTTTTTTCTTATCCATGTAACTTATTACCTATTGTTCTTAGCAAAATGTGTCCCAAATAGTATAGATAGCTATTTCTTCGATCTTTCGAAGAAAAATATTTAAAAAAAAAAATAAAAAATTTTTAATATTTTTTTTCCGAAATCAAAAACTTTTTTGACTTTTTTTTAAAATTTGTTCTCTTTTTTTTTTTTTTTTTTTTTCTTAAAATAAAGTTTAGATATTTTCCTTGAACACCTACTTGGTCGCTTAGTGGGATGCGAGTGGGATATCTATCAAAATAAATATTTTGTAACTCAAAACATAAAATTTTTGACTTTTTTTGCAAAATCAAAAACTTTGTTGACTTTTTTTTTCAAAATGGACCCTTTTTTAATCTTTTTTTTAGGTCAAACAAAAGCTTAGATATTATCCTTGAATACCCTTTTGGTCGCTTAGTGGGATGCGAGTGGGATATCTATCAAAATAAATATTTTTTAACTCAAGACTTACAATTTTTGACTTTTTTTTTTGCAAATACGATTTTTTTTCCAAATGGGCCCTTTTTTTTTTTGTAGTCAAAAGAAAGCTTAGGTCCATTCCTTTAAGATATTTTTAGTCCCTTAGTGGGATGCGAGTAGGATATCTATCAAAATAAATATTTTGTAACACAAGACATACAATTTTTTAATTTTTTTTTGCAAAATCAAAATTTTTTTCCAATATGGGCCCTTTTTTAATTTTTTTTTTTGCTCAAAAGAAAGCCTAGGTCCATTCCTTTAAGATATTTTTAGTCCCTTAGTGGGATGCGAGTGGGATATCTATCAAAATAAATGTTTTAACACAAAAATTGTATGTCTTGAGTTACAAAACATTTATTTTGATATATATCCCACTCGCATCCCACTAAGCGATCAAAACCATCTTAAAGGAATAGGCCTAAGCTTTCTTTATAGCAAAAAAAAAAATTACAAAAAGGGCCCATTTTAAAAAAAAGTCAAAAAAGTTTTTGATTTTGCCAAAAAATCAAAAATTGTATATCTTGAGTTACAAAATATTTATTTTGATAGATATCCCACTCGTATCCCACTAAGGGACCTAAAATATCTTAAAGGAATGGACCTAAGCTTTCTTTTGACTAAAAAAAAATTTTTAAAAAAGGGCCCATTTTGAAAAAAAATTCGAATTTGCAAAAAAAAAGTCAATAATTGAATGTCTTGAGTTACAACATTTTTATTTTAATAGATATCCTACTCACATCTTCCTAAGTGACAAAATAGGTCTTAAAGGAAAAGACCTAAGCTTTCTTTTGAGCAAAAAAAAATTTTTAAAAAAAAGTCCCATATTGGAAAAAAATTTCGATTTTGCAAAAAAAAATTAAAAAATTGTTACAAAATATTTATTTTGATAGATATCCCACTCGCATCCCACTAAGGGACTAAAAATATCTTAAAGGAATGGACCTAGGCTTTCTTTTGAGCAAAAAAAAAAAATTAAAAAAGGGCCCATATTGGAAAAAAATTTTGATTTTGCAAAAAAAAATTAAAAAATTGTATGTCTTGCGTTACAAAATATTTATTTTGATAGATATCCTACTCGCATCCCACTAAGGGACTAAAAATATCTTAAAGGAATGGACCTAAGCTTTCTTTTGACTACAAAAAAAATTTTAAAAAAAGGGCCCATTTGGGAAAAAAATCGTATTTGCAAAAAAAAAAGTCAAAAATTGTAAGTCTTGAGTTAAAAAATATTTATTTTGATAGATATCCCACTCGCATCCCACTAAGCGACCAAAAGGGTCTTCAAGGATAATATCTAAGCTTTTGTTTGACCTAAAAAAAAAGATTAAAAAGGGTCCATTTTGAAAAAAAAAGTCAACAAAGTTTTTGATTTTGCAAAAAAAGTCAAAAATTTTATGTTTTGAGTTACAAAATATTTATTTTGATAGATATCCCACTCGCATCCCACTAAGCGACCAAGTAGGTGTTCAAGGAAAATATCTAAACTTTATTTTAAGAAAAAAAAAAAAAAAAAAAAAAGGGCGTATTTAAAAAAAAAGTCAAAAAAGTTCTTGATTTCGGAAAAAAAATATTAAAAATTTTTTATTTTTTTTTTTAAATATTTTTTTTCGAAAGATCGAAGAAATAGCTATCTATACTATTTGGGACACATTTTGCTAAGAACAATAGGTAATAAGTTGCATGGATAAGAACAAACCCCTGTTTGACCAAATTGTCAAAATTTTACCCCCTATAACTCAGAGAGTTCTCGACCGATGTTGTTGAAAAATTGTGTCTGAGTTACTATCCAATAGAGCTAACCTTGGTGCAAATTTCATCCCGATCGGAAGACATCGATTTCAAAAGTTGGTTCACTTGACATGAAATCCCCCATATACTTTATAGGGTCGGAAATGAAAAATGTAGAAATTACAAACGGAATGACAAACTTATATATACCCTTCTCACGAAGGTGAAGGGTATAATTATATTTAGACATACTTACAAATTTTGCATATGGAAATGAGTTATCACAAAATTTTAATATATATTCGCGAGTTATGAAATTACCGGATATAAGCCGGACTATATATAATTATGAACCCATAGTCACAAAATCAAGCAGTATGATTTCTGTCTACATAAAACTAATTTCTGTTGAATTTTTTTTATTGATATCAATCCTTATATAAGTTAATGTATCTTTGGGTTTTGGGACTTACATACAACTTGACTAACCACTATATAGAGTTTATGCATCATGGCTACCTAAGTACAAAAATGGTAAAATTTTTCAATTCTATGGATAGGTTTTTTTTTTTAAAAAATGTTAAGTAAAATTATAAATTTTGACGTTTCTCCACATATTTATTGATAACTCAAAAAGAGTTAGAAAAGTTGAGACTTACATAGCCTTTAATCCGCGTTTATGTTGCGTTTTAATCGGCTCGGTGCACAGTGGGAAAAACTCTAATTTAGTGGAATTAAATTCGTATCTTCTAAACGTTTGGCCAATATAATTCCATTTGTATGGAAATATTGCAGGCAAGGAGGTAAGCTAATAAAGTAATGCAAAATGGGTACTGCTACTTCAGTAGAATGAGCGGGAGAGGCTGCTAAACTACACTACCTCGGAAGAAATTCTATACTATTTTCAATTCTAAGAAATTATTTTAATATATCTTTCAAAAAATTTAAATTTTATAAGTAATTTTATTTATAGCAAGTAACTATTTAAATCGATTTTGGACATTTACCCTATTGCCGGCATAGGTCGAAATATTCATATAAAATTAAACTTTTTTAGTTTTATTAATAAGTTTATTTTTAAAAACGAATAACAATTATTAGTTATGAAATGATTTTATTTAATTACAGGCAAATCCCGCTATAACGAATCTCACTTTAACGAAAATCCGATTTAACGCACGGTCATATTCGTAACATTGACTACCTTATATAACGAACGTTTCAAAAATTGTATGCTCGATATAACGAATGATGAAGAAAAACAAACAAACAAAAAGTAGTAAAGAATGTAAAAACAAGAAAATAAGTCGTTACATTACCGTTTTCAATGGTAACTCTCTTTAATAATAGGCGCTGTCATTTTGTCTATAGTGGTTTTAATTGCTTGTTTTTACAATATCGAATGAAAAATATCGTTCACATTCTAAGCGATAGAAAACTGATTCGTTCACATAAACATGAAGTTAGGGAATCCAAAATCAGCTTTCTTTCGCTTAGAATTCCAACGAAATTTCATCCTCCAGAAGAACAGTTAGTAAAAACTACTAAAGATATACAAATTTGGACGATATTCATGCCTCCTAATGTCACACCGCTCATATCATCTAGAGATCAAAACGCCATACGTTTAGTTAAATTGCAATATAGAAATAGTTGTCCAAAATTTAAAAAAACATCTCGATATAACGAATTTTTCAATTTAACGAATGGGCCTGACAACATATCGTTCGTTATACCGGGATTTGCCTGTATTATAAATAATTTAGTTATACTTAAGCAATGAAATTAAGAGTAATTAAGCTAACTAATACTTGTTACAATTTTGTGAATTTTTATTATGAGATTTTTAAAATTTATTGAAATTAATCGTCTTCAGATTCTGATGAATCACTAGGAAGTAATGGATCCAACAAAAGTTGCCTAACATCTTTCGATAACGGTTCCACTTTTTTATAGCTTGCAGATGAAGTTCTGGACAATGTGGATATAACACAGCGTTAAAACAAATATATTAATATTGACATAAAACGCTTTGCAAATGTTATATTTTTAATCAAAATAAAGCACTACCATATTTAAAAGGACTCATAATTTTATGTCAAATTTGGTATATGGGCATTTGTTTTTAGCAACTTGTAAGTAGTTAGAATTACATAAATTTCATTTTTATATAATGTAATTACCAATAACACTTCTTATATACAATCTTAAAAAAATAAGGAACAAATTTAGTACGAGATTTTACATCGTCCCAACGATAATAATTTCTTAAAAAAATTATATAAATTCACCTCGCACTTTTTCGCAGCTATATTTTTCACCATATGTAGTCTATAATACAGCCTTGATAGGACTGCGTCTCACAGCATTAGTAACTGGCAACCATCCGAAAATTCAAAACGTAAAATAAAAATTCTAAAGAATATGGCCATTGGTTATCACCAGGGAAACCAAAATATGCAAATGCATGTTTTTTCTGGTGAGTCTAATGAGCACATGGATAATATATTTACACGTTTCAGAACTATTTAAGAATTTTGGAATCGATTTGTTAGTGCTTATTTTTGCATATTTTACCCTTAAATACATATTTTTGCATATATTTGTTTTATGAGCATATTTATGTCATATTTTGGTTTTTAGAGCATATTTTACTGTTCAATAGCATATTTTGAGTTTATCAAAAACAAATTTTGTCTTACTTATTTTTCGCTGTTGTGTTACAGGTTTTTACTTCCTTTTTTTACTTTCAAAATTGAAAAATAGATGGCTTTTCACCAAAAAAACAATTTAAAAAAAAGAAATTTTTTTTCAAATTTAAAATAACAATTCGAAAAATTTTTTTATCAAAAAAATTAAAAAACTGAAAAAAAATTTTTGTTCACCTAAAAATATTTAAATTTTTTTATTTTGAAGTATAATTAGGTGAAGGGTATATAAGATTCGGCACAGCCGAATATAGCTCTCTTACTTGTTTTAATATAAAATAAGCACTATTTTAATAATAGCTCCATCTAAATATCAAATTTTAGTTCTAATTCAAACTTAACCGCTCTAAGTGTTAAAGAAATATTGTCTTTTAAATTTGCTCCTGTAACATCAGTTGATGTCGAAAGAACATTTTCTATGTTTAAAAATGTTTTTAAGTAAATTTTTTTGGGTTAAAAATTATGTAAAAGTTTGTTTTTTTAAGAGCATATTTTTTAAATTTTAAGAGCATATTTTAAAGTTTTTACTGCATATTTAAAGCGCCTAAAACGCTTTTTTTAGAGCATATTTCCGGTTTCCCTGGTTATCACAAATAGCGGAAAATATATTTTTATTTTTCTGATTTACCAAGCCTCATATTCCACATAAAAAAAAAATAAAAATACAACTTAAAGAAAACCTTGTACTATCCTGCTTAATAACAACTTTGAAAACAATTCTTCATAAAAAAATGTCTGAACAAATTTTTACATTTAAATAGTTGCCAATACCAAACCACTGAAGTTATTAATAAATGTTTAATATTTTTAAGTACAGCAACAACTATAGATTGAAACTACATAACAATAAATCGCCACTAAATTTTTGATTTCTCCCACTGTGCAACAGGGCGAAAGAGGGAGCATTTCGCAGCCTAATTAATTTTTGCCATGAAAACTGCACATTAGGTATGTAACTAATTTTGGCGAAATTTTTGGCATACCATCACGTGATGGCCAATGTTGAACAGGTACTGAAAATCATTTTTTTAGTTAATTTTAATCAAAAACATCACGCAGCAACACTTTTTTCTAAAATAAACCAAACTTTTTTTTCTCTGAAAAATTATATAAATAATTTCATAATTGTTTTCCAAGTGTGAGGGATACTTCCATTATTTAAAAATTATCTTTTGAAGTATGTCCGCAGTTATTATTAAAATAAAATATATTGTATTTCAAAATAATTGAAAATATTTCATGAAAAACTTTATTGCGTTTGGTGCGTGAAAAAATAATACCGTGGTTTTTTATATTTTGTAATGTTCTATTCGACTATGCTATGCCAATTTGCATATTTGCAAAAATTGTCAATAGTTATATGCCTACTGCACATGTGTGTACCCATTTTGTGCACCCGATTTTGAGCAAAAGCAGCAGGCATCTTTTGAACAGCATTTTCATACCCAAGTGATCATTAAAAATTGAAACCACTGCGCCATATGAGATGCCAATGACTTCCACAATCTCTCTTATTTTCAATCATCGATCAGACAATATCAAGCTAAGTCTACACGATATGTTGAATCAGCATATTTATGTTGAAAAATGTGCTACCAGTACCAACATATCGTGTTGACACAAAATTTTGTCATCATACGTATGCTTAATCCCATATGATGGGCATTTGTTAACAATTCCAACAAACGTATGTTCACAAATTTAGCATATCGTTTAGACAACATATGTATGTATATGTATTTACTTTTTAACAAATTTTCATCGTTTGTTGACAAATATGTTACTTGTTTAAAAGTGTATATAAACTTTTCAGCATACGGCAAATTTGTTATTTAGCATATAGAATATATATTTTAACATGTAGTCTTGCCTGATTTATCAATTTACAGCAAATTACACGTTACTACTGATTTAAAATGTAAATATATTGAAAATATAAATGTATTTGTTGGAAGAAATTTATGCGCCTAAAATATGTTTAAAAAAAATCTTTGTCTTAGCATCAAAATAGTAAAAAAATAAAATTTTTAAAGTACAAAGTGATTTTTATGAGCTATTGAAAGTGCCTAGACAGGTTCAGATTGCATTGATATGTTCACAAGAGTTGTTCAGCTTTACCGTATACGGTATAGCTGCTAGCTACCACTTTGGCAAATATTGTTAGTGAAAAATTAGGAATCCCTGTAAGTTATTCAAAAAAAAGTAAAAAAAAAATTTGTTTCCTATATTTATTTATATAAAAAAGCCCACGAAAAAGTTATTTTGTTGGCAAAAAATGTAAACAAAATTAGTTTTGTGGAGTCTTAACTATATTATTTCCATATATAGTAAAGCCGTGTCACCAAGTTTGAATTAGCTGTTCGCCAAAAACTGATGACACCTTTTTTTGAGGGGCCACTGATTTTTAGAAAATTGGTCATCGTCAAACTGAGTATAGGGTTTAACTACTATAGTAGAGTCGAACCTATACTGTTCAGTCCGTGTGTTTTTCCAAGAGTCTTTACTTGTTGCACAGTGTAGTTAGCCCTTTGGTATTTGGACATTCGAGAAAAACTTTGCATTTGCATATAAATCCGATCCCTAGTCATTAAATATTTTTAGTATTATTATTCTAAAATAAACAAGTAAGAAAGTATAGTCGGTCAAGTACTGTGCAATAATTGCGCTAGATATCAAGAACGCCTTCAATTCGGCGGAATGGAACAATATAAATTCGTCTCTGCAGAATTTGAACGTTCCAGAGTACCTTATAAGAATAGTAAAAGATTAATTATCCAATAGAAACCTGTGGTATGTGAAGAACAATGGTATTGCAAGAATCGGTCATAGGCCCATTACTATGGAACAACATGTACGATGGTGTGTTCAGGCTCCAAGTACCGGGTGAGGTGAAAATTGTTGAATTCGCGGATGATGTAGCAGTAAAAGATGTCCCAACGTTTTGGGACATCAATCATCAGCAAGAAATTGCAAATTTTATAGGAGAACGAACTGCAGACGAATGCAAAGCTAAATTTAAAACAAACTTAAGCAAAAGCAAACGACAATGAGATTTTTTAACTCAATTTGTTTAATTTTTATTTCGATAATTAATTTAATATATAATTAATTTGATATTGAGCCCTTAGCGCCAAATTATTGTAAGCGATATTTCTAATTTTTTTTTTATTGCAAAAATTAAAATTTTATGGACCGACTACGTTTTAGCGTTCTCAGAATATCAAAATTGTTAATAACTTAAAAATTATAGGAGTAAGGTTTTATCGTAAGTCAATGTTTATATTTTACAGAAAACGAATTTTATCGTATGCGACACACAGTGGTATCGAACAAAAAGAGGGAAATAAATCTGTAACTTCTAAATGGTTAGATTGGTTTGAATGAAATTTCACATGCGCAAAGAAAAAGTATTGTCGAGTTTAAGTTTTGAACCTTGACCTCATGGACCCACCTGGGACTCAACCAAGGGTCCCCAAAGTAGGACACCTCGGGCATGTTTTATTTTTAAAACGATTTAATTTATTCGTTTGTTCTCCGATTTCAAAAAAATTACACACATATAATCTTCTCATCGAGCACTATAAAAAACCTTGTCCTAGCTGTCAAATATCTCTTATAGCTTAGGAGATTTTCAAAATGTTTACTCACCACACTCCATTTTTTTGATAACAGCGGGTCCAAATATTTTCTGATATTCTCCAATTTTCATTTGTTGGAGTAACAACACATTTATGTGTCAAATATAAAAAGAATTGTTTAAAAATAATGATTAAGTCCAAACTTATATGCATTCAAATTTAAACAATTTTAAAAAGACGATTTTTCGCTCATTTTCTGGGAAAAAAAGTACTTTTTTCTTTTTAAGTTATCTCAAAAAATGTCTAAGAGGATGTATAAGGAATATATACCTTCTGAAAGCTAAGTTTTCATAAAATATTTTAAATGAAAAAAAATTAAAAAATTGTTGTTATCGAGGGGACCAGGTCCATTAAAAAAACATCTATTTTTTATGTAAAATTAAATATTAGGGCAAAAATTCTAAAATCGCATATTCGATATCAAAATATAGTAACCAATTTTAGGTGGCCTAATATGTTTCAAATTATTTTTATCGGCTTCCGATAACCCCAACCCTGGTATGGATATTATAGCCAAAAAACTAAAAATTCCCATTTTTTAATTTTTTCATCACTTTTTTGAGAATTGCGGGATTGCTGATAATAAATTTCAAAATTAGTTTTTATTTTTCCATATTAAATAGAAAAATCTACATATCTGTGAAGTTTCATTAAAAACTATTCATAAATAAAAATTTAATTTCAATTCGAATGCAAAAATTCAATAAAAAACATTTTTTGTCATATTTTTCAAAAAATAAGCAAATAGCTTGAACGAAATTATATTATATCGCATCACAACATTTTTAATTCTATGTATAAATTTCAAAATAATCAAAAAAACCGTCTCCTGTAAAATTTGTGTTTTGTCGCTTACGATAATTTGGCACTAAGGGCTCGATATCGTGTAGACACATAACATATTGAATATGCTGATAGAGGCATTTGTTGTTATTTTTAAGCATTAAGCACACATTTGCTGTTTCAACATATCGTGTATACTAAGCTTCATATTATGAATTTTTTCAATTGTTTCGGCTGTAGATACCTCAAATGGGCGTCCAGAACGATCTGCATCTTTCGTGATTGTACGGCCACAACCAAATTTAGTAATCCAATTTTTTAAAATTGAAATTTGTGGTGCTGAGTTGCCATAGCATTTATCAAGCTAAGCCTTGGCTTGACTGATGTTTTTTTTCACAAAAAGGAGCAGTGGTGCCCTCTCAGTTAAGAGGCGAAAAATTCCAAAAGTCATGGACTTATTGACCTATTTTACTAAAAATAATTTATAACAAAATATTGAATATTTTTGAGAGATTTTTTATTTTCCAACATTTTTCATTTATTTTTCTCTGCACCTAAACTATTAATTATTTTGGAAATTATTAAAAATATTTTCAAAACTGCTGGACTTGAATATAGTACATACTGTTAAGAAATTGCACCACTATCAATTTGAATTCAACGGTTTTAATACCGGTTTGCACATCCACCAGCTTTTGTATATATTGCCCTAAGTGGATACTGGCAGCATACTGCTGACAACATTAATTGTTAAAGCTGCTGAAAGGTCTAGAAATAGAACATTCTAGTTTTGTCCATAAGATAATTCATGAAACTTCTAGAAGATGACACTGTGTATATAAATAGGTAGAGCAAGTTGCACTCAGTCAGTTTATCATAGGCGCTCTTAGAATTAACATCAACTGTATTACCAGTGTATTCTTGAAAATTAGAAAATGTGTGTATTAAAGAGAGTGACTATATTAAGTGACTATTGTTGTGTAAATTTAAGAATTTTAAACTACTGATCGGCTTTATTTGCAATTAAAAGAATGCGGTTTATTTAAAAATAAATAAATCACCGTTTTTAAAAGGTAAAAATGCAATGTATAATGAATAGGAATTTTTCAAAAACTATGCAATCTGTTCGTTGCTTTTTAGTTCAAAATTTGTTACTTATTTCGAATGAAATAACTTCCTAATTAAAAACATAAATTAAATCCTCAAAAAAATTAATAACATTTTGGGAACTTATTTTATTTATACATTTAATTACCATTCCGTCGATATCAAACACAAGTTTGTCTAAATCTTTTTTACCCCTTAAGAACTGAAGTTTCCAAAATGTAAAACATATTAAACTGTAATTAAATGTTTTAGTTATTTTAGTTAACAATAAAAACTTAAAATTGATCAAAAACAATTAGTTTATTATCAAAAATGTTTTATATACAAATATTTATCAACTAAGTTCGACAATAAATCGACTAAAATATCTCCAATAACTAATTTAGTAATTAAATCCACAAACGTTACGTATATAACTATAATCGATAAAGCAGCTGTTAAATATTTGTTTTAACCCAATGACTAAAAACAATAGACATGGACAACAAACCTGATGAGTGTCGTACTCTAAATAAAAAAAAAATTATTTTAATGACACAAATTCCAATAAAGTATAATATTACTACAATATTAGTTGATTGATTTTGAATTAAGTTTAGAAAAAGTTACACTTGTCAATATACTTATACATTTCCCAATTCCAAAATAGTTTATGATGACAACAAATAAAAGGAGATAAGCTTAAATTTAGTATTAAAAAGCAAATGCTAACAATTAAAATTCTTCATTTCTAATTAAAATCAACAAATTTAAATAAATTTGTTAAACAAATACTTTGCATAAACATAAAATTAAAAGATTAAATTACATTTAAAGTCAATCACAAAATTTAATTTTATTAGGCTGCTTTAAATTCTCCTACAACTCCCAATGTTTTTATCGAAAATAAATAAATTTATGTAAATTACTGGCTTAATAAACCAGAAAAAGGTATCTCTCAGAGACAAGTGTATTTAGCAATTGACAGAGATTGCCAATAAAAAGAAGTTGTAGATAATTTTCAATAATTTCCATTTTCAAATATTTGTATGCATTGAAATTGAATTGTATTTTATAGAGGAGTTTTGGTTTAACCCATCATGAATGATAGTGCACAACAGACAAAAGCATCGTTTTTTTTGTTTTGTGGACAATCTATGATTATAAAATATGACATTGTAAAGTAACATTCTTATTTGTGTTTTGGGATGTCTTCTTCACCTTAAATAATAAAATTGTTATGAGTTTTTCTTTTAGCTTTCAGTCAATACAAATACAACAAGTGGAGTGCGATGGAACTTTATTTGACTGAGTCGGTTTTTTTATATTCACACTTCGTAGTGACTTTATGTGAAAATCATATTATTAAACATGGAACAGTGGGACCCATCTAAAAATAAACTTATTAAAATATATACGTATAAATCTGTACATATAAAAGAGTTTAGGGGGTAACAATAGGTAAATTCGGTAACTTTATGTCTTCTAAACTAATACAGGTAAAAACAAAATTTAAAATGCATTTTCATCTACTTAAAAAATTAATAGACTGGTGTTTGTTACTTTTTTGAAATTCGAACCATTTATGGGAGAAAACGGGTAAATGTTTTTGTACTCTTTTGGCACCCTATCTTTTAAGCCAATGAAAATATAAATAAACTTTAAATCGTATTAATTACTTATCAAAAAATACCAAATATAAATTTGACAATGTGCTAGAATTTGACACTTTTTTCTGTCAAGCGGGTTAAACTAATTCTAGTACGTTGAATCTAGTGGTGCTAGATTTTTTAGATTATCTCTTATTTCGTCTCAGGTCTCAGAAAATTCGCATAACTCAAAACTGAATAAACTAACAAGTCATTTATAGCTTGTTTTGTTAGCGACTTTACTTTCTATGTGCGGAGAAAAAATTACCAGCGTAGCTGAATTTTCCAATTTTCTATGCCGTTTTAAAAAATAAAAATTTCAAAATTTTGCTAAAAAATTAATTTTTTTTTGCCAAACAAAATTTATATTTCTAAAACGACTGCGAAGATTAAAAAAAGTTTCAGTCTTACTTAAAGGTTATTTTATTGCGGAATATATTATATCTCAAAAACAAGGGCTAACTTAAAATCCGCCGGGTGCCCGCTTGACAGTTTTTTTCAACTAGCACAGTGTTATTAAGTAAATTTTGATAAAATTTTAAACATTTATATGAATACACAGTGCAACACGAAAAAATATAACCATATACGGCATTGGTAGGCAAAAAGAGGCATTTAGTTTGTGTGCTCTTTTGGGTAAAAAATAAAATATCCACAACAACATCGAGAAACTGAATGAATTGTGTGTATTTTTACGCTCTATTACGCACTTTTGTTCACATTCGGGTTGTTTGACGAAAATCATCGTAACCTGAACAATATGTACGCCTACCATGGATATACGGACACCACTACGTGATAAAAGATCAAAAAAAGTCCGGTGTCTCCCAGTTTTGCCCAAAGTCATAAACTGTTTTTATGGGCTCCCAAAAATTTGGGGCCTAGGTGTCATTTTTTGCAAAAAAGTGATAATTTTCTCAGGCTCATATCTTGCAAACAGTTCGAAATTTTGATTTACTCTCTGAGGCAAAGTAGCCCTTGTCATAAAGAACATAAACTGTGAACATATAAAATCAAAAAACTCCATCTTCAAGAGCAAAATCCCAAAAAACTTTAAAAAATTCGAAATAAATTTAGAAAAAAATTTTCTAAGCTGCCTAACAGTATGCTTTAGTTTATAATTATAATGGGTTACACATTAATTAAATGTTTTGGCTTTTTTAAGTTTTATACACTCTAGTATCTGTCTACACTATGACACCAGTCGGTAAATACCGCATAACCATCGAGTAATTTGTCGGAGCTCATCCATGTATACTAGGGTGGCCCTTAATAAACGAAAGTTGGATTTTGGCCATTCTCACCCCCCAGTTTGGTGAACATTAGTAAAAAAATCATCCTGAAAAAATTTTAGGTAAATCGGTTGGTGTTAAGACGTGCCGCAAGCCCTCTGAAGTTTTGAGATGCATTTACAAGGGGAAAAAATTCATTTTTTTCAGTTTTTGTAAAAATTTTGCCATTAAAAAATTACTTTTGTAATTCAATTTAAAAGAATCGAAATGTGTACGTAATTGTCGTTCTAATGAGACATAAAAAACAGAAATCGGTTAAAAAATTTTAAAGTTATTAAAAATTCGCCAGGCCATTAACGTGTCTCAGGCCACTAGAACAAGAAATGTTGGAACAAAATTAACATATTTTGAGAAATATTAAAATAAAAGCTCATTTTTACTTAAAATATGTCCATATTTACTTGTATATGAGTTTTTGTCTTCGTAGGATACCGTTAACCTATTCTTAGGTATGAACAAAAAAATTTAATTTTTTTAACGGCAGTTTCAAAACTCCATTTTCAAATTTTTAAAAATTTTGTTAAACAAATTTCAGAATTTTTTGATCATCTCATTGGGATTTATTAAGAGTATAATAGGGAATTAAATCGTGAAAAAATTATGAAAATATCTCTTATAGTTTTTCCGTACCTGCGATTTAAATTTTGAAATTTTCGAGAAAAAACAATTATTTGGCAATTTTTAGGCCAATGAGCTCTATTTTCTTACTCTTATGAATTTTAAGCAAAACTTAATTAGAATATTATAGTCCAGATAATTCTAAATATACTCTGAAACTTTTACTAAAATCAAAAACGTTAACCCTTAAATCGTGAAGGTCAAAGGTCAAATTTTTCAATATTTGGAATTTCTCTTGGAAAGATTTTGAAATGTTCGAAATGTTGTATATTTTTGGGCCGATTTTGATGAAATTTAACAAAAATATAACACAAAGCCTAGTATTTACAAAAGCAGCAGAAAAATTAAAATTAACCCTATATAGCACTTGGTGTTAAAATGACCCCAAACTTCTAAAACCATAAAAAATTATGATTTTAAAAGTTTGGTGTCATTTTAACCCCAAGTGCCATTAAGCGTTAATTTCCATTCTTGTGCTGTTATTATAAACCCTAGAGTTTATGTTATATTTTTGTTAAATTTCATCAAAATCGGCCCAAAAATATACAACATTTCGATCATTTCGAAATCTTTCCAAGAGAAATTCCAAATATTGAAAAATTTTACCTTTGACCTTCACGATTTAAGGGTTAACGTCTTCCGATTTTAGTAGAAGTTTCAGAGTGTATTTTGAATTATCTGGACTATAATATTCTGAATAGGTTTTACTTAAAATTCATAAGAGTAAGGAAATAGAGCTCATTGGCCTAAAAATTGCCAAATAATTGGTTTTTCTCCAAAATTTCAAAATTTAAATCGCAGGTACGGAAAAACTATAAGAGATATTTTCATAATTTTTTCACATTTTTATTCCCTATTATACTCTTAATAAATCCCAATGAGATGATCAAAAAATTCTGAAATTTGTTTAACAAAATTTTTAAAAATTTGAAAATGGAGTTTTGAAACTGCCGTTAAAAAAATTAAATTTGTTTGTTCATACCTAAGAATAGGTTAACGGTATCCTACGAAGACAAAAACTCATATACAAGTAAATATGGACATATTTTAAGTAAAAATGAGCTTTTATTTTAATATTTCTCAAAATATGTTAATTTTGTTCCTACATTTCATGTTCTAGTGGCCTGAGACACGTTAATGGCCTGGCGAATTTTTAATAACTTTAACATTTTTTGACCGATTTCTGTTTTTTATGTCTCATTAGAACGACAATTACGTACACATTTCGATTCTTTTAAATTAAATTACAAAAGTAATTTTTTAATGGCAAAATTTTTACAAAAACTGAAAAAAATGCATTTTTTCCCCTTGTAAATGCATCTCAAAACTTCAGAGTGCTTGCGGCACGTCTTAACCCCAACCGATTTACCTAAAATTTTTTCAGGATGATTTTTTTGCTAATGTTCACCAAACTGGAGGGTGAGAATGGCCAAAATCCAACTTTCGTTTATTAAGGGCCACCCTAATGTATACCTGTGGGGATCTCCTCAAGTTATCATGTAGCACAACCCTTTATGACAATAAACTTCATTAATACGTATAACAATGAAGTCTGATCAGTTGTTTAGAAGTCGTAAATACATATCGCTTTTTGCTAATATCTACCCACTGTAAAAAGCTTACATCATTATCTCTACTCTTTCGCCAAAAAAATACAGTTGTATCCGTCTTCAACTAAAAAGAACAGTTTTTTGCATCTACTGAAAATTTTCAGATTTTGAGTTAACTCTCTTTAGAGGAACTGTAACTGGACTATAGCTTGAAAATACGTTATTAATTTTATCATAAGATTTTCAAATCTAAATTAATTTGATCAGTTTAAAACTGGGAATATCAATAGAGGAGAATATAAAAAAATATTGAGACAGTTACACAAATTAAATTAAATCTTCTTCTAAGCTTAATTTTTTGCTCTTTTTCAATGTCACGTGATCGTGTAAATAGGTTTTTAGCAACATGAATCGATTTTTTTAGTAATAAAATATAGTGTAATTTCTTTTTAAAATGTATTTACAAAAACACTCCACATTTAGATTGCATGAAAATCATAAATTTTTTAAATGAAAATCTTAATAGTGGTACTCACCTGTTCGGTTACGATCCATACAAAAAATGTCCCTACGTTTACACAATCTCAAACTAGTACATACAACATTTCCGTAAACATTTTTATACTTACATCAATTCAATATAATTTTTGAAAACTTTGTCTTTATAAGTAACTATATGGATAAAATTCTGCCACGACAACCACACCCTCATTTTCTTATTTTTTTTTTTTTGTTTCTCTACGCATATAAAATGATCCATAATTTATTTTTAAAATAAAAAAAATATACAAAATTGTGCTTTTTTACACCATACAAGTACACAATCCACTGCATACAATAACGACAGTGTGTAAGAGGCCCAGCAGAAAAAAGTTTCCTAAACGCCCTGTCTGCTGGTTGTTGCACTATAATGTGATGAAAATGTTATGCTCCATTTAATTCCTAAAGGCGTTTTCTCACGTTCAATTTATTTATTACTTTTAATTCGTATCGACCAAAAAAATATAATGAAATTTAACAAAAAGCCTATAAAAAGGTGCAAGATTTCCTTAAATGAAAAAAAAAAAATACTTGTATATGAAATAGATTATTGTTTTATTTGGAAAACAAGTGTCATGAACTTTTGGTGGTGGAGTCGGCTTTTGGCTGGATGAATGATGAATTAATTAAGGAATGAGTTATTTGCCTTGATTTAGAAATGAAGTTTAAAATCTATATATTTTGATTTAAAGTGGGAGGAAATATACAAAGGTTAAGATGTGAATTTAAGTGGGAAATATTGCACTTTCTAGTTTAATAGAATCTTAAAAAGTTTAATTGATTTTCTCAATAAAAAATAAATATTGAAAAATACGGAATCAGAATGTATCTATAACATAATATTCAGGAGTGTAATATTACTCTTCCATCCTGATTAATCAAATTTATGATTCGTTTAATAAAACATATTGATTATTTATATTGACAATTAATTGAATAATTTTGATTTTGTTCTTGTGCGTGAGAACGACTGGACCATATTGGAAAATAAAGAAGTCATTGTTTGGAATATTCTATAAAATTCTACAAACCAATTTAAGGCATATGCTTCTGATCACATTCAGAAGCATTTATGTGTATTTGATGCTCCAATTTCAGTAAATAATAATTCGGAAATAGTAACTATATTTTACGTAATTGAAAATGGAACTTAGTCATAATTAAGTCGTGAAACTTAACGGGGCACGTTTGAATGTAAATCGTATTGAATAAATAAAATCGTTCGCTAAAATGATAAATATCACAGTTAAATTATCGATCGATACTTCTTTAAACCACATTCAACAACCATTTCTGGATGAAAAAACAAGTTTGGAGATAATTGAACCTCTTTTCAGCTTTAATATCATCACAGGATCTTCTAGTTGCTCTAATTCTACTGGAGATTCGTCCGTTGATGTATTTTCAGATATCGTGCTTGATAAAATCTTTTCCAAATTACTGATACACCGAAATTTGTTGAAAGCTTATGTGGAAATATAATATTTGTGAGCAGCACAAATATTCTCTTAACTCAAAAACGGTTTAGCTTATTGAATAAACTAAAAAAACAGAAATTCCGTAATAAAATTACTTTTAAGAAAGACTGAAACATTTTTTAATCTATGCAGTCATTTTATAAATCTCTAGCATCAATCCCTTCTCTTTGGATCAAAGTATGATAAATTCAGAATTTGAGAGATGAAAGTATATATTAAAAAAGTAGATACCAAATAAATTCAGATAGTGATTCTAAGTCGATCGTTGTACTTTAAGGTGGGTGTTAGACAAATATTTTTGGGCGTTACAAACAACAACACCACTATGGTGGTGTAGTGTATGAAAAGAGAAGCCGAGCAGTGAAAATCAGCGCGGATAATACAGAGAATAGTCTAACAAATAGACAACCAGCGCGATGATCCAAGAGCGTAAGATCAATCCACATACTTAGAAGGTAGAGAGAGTTTGTCTCCTGAAGAGGAAAACGTCGTTTATTTGAAGAAAAAAATTTAAATTTGAAGTTCTTAAAAGAATTATTTAGATTCCTAACTGATCTCGACTGGTATTTTAAAGGCTTATCAATCATTAAATGTGGAGTATGGCATTCACATGCCCACAGAAGCTTCGTTAAATTGTATCCGTTGGTAAGTCCGTCTCAACTTTCATCCTTTGATTCCGTCTTACACAGAAAAAACTATTTCTTAAACCGTTTCAATTCAAATATTTGTCACATATTGAACTGGTTTCAATTATTTCATAATTAAATCAAGTATTTATTTGCACAAAAACAAAATTTATTGATATATTCTATTGAATTTTGAGTTTTAAATTTGATTATTTTGACAATTGAATATACAATTTTCGTTATTGGTTGAATTTCAAATACAAAAATTATTGAATAGATAATTTGATAATTGAAACCACATTTTTGTTATTTTTTGTGTTTCAATTACAAAAATTATCTATTCAATAATTTTTGTTTTTGAGCAAATGAATACTTGATTTAATTATGAAATAATTGAAACCAGTTCAATATGGTATAAATGTTTGAATTGAAATATAATTTTTCCTGTGTACGAACAAACAATAATTTTAACAATTTTCATAAAAAATTTTAAAATATATTTTCTTTCCTTGTTTCGGAATTTGAATTAAATAAAATTGTGTTTCTGAATCAATATTAATTCATATTCTTTAACTAAATTTCGAGAATAGTCTCAGTTTGTTAGTCTAATGTTTATTGTTATTTCAAATCCTTCTAATTAACATGCAAACTTCTTTTAATCGGTAAGTCCTAAAATAAGATTAGCAATTAGAGTTTTTCTTTTCCCGCACTTTTTCATTTCCCGGGATCCCGGGAATTCCCGCCTAGAACAAATTATTCAATTGAAATAATGTAGACTTCTTTAAAAATCTAAAAAATGTCTTTGGTTTTAAAAATGGTTTTTAAAAATTTAATATAAAGTGGTAAACTGAAACGATTTCTAATTTTGGTTATATACAAACTTGTCACCAATTGTCATTTGTTCTACCTTCGTTAGATTCCAATTAATTATTTTAATTAAAATAAAATATTAAAAATTAATATCTTATTTTTTGAATTTTGCTTATTAAATTCAAAAATTAAGTAAAGATGTTAATTAAAACTTGATGATAACCCTATTAATCAAAATTCAATTCCACGGAAGGTGCTTTTATCCAAAAATTTTCGTTTTACTCTTTGTGGAAAAGCAAAATACTAAAATAAAAGCACTTTCGATCGGATAGAATTCTGTGACAGCCGTGAACATTCATGAGTTTTTGGAATATTTTGAATAATGAACTTGTTATTGGTCTATTTGGGTTGAATCTTTTTCCTTTTATGAATCTTCTTCATTTGTTTTGAAGCTTTAAGCTTCTTTTAGAGAAAATCAAGTTCAATAATATCACATAAAACCAAAGAAAATAATTACCGGGAATTCTCGCACAATTTCTCGGGATTGAAAATTTTGTGGAATTCCCGGGGTTTCTGGTACCGGGAATTCCCGTGAAAAACTCTAGTAGGAATGGACATAATACCTACTTGTTCCTGATTCGTTATATGATATTGCAAAAACCACTATTTATTCATTCCTAATATGGAATTTTCGGTATTTCGACTGTATTTACCTGTTGTGCGGCATTGTCTGGAATTTCATAACTTCTAATTTACCAACGTAAGACGTCTTAAGCTCATACTTTGATACGAAACAATTCTAAACCATAAAATAACAATAAAAGCCTCAAAATATTTTCAATACTTTGTCTAAAAGTTGTAAGAAAAATATTAATAAAATTTCAATTTAGCAAAATGTCATAATTGTTGATATTTCATTTCCTGTGGACATACAAACGCTTACATACAGCAACAACAACAATGATGATGGCGACAACAAACACAGCAACAGCTAACAATGTTGCCAACAACAAACTAATAATTTATAGAACAAAGTCAAAACATTAACAAAAATATTCAAATACTTACACTACATAGTACGACTATTTTGTTTAACTATTAAACAATACCCAGTCGAAACTTCAACATATCAATTTCAATTTTCTACCACACGACCATTGTACAACAAACCTTTTTGTTGTTGTTAATGTTGTTGCTGTTACTGTCGTTGTTCTGAAGCACTTGGCTGGCAAATAAAATGAATAATGGTTTCAAGGTGGTGAGACAACTCAACACAAGCCAACAACACAAACCAAAAACAAACAAAAAAATCGTAAAAGTGAACAACTAAAACAACATTTGACTCCAATATTTTACGGATACCAACAATATTGCGAGTGTAGTGCAATACAATGCAACAAACTTCAACTCGAACCTCCGACTCCAAGAACTTAAATTCATACTCGTTTATATACAAACAAACATAAATATGCACATACATTTATATAGAAACGAACGACATAATAATGTTCTTAGATTGTTGCAGTTTCAACTTGCATTTCAGATTGCTCTCATAAATCATAGAAATTGTTGAAAATCAGTCTAGGAATATGGGTATAAAAGGTTGTTCTATTTTTTATTTGTTTTAATTTTATACCCTACAATAATAATAATGACAAACTAGAAGTGCAAATGGAACAATAACGTTAACGGTAACATTTCGAAATTTAAATTTTACAACTGAAAACTGTACAACTGTAGAGACCTGTCACTTCGCAATACAATATTCAACACTTTTATTCAACTTTGCGACTCAAATATGTAGAACTTTTCACTTGGGATGCTGCTGGACAACTTCCTTCTAGACTAAAAATTACTCATAGCGGTATCTCGGGAACTATTTACTGATTTACAGTTTTTCAGTTATAGGGATACTTAAAGTTGGTCACCATTTTTTAAAAAAATCGCCAAAAATCCATTGGTAAAAACCTTAGGTCTTGAAAATTGTTATTTTAGTAAAATGAAATAGTCTTATGAATTTTCCGGAAGTCACACATTGGGGAACTGAAACTTGAAATTTCGTCCTGGTAGGACATCGACCAAATTAGTACAGTGCGAATATTAATTGAGCAAGCGGCAGAATTCAATTCAACTATGTACTTGACCTTTGTGGACTACGAGAAGGCCTTTGATGCTCTTAAGAGAGAATCTATCTGGATGGCGCATGATTAGAGATGCCAAACGGGGTTTTCGGGATTTCTTAAATCCCGAAGCCCGGGGTTTTTTTATTTTAAATCCCGGGTATTTCAAAATCCCGTTTTTCATAAATAAATAGGGGAAATTGTCGTTTTTGTGTTCCATTTTCATTCGTTTTGACATTCTACATTCCCGAATATCGCAAAGAGCTCAACTCCTGCTACAACATAGTTAATAAAGGAAAGCCGAATTTTTGGTTTTCCTTGAGTGGGGCTCTGGAAAATCAATTCTTTACTTTTTTTTGTAAGTTATCTAAGAAAACTCATTTTAAATCCTCTTCAAACGAAATTGATTTTATCTCAGATGAGGAGCTCGAACAAAATGAAAATATTTCGATTGATCAAAGCCTAAAATATACGGAAACTAAAGAGTTTGCTAGTCAATTGTTTTGTAAACTGTTCGGGAGGGAATCTGATCAGAATATTTATTAACTTAATTTTTTGTGTGATCGAATTATTCGAACTCTCTTATTCGAATTATTCGCTTTATCGAACAAGAGAAAATTCGAATAATTTTGAATTCCCTAGTACATACTTTAGTGTTATTTCTTCTTATATAATGTAATACAAGTATTTCTTATTGCAATGAAATATGATTTATTTATGAATTATATTTGATTTGTTTGTATGTATGTATGCTTTTTAGTGTCTAATAAAAATTAATTGCTAAATAAAAAATGTACTTTCAATTGTAAAGACATTATTATGTACGTTTCTTTCTTAAATTTTCGGGATTTTAGATTTCCCGAAAATCCCGAAACCCCGGGTCGGGATTTAGGGATTCTATACCAAATCCCGAACCCAGGGATTTTCAAAAATCAGTCCCGTTTAGCATCTCTACGCATGATGCAATATGTATTCCACAAATGCTCATTAACATCCTCAGGAATAGCTACGAAGGATCTACATGCAGGGTTTTGCATGATGGCGCGTTGAGTGACAGCTTTATGACTATTTATAACTGTGATGGATGTTATATTTGATGCCGTTGAGACAGTGCCTGTAGGGCTCAATTGGGGATTGTACAATAAATTAGCACATCTAGAGTATGCAGACGACGTAGTCCTTCTCTCCAATAGGAATTCAGATATGCAATCCCTCATAACTTCCCTTGCTGAAGAGTCAATGAAAGTAGGACTAAGAGTTAATATTAACAAGACGAAGACGATGAGAATTAATGCCGTGAACGCATCTCAGTTTACAATTAATGAGCAAGTGCTCAATGAAGTGAACAATTTTGAATATCTAGGCAGCATTATAAGTACAAATGGTAGTACAATACTTCACATAGAAAGCTGACTGAAAAAAGCTAAGGGCAGATATACAATGTTGTGTAAAGTATGGAGGTGAAACACAATTAACGTTGCAACGAAACTAAGAATATTTGACGCCTGCGTAAAATCCATCCTGTTATATGGGTGTGAAACATGGTTCCTTACAAGGGAAATAGTTCAAAAAGAAATTCATCAATATATGTCTTCGCAATATTTTAAGAATATGGTGGCCTCAAAGAATAACGATCGACAATTTGATATTAAGGACCAACCAAAGAAGGGTTGAAAATGATATAAGGAAGCGTAAATATAGTTGGCTGGGTCACACCCTAAGAAAGGAACAGTCTGAGGTCCTCCATGCGGCACTTGAGTGGAACCCTCAGGGATTTCGAAGCGTTGGTCGACCAAAAACATCATGCAGAAATACTGTAGCTAAAGAGACTAGAAAATACTACAACCAGTTACGATACATAGCAAGAGATAAAGATGAGTGGAAGAAATTCGTAGAAAACATTTGTAAATATACTAAGTTCAAATTAAAATTGTTAATGAATTATAATTCTGAACATGTCTTAATAATAATAATAATAAAGGAGGTGTTGATAAGTTTAAGTTTTTAATATATGTACATTAGGCCGGGTCGATTTGTATAGACGATCATAAAGTAAAAAATCGTATAGCAGAAACGCAATCTACGGAAAATTCTAAGAAACTTTCCTCGAGAAACCATAGGTCTAAAATCAAATCCTCTCTTGCGCATTTCATCTTCGGTACCATCATTATCTTCAAAAAACTAAAAACTACCATTTTTTAGAATTTTTGAAAAGCTTTTTGGGAATTGTGGGATTGTCATTAACAATTCACAAATTTCTCTTTTACTTTTGGATTTTGATCTAAAGTTTCTATGTATATAAGTGTAAAATTTCATTAAAAACGATTCATAAATCATTCATTTTTGAATTCATTCGCGAATCATTCACACAAAAAATTTAATTGAATGAAATTTGAGTCAATTCAAAAGTATTTGGTAAAAATGAATTGCAATTCGTATCAAATTCAAATGAATTTGTCAAAGTGAATTGCAATTAATTTCCAATTCATTTGAATTGTATTGATTTTGTATTAATTCAAATGAATTAGAAAAAAGAATTATCAATTCATTTCCAATTCATTTGAATTGACGAAAAAAAGATTTAACAATTTCTATAACTGAGATACTGTCAAAACAGCAATTGTGTCATCTCTTCTTTGCCGACCAATTAAGTGTCTGTGGTTAAAAGCTTTGAACCCAAATTTTGATCAGGTGCGGATCCAGGACTAGGCTTTTCAATATTTGTACTGAATATTTTTATTTTGGTAGGAGAAATATACATTTTTCATTCCCCCTTTGATCGATTGCAACTCATTTTTGATTTCATTCATTTGAATGAATTCAAAATCAATTCAAACGAATTGGAAATGAATTGTTATTCACTTTGACAAATTCATTTAAGTTAGAAACGAATTCTACAATTTCATTTGAATTGGAAACGAATTGCAACTCATTTTTACAAATTCATTTGAATTGGAAATGAATTGAAATTCATTTCTGCCTAAATCATTTCTGCTTTTCTTTTTTGTTGTGAAATGAATTAATTTAAAATTTAGCTAATTCGTAACGAATTAAAATCAGAAAAGAATGATTCATTTACAGTTGTTTCCTATAATAAGGTACGTAAAAACAAAATTAAATTTTCAAATGCGAATAACTCGTAAACAATAAGAGATAATATATAGCTTTGTAGATCTCTTCTAATAAATTTCATATAAGTATATAAAAATCTATGAAATCGAATGAAGAACAAACAATAATTTTTAATAAGTATACCCAAGTGCCGCATTTTCGGCACCTTGGTGTTTAGTGTTATAAGTTCAAACACCTCCTCTACAGTCATGGGAAATTTATCAAAATCGGGCTATCCGTTTAGAAGTTACAGATTTATTTCCACTTTTTTTCTGTTCCCCCTCTGTGTGTTGAGTAAATTTTAGTTGCAATTAAAGGTTAAGCCAATATATTTTAACAATTGATTATAATTGTAGCGCAGTATATATTCAGCTTTAACGAATGATACTTGCCAACATTACTTCCTATTTTTTTTTTTATTCCATTTTTTTTTTATTTTTTGCCAGCATATTATGTTGACTTAATTCACTTTTAGATTTCATAGGAAATTGAGGGCCCTGCCCATTTGTCTGCATTTTTGTTTTCTATTTCCCTTGTTTCTTTTTGTTTGTTTATTAAATTGACATTTCAAATATAACCTTGTTGTTGTTACAGTTAATCACTTTTTGTGTCTGTTTAACGTCTAGTAAAGTCTATTGTGTAAAGTATCCATATATACATATGTAAGTAACTAAAACATTTAGTTACTTGTTACTAAATTAGAATACATAAATATGCAAATATTAGTAAATTTGTAAAATAGTTTTGGAAAACAATTGTAGCTGCTCTTCTATTTTATATACTCGATATTAACATAAAAAACAAAAGACTTCAGACAAAAGCATTTACATTAAAAAGGTACATATTTTAGTTTTTAGAGTTCGACAGAATATTAGAATTTAAAACAAAAATCCGACTTCTGTATTCGACAAGCATTATTAACTTGATAGTAAATACATATATTTGAAACATAAGTTTCAATTTGCTATTGAGTGGTTGATTTATTCAGAACCTAAAGGGTGAATATTTTGAATGCCGTGTTTGTTATTTGGTAAAAATGGTGAAACTAATCCTTTTACCGGCGCACAGTAAATATTTTGAGAAGTCGGCCAAAAGTATTTTTTTACGATCACCAATTTTAAAGTCATGCTACTCATTTGAAAGTAAATAACCAAGAATTTATGACTCTACTTCAACTATATCATAGCGAACAGGGTGATCCAAAATGGACTATTATTTGTATTTTGCTAAAAAATAAAACTTTCCTTAGGTAATTTTAAGTTTTAAATAACTATAATAACATAATAAATTTTGTATAATTATGTGGCTTATAATCTTTCAGTGCTAAAAAATGTAATTTGTTCTTTATAAAGAACCAAATTGCTTGAAAATATACTACTTTATGGAGCATAACTCCTTCCCGTCAAGCCAAGTCGCACACTCGCTCGTCAGTTTCCGCCCATGTGCACCAAAGCTATTTTTCTGACCTGTATGTCCGAAAGGAGCTGTAGGCTACTTAAAATGTCGAGAGGATAATGGGTAGCGGTACCCACATAGGAAGCAAATATTAAATATCGAATACATAAAGCACCATTATAGTGAGAGTTTTCCAACTTAGTAGGAGCCATTGTTAAAGCACACTACACTGTTGAACTAACAATAACTCGGGTAGACGTAGAGTTGGAGAAGTACCACTATAGGACGCAAATATTAATGCAATTAATTGTTAAGTAAAATATAAAAAATTGCTTTTCAGGTAATTGCAAGAAAGAGTATTTATAATAATGTTTTCATAATTATTATTCATTACATTTTGAATAATGGCTAAGTACTATCGTTAGAGATCTCCACATATTGTACTAATGAAGACCTTATCACTATTTCGTTTTGCACTGCAGATCCATGTATATCCAATATTCGAGAAAAATGGAAAAATACATATCGATGCTTTAATACAAAAAGACCCTAAGTCGTGTGTTTTTTTTTTGTAAGTCCGATTTTCATTTATTTCGATAAATGGTCCGATCATATATATATCATAACGAAGAAGCTAAACAACTAGAAAATGAAAATCAAACACTATTTAGATGAAATTATTTGCTTAAAGTAGCTTTTTAGTATAATAAGTTATACTAGTTATATATATGGAAACGCAGAACAAAATATACTTTTTTGCTCATTTAAAATTTTTGTTTTTTTATTTTTATTTAGTTTTATTTATTTCGCACCCTTAAAAAACTGCATGAAACTGAAAATGGTGACACGTTTCTCACTTATCAATAGATACTAGGGTGATCGGTTTTTTTGCTAAGGTCGGTTTCGGTTTTTTAGAAAAGCTCACATTTGGAATGTCGAAGAAACCGGGTTTTTCTCCTCGAATAGCCGGTTTTTTCTAAAAGTGTGTTTTATGAGTTTTAGTGTATTAAAAACGTTAAAAAATATTCAAAATCCAAAAAATTAAAACAAATACTTCAATTATTTTAGAAGACGTTTTATATTTAGAAAATGTTACAAGTGATATGGAAAATCTATATACTTCAAAGCATTTAAATTGTGTTTTACTTATTCCTAAGATATTATTTTACCTTCATAAGGTCTTCAAATTAACTGGCGTTAACGATCTTCGGGTCAAATTTGACCCAAATAGATAATAGATTTTTAAAAAAAAAAACCTAACGAAGTTGTTGACATTTGAAATTAAAGTCATAAAATATCAACCACTCATTTTTAAAAAAATGCAATTTTAATTACAAAATGGGTAACATTTTCCCCGAAGACCCTATGAAGGATAAGAAAAACAGTAGTTCAGCAAGTATGATGAAAAGAGACAAATATATATTAGAGCTACCAAAGATATATTGTAGTGCTACCAAAGCTTTGAAAAAAATGTAACTTAATTGTACGTAACAAAAGACCTTAAGTCCAAACAAGTTTATAGATCTTTTTTTTTCCACAATTTTTTTTTAAATTATTAAAACAAAAGTTTTGTTTAAAATAAAAAATCTAGGATTTCTTTGCTCGTCAGTTTATATAATGCGACAGAAAATTTACCAAATTTATGGCAGATACGGAATCAAATATTTTTCAAACAACTATAATCGGAACACTTTACTCCTCTCAAATATTACAACCTGTAGTTTTTTTATAATAAAAAATGCAAACAATTATTTAACCTATATCTTTGCGAAAAAATCTATAATAGAGAATATTTAATTCTGTTTTTCAGTTAAAATTGTATTTTAACAACGCCTAAAAGTATGTAATACTTAAAAATATATAATCAAAAGCCTTGGAAATGTAATACTAGTAAAAATCAAGTAAGATTGCTATATTCGGTTGTGCCGAATCTTAAATACCCTCTACCTAAATATAATGGGAATATTAGGGCTTACGCTGATTATATGACAGCGTGTTTGTTAGTTGTCGTATTCAATATTATTATTTCGTTCGCATTCTACGCGAAAGATTTGGGTTTCACCTACTTCTTATTAATATGAACGAATTAGTTTATTTTGCTTAGAATGAGAACGAAATCATTCATTCGCTATTGTGTAACATTCTATAATATTTTTTTTCGTTATGAAGACAAGCTAACGCAAAATATAACTAATTTCATATGTTTAAATCAACTTTAAAATTTATTATTTATGATTTTATTATGGAAATAATAGGAAATAATATAATTCATATATATTATGAAAGCATTAAATAATTACTGTTAGATAATGACAGTTATATTTATATGGGAACTATGATAAATTATGGAGTGATCTTTACCAACGTTAATAGTGTGAGAGCTTAACTATTGTTTGGGCAGTTGTATGGGGGCTAGGAGAAATAATGACTTTAATTTCGAAATGAAATTTACCATTTTTTTGCACATAAAACATTGAACTTTCTCACTTCATAGAATAACGGTTAATTGAAGTTTGTAAAAACAAATTATTGTTACGTTTTAACATTTTCAAAACGTTAGTTTATTTCCTTTAAATAAACCGGATACTTTTGATTGCAAATAAAAGCCGTTTAGTAGTTTGAAAATGGTAACAACTCTTTATTTATTCAAATGTACAACAACAACAGAATTAAATAGTCACTCAATGTTTTTTATACACGTTTGTAAATTCGCAGAAATACAGACACAATTAATAATGTACACGAATTTACTTGAAAAACACAACACACTTTAAGGGACTCAGTTGATGTTTATTCGAAAAGCGTCTCTGATAAACTGACTAACGACTGCAACCTCTGCCACTATTTATAACACTGCCATCTGCACTCTAGATTGCTCTTTAACTGTCAAAGTTCGAATATTCTAGATCTTACTAATACATACGCCATCTGTGGTGCACTTTCTACAATGTTCCTTAACTGAATATTCGAATATACAGCGTTACCAACTTATGCATTAAACACATTCAAGACAGCAGGCTACCAACTTCAATCTGTCAAAAATAAAATGCACACGTTTATATGGAGACGATTATTTTAACGACAGCACAGCTACACGGCCACACGACTACTCATGCCGATGTAGCCGAATTAGGCTAATTTCTATTTTTGTCAACTACAAAACAGAAATAGTGTTGCTAATATAATAAAAAAATGTAAATCAAATTAGTGCTTAAAAAAATATATTTTTTTACTTAATTAAGAGATGTTTCTGATAACCATATTGAAATAAATTAATAACAAGTACATAATTGATTATAACCATATATATATTTTTACTCAAAATAATTGTTTCAATCTTAATTACTTTGGAATTTTGTACGGTTATTTTTTATTAAAGTGGCACCACTGAATTATAAATCAGCTGTTTAATTGTAGCTGTCGTCTTTAAAATAATTCAGTAGCTGACACACGACTACAACTGTAACCAGCAGAATTTGTGTTCGTGTAGTCGTGTAGCCTGTTGTCTTGAATGTGTTTAATGCATTACGATCAATGGTCAACTGAAAGCTTTTATTTAATAATGCCCACAGATATGTTACAGTTTGCTATTACAGCACTGTTATTTGAAAGCATAATGTCAAATGAAAGCATAAATCAGCCATTAAAATCGTTATATTTGAATTCAAGTGGCAACGCTGTTTACTGCGACCGTATATTCGAATTCGAATATTCAGTTAAAGAACATTGTAGAAAGTACACCACAGATGGCGTATGTATTAGAAAGCTCTAGACAGTTAAAGAGCAATCTAGAATGCAGATGGCAGTGTTATAAATAGTGGCAGAGGTTGCAGTCGTTAGTCAATTTATCAGAGACGATATTCGAATAAACATCAACTGATTGCCTTAAACTGTGCTGTATTTTTCAAGTGAATTCGTGTACATTATAAAGTGTCTGTATTTCTGAGAATTTATAAACGTGTATAAAAAACATTGAGTGACTATTTAATTCTGTGGTTGTTGTACATTTTAAATAAATAAAGAGTTGTTACAATTTTCAAACTACTAAACGGCTTTTATTTGCAATAAAAAGTATCCGGTTTAATTAAAGGAATTAAACAAACGTTTTGAAAAGGTTAAAACGTAGCAATATTTTAATGCTTTTGCACACTAAGTTCATATTTTAGAGTAGCCAATGGAAGTAAAAAGTATTCATATTTTAGGGTGTTCATATTTTCGCGAGTGCACTGTAATTTTGTTTTGGTTTTAACAAAAAGTGAAATATAAAAAAATGTAAGTATAAAATGAAATATATATTTTGTTAATTATAAATTTTCGGTTAAGCGGTGATTAAGATGTTGATGTATTTGACCGCGCATCTTGTGTAAAAGTGTCTAAACATATTTAAACGCATCTTTACTGTCTCTCAATTTCCGCTTTTCAAGTCTTAAACCTGTATTCCGGAAGACTTTTTCTCCTCTTCCAACAACAACGCTTCTACTACCGATTCAATTTCATCTAAAAATATTTTTGCTTGTCACAAACATCAGCACTAACCCTATATACCCTCCCCACAATGGTGATGTAGGGTGTAAATATTAAGGAAGTTTGATACAAATTTGTTTGAGAAAAAATTATTTTTAACGCTAATAAAAAATATAATTATGAAAAGTATTGAATGAACTGTATAATAAAATACTTTTGAAAAAAGTAAGCAAAATTAAAAATAAACATATACGTACACATCAGGAAAGAAAAATAAGTTTGGTTATAAATAACCAAAACGACAACGCTGCTTCCGAACTACTGTTCGCAATCGTACAAAACTTGAAATTAATTCGAATGAAGTTTTTTACACTAAAGTTTCAATCTAAAATAAATCCTAATTTTCTTCACTTATTTATGATTAAAAATTAACTCATGGCAATTCTATGATTATATTTTTTGATTAAATACATTGTACATTTATTATTAATTAAACTAAAATTAATATACATATTACCAAAGTTCAAAAAGGGCACATACATGTAATTTATTAAACAAATTCATAAAATAGACTAATTTTGTAATAATAGTAATAATAAATTAAATAAAAGAAACTGTCGAAAAAAGTCAATTCATATACAAAGTTTTGGATAATTTAAGAAATATTTAATTATAGTCTTTTAACTTAAGAAGCAGTCTTCACTGCTAAAAAGAAATGCACGACAAAACCAATAGCGAGGAGACATAAAAGAAAACTGAAATAAAACAACCTTAAACCAAATTTAAATATGGAATCCTGAGTTGATGGGCTGGATGATTAATATTTCAATTGGGTTGATGGTTGAGTGTGTATAAAAATGAAACCATTGCTATTATTTCAAGGTACTTTAGGTGATGATTGCTTTTTTGTTGTTTTTTTTTCATTTTAAAAATTCCCTAATTGCGTTGTAGGTTTATGTCAATAAACAGGAATTGATTATTATTATATTTGTTTTTGTAGGTGAAGAAATAATATGTATTTTAAAACGTCTTGAAAAAGTAACCTAATCTACTAAAGCTTCTAATATTTCCAAAAAGAGTCGTCTGTATTGAGTGCTGATGTATTTTGGCTACACCAACAATCCCTGTACTGATCATATTCATACATATTTAACTCTCTTGGCTTAAACTAATTTCTATTTCTACCATTTTATTTTGTTGTCTATCTTTCCTGCACCCTTTTATATGTCCTGTTCATTTTCTGAAGAATCTGAAGAGCTATCGGATGTTTGTTGCTTTGATTTTTTATTCTTTGGTGGTGCTGTATCATCTTCCTCGTCGGAGCTGCTCGAAGAACTGCCCGAGGAAGAAGATTCGGAGCCATCGGTATCACTTGAGCTGTCAGATTCACTGTCCGACGATGAACTGGAGTCAGATGATGATCCAGTATCTGAAGATCCCGAATCATCAGAAGATGAATCTGATTCGCTATCGGAACTTGACGAAGATCCACTCGAAGAGCCTGATGTTGAACGTCTGCGTTTTTGTTTCTTCTTTACAGACACGACTCCCGTTTCTGTATTGACAGCACCATTGCTCTGTTGTTGAGCTGATTTTTCCTGCATCTTTTTGTTCAACTGCTTCGTACGTGAAGTGCGATGTACAAATTTACGTTTTTCTTTGCACTCGTAAGACCAATGGCCAAATTCCAAACACTTCTGACAACGTACGCCATTCGGAAAAGCTGCTGCTAACTTGGCATTGCTGTAAAATAGTCACATATATAATATATTTAGATATTTGTGTTAAAATTTGCTTATAACCATTAACCATACCGTTTTTTGATCGAAAGTTTGCGTGCCGCCAATCCAACCAGTGTCATTATCAATATTCTACGGAACCGCCTGCGTGAGTAAATTTTGCCGGTTTTAATTGTTTACACTTTTGCAACACTACAAAAATTTTATACAATTTAGCGTTCCTCTATTGTATACTCATCAAAACTGTATTTTTAGAAATTTTTCTTATTGTTTTTCTGATTTTCTTATTTTATTTTGAGCAAAAACATACACAACAACAAAAAATGTATTTAATGACCAGAGTTGCCTCCAAATTAATTGAAAATTTCACATCAGAAGAAAAATAGCACATGAAATGGTAACACAGCAGTGTTGCCAGAAAATTAATTTTTTTAGGGGGATTTTAGGTATTTATTATTTGAAAAATGAGTACTTGTATTTTTGTTCAGAAAAATTAAATAATTAACTGTGAATCGCTCAATGCCCAAAAATTATAAAACATAGTTCCCAGCAGATTGGACTCTTTAAATTACACAAAAAATTAAATAGTTAAGTTTTAAAATTATATTTTTTCTTCTGAGAAAACAATGGATATATTAATTCTAATATCTTGGGTCTAGATCACAACATTTTGATGCAAGTAGCATCCAATCTTAATTTTTGTCACGTAATAAATGGCCGTAATAGCAGTATCAGTGTAAGTTACAAAATCGTTCGGTAACGAAATCTCTTATGACAGGAATGATCCGAGCTCGCTCGTCCAACTGCCATTATTAGTCATTAACTAATCTATTAAGTTGCAGGAACGAATGCATTTATCCTACTGTCGTCCACATCCAAGAGATTCGTTAAGTTATGCAAAAATATGGAATATCCGAACCATCTCCTCCTTATTCTATGTAGCTACTTCTACATATGTAAATATATGGAAGATTAAATTTCATGATGTGCAACCTGAATAAGCAGTTACCAGTAATCACCGCAACTAGATTTCACTATTGACTCAGGATTAAACTGACTGTCTCATTGAATACGACATACTTCGATCCATCAGCATAAATTCTTTTTTATATTTGGAAAGAAAGGATAAAGGTAAGAAATACTTTCGCAGAAACGAATGCATTTATACTTTTGTCATCAACCTTAGAGAGAACCATCAGGCAAAGGAAATCCACTCATAGTCTGGAATCTCCTAGTCTCTTCCTCTCCCATATTCTAGGAACTTATATATAAGTCACTAGATGGGAGATTCAAACTATTGAGCTCACACAACATCATCCAGTTGCATTAAACGATTCAGTTGCTAACACAAATGTATTTATCTGTCATCCCAAATGGAGCTATCAATCATCTCGAATATCCGAACCATCTCCTTTTCATTCTGCAATTCTACAAAAAAAAGAAACAATTCCAAGAAAAAAAATCAAAATATGCAAAAAGGACAAAAAAGCAATACAAGAATTTTGACTTCTCTGGTAATTACATATGAAGTGGCAACACTATTAATAGCCCCACATTACAGTTGGATTCAGGCTTGCCAGTATTGGGGATTTGTCCCCAAATATGGGGATTTTGTAATGATTTTGGGGACAGAAAATTTCGTTTGGGAACTGGGGATTTTATTGGGGACATATTAAAATATTTCGGGGATTTTATGGGGATAAATTATTTAGGATAGGTTTGTTTTTAGTACCGGTAATAGCAATAAGTTATCAATAATTGAACTTTATTTCATGTTCTTTGAATTGAAAATGGAGATGTTTAATGCTATTAAATGTGCGTATAATAACACTTAATATGTTACAATCTTTAAATCCGAATCAGTATCTCCAAAAAGTTGTCTAATTGTCGAATTTTATGTGCAGATGACAACAAATTTAGATGGTAAGGTTAAATTGAATTTACAATCGGTTATTCTCAACTCGGTTTATGCAAAATCTTTGGATGAATATTATCAAAAGTAACTTTGACTAATTTATAAGAATTTTGGGTTGAAGGAACTTTCTTAATATTTTAACAACTAATTTGATCGGGTATTGGCCAAATAATTTAATATGAAGTTTAGTTTTTGTGAAAATTTCAAGAAAAACAATATTTGGGAATTTTTGGGGATATTTTTAATTTTGATTGGGGACAGGCATGAAAAGTACCTGGCATCTCTGGTTGGATTTGTTGGTAAATAGGGTTGTCCATATTTGCTGACTAGAACAGAGTTGTTGTATCACTGCGTAGTAACTTTGGGGTAGTTTGTATACAATTTTCAACAAAAGAATAAATAAATTAATTTTGATTATATACAATTTATTGATCATCCTTATCCAGATGTAAATTTACTTGTGGTGATGTTGGGCACAGTGCAATATATTGAGAGATAACTGCAAAATAATTTTGAAAAATATAAACTGTTTTGGTGGTTGTCTCACATTTTTAATAAATCTGGTTCTACCGGACCGATCCCGGGAATACCCAGGAAAATTTTCCCGATTAGGAAAATATTTTATTAAATTCATCGAATTACAGTTTTTATCATTATTTGTTCGAATAATAAATAAAATAATCGAGCAATGGATTAAAATAAAACTCGAATCATTGTAAACCCTAGCAGTTACATATAACGGTTTATTTTATTTATTTTATTTATTTATTCAAGATTGTAATACAAAGCCATTCTAGGCCAAAATATAAATATGTATTACATAGTAATAAAAATCCTGAGATATAAACTATACTTAGTAAATAACAATTAAATAAATGGTCCTATTACATTCATACAAACAAATTTAGCTCCCCAGCCAAATATATGAGAAAAAGTAAAATATTTAGAAAAATATATAAGAAAATACAGTCCCAATTAGCGGAAATTCCTGCTTAAACCAAAACCAAAGAATATATGGTCAATAAGTTTAAATAGGTAAGTAAGAAGTCATAAAGTAATTAATCTAGGGTACCAAAGTAATTCAGAAGTTTAAGACGAAAAACATTGTTGGATTGTGAAAATATGCGAAGCTCATAAGGCAAGCAGTTCCAGCAGCGAGCAATCCTAACTAAAAAGGATCTCTCAAAAATCTGCCTAAAGATTCTAGGAATAAAAACCTGAGGATTTCTAGCAGATCTCAAAAAGACAAATTTATTACATAAGGTGGAAGGAAAACTCCTACTAATAACATTATGAAACAACGCTAAATTTCTATATTTAATAAAATTAAAAAATGAGCAACCAAGAAATTTGTGTACATGAGAAGAAATATGATCCCTAATCCGAACGTTGTAAGCAAACCTTACAATTGTATGAACAATTCGTCGCAACCTATTTAAGATAAAACCTGAAGACCCAGATACCACCTCAAGACAATACAAAATCTGAGGCATTAAAAGAGCATGGGCCAATCTCACCCTGATGCGTAAAGGTAAATACATATTAGTTGAGTAAATTCTTCGAAGTGTACCCCAGATCCTACCAGAAATCAAGTCAACATGACTCCCAAACAAAAGGCCACTATCAATAACAACACCCAAACACTTATGCCGGCAAACAAACTCAATAGGACTATCACCAAGATAAAAGTTTAAATTAGTAGAAAAATCTTCTCTAGAGCCAAACACAATCGCCTTGGTCTTAGAGGAGTTTATTGTAAGCCTATTAGCATAAGTCCACTGCAATACACGTTCAAGACCATCATTAACATCCTCTTCAAATAACTCATAAGACATACGATCACCAGAAAATAATAAGAATACATCATCAGCAAACAGATATGTCTTACAATTCATAGAATTAGAACATAAGTAAATATCATTTACATACAGAATAAATAAGAGTGGTCCCAAAACTGATCCCTGAGGAACACCAGAATGAAGAGAAAGTAGACTCGATCTTATATTTTTAAAATCAACAAATTGTGATCTTCCACTTAAATATGACATAATCAGCTTACACGCAGTGTTTGAGAATTTGAACTCATCCTTAAGTTTCCTTACTAGATTCAGATGACAAATAGTATTAAAAGCTTTAGATAAGTCAAGAGAAACTAAGGCACACAATCTACCAATATTTTGATCCTCTCTAATAGAATCAGTAAGGGTAAGCAATAAGGATGTAGTACTATAACCTTGACGGAAAGCATACTGCGACTCATAAATACTCGACATTACTGACTCAAGTATCTGGTCTTTAATAAGGTGTTTCTAATTTCTAATAATTAAATTTTCATAATAATTTTGATGTGATAAATCTGGGGACATTTTGTTAATTTAACGGTAATTTACTTGATATTAAATTACTAAACACAGCTCGAACATGACTGCAAACCCTACACCAACAAAACAGCTGACTGTCAAAATTAGGGGGTGAAAAAAAACTGGAGAAATAAACGAAACTGCATTTTGCAAACAACAAAGATTGAAGAAAAAAAAAAGAAAAATTAATTTAATAACTACGAAACATAAATAGAAGTACAATAAAATATACAAAATGTTTTGCTGCTTAAGAAGCTGTTTAAACGGAAATATACACAAATCAAATACAATTGTCAGTAAAGTACGGGAGCCCGAAATTCATTTGGATGCAGCACATATTGGTAAGTTCTCAACTTTAAAAAATCGAGAACAACTAGTAAATGCGACTTACAAAACCCAATTAGACTCAATGAAATGTTCCAAAAGATTTCACTGGGTCTTAACTCTCATCGTTTCAAATGTACATGTTCCTGTGTAGCTTTTAGTATGAAGAACATCGTCAGCGATTTCGTATCTGGATCTTTCTTTAATGTTGTTTACAAAGTTATGTTTTTGTCAACTTTTCTCGATAAATAAAAGCTAACAGCTTGTAACAAGTGTTTTTGATTAAGTTTTTGTATACTAGCTGAATCCGGAATTAAAATCTATGAATATCATACTTATAGAATGAAAGATAACAAATTGTATAATTTGTCTTCCATATTATATACTAAATCTGTGGCCTATAGTACTCTTCACATAAGGATCTAAATGTCCTTCAAGTTTTAAAAATAATCGGTTCAGCTGTTTAGGTGTAATTGACAAAAATTTTAATTTAAAGGATCTATGTGCTTCAAGTTTTAAAAATAATCGGTTCAGCTGTTTAGGTGTAATTGACACAAATTTAAAGCTCTGGCATCATTTATCGATTCATGAGTTTATCGATTACCAACAAGCATTTCTTTTTAATGTATTTACAGTGTATTAATACTTTTCAAAATTAAAATTTTGAAATCATATGTCAAGAAATCTTTTCGAAAAATACATTTCATGTTTACGACAGTATTACAAATATTTTATTTGTATGTTCATTGAAATTTGTTGTACACATTATTATTTTAATTTTATATTTTTTCCCATTTTTCTTTTTTTAAATAGATTTCATTCATCGTTGAATTAATTAATAATAACATTCTGTAATTAATTTTTGTTAATTCAAATCTAATACAAATTTAATTAAAATATTTTTTCTTCGTTTTGTTTTTTAATCATTTACTAAATGAATTGAACAAAATTTGACTTGTAGTAGATTTGAATTGATGAACAATTGAATAATTCAATCAATTTTATTAAGCTATTTTGTAATGGATTTGAATTAAAGAAGATTTGAATAATTCAATAAGGAATTAATTCTATAAAGGAATCAATTCAATACATTTAAAGTTAAAGGGATTAACTCGTAGTGGTTGAGAGATACAATTTATTTTGATTTTAAGAATGGGATTAAGAATTAGTTCTTTCGAATTAATCGGAAAATTGGCATATCTAGTTCCAAACATCTATTGCCATCTATTCCAATGACAACAACTGATAATCTTATTAGTTCTATGCCTAAAAGATATGCTAAAGTTTTGAAGAATTGTGCAAATTAATATGAGTTGTATAATCCAATATGATTTGTCGCATGATTCTGTTACATTTTTTTTAGATAACACTGTGTGTAATTTTTTAAGTCATGGAAATATAACCATATACGGACACCAGTACGTTATAAAAGACCATAAAAAAGACCCAAAGTCATGCACTTTTCTATGGGCCCCCAAAGATTTGAGGCCTCGGTGTCATTTTTGCAAAAAAGTAATCATTTGCTCAGGCTCATATCTTGCAAACAGTTCGGAATTTTAATTTACTCTATGAGGCAAAGTTGTAGCCTTTGTCATAAAGATTTTGATCTTGAAGATGAAGTTTTTTGATTTTATGTTTTCACAATTTTTGTTCTTTATGACAAGGGCTACAAAGGCCCCTAATCTTTGGGGTCCATTAAAAAAAATGCATGACTTTGAACAAAACTGAGACACGGGTCTTTTTTTTGGTCTTTTATCACGTAGTGTTGTCCGTATATGGTTATATTTTTTGTGTTGCACTGTGTAATGAAATAAAATGTTGTTAATAAAACTGAGAAATTATTTTCGATTTTCTTTCTATCGAATTAGAAAAGATTCAATATATTTTGAACTATACTGTAGGCTATAGAAACTATCATAAGTAGAGTGGTCAAACCGGTTTTCGAATTATTCGAAAAACCGGCTATTTTCCAATTTTCCGGTTTTTTTAAACCGGTTTTTACAAAAGGAGGATTGTTCGACAAACCGGTTTTTTTGTTTCGAATTATTCGACAAAATCGAATATTTTTTTATATATTTTAAGATTCTGCGATTACTTTAAACAACACTTTTCTTCTAAATGGGTATTATGATTTCATGTTGAATGCCATTAACAAGTTATACATCAAGGACTAGGCACAGTCGTGCGTCATTGTCATTATTTCTGGCTCAGTTTTGTGTTTTACCTTCGAAAATTTTGCGTATCATTCTGGCGCGTGTTTAATTTATACTAACCTCGTGTCTTTTGAATTGGTGGATATCATAAAAAGTCATTGATACTGTACCACTGCCATTGTCACTACTGATTTTAATAACAAGGTTTAATCGTTCCAGCTTCCCATACGTAGATATAGGTTTAGAATATATTGAATATGACTCGCAAAATTTAGAAGCTCAAATTTCGAAATCCACACAAAAAAACTAGTATGCAACAACTAGCGATTTAAAACCAGATTTTGATTACTTGGACAAATTTTCAAAAAGTTAAAATACAGTAAATCTTTTATACAATGCAATTTTAACTATAAATTAAAGTTTTATTTCTGTTACTTTTTTAATCAAAAATAAATTGAGGAATCGTGTGTCCTCAAATCATTTAGTATTCTCTTCTTGAAATATTATTTTAAAAAATACAACTAACTATTAGTATGTGTTAATATAATATTAATATATATCATTTCTTTTGATTTATAATATTAAACATATTTAAAGTTGTATTAAATAAATTTTAGTTTTAATAAAAAAAATATTTAAGCTTAATTTATACCTCAATTCATAAATTGACTAAAAATTTAAAAACCGGTTATTCGAACCGGTTTTTGATTAAAAAAACCGAAAACCGGTTTTTAAAAATTACGCTTTTTCGAATTATTCGAAAACCGGTTTTTGGAATATGTCGAATATTTGATCACTGATAATCGGTTTTGTATCGTCCAATGAGCAATTTTCCAAAAACTGAAATTATTGAATTTTGTTTCAAGTGAATTATTTTCTTTTTCAATTTCAAGGTACGGAGGTGATTTTACTATCAAATTATTTGCGTATAACTGGCACAGGCGGTTGTTTGGCAACAGCACCTTTGGTACAATCAAAATCCTATTTTGAAGTTAAAATTCAACAGAAGGGTATTTGGTCTATTGGTTTGGCAACACGTCAAGCTGATTTGAATAAAAAATTTGGTGGCCTTGACAAGGATTCCTGGTGTTTATGTTCCGACAATGTGAGCAGACACAATGGCGAAGAGTTTGGCCCAGTGGTGGCCTATACAAATGAACCAAAATTGCAAAATGGTGGTGGGGCGAACATGATACTGAATGGTTCAGCGGTTCCTGGCTTAATAGGCATAGAAGACATAAATGAGGACTTGTTATTGACAACGGGTAAAAGCGAGAGTGATGCGCCTGAAAATGGTTTAACAAAGACTGATACGGATAGTGCTTTGGAGGAACAAACGCACAGCTTTCCCGATGAGGGTGACATTGTTGGCGTTTCGTTTGATCACATTGAATTGAATTTCTATTTTAATGGTAAAAATCTGGAAGTACCATTTCGCAATGTTAAAGCCAGCACGGTGTATCCGGTTATTTTTGGTGAGTTATAAATTAATTTTTAAATAATTTCACACATTAATCAAATATATTTTCTGATCTTGAAAAAAGATAAATTGTATCGGAAATATATTAGATGCAAGCATTTTTATATAATACAACAATAATAATTTCACAAACAAGAATTCTCATTAAATTGTTAACTTCACAAATATGTCACTAAATGCTATTAATACAATCGTTTATTGCACAATCATTTCTATTCCACCAATTAAATTTTTACCAAAAATATGTACTTTTTTTATTTAAATAAAAACTTTTACTTATACTTATTCCCTTTCTTTACAGTTGGTAATGGAGCAATATTAGACATTATTTTGAATAAATTTCATTATGCACCGCCAGCAGGTTTCGAAAATATTATGCTCGAACAATCTCTATTGTAAAAACGCAATAATTTCGACTTTATGTTAAAATCTTATTTATATAAATATGTATTTGAAAAGATCAATAATTCTATACCAGTATAAAACAAATTAAAACAATGTATAACTAATTCTCTAGTCTATATTTTCCCCAAAATATATTATCATTAGTACGAATATTTATTTATTTTATATAAATTATTAACATTAAAAAAACGCATATTTTCTCATTCAAAAACAAAATAATCAATAATTTACATTCCATTTTGTACATGTTTATACTTCTATTGTATACTTATTTTGTTGATGTTAGAAAAGTTTTCAATTGTGCTTTTCTTTATGAACAAAAGCTTGTAATTAATTAAATAATTAACTTATACACATATAATTATATATATATTACCTTTATTCCTGGCAGACTATAATAACAAAATTATTATAATTATAAAAAATTATATTTAAGAAATTAATAAAATGTAAAAAAAGTCATTAATTTCTTCCTCAGTCTTGTTTTAATTCAAAATTCTTTTTCAATCATCATCGGAGGGCATGTATTCATCATCCTCTTCATCGTAGTCATCATCGTCCTCCTCTTCTTCTTCCTCCTTATAGTTCTCTCGCTTCAGTGGAACAAGTAGTGATTCTAAGGCCAACATTTGTTTGTTAATATCTTCTATGCCCTCCATGTCGATTGTAGCATTTGGTTGTTGTATGTTTAATGGATCTGTATCGGCCTGGAGATAAGTTGCATTGAACCTAGATGCTGCATGTGCTGATGTTGTCGGCAGATCATCTTGGGTGTATTGCTCCACAAGGTTGGACTTTATTTGGAGTTCTTCCACCTCAAAAAGAGTATTAAAACAAATGATTTATGTCAATAATTTTTACTCAATAGAGATTGAAGTACTATTTTGCAAAAAGAAAAAGGAATTAGGATTTTTGATTTAATAACAAGAGTAAACTCCAGAAATTAAGTGAATGTGAAATAATAGTATATACTGGATGACAAAAGACAGTCCCAGATACCAGACAGTGTTGCTGGAAATATCTACATAAATCGTAACAAATCAGAAATAGAAGCAACAGCGTGAATGTCTCTTCTAATAGCCTCTCTGGACAGCTAACCTCGAGTTGCTGCTTTTATAGTTACCCATATCAGGGAGAATCTAATGCAATAATAAATACCTTCAATTCATTGATGCTTTCGTTTACTTTGCCCAATAGACTTGTTAAGATGCTTTCAATTTGTACTAGTTGGACTTGTTCCTTTTGCACAGCTTGTATTTTTAATTTTTGAGCTTGTTTCGATCTCATTTTTTTCAATAAATATTATTACTACATTAAACAAAACATTTTTATAGCCAAAATTATTAATAAATTGCAATTTCCAACGGATTTTTAGTAAAATAAACAAACAATACAATTCTGTCCACAATGGAATGGAAAATCAAACAGCTGTCAATGTCTACACTTTGTAGTGTAGACATTCTGTCTACAAAAAACTAGAGATAATAAAATGCTATCAATCTGGCAACATCAGCCGCTCAACATGAGCGACTCACATGCTCACGCCTGTGTATTTCTTATGGGAATGTTTGGCTGAAAGACCGCAAAATCTAGCTACGAAAAACTTCATATAAAAAAGTGGTTTTGTTGATGTCAGTCCGTGACGTTTACTTGGCACCAAATGGCAAGTAAACAAGAATGGAAAATCAAGCAGCTTTTAACGCTGCCAGATTCTAATACAAAATCTGGTAGCACTAATTTGTATTTAAAAAAAAACTGAAGCATATCTTAAGGATTAAAATGGTATTGCTGGCAACTTAATAGTTGGCAACTAAAACAAATACCGTTACAATTAATGTGTAAAGGCGCAACTATAATGTGCATAAGCTAGCTTAAGGGCCATTATTACAACTTGCCGTTATAGTTAAAGTTAACTTTAAGGGTACCTTTTCTATTGCTTAAAGTTACCTTTAACTATAACAGCAAGTTGTAATAATGGCCCTAAGTTAATGTCAAAACCGAACGAAAATACTGTCAAATGCTTAAGAAAATTCGAAGAAACTTTTAGGTGGCCATAATGTACTTAAGTGCATTCAAAACAATTTAGCCCCATTTGCACATTTAACAAAAACGATACAAGCACAACACAGATATGTTCATGGTGTCATTTGCACCACTGAGATTGATAAAGAATTTGGTAGACTCGGAGCCTTCGACCAGTAGAATGCAAAAAAAGGGTATGATTTGGAAAAAACAAACTCCATCTTCTATGAAATACTGCAGAACAATTAAATTAGAATTTAAAAAGGAAACTCATGATGCATGATGATATTAGAGCCCAAGTTGCAACAGTACAGCCATTCCAATCCAATAGATCAACCAAAACAAGGATCAGGCAATACGAACGATGGGAATACATCAAGAAGTTTATTTTCAGATACCAAAAAAGCATTCAGATTTAAAACAATTGTCAAATATACATATATAACCAAATAGTCATGGAGAAATATGTCTGCATCATTTAGTACCACTTGGAGATATATCAGAGGAAGCCCGGGAAAGAAGGAACATGGATTACAGATTTTATAGAGAGCGCAATACCAGAAAAATATCACGAAATTCTACAAATGAAGATCTAAGTATTTGATATATTACTGGTAATGTCAGATCTGCTTAATGAAGAGTAAAACATCGGGACTTAGATGAAGAAGCGAAATGGCTGCTAGAGTACAGAAATAATTTTGAACTAAATTCATTCGACTAATGATCGTTCGATTAATCGAATAATTTCTTACGAATAATTATTCGAACAATTTTAAAATGGCCATTTTCGAATAACGAATAATTCGAACAATTTTATGTAGAATAATCGAATAAAACGAGTAAATGTTCATATTGTTATGTTTTAACCTTTTCAAAATGTTTGTTTATTTCCTTTAAATAAACCGGATACTTTTGATTGCAAATAAAAGCCGTTTAGTAGTTTAAAATTTTTAAACCACTAAATTAAAAATTGTAACAACTCTTTATTTATTTAAAATGTACAACAACCACAGAATTAAATAGTCACTCAATGTTTTTTATACACATTTATAAATTCGCAGGAATTCAGGCACACTTTATAATGTACACGAATTCACTTGAAAAAGACGCCATCTGCACTCTATATTTCTCTTTAACTGTCTAGAGGTTTCTAATACATACGCCATCTGTGGTGTACTTTCTACAATGTTCTTTAACTGAATATTCGAATTCGAATATACGGTCGCAGCAAACAGCGTTGCCAACTTACGATCAATGGTCAACTGAAAGCTTTTATTCAATTTTAATAATGCCCACAGATATTTTACAGTTTGCTATTACAGCACTGTTATTTGAAAGCATTAGGCTACTTTTAAATCAGCCGTTAAAATCGTTATATTTGAATTCAAGTACAATTTCGTATATATATTTAAATTTATTAAATAACTAAAGACAAAGGGACAAAATGGAGTTGAATGTGATGGAGAATGTGATTTTGAAACGGTCGTCGAAAGTGATATTGAGGATGACATTTATAATGATTATATTGAAATAGATGAAGGCCATGATCTTTAAATATATTGTTACGTTTTAACCTTTTCAAAACGCTGGTTTATTTCCTTTAAATAAACCGGATACATTTGATTGCAAATAAAAGCCGTTTAGTAGTTTGAAAATTGTAACAACTCTTTATTTCTTTAAAATGTACAACAACAGAATTAAATAACCACTCAAATTTATACACGTTTAAAATTCTCAGAATTACAGACACAATTTATAATGTACACGAATTTACTTGAAAAACACAACACACTTTAAGGCACTCAGATGATGTTTATTCGAAAAGCGTCTCTGATCAACTCTCTAACGACTGCAACCTCTGCCACTATTTATAACACTGCATTACTCTAGAAAGCTCTTTAACTGTCAAAGTTCGAATATTCTAGATCATACGCCATCTGTGGTGTACTTTCTACAATGTTCTTTAACTGATTATTCGAACTCGAATACAGCGTTGCCAACTTACAATCAAATCAACTGAAAGCTTTTATTTAACAATGCCCACAGATATGTTACAGTTTTACAGCACTGTTACTTGAAAGCATTATGCTACTTTTAAATCAGCCGTTAAAATCGTTATATTTGAATTCAAGTACAATTTCGTAACACTGCCCCCCGCTTAAGCCTGTTCGTCCCGAATAGGCATAGATTCACTTCTCCCATAGGCAGCTAGTCGTTTCAGATGTTAAACTTTAATTCCCGATATCGGTCTTCCACATTTCCGTATTCTATAAACCATGTCGTCCAATTTCTTAACTGCCCTATGTGGTCCTTTGCAGTGATTCCTTAATTTGGATGACAAACCCTTATTACTTTGTGAGCTATATCTGGTTTTCATTTGGCCATTTATCATTTTAATACGGCTCCGAACGAGTTCATGCATTTCTTTTTCTGCTGAAGCACCTTCACCCATCTTGGAACCCGGCCTGGTGATCTTTTCTCTGCGGGACAGACCAAGCACTCCGACAGGAACCATTCCGTCGTTGCACTGTTCAACGAGGGCCTCCATTGTTACATGGCCACTTCTCACATCCGCTGGTTCCAACACCAACAAACCATAATCCTCCACTTCCTTACGGGCCCATACCAAATCCTCTGACTTCGGTGGCAACCTTTTGTGCTCAACAAAAACTAACTTTCTTACTTGAGACTTGCTCTCATATCCGACGTCAAGGGGTATTTTAACATTTCGCCAATTCATGACTTTTTGTCCCATATCCAAAGTAATGCTGTGACTAATCATGAAGTCTGCACCAATGATTACTTCGTCCACAATATCGGCAACAACAAAGACTTGATTTACGCTAATACCACCAATAGTTAGTTTCACATTAACTTTACCATGGACAGCGGCAGGCTCTCCAGTAGCGGTGCGTAGACTTACATTGCAAATTGGTTCCATCGATTTCTTTACTAAATCTGTTCTGATGATAGACTGCGACGCTCCCGTGTCCATAGTAAGGATGTGCTTCCGACCGTTGATGTACCCACTAGAAGATTGTTATTTTCCTGCTGCAGTACTGATATGGAGATGGTAGGGCCATCAGGTGTGGGTGTCAGATCCTGTCCCTCAGTGCAAGCTCGCTTTAAAGGTGGCTCCTGTAATGCTTGATGATTCGCCATCTGGTTATTTCTTAATGCTGAAACATATCTGATTCACTTTATTGGTGCTCTGCAGTTTCGCTGAATGTGACCCATTTTTCCACAATTATAACATTTAACTTTGGCTTTAGTTTGTCTCTTACTTAAAGCCTTTAAAACTGCCTCTATTAATTCCTTTAATTCGTTGACCATACTTCTATCATTTTCAGCAACAACCTCGATCTTCCGCACATTACACAACTGGGGCTTTGAAATTATCTTTGCTGTTTCTTGTACCAGCGCGAATGAGACGGTTTCAAAGAATGATGACTTTGGTGTCACGAAGCCCATTCACAAATGCCTCAATCTTGAAATGGTCCAATAACGGATGGTTTTCGTCTGGATATGTAAGCTGCATCAAACGTTCGATTTCTGCCGCAAAGTCTTGTAGCGTCTCATTAGGTTTTGTACTCTACCACGCAATTCCATTCGGTATATTTCTTTCATGTGTTCTCCACCATACTTACGTTGTAGAGCATCCATTATGTCATCATAGCTATTTCTGTTACTTACTGGTACGCTTTCAAGAACTATTGCTGCGTTCCCTTTCAAGGCCAAAATCAATTTTATAGCTCTTTCTTCATTACTCCATACATTTCTCTTGGCAACTGTATCAAACTGGAATTTGAACACATTAAATGGTATAGTGCCATCAAAACTAGGGGCCTTTATTCTACTAGAGGATTCTGGAATAATTCGTACCGCTCCTTCTTGATACTGATGACTATTCACTTTTGTTACCAAGTCGGACACCTTTTTGTCAATTTCATCCATTCTGTTGTTAATAACTGCTCCTTCTTGACATTGAACATTATTCACTTTTGTTTCTAAGTCCGAAACCTTTTTATCAATGACATCCACTCTGCAGTTAATAACCTCAGACATTTCCTGAATTTTCTCATCTGTTACTCTAGAAGATTCTTGAAGTTTCGCTTCCATTTCCGCTAAGTGTTTTATAGTTTCTTTGACTTCAGCTTTAACCTCAGAACGAAGTTTCTCATTGTCGGCAAGAAGTTTCTCATTGTTGACTCTAGATGTTTCTTGAACTTCTGCTTTAACTTCAGACAGAAGTTTCTCGTTGGCTGTTTCCATTTTTTCCATCATAGCCGCGAACATTGTGCTTAAATCCATGCTGCTTGTTGTTGAACGTGTAGAAACTTCCATTTCTTCCTTATACTCGAATTCGTAAGCACCGATGTCAATATCACGCCGTTTGAATTCGTCTATAAGCCTCTTTTGCAATTCTGCCTTGTTACCTGCTGTTGGTAGCTCCAACTTACTCAGTTCCTTCTTGAGTTGTTCAACTTTCAGTTCCTCAAACTTCATGCTTATTAATTTGCAATCCCACTTCTGACACCAATTGTTACGTTTTAACCTTTTCAAAACGCTGGTTTATTTCCTTTAAATAAACCGGATACATTTGATTGCAAATAAAAGCCGTTTAGTAGTTTGAAAATTGTAACAACTCTTTATTTCTTTAAAATGTACAACAACAGAATTAAATAACCACTCAAATTTATACACGTTTAAAATTCTCAGAATTACAGACACAATTTATAATGTACACGAATTTACTTGAAAAACACAACACACTTTAAGGCACTCAGATGATGTTTATTCGAAAAGCGTCTCTGATCAACTCTCTAACGACTGCAACCTCTGCCACTATTTATAACACTGCATTACTCTAGAAAGCTCTTTAACTGTCAAAGTTCGAATATTCTAGATCATACGCCATCTGTGGTGTACTTTCTACAATGTTCTTTAACTGATTATTCGAACTCGAATACAGCGTTGCCAACTTACAATCAAATCAACTGAAAGCTTTTATTTAACAATGCCCACAGATATGTTACAGTTTTACAGCACTGTTACTTGAAAGCATTATGCTACTTTTAAATCAGCCGTTAAAATCGTTATATTTGAATTCAAGTACAATTTCGTAACAATATGTAAGTATATAAGTGATGTTATTAACCGGGCGGCCGCGTACGTAAGTGTTGCAAAATATTTAATAAATCGAATGATAAACACAAATATTGCAAACTATCGTTTTATTGCAAGAAAAGCATGGAGTTCGTCTTATGGTGTTTTCTTTTCTGACACAAAATATTGCCTATATATTGTGTAGCTTCTAAATATTAAAAAACTATGGCGCATATTCATAAATCATAACTAAAGTCGGAACTAGTAAAACAGAAACTAAAAAATAGTTCATAGATAGTTGTAGATCTTATTCACAATTCATAACTAGCTTAGTTACTGCTTTGACATATAGAGAAAACAAAATATCGATAATATTTTGATCGATATATACTGCAATTAATTAAAAGGCTTATAAAGCTATTAAGAGACTATTTTTGTTCTCTAAAAGTTCATAAAAAATGTATAGTTATAGTTTGTATGTAAAACATCTCTAGATTATTTTCTTTTTGTATACATGTATTAAAATGAAATCAATCAGCTGTTTTTTTTGAATGTATTAGTAGTTTGCATTTAGTTACAACTTTACCCATGATTAAGTGCTAACTAATTGTGCTGAAAGTAACGAATTGTGAATGACTTAAATAGGTACTTAAAAAATTTAACACTGGGTGATCGTTTATGAATATGCGCCTATATTTTTTGCTTACATAAAAAGTGGTGCATTTCTAACCCTTTGAAAAAATTAATGGTGAAACATGTAGCATATATTCAGGGTTTTAGGGTAACATTATTAGAAAAGAACACGACCAAACTACATTTTTTTCAGAAAAGAACACAAAGAAGGGTAAAAGGCAGAAAAAAAATCATTTATTCTGTCAGAAAAGAAAACACCATTATACATGATTTTGACCTTCGTTGAACATCTTTGTCTAACATGGTAATAAACTTTTTGCGTATTTGCACTGCCTGACTTCAAATTAGTCACGTTCACAGACAATGATATCAAACTTTGGACAGATTCCCTTTATTGTGTAATTCCCTAAGACCACTTTATTAAACAAAGATTCGGCAACGTTGATAGCTTGATGTATAATACAATTAGTTATAAATAATTTAGAAATAGTGAATAATTAATTTACTAAAGAATTTGTTACTCAATTTAAAACACGAATTAATGAACGACATAAAAAAGTTCTTAATACGTTTATGTTGTATTTGAATTCAGGATCATGTCCAACTAGCTCAAATTTTTTAAAGTATAGCTACAAAATGGAAACTAAAGGGTTTGCTAGTCAATTGTTTTGTAGATTGTTCGGGAGTTAATCTGATCAGAATATTTCTGTTGAAAATTTAATGATGGACTTTGTTTTCGAATGTTTTTTAACATTATCAATACTTAAATTGTTAAGTTTAACGTTTTTCTTTAACAATAAAATATTAAAAACCCGATATCAAAACTTCATTCTTTACTTTTTTAAAAAAAATTTAAATTATTCGAATAATTCGATTAATTTTAAACGTGTGATCGAATTATTCGAACAAGTTAAAATCTCTTATTCGAATTATTCGTTTTATTCGAACAAGAGAAAAATCGAATAATTCGAATACCTTACTAAATATGGAATATTTGCAGGTTATTTCGATTCAACAGTTACAAAGTTTTGGCCGATGAAAAACGATTTTGAGCGACTGTATGCCGCTGAGTTGAATTTTCCCAAAATGTGAAAAAATGTAACAATTTTAAATTTGCCATCAATTCAATTGAAAAGATATCAAGTTTAAATGTTCGATCTAGTTTAGCAATGATCCACATTCCCCATATTACTATAAATTTTTCATACAGTGGGGCAATATACACATATTTTGGTGTGCCCTAGTATGAAATTCTTATTTATTTATTTGTTTTATTTTTTTAATTTTAAGACCAATTAGATATTATAATATTGAAAGCTACTTCCTAAGTAGCGCTAAAATTCAAAGAAATTTATACGTTAAAACACTCCATTTATAATGACCCAGTTTTAAACTCATTAACCCAACTACCACTTAATCGAACGATTAAAGTGACGCAGTATTTTTATCAAAAAACCTTTCATTTCTACTTATAAAGAAGACACATCCGCCATTTTTAAGTATAAATAAAATTTATTAAAACTACATCAACAAAATTTAAATTTCAAGCAATAATTTCCGTTTCACATGTTAAAAATCGAAAGCAATTTCAATTCCAATGAAATTAATCATTTTCAAGCGAAAATAAAAACATTTCCACTACAAAAATAATAATAAAAAAACCAAACCAAAAGTAAAATATAACAACAAATAAACGAACAAAAATAAAAAAAAAACTAATATTACTTAAGAAATTCTTTCTTCTTTCCCTTTCTTTGGAGAATTACAAAATCTTGTGTAAATAAGAATCATGATATAAAAAGCTAAAAAACCAACAACAGTAACAGCCCCAGAACAGAATAAATGACGGTAGGAGATGATCACGTAGCGCAAGAAGAGTTGGAAGCGAAACACCAACGCATTAAACAATGGCGAACTCAATAGGTACAAGAGTTCCAACTACAAAATCGTAACAGCAGCAAAAACAACAATTAATGGTCAAGAGACTGAAAAGAAAGAAAGAAATAAAGAACATCCAGAGAATGTACTCGTATGTACATATGTTTGTATGAATGAAAGGCTTGTATGCAAAGTCATTAAAATAACAGCAACAACCAAAACAAAACCATCAACAACAACATAAAGGTTTTTTTTTGAAAAAACCCACGATTTTCGATTATGATAAAAAAGACCAACAACATTAAAAATCGTGGCCACCAACATAAAAACCACTGATCAAAATTAAATTAATTTCAAATACATACACTCTAATTTACTTACATACGAGGGAACTTTGAAAAGTTCTTTAAAAGTTGAAGAGGAAACATGGATGTATTCTTGTAAAGATTTTAATGATTCTTGTGAGACATATGTGGAAAACAATAACTATCGAATGGTTTGTGTTCAAGACGTATCGCTCCACATTTGTAGAATTTACAAGCATTACCACAGTGGACGAGGTTTAATCTAACCCGCATTAGCAGCTCATATTTTGCATAAACATAGAGCATTTTTGTCCAATAGGTTAGATGCAGTGATTAGAATATGATATTTATGTTCGGTATCAAATCGTCCGTAGCATTGCAAAACTGGCCTTAGCCTTTTTCAAAACGTTTTCCACATTGCCGCGTTAAACTCCGCAGCTTGTTCTATCAAGACACTTATTTGATCTATGCAGGATCTATTAGATCGAAATCCTGCCTGTGTATTACGTATCATTTGATGTTTGATGCTGCTCATCTTTTGATGTTACAATTTCCCCACTAGTTTCGTCCAGAACAGGTGGCGTATCTTTTATATTGCTAGTTGCCAAGTTCCTTTAAATTTCCGGCATTGATGGCATAACAAATCTTTCCTTTACTGCACTCGAACTCAGTTTCTGTGTGTTGTAAGCTTTTCTACTGTTAACCTTTGTAAACCATCAGGCGAACATTTTAATTTTCAACTCGGCAACAATTAGATAATGGTCGCTACCGATATCTGCGCTTCTCTTATTCCTTACATCACTAAGCTTATTGCACCCAACTCTAGATATACATATATGATCGATCTGTGTCTCATGGCGACCACCTGGAGATTTCCATGTTGTTTTATGAGTGTTCCTTATGTGGGAATAACGATCCCTCAATTCTGAGATCATTGTTCAGGCAAAGCTCCAAAAATAGCTCTCCATTTTCGCTACATGTTCCTAATGCGTGCCTGCCCATTTTAGACTCATAACCTCTATTATCATTCCTCAATTGGATGGACTGCATAGTCTTCTCCAACATGTTGTAGAATATTTCTTTTTCCTCTAAGTGGCCATCATCGGTAGGGGCGTAGCATTGTATCAGTGATATGTTACGGCTTTTCCAACGGAACCTGACGATTATTATGTGTTCCGACAGTGCTTTCCAACTCATGGAGTTTCCTTCTGACATATACAGCAACTCCTCGTATGTGTGGAACAGTATCAATTGGCATACCTGAGTACATGAGAATATCACATTGTTGTTTCTGAATTCACCAGAACCTCAACCCCAACACATCAACGCGTAATCGTTCACATTCCTTAGAGAGTATAGCTAGTTTCCCGGGTTGATAAATAGTACGAACATTCCATTGTGCAAATCTAGTCCGTTTTCCATTGCATAGGTTAATACTTGAATCATTTAAGTTTCGGGTTACCGCTGGAGATTAACCTGCAGACCTTAGTTTGGTGGCTGGGTTGCTACCTTAAATAGTAATTTTAACTGTATTCATTGGTATCCAAACATGCCACGGAATACATTACAAAATTGTGTTGGCATTTCCTTCAGACACTGAGTTGGACCCAGATATCACAAGAAGGGTAGAAATTTCACTGAGGATAGGGCCTCTCCATTATCTCAAACACTCTCCAATTTATCCGGGCTTGTGACCGGTTGAACCACACAAATTAGTGCAGTTCAGGTAAAAATATTTGACATAAGTATATATGTATATCCTGGGTCTTCATAAGATTCTAAGATGATGCAACTATATCCGTTTGTCTGTTTATAGGGCACAAAACAAAAGCAGCTAGCTGGCTAAAATTTACCACAAATACTCTCTGTTGATAAGGTTTGTTTGATATTGAAAATGAGCAAATCGGTTAATGATTTCACCTAGTCCCCATACAAATGTCCCCTCGGAATACTGTTTGATCAGTCATAAATATGCGTCAATCCAAATTAGTTCTAAGTACTCTGAAATTATACTGTAAAGTATGGCGAAAATCGGTCAACATTTTTCCCTAGTCTGAATATGACTTGAACATTCATAATTGTCTTATTAAAAAAGTTTTATATGAACCTTAATCAGTCATTACTTGATCTTATCCCTCACATAACATCTATTTATATCAGAAATATATTTTATTGTAACATATGGGCAATTCCATGTCATCGTACGTGACATTTGTACGCCTATAGAGTGCAATAGATTTTGCAAAAATAAGAGTATCTGAAAAATAATTTGGTCTTTATGTTACATTCAGAGGGTACTATATTTTTAAAAAATAATAAGTTCTTTCGAAATATTGTTGTTCAAAACATCTAGCGAAATAATGGTATATTGTACGTGGCATAAAACGGAAGTAATTTTGAGGTACATACATGTAGAAATATGCGAAAATTGGCAAATCATTAGAGGCTGATGATTTTATAATAAATAAAATTTAATGTCGTACGTGGTATGTACGTGACAGATATTTCTCATATAGTAAAACAATATATATTATGTAAATATATCAGAGACCGAAAATAAATGGGTTCACTTTCATTTCAATGGTAAATTCTCATTAGTAGCCATTTAAAAATAATTTTTTTGATATATCACTGAGAGAGTGATTTATTAGAGAACATTTTAGGTTAGGGGTTGAGAGAAACAGAAAAGAAACAAACACAAATAATCTGGATGAGTGATTTATAATTTATTTTTTTCGTAAAGGTCAGCTTGTGACTTTTATTTGCGAACATGAAAATAAATCACAAAAATGCATTTGATGCAAATCAACGCTTAAATATATAAAATTTATCAAAAGATTAATAACAATTTTAAAAAAAATGCTCATTTCTGTTACTCAGACTTCATACTTATCATATTATTTTCATAATTTGTTAAAAATTACTAATAATATGTGATTGTATGTAAATAAAAGAGAAAGTAACAGTTAGTAAGAACAAGAACAAACGAATTGTTTATCTCACACCACACCATTAAAATACAACAAAAACGAATAAAGGTCACACCAAACCATTTAAATAAAAATCATTTTATAACTGTTATTTTCAGTGATTTATTTTTATCACAAAAATATAAATCACAATTTGAGTTTTTTGGTATATGGACGAGTTATTGTCGATCTCTGAAATATATGTATACAAAAACTAAAAAAATAAATAGAAAATGGAATTGCCAATATGTAACAATATTATACTACTTATAACCCCCAGTAACACGAAGTCTGGTTATGTGTTAACTAATAGTTATACTGACAGTTTTCATACAAAAATAATTTTGTAGACTTCGTGTTAATGGGGGTAAATCTAATGTCGTAGAATCAGTGTTGCAACGTTTTATTTAGAAGGGATTATATATAATAGGAAAAAAATGTTACCTCAAGGACATTGTAAAACGAAATTGATTCCATCTAAAATTGTGTATTTTTCTATTGCTGTAAAATTACTTTTTAATCTGCCCTCATAACCACAACACTCACTGTACTAATTAGAATGTTAAAGTGTTAGTGTGAATTGAAATGTATTTGATTCTTTCAGATAGAAAAAATAAAACATGTGAATGTGTGCTATAATCACAAAATTAAAATTTAGGACAAATCATAATCATCAACGAACCACATCATTATCATCAGCAGCAACGTAATCTTCGTGAGTGAGTGAATAAATATTATTCATACGACTGGGTACATTCGGCAACAACGAATATATCACGATAATCATCGTTGTCGTGCAATACAATAACAACAAACAACATTGTTGATGGTTACTTAATTTTATAGAACAAACTCTCTTACACACAAACACACATAAATACAATCTCAGGCAGAAATTTGCAAAAAAAAAAAATCACAACAATAACAATGGCAGTGACAGTATGTAGGCAAAACTAGCAACAACAATAACGTAAACATTAAAAACATGCATACATATAACAACAATAATAATAAATTTTACTTTTCATAAATTTTTTCAGGTATTTTAGGTAAAGAGGTTTTTAGTTACGCATGCATGTACTCGTGAGTTGGTGTGTGTGTGTGTGTGTGTAAGTTTCTGCGTTCGTGTATGTTTGCCAATAACTACGTGTAATTTTTTGCTAATATTTCTACCGTAGTGTTGCCAATGTGTTAAACAATTTCTTTGTATTTGTAAAAGAAATACTTAATTATTTTCTTTATTTTAATTCTTCTTTTCATTTTTTGTGTTTGCACATTTTTGTATTCAGATGTTATAAAATTTAAATTTAGGTCACTTATTATTATTATGCCTCACAGTCTTTTTTTGAAATAAATTATGAATTAAAATTGTGAAATATAAATTGAGTTTACGAAATTATAAATGTAGAACAATTTGGCGCCACTCCAAAAATGTTGTTAAATTGAGTAATGTTCTTTGAACCGATTTACATACTTAAGTAAACTAGTTTTCAGTGTTCTCAAGGTAGGGTAACACATGGCAAATATTTTTACTCAAAAAAGCGTAACCACTTTTTTTAGTAAAAATTAGTTTGACGTTGTTTACTCTTACAAGTGTTTTGTAAGAGTAAATAGCTTCAAATAAAAGAAAATATGTACTTGTTATGAATTAAATAAAATAATTCAAATATATTTAATTTAGTGGTCACGTATTTCTCGTCAAATATTTTCGATGTGTGATCCTACCTTTAGACAATTATTTTTCAGTCTTCTTAAGGTAGGGTCACACATGGCAAATATTTGATGACGTAACCGCTAAATAAAATATATTTTAATCCTTTTTATTAAGACAATTCAAAACAAATATTTTTTTGTTTTATTTGATGCTGTTTGATCTTACAAAACACTTGTAAGAGTAATCACTTAAAACATTTTTGAGTAAATATTTGCCACGTGTGACCGTACCTTTAGAAGTACAATATTTATTAAAATAAAACTTTGCATCTTAAGTCTTTTGTTATTTAGGAAGAAATTTAACAAGCATGTGTCGCAGTAGGATTTTATTGCAAAATTTAAAACTATTCATAAATGATATTGGGTGTATGATGGGATTTACAATAGATGGCATATCTTTTGAACGCGGTTTTTGTCTTTAATAACTGATGTGTCAAGTAGAAGGGTACATATATGGGGAATTTCATGTCAAGTGAACCAACTTTTGAAATCGATGTCTTCCGATTTGCACCAAGGTTAGCTCTATTGGATAGTAACTCAGACACAATTTTTCAACAACATCGGTCGAGAACTCTCTGAGTTATAGGGGGTAAAATTTTGACAATTTGGTCAAACAGGGGTTTTTTCTTATCCATGTAACTTATTACCTATTGTTCTTAGCAAAATGTGTCCCAAATAGTATAGATAGCTATTTCTTCGATCTTTCGAAAAAAAATATTTAAAAAAAAAAATAAAAAATTTTTAATATTTTTTTTCCGAAATCAAAAACTTTTTTGACTTTTTTTTAAAATTTTTTCTCTTTTTTTTTTTTTTTTTTTTTTTCTTAAAATAAAGTTTAGATATTTTCCTTGAACACCTACTTGGTCGCTTAGTGGGATGCGAGTGGGATATCTATCAAAATAAATATTTTGTAACTCAAAACATAAAATTTTTGACTTTTTTTGCAAAATCAAAAACTTTGTTGACTTTTTTTTTTCAAAATGGACCCTTTTTTAATCTTTTTTTTTAGGTCAAACAAAAGCTTAGATATTATCCTTGAAGACCCTTTTGGTCGCTTAGTGGGATGCGAGTGGGATATCTATCAAAATAAATATTTTTTAACTCAAGACTTACAATTTTTGACTTTTTTTTTTAGTCCCTTAGTGGGATGCGAGTGGGATATCTATCAAAATAAATATTTTGTAACAATTTTTTAATTTTTTTTTGCAAAATCGAAATTTTTTTCCAATATGGGACTTTTTTTTAAAAATTTTTTTTTGCTCAAAAGAAAGCTTAGGTCTTTTCCTTTAAGACCTATTTTGTCACTTAGGAAGATGTGAGTAGGATATCTATTAAAATAAAAATGTTGTAACTCAAGACATTCAATTATTGACTTTTTTTTTGCAAATTCGAATTTTTTTTTCAAAATGGGCCCTTTTTTAAAAATTTTTTTTTAGTCAAAAGAAAGCTTATGTCCATTCCTTTAAGATATTTTAGGTCCCTTAGTGGGATACGAGTGGGATATCTATCAAAATAAATATTTTGTAACTCAAGATATACAATTTTTGATTTTTTGGCAAAATCAAAAACTTTTTTGACTTTTTTTTAAAATGGGCCCTTTTTGTAATTTTTTTTTTTGCTATAAAGAATGCTTAGGCCTATTCCTTTAAGATGGTTTTGATCGCTTAGTGGGATGCGAGTGGGATATATATCAAAATAAATGTTTTGTAACTCAAGACATACAATTTTTGTGTTAAAACATTTATTTTGATAGATATCCCACTCGCATCCCACTAAGGGACTAAAAATATCTTAAAGGAATGGACCTAGGCTTTCTTTTGAGCAAAAAAAAAAAAATTAAAAAGGGCCCATATTGGAAAAAAATTTTGATTTTGCAAAAAAAAATTAAAAAATTGTATGTCTTGCGTTACAAAATATTTATTTTGATAGATATCCCACTCGCATCCCACTAAGGGACTAAAAATATCTTAAAGGAATGGACCTAAGCTTTCTTTTGACTACAAAAAAAATTTTAAAAAAAGGGCCCATTTGGAAAAAAAATCGTATTTGCAAAAAAAAAAGTCAAAAATTGTAAGTCTTGAGTTAAAAAATATTTATTTTGATAGATATCCCACTCGCATCCCACTAAGCGACCAAAAGGGTCTTCAAGGATAATATCTAAGCTTTTGTTTGACCTAAAAAAAAAGATTAAAAAAGGGTCCATTTTGAAAAAAAAAAGTCAACAAAGTTTTTGATTTTGCAAAAAAAGTCAAAAATTTTATGTTTTGAGTTACAAAATATTTATTTTGATAGATATCCCACTCGCATCCCACTAAGCGACCAAGTAGGTGTTCAAGGAAAATATCTAAACTTTATTTTAAGAAAAAAAAAAAAAAAAAAAAAAAGAGAAAAAATTTAAAAAAAAAGTCAAAAAAGTTTTTGATTTCGGAAAAAAAATATTAAAAATTTTTTATTTTTTTGTTTAAATATTTTTTTTCGAAAGATCGAAGAAATAGCTATCTATACTATTTGGGACACATTTTGCTAAGAACAATAGGTAATAAGTTACATGGATAAGAAAAAACCCCTGTTTGACCAAATTGTCAAAATTTTACCCCCTATAACTCAGAGAGTTCTCGACCGATGTTGTTGAAAAATTGTGTCTGAGTTACTATCCAATAGAGCTAACCTTGGTGCAAATTTCATCCCGATCGGAAGACATCGATTTCAAAAGTTGGTTCACTTGACATGAAATGCCCCATATGTAATTTATTCTCATTTAGTTATTGAACTTATAGTGTAAACCATAGACAATAACTAGATAGGTAACTGAGAGCCAAAAACCTAAGTCTGTTGTCAAAAACCTAATTCATGAGAATGTATTGCATGTATTTTGTTATTGTCTCACCTGTATGTGTGAAAAGAGAGTAATTTTTCAATATATATTACTCTCTCCTTCCGTTCTATGTGTTTATTCTATGGTGTAAACTATAAAGTTTTTTTGCTCCAAAAATGTCAAATGTTGTGCCAACAAAGCGTCGAAAAGAGGGTTGAAATGTACCAAAAGTGGCGATTATTTCAAAAGCTGAACTTTATCTGACACAGTCATGTTTGTAATTGGGTTAAAGTACACTAAATTCTACATCACTAACTGCTAAAAGTACAGTTGTGAGTAACTTACTTTATTGGCAGTGAGCGGTCAAAGTCAAACAATTTTTACAAATTTTGAGAGCTGTGGTTAAAATTGAAATTTTTTGTTATGTCTGTTAAAATTAGAAATATTAAAATGTACCATCAACTTCAGGTATTTGAGAGCATAAATAAATATTTTTTGTTTAGATAAATGTTTTGCAAATATTTTTTATATTTTTTTTAAAGTGCTCCATTATTGGAGTTTTTTCGATATATAGATTGAGTAAATTTCGAGATCGTGTAAATCATAAAGAACATAGAGCGGAAACTCGAAAAAAACTCAAACAAAAAAATTACTCAAAAAAGTTACACATACGAGTGTTGTTTTTGTTTCCACATAGTTATTTCTACTAATACATTCTCACCTCTTAGGTTTTTGACAACTGAGTTAGGTCTTTGACAGGAGAGTTTCCGCTCTATGTGTTTTCTCTATGGTGTAAGTTTCATTAAATGCTCTTAAAATATGACATTTCAGCTTATATATCCAAAAAAAAATAGTGCGGGTTTATTGGGGTTTTTTACTTATTTAAGTTATAGTGAAAGAACTCCTGTTGCTAAAAAACATATGCTGAAACAATACAGATTAAAAAATTTGTTCTTCCATTTTTTTAAAGTTGTATTTTTATGTATTTATGATTAGGCATTACTAAAAAATTAAGATATTTTTTTTCCAAAAACCAATAATGCGCTTAACGGGTTAAAATTTTCTTTAACTTTTTTTTTCTAAAATGCTGTGCTTTTATGGATTTGTGATTATTCATTACTAAAATATTATAACACTCTCTTTTGCAACTTTTATACAAAATTTGTACTTTTATAAAATTTTGTGTAAAACAAAAATTGGATTTTAAATTAAATTTGTACTAATATAAATACATATCGCACTCGTTCAACAATACTGTATTAACTCAAAATTTCAAAATTTTCAGTAGAGGGCAAAAACTGTTTGTGATTACATTTTAAGAGAATTTGAAAATCCGAATACATCATAGTAAGCAAAATCCTTTTGAAAATATATTTACATTGTTTTTCTTTAAAATTTTTGGAATTATTGCAAAATAAATCTATTTTTTGAGTTACTACCATTTTTCTGGAACTTCTCGATATTTTTTTGTATTATTTTATCAACAAAACAGTAGCAACTCAAAATACAACCAAATTGAAATAAAACAATTTGATTATTTTTAACTTGAATAAAGGCTCAATTCAAAATAATAAAGTTTTTTATGTAAATATACGATGTATTTCTATTTAAATTTTTGTATTAACTCAAAATTATACCTTTTTGTTGATACAACGTAGTCATGTAGTCAATTATCACGAAAATGGTCTCAAATGTGATTTTCAAGATGAAAGAGTAATCGGAATACGATGAAATTTTTACAGTAGATAGATATTGATGGTGTTAGTTGATTTCTTGCAAAAAGTGAATTTTTAAAAATTTTGAGTTGATACAGTATTGTTGAACGGGTGCTATATAATAAATTAAGCACATTAAGTATGCTTAAATTTCCAATTTTATTCATTAATTTATCGCTTTGCATTCCAAAGTTACAGTATAAATTGTGAACTAATGACTTTTTTCAATAAAACAATAATGGGTTAAAACAAAAAATTAAAAATTAACGGGTTAAAAACAAAAAATTAACTTTTTTTTTTTTCTAAAATGCTGTGTTTTTATGTGCTTATAATAACTCATAAAAAAATATAATATTTTAAAACTACGGCTTCTGTGAATTAATCGCCACTTTAGCTACCATTGAAACCACTGTGCGTCGTACGCGGGAAGTTTTGCATTACTTCTTTAATTTGAAAAAAAGTGCTGCTGAAGCATACCGATTGCTCACCGAAGCTTATGCTGAATATGTTTTATCGGTTTCAACGTGCAAGATATGGTTTGTGCGGTTCAGAAGTGGTGATTTAGAAACGGAAGAAAAAGAACGCCCAGGCTAGCCAAAAAAAATTGAAGACCAAGAATTGGAGGAATTACACCATAAATATTGTTGTAAAATCAATAAGACCTTGCAAAATCAATCAGCAATTTCAAAACATTTTCATCCAAAAGCAGGGAAATTGTCTACCATTCGAATTGAAGCTGATGATAGACCTTGAAAGACGATTTTGTATGTGTGAAATGCTGCTGGAACACTATAAAGAAAATCATTTTAGCATCGAATCATTACTTTATGAAAACTGGATTCATTACGATGACCCGAAGCGTAAGAGAACGCATGAGAACACTATTATGAGCTACTGAAATCTGGCCAGACCATCACATGCAATCTGTACCGAATGTAACTGATTCGTTTGAAGTGAGCATTGACCGAAAAATGCCCAGAATATGCGGCCAGACAGACTTCCATCATGACAACGCTAGGCCACATGTTGCAAAAGCCAGTTAAAAACTATTTAGAATTTTGTATGAAAAATGCCCAAAAATTATTTGAAAACTGCGAGATTTTCATACAAACTTTAAAAAATAATTTTCTGTCCATGTTTCTGAATCAAGATCTTACGTTTAATTTTTAAAATAAACACTTTCAAATTTGATGAAAAATACATTTTTTAGGTTGGATCCTGAATGATTAATTCCAACTATAATATCTGCTGATATGCATATTACATACAGATCGTAAAGTAGTAATGTTACTGATTGACTGATGGATCATCGCCATCACCATCTTATTTCTAATGGTACCAGTGACGCTTCCTATGTTCCTATTGATTCGTATAAATTAACGATTCAAGATAGGGTCACACATCTGCTGCGATATTAGAAAGGATAGACCGTCATAGATATTTTACCATTATTAAATGGGTGGGATCATGGTAGTGGTCGTGTTACCTCCCAAATAAAGTAAATATAAACTAATAGTTTCGAAATTTGTAAAACTATTTCAGTGAAAATATTCACAAGTTTGTATTTTTTACCATTGTTCATAATTAAGAATAAATTGGGCGGGATCATGATAGTTCGAGTCTTCAAACTTTGTATAGGGTATAGAGTCCTTTATTGGCCTTAAAAGGAGCAGAAGAGTGAGGAGTCTCGCATTATTATTTTTCGGTGAATATTTGCATACAATGGATTTAGAAACTTTGCATACAATGCAAAGAAAATAAATATTCTCAAAGAAATAATTTTATTTTACTCAAATAATTTAAGAACATATTTATTTCGAAAAGTAACAAAAAATCTGCATTATCTATTGTTTTATCTTTCCGAAGTTGTTTTAATTTGAACAATCTTAAACATTGTAAAATTACATGCTCTTAATTACCCAAAGTTAGTCAAAAGCTGAGCATTTTAGATCACGTTTAATTACATTATGTTAAACATATTATGATGATCTACTTCGGCAATTTAACAAGTTACACTAGGTCATTTAAAATAAATACAGAATAACGTTATTAGTTTCATTTCATTCTTTAGACTATTAACTAAAACTGAAAATTCAAATTAATTGACTAAACAAAAGCCATGTAGCCAAAAAAAAAACTGTTCCAAATTATTAAAACGTTTTTAAATTTGTTAAAATTTCCAATGCCCTAAAAGCATTAAATTAAATCATTATAAAATCGTTTCTTAACCAAAAAAACAAAAAAAAAACTTCTAAAACTTTAAAATTAATTTTACTTTTAAACATGACAATCACATTCTTTTATTTATTTGTTATTAGTTTTTTTTTCTTCTTTCTTTCTCGACCACATAACAACCCACTTTTGATCTCATTTCGATTTTTTTTAAGTCTTCAGCAAACAATAATATGAAATGCACTAACACTTAAGCAAGCACACACATACATTATCGTGTGTGTAAGTGTGAGTGTGTTAACAATTCTTACATACTGATTCACTTTCATATGTGACATGACTACATTAACCATACTCAACTTTTTTCAGTCGATCGTTCGTTTGTTCGTTCTTTATTTTTTTGTGTGTTGGAAATGGAAGAGGGAGAGGTAAGAGAAAGGCCAACAGAAGAAGGTAAATGGTCAAACAGTTAACGACAAAAACAAAACAACGGTTAAGAATCAAGTCAAATGGTTGGCAAGACAAACGCAGAGACAGTCAGACATCTAGACATGACACAGTGCCATATTTTATAAAAAAAAACGGTAACAAAACCTGTAACTGTAGAAGGAGTCCACAAATATTAAGAAATTATCAGACATTTTTGGTATTGATGGGTCAAATAGAACCAGAGCAAAACTGTTTTGCTATTTTATTGAAAGATAATGTAGATAAAAGAATCGTGTTATTCTAATAATAAAAATTAATGGCCAATAGAATAGCAGTATCCATACAAAATTCATTACAAATAAGTTGTATGTAAAAATAAATCACAAAAATATGCATAAATCTATTATAAAATAAAAATTCGACTAATATTTTAACAAAATATATAACTCGCAGTAATTAACTACATCATGCAGTGTTCTCCTATGTTAGTCGGCAATGCAGTGCATAAAAATATATGTATATTACAAAACGGCAAGATTCTGTAAATTTTCTGTTTGTTTTTGATTTTGAATCCATAAATTTGACTAATGGAAAATATAAGTTATACATATTATATATCAACGTGTAGGAAATTCTGTCTTCTTTTCAAAAATATATAACATTTTTAAGAATTAAAACATTTATAGAAGAGTTTTTGCAAAAGTATGGGAAAACACTTTAAAATGGCAGATATTGACAGATTTTAATAATTTGGGGCTTGTTTTATTTGAAACTTTGTTTTCTTTGCACGTATGAAAAATAATAGCGTAGCAGCATTTCAAATTTTTGTTGCCGTTTTTAAAAACAAAAATTTATAAATTTTTATAAAAAATTATTTTTTTTTGAAAAAAAAAATTTATATTTCCAAAACGACTGAGCAGATAAAAAAAAGTTTTATGTGCTGTTTTTCTATAGCGAACGAGCACTTTGAGTGGAAATTTAACATGTGTTTTGTTATTGTAACAAAAACAAAATACATGTAAAAGTCCACTCAAAACGCTCATTCGCTGTAGAAAAACAGCACATTAGTCTTAAAGTTAAATTTATTGCGGAATTTCGTTATTTTTAGTTTATTCAATAAGCTAAACAGTTTTTGAGTTAGGCTAATATATCGACCCCTTTGCGCGAAATTATCGTATGTCACAAATACAAAATTTTACAGGAGAGCTTTATTATTACATTTTTTTGCTTTGGCTGGTATCATTAATACCAAATTATAAATGCTATACAAAAACCAATTTAGTAAATTAAATTTCACATACGTTAAAATTATCCTAAGTAGTAATATTTCCATAAATATAGCGAAAATAGGTATAAATTTTACTATTTAAAAATGTAACATACGATAATTTCGCGCAAAGGGGTCGATATGTATGTTGTGCAACCTTCTCCATTTTCGAAATAACGGTATATTAGAACCACTGAATTCAGCGTACTCGAATTAGTTTAAACCGCCGGGTGTCCCGCTTGACAGTTTTTTCAACTAGCACAGTGTAATTGTTCATAGCTCCCATATAAGGACCACTTACGAAAAATACATTAGTCTATAAAATTTTACATAGATCAATTTTATGTTGTACTGGATTTTGTGACGATCAGTCCATAATTGTCCTTAGCTCCCATATAAGATACAATTCCGAGAACAACTATTAAACTTTTGTTAATATCATTCCCATATAAACCCCACATCCGAAAAATACATGAACGCATATCGATAAAAAATGTAATACAACTTTATTTCAACTATGCACAAATCTTTGTATACCCTTCACCTTCCTGAGAAGTGTATATATGAGTTTGTCATTCCGTTTTTAATTTCTACATTTTTCATTTCCGACCATATAAGGTATATATATTCTGGATTCTTATAGATAGCGGAGTCGATTAAGCCATGTCCGACTGTCTTGTCCGTCTGTCTGTTCAAATCAATTTTCTGAAGACCCCAGATATCCAAATCTTCAATAATGTCGACAGAATTATTGAAGAGCTTTCGAGAAGTTTCCTATTAAAATCAGCAAAATCGGTCCACAAATGGCTGAGATATGAGGAAAAAACCAGGATAACCTCGATATCTGGATTACTAAGTCATTAATAGAGACAATATTTATATCTAATGATAGATAGTTTAAAGTTCACCATAGTAAGTTGGACGGACCTACAATGGATCAAAATCGAAAAAAATATTTTTTAACTCGAATTTATTTTTTCACAAACAAAAAGATTTAAAAGACAAAAAGAAATTTTTTTAAATTTAAAAAAAAATTAAAAAATTTTAAAATTTTTTTTCAAAAAATGCTAAAAAACAACTTTGGAAAAATTAATTTTGTTTACTTAGAAATATTTAAAATTTGTATTTTGAAGTATAATTTGGTGAAAGGTATTTAAGATTCGGCACAGCCGAATATAGCTTTCTTACTTGTTTTAACATGATTTGAATGGGAGAAAACACTAAAATGTTACTATGTGAAAGTATTTAGAGCTTATTACAACATTTTAAGGGCAAAAATACTAGTTTATACTGACTATATTTAACTTTTTAATTTAAGTAGTATGTTTTAGGCTAAGGTTACGACGAAAATTAAGCTCCCAATTAGCATGTAGTATGAAATGAATTTGACTCTAATTGTTTTTTTGCTATTATCAAATTGTTTATTGAAACCGAATATATATTTTCTATTTATATTTTTAGTTTTTGTATACATATATTTACGGAATATATATTGTTTTACTATAAGAGACAAATCTGTCACGTACGTTATGTAACGTACGATATTAAATTTTATTTATTATAAAGATTGTTTTTATTTAAATACAACGATACTCTGATTTTTGCCAAATCTATTCCACTTTATAGGCGTACAAATGTCACGTACGATGACATGGTTTTGCCCATATGTTGATTAATAAAAAATTCCAAAGCCCCAGATATTTTTCGGAAGCCGACAAATATAGCATATAGCTAAGAAGACACATTCCACCTCTTAACAATTGGTAATATTCTAAAAGACTAAGTCTATGATCGCCAACTTTGGCGAAATATGGGTCAGCCTAAATACTGTCTAGGAATAATAAAAATTTTAAATACTTAATTATGTATAATTCCATTCTTAAACTAATTTCAGTACCATTTGGTATAAACTTTAAATGTTCTATAAATAAATCATTTTTGTTGGTTTTTTTTAAAAGATCCCACTGTGCGTTAACAACAAAATTTTTTTTTAGCCACAAAAACAAACAAATAACCAAAGATTTTATTTGCTTAACAGTTTATTTATTTATTCTTATATTTTTTTTGGTGAATATTTAATTTACGGAAAAATATTTTAACGACAACGTTGACCCAGTTAACACAGTCAGAGACACATGCATACATACTCTCACACACACACTCAAATTTATTGTGTGTTGATCATCATAATGGGTTTCGTTTGTGTTTTTGTTGTTGTTATTTTTGTTCACCACCAAAAGTTGCTAATTAACAAGACACAGAACTTTGGAGATTTTTTTTTCAACTTTTTGCAAATTAACAATGTTTTTTTTTTATTTTAATTTTTTTTTTGTTATTTTGGCGATTACAAAGAAAGTGTTAAAGAGTGTAAGGCGCGGACTGTAGAGGAGTTTATTTAAGTTAAGAAAGGTAATCATCACGAAAAGAAAGATAAACATACAACATACAAATAAGACGTGAGCGAAGAAAGGTGTGTAAACTGAGATGAAAGGGGGGAATACTGCATGTATCATGCTGTTTATGATGCTGACAAATAAATAATAAAAAAAATAACTAAATGTATGTATGTGATCATTACAGCAACAAATACAAAGTCTAAGATCATGATTAAAGAACTCATATGACATCATCCAAAATTCGTTTTTTTTTTGGCTTGATGGGAAATGAGGAATTTACATGTGTGTGCTTGTGAGATAATCATCATCATCATCATGCTAAATTTCAGATTATGAAAAAATTTTAAAAAGAACAAATTAAAAAATTCATTTTAATTTTCACACACATTTAATATGCTGACATAAACTGGTTGCTTTGGAAATTTATTTAAGACATTCTACGTGACCACTAGATCATACGCCTTTTTTGTCCCTGTTATCCTGAAAACAAAATATTCTGCAATAAAATGTATGAACTCTTATTAAGTATATAGTACATTAGAGTGTCCCAAATTTTTTTTTTTGGAATTTTGAAACGCATACTCTCTATTTTTTTATATATATGAAATCAGAAGTTTGGGGTAATTTTAACCCCAAGTGCTATTATGGGTTAATTTTAACTTTTCTGCTTTTTTGTAAATACTAGGCTTTGTGTTATATTTTTCTTAAGTTTCATCAAAATCGGCATAAAAATATATAACATTTCGATATCTTTCCATTAGAAATTCCGAATATTGAAAAAATTGACTTTGACCTTCACGATTTGGGTTAACGTTTTCCGATTTTAGTAAACCTTTCAGACTATATTTAAAATTGCATGGACTATAATATTCTGAACAGTTTTTACTTAAAATTAATAACAATAAGGAAATTGGGCTCATTCGCCAAAATATAGCCAAAAAATTAGTTTTTCTCGAAAATCTCAAAATTTAAATTACAGTTACGGAAAAACTATAGGAGGTATTGTCATACTTTTTTCACACTTTTATTCCCTATTATGTTGTAAATAAATCCCTATGTGATGATCAAAAAATTCTGAAATTTGTTTAACAAAATTTTTAAAAATTTGAAAATGGAGTTTTGAAACTGCCGTTAAAAAAATTATTTTTTTTGGTCATACCTGCGAATAGGTTAACGGTATCCTTCGAAGACAAAAACAAGTAAATATGGATATATTTTAAGTAAAAATAGGATTTTATTTTAATATTTCTCAAAATATGTTAATTTTGTTCCTACATTTCATATTCTATTGGCCTGAGATACATTAATGGCCTGGCGATTTTTTAATAACTTTAACAATTTTTAACCAATTTTTGTGTTTTATATCTTATTAGAACGACAATTACGTAAACATTTCGAATCTTTTAAATTAAATTGCTAAAGTAGTTATTTAATGGCAAAATTTTTAGAAAAACTGAAAACCTCAAAACTAAATCGCAAGGTTGCAATCATGATAGAAAGACAAAATTTCATATTTAACTATAGTTTTATAAATATACAAAAATTAGAGGGTATGCGTTCCAAATCTCCAAAAAAATGTTGGGACACTAATAAACATATCGTTATCTTAATATACAAAGGCCCTATTTCGTGTTTTTTAGCTTATTTTGATAAATGGCTCATATATCATAATTAGCCAAAAATTTCGACCTTGAAAAACACCAGTTATGGCCTTATATGTACATTAGAGTGCCCCAAGATTGTATGGCAGAACAAAATGGATTCTAGAGATACGTTTTCTAAATTATTAGAATGATGGGATGGATAATGTTAACTGGTGGCTCAAGGACTCTGAAATTTTAAGTTGCATTTACAAGTGAAAATTTTTTTTTCAGTTTTTGCTAAATTTTATCGGATTTTAGGAAAACCTATTTTATGTAATATTTTGGAGAATAAACCCCATTAACACGAAGTCTGGTTATGCCTTAACTAAAAACTGTCGGTTAAAATATTATTTTTGTATGAAAACTGTCAGTATAACTATTAGTTAAAACATAACCAGACTTCGTGTTACTGGGGGTAAGTCCAATTTTTTTTACTGTTATGAATTTTAAATGAAACCTATTCTGAATACTATTGGCTAGATAATTCTAAATATACCCCAAAGTTTTACTAAAATCGTATAACGTTAAGGGTTAATCGTGCAGTATTTAAAATTTCTAATAAAAATAAATATTATATATCTTTGGATCGACTTTTATGAAACTTGAGAAAAAGTTATAATTTTAAATAATAGATAAAAATATAAATTGACCCTTAAACTCTCATGGGATCAAAATGGCCCCAAACATTTAAAACTATGAAAAATACTGTGAATTTTAATGTTTCTAGTTTTAATGTTTTTTTTAGAATTAAATAAAAATGTTGGGTCAAATTGATCAAAATGCTTCTATACACAATATTGTTCAGTTTGCTTCCATTAATAATCAAATTTTGTTTAGCACTATTCAAATTGAAAAGGCTTTTCATGATTTTAAAAGTTTCGATTATTATACAGTTTTTCTAAAATTTCATTCAATAATAATATAATATTTCGCATTTAGAAATTCCAAATATTGCAAAATGTCACCTTTGATATTCACAATTAACCCTTTGTCGACCGACGGTATTTATAAGTACCATAACAATAATAAGCTTACAAAATGAAAACAAAACATATTGTTACGAAATTGTACTTGAATTCAAATATAACGATTTTAAGGGCTGATTTAAAAGTAGCAAAATGCTTTCAAATAACAGTGCTGTAATGTCAGACTGTAACATATCTGTGGGCATTGTTAAATAAAAGCTTTCAGTTGATTTGATCGTAAGTTAGCAACGCTGTATTCGAATATTCAGTCACAAAGTATACAGAGGCGACACGGCAAAAAAATATATTTGTCTCATTCGCTCGAAACAATTTCAACTGGTTTGGTTTTGTGCTTATTTATATAGTTGTTTGTTTTAACGCACTGTCTGTATTAAACCGCAAATTTGTTTTCTCTTTCTATCGAAACAATTTCAAAAAAAGCTGATTTTAGTGTTTTTGAACTGTCAAATTTGACACCTCTGTATACTTTGTGATTCAGTTAAGGAACATTGTAGAAAGTACACCACAGATGGCGTATGATCTAGAATATTCGAACTTTGACAGTTAAAGAGCTTTCTAGATGGTAATGCAGTGTTATAAATAGTGGCAGAGGTTGCAGTCGAGAGTGAGTTTATCAGAGACGCTCTTCGAATAAACATCATCTGAGTGCCTTAAAGTGTGTTGTGTTTTTCAAGTAAATTCGTCTACATTATAAATTGTGTCTGTAATTCCGAGAATTTACAAACGTGTATAAAAAACATTGAGTGGCTATTTAATTCTGTTGTTGTTGTACATTTTAAAGAAATAAAGAGTTGTTACAATTTTTAAACTACTAAACGGCTTTTATTTGCAATCAAAAGTATCCGGTTTATTTAAAGGAAATAAACCAGCGTTTTGAAAAGGTTAAAACGTAACAATATTTTGACCATTTTTGCCCAAAAGTACTTTGAAGTACACTATCATATTTGGAATAATATACTTTTATTTGCATATTGGCAAACTCGCTTAACCAGAATAACTTTGAATTATTTCATGTTCTCATCGTGGTGTTTATTTATGTTGTAATGGTAAAAAATACTGTTTTGTAAAATACCATAAAATAGACTTGTAATACAAAATTTTATAAAAGTTACAAAACTAATCAATATATAAATAAAATTTAAACAAAAATCGATGAGTTTTTTTATCTTTTGACTGATGCTGACCCAACGGTACCAGGTCCCTTTCGGATCCTTGCAGGTTCCTTTCGGTACCTTGCCGGTTCTCCACAAAGTTAAAATTTTGTAAATAACTTCCTGAAGTCCTTATTTTCAATATTTCATAAAAAAATAAAACTTTTTCAACGATTTAAAGTCTTGGTCCACAAGGGATTAAAAGGTTAAATTTGTCAGATTTTAGTAAAACTTCCAGGGTATATTTAAACATATCTGGATAGTATTCTGAATAAGTTTCATTTAAAATTCATAACAGTAATAAAATTGGGATTATTCGCCAAAATGTGGCAACAATTAGTTTTTCTCGAAATCCGAAAAATTTGAATGGGATGTACAAAAATGCTTTGGAAGATACATATATTCGAAATACTAGACAATATGTTAAAGTTATGCTATGAAGACAAAAACTCATATACAAGTAAACACGAATATATTTAAAGTAAAAATATGCTTTTATTTGAAAATTTAACAAAATATGTAATTATACCCTACACCACCATAGTGGGGAGGGTATTAAGCGTTTGTGCAGATGTTTGTAACGCCCAAAAATATTAGTCTAGCATATACCTTAAAGTATACCTCAGTATCGACTCAGAATCACTTTCTGAATCGATTAAACGATGTCCGTCCGTCCGACCGTCTGGCTGTCCATGTAAACCTTGTGTGCAGAGTACAGGTCGCAATTTGGAAGATATTTCGATAAATTTTCGGACCAAGGACGAAAATCACTCATGAATATAAATTATTGAAATTTTAAAAGAAAAATGTTTTTGCTCTTTTATTTAGTTTTAATTGTTTTTTTCTATATTTCTTTTTGTTTTAACCATTTTTCTTTTATATATAATTTCGATTGTTTTAATTTAAAAAAGCAAAAATAATTATTTAATGCCAACATTTTTGCAAAAACTTAAAAAAAATTGTTTTCCCCTTGTAAATGCATCTCCAAACTTTAGAGTCGTTTCGCCACCAGTTTACGCTATCCTATCATCCTAATATTTTAAAGAAAGTATTTCTACAATACAAAGTCTAATTCAAGGGGGCTGGAGTTGCTCAAAATTCCAAATTTAATTTTTTGGACAATTTTAATGTGCAAATAAAGTGTCATTGATTACGTGCTTCCTATTTTTAAATTTAGAACAAAGTGTGTGTACGATATCATCTACATTTTTTATTCGTTAGATAGGCCGAAGAGTCCAGTCTCATAAATAAGGCTGAATTTGACCGAAAGCATGGCTTATGTTGTATTTGAGGACCGTTGTGGATCGACCTATAGCAATTCATCTAAAACTGCATATCGTGATTAAAAGGTTGATAAAGGTAATACAATTTAACATTTCAACGTGATGCTTAGTACAGTGACTTGTCATAGTGATTTCGTATCTGTGACTGAATAATAAAAAAAATTATTTGACAGACGCCGCCAATACTACATTTTCGCCCCAGAATGTCAACATCGACTTGCCCTAATTGGAAAAACCTTTTACAAGTTTTGATCGCAAATAATTAATGGGTCATTGTGTGATCGGTAAACACATAATCAAACTTGGAATTCACACCAACACTTCTTCTCCCAGCCGGAATCATTAAAAGGATATATTTGAGGTGTAGTAGTCTAGACTGAATGACCTCAATGCAACTGGTATATAGTCCACTTGATTGTCTGATATAGTACCTTAATCTCAATAGTGTTGGCTTATCAAAATGGACTCCTTTCAAGTTCACTTGATTGTAAATTCTTTTTTATACATTTTATTAGATTCATAACTAGTAATAATATTTTCTTATTATCAAATTTAAGTGGCATCTGTAAATGCTTTTAGCTGTGTATTGCTTTCTCATCAGAGTTGGTGTTAGATAGAATAGAGAACTGAAGTTTCTAGCAATTAGTTTGCTGAGAATGTATGGGAGATTCGAACATCTCGACTCACGAATTTAATTGATCGTACATATAAGAAAAGGTGATAAGATCTGCAAAACATTCCTCAAGATGCGATTCTTTTAACAAATATTCCGAAACTTCTCGGCTGCTTTTGTACTCCAAGTATGTAGTTATTTGAAAAGTCCTTATCGCTAGTTTTATATATAATTTTGTTTAAAGAAACACAGATGATAGATGAAATGGAAATATGAACGAATACTCATATCGAGACCTCAAAAAAGTCATGGGAACCAAAAAAATATGGCATTTTATTTTAATTGAATATCAACAGCAATTCTCAATAATTCAAAATAATATGATCAATGATAGTAGCCAATTTACAGTTACAATATTAATAATTAAGATTTCAACAGGCATATCGGAAGGTGGATTTTGGAAAAGATTCATACTTGTAATTTAATAATTAGTTTCACACAGTTGGAGATCCATTCTTACTGTCATTAATTATATGAAGGAGTGCGATTAAAATAAAACATGTATCTGAAGAAAAAATTTCTGTTTATCAATTAAATATTTTCGAATTTAAAGTTGTTGTTTGGTGTTTGATTTTTTTTTTGTGTTCTTGCTTTTTTGGCTTTTAAATTAAAACAAGTTCGTTGTGATGTTGTCTTCAATCAAACTCAACATGTCCAAATCGCATACAGTTTGTTGAAAGAAAGAAAAAAAAGAGCATACATACAACTCGTATGTTACAGTTGTTGTATGTTGGATGTTGTTAAATGATACAGCAACAAGTAACAAAAAAAATGAAAGAAAGAAAAAAAAAAATTAACCCAATTATGTCCATAAGCAATGTAATCAAAGTGGACGACAACAGAAACTAACCAAAGAGTCATTACATACGAGCACTCGAGTCCAACAACCAATTCGAAATAAACCAGATACAAAATCGTACATACATTCTATGGACTAAGTATTTACTTACTTACATATAGTATGTAGCACATTTTAGGAATGGAACATACCAACCACTAACACACTCAAACACACTGATCTACAGATTTAATTCAATACAAGTTTTGTCGAACATTGATATAAATACTTGCAACAGCCAACCAACATTATTATTCGGACAACAACCATTCAAACATACTCATTCACTCACTCACTTGCTCATTCATTCGGTCACTTACTTACAATACCAACAACCTGATCAAAGTATTTTAGAGCAAGTTGTTGTTTTTTTTTATTTTGTTGCTGTTTTTGAAAAAGGCCAGAACTTCCGTCTTGTCAAAATGTGGGTCAGGTTATGAATGTTGTTTATTTTATTTTTATTATTATTATTGTACCCTACACCACACTTTGGGTCAAGGTGTTGCAAGTTAAAATATGTGTGTGTTTGTTGTCATTTCCTCTAAATGCGTTTGAATGCTAGCAATTTGACCCAGTAGCAACTTCTGTTTACACTCAACACTTTTTGTACGAGTTAAAGGTGTTCGATTGTGAAAAAGATAAACAGTTTGTAAACAATGGTTGTTATTACGATTGTCATAAAAAAAATTCGAATAAACGAGGAAAATATATATTTTATATTCGAATGAATAATAATTTTCAATTTGCAACAAAATATTATTCGATCAATAATTGTCGATTAATCGAATACTCGAATAAATTTATTTTCAATTTACAATTTAAAAAAAGTGTATAGAAACAAACATTTGGAGAAAAATATCTCAAAGAAACAAGGCCATTAGTTTCTAAAAGTATTACAAGTGGTTTCATTGGAAATATTTTTAGACATGACTTTCTACTTACATTAATTTTCCAATCCCCTTTGGATTATCACACCAATATCAGAATATTATGAAACTTAAATTAAAAACGAAAACATTGTGATTACTAAAGACCTTGTTAAGATTAAAGTACATATCTGCAATACAGGATAAACGAATTGCGGGGCTGAAACAGACGTAAATAACAGGCTCAATAAAGCGAGAGCGACATTCGGAAGACTACGCCCAGTATGGAGAAGCTCACAAATATCCAGACGGACCAAGCTTAGAATATTCAACGCATGTGTAAATTATTAGATTCAAAAATATGCCACTTTAAAACTCCGTCCATCAAAAATATTTCTCATTTTCATACTAAAAAATTTGTATAAATTTTCTAAATGTGACTGAGTCAGAACCAATGACTTGTGTTGAATAAAATATTAATAATATTTATACAAATTTTTTAGCATGAAAAAGTGAAATATTATTGATGGACGGAGTTTTAAAGTGGCATATTTTTGAATCTAATTGAGATATTGACTTGAATTTTTTTAACTTATCTTATCTAAACAAAAAAATATAACTCGGAATAAATATGGATGAAATTGTTGCTAATATTTGCAATCATATTGAAATTTTGATACAAATTTTAGTTTTAAAATCTCAATAAATATGTAATAAAATGTTTATTTATTTATTAACAAAACTTAATGAAATTTTCAACGTTTTTTAAAATTTTCATTCTAAATAACAAAATATAAAAAAACTTGTCAAAAGGTCAAAGAGAATCCCGAAATTCCTAAAAATTGGAGCAAAAATCCCAAAAGGTATTTTTTACAATTTTGCCTATAGGGTCCACTGGGAAAATACTTTGGCCGTAAATAGAGAATACATCAAGGTTTCCAAAGCTGCATTTTGTTTTTTGATCCCAGCTTTGGGATTTTAGAACATGTGGCCCAAATGTGAAATTTTGATAAAAAATAGGTCACATTCCGAAGGGCGTAGGCGCGAAAAATTTTACATGTTTTTTATACCAAAATGTTCTTCGTAAAGATACCTTACAGAAAAATATAAAATTGTTATATATTCTTAAAGAAAGTTTATTTTTAATAAAAAAAGAGTTAAGTCACCTTTTCGCCCAGCAAATATCAATCGTTTATGATTGGATCCATAATTGATATTGCTCTGAAATCTTTTGTAGGTTATTAATAATTTAGTTGTCAACCAAAAAAAAAAATTCGAGTACATTCGGTCCAAAAGTCCGACCTATATTTTTAAAAAAGCGATCAGGGATGGCAAAATTTTAAAATTTCAATTTTGAAATGAATATAACTCGGAAATTATTAGCCGAGCGCTTTCTAAAACTATAAAAATCTTTAAAATCGGATTGGAAACAAAAAAATTTCAGGTGTTTAAATATTTTTCATGTCGAAGGTACCCTAATTTGAGCCCCCATAGCACCGCCAGATTTATTTCCAAAAAATTTTGATTCTGCCCCACTGTGGGACGTTCGAAAAGTTATCAAAAATAACATAAATACAAAAAATTTCCAGGATATTATAAAATTACGCCATCCATGATTAAAAACCTATCAAATATAGCTATAATTGTGCTATATGTATTTTTTTCTGCGATCATCAGACTAGGAGTTTTCCCAACAAATTGGAAAATTTCTCAGATCATAATGATACCTAAGCCAGGAAAAGATTTAACAATGCCGTCTTCATACAGACCTATAAGTCTACTGCCCTGCATATCAAAGTTATTTGAGAAAATATTGCAATGTAGGATTATGCCATACTTCAATATCGAAAATATTATCCCAGTTTGGTTTTCGTGAACAACATGGAACTATTGAACAAGTTAATCGATTGACTGGAGAGATAAGAAAATCTTTTGAAAATAAAAAATACTGCTGTGCTATCTTTTTGGACATCGCCCAGGCCTTGGACAAGGTATGGGTTAATTCACAAAATTAAGTATCTACTGCCACCAAGTACGCATGGAATGCTGGAGTCATACATATCAGACCGAGTTTTTAGAGTGAAATATTACAGGAAATTATGAAATTATACGGACCAACACATTATTTGATATATACTTCTGATTTGCGTGTGAGTGATAGACTTACCATATCGACATTCGCTGATGATACGACAATACGTAGCTCCCATGCAGATCCGCAGGTAGCTTCTACGGAATTGGCCAATTATCTCAGACTAGTGGAAATATGGTTGAATAACTGGAGAATACGAGTAAATGAACTCAAAACTAAACACATCACATTTACTCTCAAAAGGGGTTACTGTCCACCTATCACACTAAATAACATAAACATTCAACAGACAGATACTGTTACATACCTTGATATTCACTTGGATAGACGACTTACTTGGCGCAAATATATTGAAGGAGAAGACGCTACCTTATGCCCGTGATAAAATGCCTTTCCCATAGATATTTCTGCATGACAATGACCCAGAACATACATCCAAATTAGTGAAGAATTTTTTATAACAGGAACACGTTAATGTCATACAGTGACCACATAATCACCCGACCTTAACCCTATAAAAAATTTATAGGACATAAAAATATCAAATCGGGAATTGACAAATCGAGATCCAAAAAATTGTATCAAGCTATAAATGAGGTATGATCATCCATACCTTGAATTGTCGTGAATAAAATCATTTTCATTGTCATATTCAGTAAGGGAGTCACCAAGATAGTTGCTATTATAGTGGCATATTACACTCATATATAAAAAGTCTATGTTATTAGTCGATTAATGGAATCATTCGAATATGTGAAACTCATCCAAACCAATTATTAATCTATTCCGATTTGTAGAATGATTGATGATACTTGGTATATAATAACATGTTATTCCACTCAATACCCACTTACCAGGTAAAATGTAAGCAATATAAGAATGATGGCCAATATTGGATCTATGAAGATACAATTGCCCAGAAGAAAGCAGAACTTGATAGTATTCCTAATAGAGTCAGGCAGTATAATTCAAAGAGTTTCGTCATTTCCTGGAACATTCAAGCTGTGTATCTTTCTCTTAAATAAATATTAATATCCCAATTAGTTGGAAACGTATAAAGTTGGCTTTCTTCTAAAATTTTGTAAAATAAGCCGTAATAATGATGACATTATTATTCTAATGAAAATAATTTACTATAGAAAAACCTCCAGGATCTTTGCTTGATAATAAAAAGAGGAAAATGAGACAATCAGAACTAGAGGCGCAACTGAGAGTAAAATATTGTGAAAATATTTACTCTCTTCCAAAGATTAACATGAATTTTATTGTTATAAGAGATATGTTTTTGAAAACAGATTTTGATTTTTTCCTCTCAATAACGAGTCTAAGGAGTGACATCGAAAAATTCTTAACATACATATATGTTTATAAAAAAGAAACCACTAAACTTACAGCTTTAATTTTTTTTTTATTTGATTGAAATTATTATTACAATTTACAAAAAAAATTATTTTTATAGTTTTAATCACTAGTGATGAAATTTTGAACCTTTTTCGGAAACCCTTCCATTAACGTTTTTATAGTGCTTTCTGTCACTTTGCTCGAACATGTAGTCCATCTCCGTTTAAAATCTACCACACTTTTGGACACCTTTTTTGTACTCTTCAATTCTCTTTTAACAAGAGCCCAATATCTCTCCACTGGCCTTAGCTCCGGGCAGTTTGGAGGATTTGCCTCTCTTGGTACAAATACCACATTATTGTTCTTGTACCACTCAAGGGCTTGTTTGCCATAGTGACAGGATGCCAAGTCAGGCCAAAAATAAGTGGACACATTATGAAGTCTTATGAATGGAAGCAGCCTTTTTTGTAAACATTCCTTGATGTAAATTTCGGTATTTATAGAGCCCGTTGTAACAAATGAGTGGCTTCTTTTGCCGCAACTGCATATTGCTTGCCATACCAAGAACTTTCTGGGAAATTTTGTCTGCTTTTGGGTCCTAAACTTTTCTTCAACATTCCCTCGAGCATCAGCAACATAAAATTTTTGACCTGGAAGTTGCGAAAAATCTGCCAGAACATACGTTTCGTCATCCATTATGCAGCAAGAATATTTTTTTATAAAACTTGACTTCAATTTCCGTGCTCTGTTTTTGGCCTCTAAATTTTTAGTAGCGTTCCTGTCAGGAACTTTTTGAGCCTTGTATGTTTTTAAACCTGCATTAGCTTTAACTTTTCGTACCAAATAGTCCGAGCACTGAGCTAACCGGGCTGCTTTCCTACCGGATGTGTTGGGAGCTCTTTTGAAAATGCGTTCTATTTTTTTTGGCTTTAGAAACATCATGTGGACCATTCCTTCTACCTGAACCAGGTTTTCTATCAACTGACAAGTTCTCCCGGTACTGTTTAATAACATTGGAAACAGTTTGACGGCAGACCTTTGTATGCTTGGCCAACTTTTTGTAAGACCAAGTTGGGTTTTGTTGAAAATATTTAATAATTTCAGTACGCACTTTTTTCTGGTCACTCATTTTAATCAGATTAACAAAAAAATTAATATAATTGACATTACACATAATAACTGACATGTTTTTCAAAGGTAACTTGATCAAAAAAAAATTCAAATAATACTTGGGTTAAAAAATGTAATGAAAAACGTGTGTTAAGAATTTTTCGATCTCACTCCTTATATATATTTTATTCTATAAACACAACCTTTCATATAGCAACCTGCAAGGTCGGCATTCACCTACATTACATATTCTTACAAGCTTTAGTTTAATTTAAAACTTTATCTGAACAAAAATAAATACAAAATACTTGCCTGGCAGTCAAAGTGTAACGCAATTTATTGAAGGAGACGTATGAGTGCAACAATGCAGCAAAATTAAGCCAAGTAGCAGTCCATACGCATCCATAACCCAAAAAGCCATATACAAACATTAAATCTGAGCCAAAAAAAAAAATAAATACTTTGAACTGAACCACAAATCATAGCAGAATCGCACGGCTCCTACAATATAAAAACGAAAAAAGTCAAAGTAGTGAATAAAGAGGAGATGGCGAAGTTGAAGAAGAGTGAAAACGGGGTGCGTGTCAAGTGCGTTTGCGTTCTACATTAATTTTAGTAAACAGCAAAAGCTTTAAGGCTTGTTGTTATTTCTTCTTCATTAAATTGTCTTTGTTTTCGTTGTTCTTCATATATATTTTAAAGTATAGTTAGTTTTTTTTTGCTTCAAAGGTCCCCTTGGCTCTTCTTCGGTCGATTTTCCAACTCCCCAAGTGCAACAAGTCTCTCCCATCCCATGCTTAATGATGCAGCTCGCAACAAGTGCAACAAATAACGTTGTCGCATCAATAAATTAAATGCAGCAAAATACAAAAACAGCAACAACAACAACAATACCAAAGTCACATTCTATAATAAATGAAATGTACAACACAACACAACCCAACATGTATCCGTATGCAGTCATGTTGCCGTGATTAAATCTCTGAATGATGAGTACGAGTGAGTGTTGAAGATACAAAAAAAGCAACAGGTTCTTCTGTCGTCTTCACTGTTGGTGCCTTTTTATTTTGTTGTTGTTTTTTTTTTAGCTTTCGGGCTTTTTCAGAAGAAGATCTTTAGACTTATAAACAACAACTACAATGTGATTAAGGAAAAGAAGAAAAATACTAAAGAAAAAGTCAAAGAATACAATTTGGAGTTGAAAACCTTATCATTAATTCCGTCAATGTAAGTTTTGTTTTTTCTATTTCTTTTGTTGAATAAACGAATAACAGTGGGTTGGAAGAATGAAAATCTTCTACTTAAAGGAAGTTTAGGTTAGATTGCATTGTAAGCCAACCATAGTTCAGATGGGTGCAAGCCTAGGCCCCGTTGTGATACATTATGTCCCTCGTACTATTCGTCGTATGTTTCTTCAGTCAACCTGATGCTTTAATGATGGTATGGATTGTACCCAAATCACTTATTGATAGACAGGTTTTGTAGATAAGTGTTTGTTGCCCACGAATTCTACATCTTAGGTTCCCAAATGTAGACAGTTACAGAGCAGATGTTTAGTGAATTCCTCCTCGTCCTCGTAATTATAGCTTCTGCAGAAGTCATTGTAAGATATTCATCCGTTTAGCATGTACACCTAGGAGCCAGTGTCCAGTAATGAGGTTCCTGAGATGGTTTCTATGCAGATTTATCGCAAATCCTCGTTGTGCTTAATTTTGTGTGAGAGCACTTCCTTCCCCTCATAAGAGAAATCGCGACAGAATTAGTTCGAATTTATTGCCTTCAATGTCCCAGTGTGCTGAAACCTATGCAAGAGTAACCGATGAAAATCTCTCTATCTTCTCTATAGAGACCTGGCATTCTTGGACAATTTTCGATGTGGTGTACACACTTGTTAAGGATCCAATGACAGCTTAGCTATCAATAATAAAATTTCAATATTCAATATCATTTGATACTGAATTTCATCATCGGATACTTTTCTATCAGTTTTTATGCCGCAGTCTGGTAGTCTATACAACATTCTCAGATTCAGCTGACCAGAAAAACTGGTTCAGGTATCGTATAATCAGCATGAAGATTAATATTGATAGTACCTAACATTTTATCATGACCGTAGTTCTCATGCTTTCTTGGAATTTAGCATAATTTCGGTGTTCGCGTCTATTTGTTTCGGCAGTATATCTGTTGGTAGCTACACAGAGAAAACAGATTCGTGATAGCAACCGAATTTGTTGCCAATCGAATGATTCCACCCTAGTGACCGAATTTTACAGTCGTGGCTACAAAATTTTAAAAGGGGTAACAAATGTTTGGTTGCTTTTACCGAAATTCTTCTATGTCAACTGCCTTTCTGTTGATAGAACCGAAAAATTCTATGTGTGCAACCGAATCATTCGATTGGCAACAAATTCGGTTGCTATCACGAATCTGTTTTCTCTGTCTAGTTATGGATAGTGCCTTCGATGGAGTATTCCTTAGCATACCTTCCATCATGCGCAGTATACTTTCGAACCTGTTTTGGTGATTATTCGTCCCAGTTAGGCCAATCATCTGTTTGCAACAGTATAATGCTGTTACCGCTTTTTGTGGTCCTAGAGATTCTATTCAAGTTAAAATTTAGTTTATTATCCAGTATTAGTCCAAAATATTTGGCATTATCGGCTAAAACATTGATTTTAAGGGTGGCAAATTGAGGAGTTTTGTACCTTCTAGTGATTAAAACTAGTTCCTTTTTTGGTTGTCACTATCCTAATAATGATTTTAGTGCAGATATCAAGATTTCCGAGAGCATCATTGCTTGTAGCTGTCACCGCCACGTTGTCATGCAAAATGTTTTCTCTATGGCTTTCAACAGAGTGTTAATATTGATGTTATATAGTAATTGTGAGAGTACACTTAATTGTGATGTACCTCGAACCACCACTTTGAAAATGCTCGAGATGACCACTGGATTAATACCCAGTTGTCTCGTGGCGTTATTAACCGATGCTGGTTTAGTGTTGTCGAAGGCATCCTCGATATCAAGGAAGGCAGCGCTGTTTTAGCTAGATCTACCTTTTGTATAGACATGTTAGTGTACCTGGTCCAAGGGATGATCTAATGTAGACATCAGTGATTCTTTCCATTGTTTTCAGTAGGAACTATAAGTGGATGGTATGTATAATATTCTTAGCATTGGTATGTTATGATTACAATATTGAAAGCTGTACATTTTGTCGAGTCTAATGTGGGCTTGTCTTCAATAGAGACTGGACATGTTGGTAGGTTCCTGTCGAGCACTTCAGCATAAATAAATGATTTGGTCTTTCTCCCATTTAAGCAATAGTTTTTGGAATCTGATTTGAAAGAAAAATCGAAGTCGATATACATGTGATCCGACAAGGAACAATCCTTCGACACTTTCCAATTACTAAGAAATTTTCTCTCGTCTGTTTATTATCGACTATATAGTTGAAGAGTGACACTCGAATTGATTATAAGTGGGATGTTTCTTTTGTTTGCCATGACATCGCATTTCTTCTTGAAAAGTTTGGTGGTTCTTCTTATTATTTAATGGAAACTGTTAGCTAAGTTAGAAGAGGACCACACATGCATAGTTCTCTGTGTGTTAGGTGGCCTTTATTTTCGTCTTTGTCGATTTTCGGTGCTCCCAATTTCTTTGGATAAAAGGAGCAATATTTAAAAAAAATAATAATAAATAAAATATTCACAAGCCGGAATCAGTTTCTTTGTCGATTTAGCGATGTCCGTCTGTCTGACTGGCTGTATTTTCATATCATGGAGGAAGCCTATTAAAACTGGTATAAATCATTATTCAATAATAATAACTAAGAATAAGGCTGTATTGAATCTTATACACCCACCACTATGACCAGAACTGTGTTATTCTTATTAGAAAAATCAGATTCGTTATATTAATCTGTCATTACTGTCCCTACATCAGAACCATATTAGGTATGTGTAGAAACTCATTTGTTTCTAGAGAATTTTTGGCGGTAAAATTTGAAACAATACCCAATATCCACATTGCCTATTATGTTGAGACCTCATAATCGTCGTACTGGATCGGTCGAATTGCAGGTGTGTATGATGAAAGAGAAAAAAACGAAAAAAAATTGTTGTTTTCATTTCATAGACGAAAAACTCGTATGAATCAGTCCATTATTTCACATGGTCGCCATACAAATATCCTACCGAAATAGGTCTTTATTGGTCATAAATGCTTAATGAATTTTATTAGCATACCAAAAATGTTGGTATGCTAATAAAATTCAACAGAATATAGAAAATACAGAAAAAAAAAATTATGAAATTTTAAAAGAAAAATGTTTTTGCTCATTTACTGAGGGCTTGACCGACCATACTTTCTTAATTAGTTTTTTGTGTTTCAAAGATGAAAATTTTTTAATTTTATATTTTCTTCTTTTAGAAAAATTTTTTTTTCTAAAACCACTGTAATCATTCCATTCATTTGGCGTAAAATTTTTGCCTTTTCCACATGTTCTTCTACTTTGTTTTCCATATTTTTCTCCACCAAACCCAAACAACACTGACTTACATGCATGCAATCATTCAATATTATGCTGGCAGCATAATCAAGTCAATACTAAACTTGCCGCATACCAAACACAACGTGATATGGGCCAACATCAGACATACTCGTACCATTACCAGAATTACCACGCTCCCCACAAGCAAAAAAAAACATGACACCCTAAACAACAACAACTACAAACACCAGCCATAATATTAAAAAGTCTATTAAAAAAAAGCAGAAGATTGAACCCAACCCAAACAACAACAAAAAAAAGAAGAATAAATTTCAAATCAAAGATAAAAGACGAACATTTTAAATTAAAAGAACATCAACCAATGAACGAATAAACGAACTGAATGCGATACGATGCGTTTGTTGGATTGCGATCCAAAAGATATAAAAAGTAATAAAATGCACTTTACTTGATCAAAATACAAGAATATCAACAACAAAAGTCATGTGAAGTTTTGTTTGGATTTTTGGGGAATTTTTTTTTATCAATTCTACAATTCATGTTATTGTTTCGATTTATTTTTCGCCCATAAAATTTGGAATTTTTGTACTACGAAAATTTAATTAAATTATTAAGTCAGAGGAAAAACTTTGCAACAAGTTGTGGGTTCATTAAATATGTGTTTGTGTAACGGTGGAAGATAGCAAATCATTTTGTATAATATTAAACCATATAAAGAAAATTATTATCATAAGCTATAGCTGAAATCTTATATATAAACTCAATTTTTTAAGTCTTGTCTTCGAGTAGGGCATTCCCTTGAACCTTTAATACTTGCCTTTTAATTTTGTTGTAAATAAGGCTTAAATGTTGTAAAATTGTTGCTGTAATGCATTATTAAAGTCTTTCCAAAACGTTTTTTTCTTTATTTTTTTGTTTCTCGTCATCATTCTTATTGAACAATTCATGAAGAGATAATGAGTAATTTCGTTTTGTTTTATTGGCAATTGTGTCCTTAATTTCATTTAGTAAAGATTTTATTGTAAATTGCCAGTTTAATTTGCAAATACGAGGGCTTGATGTTCATATTAAATTCTTTTGTCAGTATTTTTTTTATTTTTCAATTTTTATTGTTAAGACATTCAATGAGGAGTTAATATTGAAAAATGTGCTTATTAAATAATAATAACTAAGAATTCGACTGTGGCGAATCTTATACACCCACCACTAGAAACAGAAAAATCAGATTCGTGATATAAATCCGTGATTACTGTCCCGACATCAGAACCATATTAGGTATGTGTAGATACTCATTTATTTCTAGAGAATTTTTCAGACCCCACATGTCTTAAATCTGCAGAAGCCTTTCGAAAGAGCATTTTGCTCTTGGACCAGCACTCAGAGGATGACCTTACTCATACAATGTATTGTGTTGAAACTAGGAGAATAGTTTATGGGAAGGAGGATAGGGGGAGTGCTTGTGGACATTTAATTTTCATATATTGAAAGGAACAGGAAAGACAGCTTCTTCATGAAGCTTATTGAAAAAATTAACTGAAAATGTATGTAGGACAAGTAATTATGTATACAGTTCAGGTTTTATTACTGAAAAACACTCCACTCGTAAAAAATTAATGACTACAGATAATATCTCATATGATTAGCAAGAAGGAACACATTACAATATTTTGTAATTGAATAACTTTTTTAATTTTTACACCCAACACCACCATAATGGGGAACCTGTACTGATGTTTGTAACGTCAAAATATATTTGTCAAACACCCATCTTAAATTATACCGATCGAATGACTTTCTGAGTCGATTAAGCCCAAGGACGAAGCCTATTGAAACTGGCTGAAATCGGTCCATTATTTCATCTAGCTCCCATGTCCTCCCGAAATTGGACTTTATCGGCATAAATGTTTAATTTATGTAGATATCTACACAAATTTCTTCCCAAATAAGATTTATATATATACGGAATTCACGTCACCTAATGATATGATGATCGCTCCATAACACAGTGAAACAGTGCAAAAAACACACGTCATGACAGTTAATGTTGGTATACACATACAATTCAACATAAGTTTCATATAGACATAAATCACACGATCTAATTTCATGGCGATCGGTCCATAATTAGTCATAGCTCCCATGTAAGGCCCTATTACACGAACATAAATTATTGAGATTTTAAAAGAAAAATATTTTTGCTCATTAACTTTGGGAACGGATCAATTAAATATTGATAAATATACTAACAAGACAAAACTCTGTGAGTCGTTCCAAAGATGTCAATATAGAAAGACTATCTAATTCTAATTCTAACAATTCTCTGAGGAATCTCACTTAATCGGCAATATTGGTCTTGTGAATATAGACATTTAAGTCAGTGATTGTCCTTTTAACCCACACAGCGTTCGGGAAATATATATATCAAACTCAATATTTCCAATCAAGTATGATAACAGACTAGACATCTAAATTATGGAAAGCATACAGCATTTACTGTATTTAGTTGATCATAGATCTTACGATTCAACATAAATAATCCATTAATTTCACGATTGCTAAATTCCGCATTAACATCGTACTTGGAGCATGAAAGCCACAATGAAATTCCGTGATAAACTGATGAACAACTGAGTTTCGGATGGAGCAATAGACCATGTCGTCTTTAACTTATGCTAATGATTTAGAGTCCTTATTGTACAAAACATATTCAAATGATTGGTCAAATCATTCTCACTGCGAACAGATCTATGAATTTATTCTGAAGAATTAGCGCAATACCTCGGCTTCCATCTCTATGCAGATTACTACAAAGAGAAAACTGATTCGTAGTAGCAACCGAATTTGTTGTGAATCGTGTGATTCTGCCTTAGTGACAGAATGTTACAGTTCTGTCTACAAAAAAGTTGTTACAAAAATTTGGTTGTTTGTTGGTCGCTAGAACCAAGAAATTCGTTGTGTGCAACCGAATCATTCGATTAGCAACAAATTCGGTTGCTATTGCAAATCTGTATTCTCTGTGTAGGGTTGGAAATTATATAGTTCTACAAAGAGGAAGCAGATTCGTAGCAGCAAACGAATTTGTTGTCAATCGAATTATTAGGCCTTAGTGACGGAATGTTACAGTTCTGGCTAAAAGTTGTAACAAATATTTGGTTGCTTTAACCGTAATAAATTTTTTCTTTTTACTGTAAAAAAAATATTAAAAATTATCGGATATCGTTAACCCATGTCGGTCCTAAGGTCCTGAAATACGTTTACAAAACCAGTTAACTTCTTTTAAGGGTTAACACAAATTGCGATACGATTATAACTAAAGGATCAAACAAATCTATATACATATATAAAAGAGTAACGTTACTAACTGACTGACTGATTCATCATCGCACAGCCCAAACGGCTGAAGCTAGAATCACGAAATTTTAACTGTGGGTTCCTCCCTCCCCAAAACGATCCGATAAGAATGGATTTTTGGAAATTCGAACGTTTAGGGGGTAAAAGGGTAAAAACGGGCAAATTCGGTAACCTTATATCTTCAAAAGTAATAAAGATACAAAACAACTTAAAATCGCATGTTACTCCATTTAAAAAATAAGCTGACAGGTGTTTCGTACTTTTTGGAAATTCGAAACTTTTAAGGGAGAAAACGGGTAAAAACTGTATTTTGGTACTTTTTTTGCACCCTATGTATCTTTTAAACCAATAAACATAGAAACAAATTTTAAATCGTATTCTTTAACTAACAAAAGATAAAAAACATAAGTTTGGTACTTTTTGGAAATTCGAACCCTTAAGGGATAAAAATTGTGTTTATTTTTGGTACTTTTTCATAAAATATGTTTTTCTATAATTTGACATAGACATACGAATATTTTATCATGAGCTCCCACCACGATACAGAAATTTATTTGAATTAAATTTTACCAAAGCAATGGGGATAAAAAAGGTACCAAAAAGGGGATAAAATCGGGAAAATACATTTTATTTGAAATTATTAAGCCAATTTTGATAATTTGTTTAACATTGGTTCCTGGATTCATACAAAAATTAACTAACAGGGTGTTATTTAAACTCGAGTGCCAAGGTGTATATTGGGCCAAATCCGGGTAAACAGTTTGGTACTTTTTTTAAAACATAGTTTTTCTTAGGCACATTAACACAGATTTTAATATTTTAGGACATGTCTGTAGCATAAACAATTTTGGCAAAATGAAATATTTTTAAAGTTCGAACTCAAGGAAGAAAAGGCAAATTGGTACTTTTCTCCTAATGGTACTTTTTTTTAATATTTTAAATTATTTCACTTATCGACATTGAAGTTAGCTGATATGTATTTGAGTGAAGTTTGTGTTAGGAATAGGGTACAATATTTAGGTACCAACATGTGAGAACTGAACTATAGGTACTTTTTTATTCATCTAATGGTACTTTTTAAATTTTATATGACAATGGACTTAGAAACATGAAATTAAGCATATATGGTCCTAAGTGAGTATGAATTTTAGGGGTAGACTTTTTGGTACTTTTTCTTTAATCGAATGGTACTTTTTGTAATTTCTTCACCAAAGAACCTAGAAACATGAAATAAAGCTTATATGGACCGGAGTGAGTGGGAATCCACAAGTGCCTGATTTTTGGTACTTTTTATATATTGTAGCGGTACTTTTTAGAATTTTCTGTAATAATGGACATAAAAATATGAAATTAATTGTATATGTTCTAAAGTGAGTGAGAATTCTAGGGGGAGACTTTTTGGTACTTTTTCTTTATTCTAATGGTACTTTTTGAATTTTTTATAACAATGACTTAGAAAAATGATATTTAGCATATATGGTCCTAAGTGAGTGAGAATTATAGAGATAGACTATTTTGTACTTTTACTTTATTCGAATGGTACTTTTTGTAATTTCTTCACCAATTAACTTAAAACCATGAAATTAAGCTTGTATGGGAGTGAGTGGGAAACCACAAGTGGGGGCTTTTTGGTACTTTTTATATATTATAATGGTACTTTTTGAATTTTCTTTAATAATGGACATAGAAATATGAAATTAGGCGTCTATGGTCCCAAGTGAGTGAAAATTCAAGGCCATTCTTCTTGTTACTTTTTCTTTGTTCTCATAGGTACTTTTTTGAATTTACTATAATAACGGACCCAGAGTTTCCAAAAAACCGAAGAATTTCAAAACCGCGGTTTCGTTTTCTTTCGGTTTTGTGACAATTTTTAAATATTAATTGTTATAGAAACAAAATTATTTGATAATATATGAAAGGCTATACAAATTTAAAATTCAAACTTGACGGGTTATGGTTTAGTGAATGCGAATTCAAAAGTGATAATCAATGGTACTTACAAAAGGTACTTTTTGAATATTTTATAATAATAAACCTAAAAATTTAAAATTAGGCACACATGATTCTGAATGAATTTGAATTCACAAAAGGTGACTTTAGTAGTAACTTTCTTTTGCATTTGCTATAATAATGAACCCAGAAATATGAAATTAGACATTTACAATTAGATTCACAAAGGGAGACTAAATAGTACTATTTCACTCTTCTAATTGGGGTGGCGAAGCGCACCGGGTCAGCTAGTATGTAATAAAACAGTTTGTTCTATGAACTAAAAAGAAATTTTATGTTTTCTGAAGAACTTAATTTGAAAACAAATACATATTTATTCAGTTAAAATTGAAAGTAAGAATATTTTATTAATATTAAGAAACTTCACTTTCAATTTAAACCTAAGAAGACTATAAATAATTAAGTTGTTTTAAAATTAATTACCTTTATGAATTTTTAACAATATTAAGTAGAGTTTGGCAAATATTATTCCTCTTATTAAATAGTTTTAAAATTTCTGTTTCTATTTAACTGTTTTCAAAATATTTTAAATAAATCAATAGAACTTAAGTTCGCTTTTTTGGTCTTTTGTTTAAAAAATTTCCGCTATATTTATTAGAATTTTATTTCAAACAATATAACAACTCTATTGTTGTAATAAATCTTTTATAACTTTGTTTGTAACTGAAATTTGTTACCAAAAAATAAAAGAATAAAAATGCAAAAGAAAGAAATAACCATAAATTTTACGATGTCAAAAACAAGTTATAAATAAAAAAAAATAAAAAAAATAGAAAAAAAGCTTTAAATTATAAAATAAAAAATAAATTATTATTTAAAAGTGGTGGAAATATAAATTGTGTGTAGATGTGAACATGCTTAAACTTCTTTTTCCTCTTTTGGTTTTATTAAAAATTATTATAATTTCTTTTGTTCTAAATTTGACCAACTTAAATAAATTTGAAAACATAAGAAATGCTATTATTTATTTATATACTTATGTATACAGTAACAAAAAACATGACTACATTAAAAAAATATGAAACAAGAAAAAAAACAAACTACAACAAGAGTAATTTATGCACATTAAAAATGAAATTATAACAAGTAGAGAGAAAAATGAAAAGAAATGACAACAAACGTAAAAATAAGAGTTAAAAGTAACAGGTAGGAAAAAATGAAAAAGAGGCCGACCACGATCGTGAGATACTCTTTATTAGCTATGGTAATTTCTAGCAGGGGATTCCCCTTCATGGAGATAATTGGAGTCTCAAAAATGTTAATTGATGCTGTATCTGTATCCGTAAGCCCTATGTAGATTAGAACAGTTCACGAAAAACTATAACTCCATTTGTTTAATAACTGGTTAATAGCTAGACCAAAACACTTAATGGTAGTTTTGATATAAGATTTAATATTGGAATCAGTATAGGGTTTTAAAGAGCCGTATGTAACGGTGTTTAATATATGTATGTAGATTAGGGTTCCTTATTTCCCGGACTTTTTTCTTTCCCGGGAGGAATTTAAAAAATAGGTTCATTCCCGGGTATTCCCGTGAATTTTTTAACACTAAATTAAACCAAAAACCAGACATTTTTTTCGAATAAATTGACTTATAATTGTACCAGGTTTTTAAAAGAAGTATAAAATAACTATATTTGGTTGTACAATGTTGTTCCAGCCTTTATAAGGGTTTTTAATTTACATTTTATCGGAATTGTCACAGTCGTAGTTTTAATCATTCTTAGTTTAATCATTCTTAATAGCCAAATGTTTCTGTTGTGGCTTGAGTTGAGTGAAAATTCGGTTATTTCAGCCGTAATACTTCTTTGCCAACTCAATATCTGTTGCTAGAACCGAAAAAATCTATGGATATAATAGAATGATTCAATTAGCAAGAAATTTGGGCATCGAAACGAATCTGAAAATTGTAACTTTTAGAAGAAAAGAAAACGAAGAAATTCCCGACAAACATTTCCCGAAAATTAACCAAAAAATATTCCCGGGAAATTTTTCCCGAGTAGGAACACTAATGTAGATTCAAGTAGTACCGTTCTCTTCTGTAATTTAGGAATTTGTTATAAAAATTCCATATTTCAAGACTTTTAATACAGATTACAAGTTAATCCATAGTCGGACTAAATATTTCATATATAATGACTTAGTCATCCAGATATAGGTCAAAAATAGGTCAAAAATCGTCCTGGTATCTCAGCCATTTGTGGACCGATTTTTTCGATTTTAAATAGCAACCGAGTGGGAAGAATTCCGGAGATGTTGATGTATGACTCGTGTATGTAAGTTATTTGGGGGCTTCGGAAAGTTGATTGATAGACAGACGGACATGGCTTAATCGACTCCGCTATCTATAAGGATAAAAAATTATATTGTGGAGATTACAAACGGAATGACAAACATATATATTAGGGTGGGTCGATTTTTTCACGAAAAATCGTATAGCAGAAACTCAATCTACGGAAAATTCTATGAAATTCTCCCCAATAAACCATAGGTCTAAAATCAAATCCTATCTTGCGCATTTCGTCTTTTATCCAATGACATCTCAGCATACTTATGTACATTAGAATTAATTTTAAAAATAACTTTTCAACGGGTTGTGATAGAAAGGAAATTGGTATTGGTACCATTTTAATAAGCTTAAAATGCTCTTTCATCGTGTATATTTAAAAATCTAAAATACTTTTTTTATTTTGTTTATGAAATTTGCGCCCCCTGTTGTGGGGTTTTGGAACTATTTTTAAGGATTAAAAAAACAAAAATTGTATTAATTTTTGATGCACAATCGACTGGTGCAATCAGATTTGCAATATATTCAACCGTTTTTGCTCTACAGAAAAATGTGCTCAAAATGCGCGTCTTTAGGTGCGTTGAACCGCCACAAGGAATGAAAATTTTCCAACAAAAAGGACGCCATTATTTTTTTTATTTGTGCAAAAATGATGATACGCGAAAAACAAATGACGTGACCTGGTAACAAACGAACTTTAATGTACATATATTTTTTTTAATAGTTTTTTTATTAGATAAAATACGAAATGCGCAAGATAGATTTGATTTTAGACCTATAGTTTCTTGGGGAAACTTTCTTAGAATTTTCCGTAGATTACGTTTCTGATATACGATTTTTTACTTTTTGATCCTCCGTACAAATCGACCCGGCCTAATATACATACCCTTCTCACGAACGGTATAATCTAAAAATATGATATAATAATGTGATGGCGTCAAATCACAAGAACGCTCTCAGCAAATTGATTGTATCGAGCACTGTGTGACATGTGGCGCAATCCTGCAGATCGTGCGGCTTCAATTCCTCTACAAGTTGAATCTTGTAAGCACGCAAACGAAAATCCTTACGCAAAATGATTCATAAACATAAGTTTAATTATTGAGTACGATAACGAATTGACACATTTGGATCATCATCAACACTACGCTTCACACCACCAATCGCTTGTTCTGTGCAAATTATACGGCGTCTTTCGGGATGGGTATTATTTAATAGTAAACGTATTGCGAAAAGGATCCATAATTTCTAGATGTCCATTCAATTTGCAAATGTTGCTCTATTCCTGATAAATTTCCAAACAATCTAACCTCAAAACATGCGAAAACTGTCAAATCACCTGTCACCGAAAACAGTTTTGACAATTTAAAGTTCTCCGCCTCTAAAAAACCACCCTTTATAATGAGAACATTGCGTATATAAAATTGGTATGTATAGGTAACATATTAAAAAAATTATTTTTAATGTCAGTAAACAGTTATTTATGTGAGTTCACAAGACTAGTATTGCATATCCATAGCTATTCTTTATAAAGTCGCATAGTTCTTCTACATGGTCATTAGAGTGTCCCTTAGAATTAAATTTTTTGAAATGTTGAAATTGTACCCGCTGAAAACTTTCGTAATGACCTAAAATACCACCAAAAAATTTGCTAGCTTGTTCTAAGAGGTGCATTTTTTTAGTTTTTTTTTAAATTTTTCCCATTAAATAATTACTTTTGCTATTTAATTTAAAAGAATCGTTCTAGTAATATATAAAAGAAAAAAATTGGTTAAAAAATGTTAAAGTTATTAAAAAATCGCCAGGCCATTAACGTGTCTCAGGCCACTAGAACAAGAAATGTAGGAACAAAATTAACATATTTTGAGAAATATTAAAACAAAAGTTTATTCTTACTTAAAATATATCCATATTACTTGTATATGAGTTTTTATCTTCATAGGATACAGTTAACCTATTCGCAGGTATAACCAAAAAAAAATATTATTTTAACGGCAGTATCCCATAAAAAAATCCTTTTCGCCATTTCGTAAGACCCTCTTATTTATAAAAAAAATCTGTTTCTAAGCAGTAAATATTACTGACTGTATCCTAAATTCCAGTATTGACGTTTTCGAAGAGATTACGCAAAGAAAATGCTGTGGCCCCCAGCATCTTATTTGCTGAAAGTGCCTTGGCAGTCAATGTGTTAAACAAATTTCAGAATTTGTTGATCATCAAATGGGGACTTATTTACAACATAATAGGGAATAAAAATGTGAAAAAAGTATGTCAATAACTCCTATAGTTTTTCCGTACCTACGATATAAATTTTGCGATTTTCGAGAAAAACTAATTTTTTGGCCATATTTTGGCGAATGAGCTCAATTTCCTTACTGTTATTAATTTTAAGTAAAATCTGTTCAGAATATTATAGTCCAGGTAATTCGAAATATAGTCTGAAAGTTTTCCTAAAATCGGAAAACGTTAACCCTTAAATCGTGAAGGTCAAAGGTAAAATTGTTCAATATTTGGAATTTCTAATGGTAAGCGAAATAGCGAAATATTATATATTTTTATGCTGATTTTGATGCAATCTTGCAGAAGTAACGATTGTAATAAACGGATAATTCTTAATTATTTTAAATTTAAACACATAAAATCGTTAAGCCTTTTTAAACCCGTTTTGCATGCTTTTTTGTCGACTCCACATTTAGTCATTGCCAAAAATAACTCTTTCACTTTCTTTTGTGTTACAAACACTTCTGACGAAACCGACAAAACGCACAGCCACTGCGAATTGTAGGGTATTAGTACTTAAGCACTGAATTGGAGTCACAGCATATACAAACAATGCTAATGACAAAATGCCAAAAGAATATTTTAAATATTTAAGTTGATTTTTGTTGTTGTTGCTGTTGTAAATAACGAGGTTTGTATTCGCATTAAACAAACACATACAAAAAACAGCTCAAAGAAGAAAAAAAAGAAAGAAATGCTAAAGAATAGTTAAACAAAATCAGTTAAAAGAAAGAAAAGAATTACTCTAAGCAAATGAAACTGACAGACTGACTGAGTGAAAGGCTGACATACAGAACGACAGACAGACGTATTATACTAACAATAAGACTAGTTGGCTGGTTGTTTCGCAAAAAAAAAATCACAATTCACAACAACATGAATGTGGCTGTTGTTGGTTTTTGAAAAAAAAGTCGGTCATGAAATCGCAAGTGACCCACTTTAAGCTGACGTGACGGCCAAGGAAATAACAAAAACATTGACTTTAAACTAAGCTAATGTTGTTGTTATTGCTGTTGTTGTTGTGTGGTTGATAGCGCTATAAAATGCGTATAATATTATCAGGCCTGCCAGATTTCCGATTTGAATTAAAATTTCTGGACGCCCAGAAACAATTGAAAAAAGTGCTAGAGATTGTGGAAGCCATAGATCACTTGAATATGAGAAAGCTATCAGCAAGATGGCTGCCGCGTTTGCTCACAATCGGGTACACGTATATGCAGTTTCCATGGCAAAAATGCATGAATTAGGCTACTAATTGAAATTTTTTTTGTAAGACCAAAAATTAACTTATCTACACAAAAAAATTAGTTCGGAATAAATGTGGATAAAATTGGTCGTAATATTTGCAATCCTATTAAAATTTTGATACAAATTTTAGTTTTAGAAATTCAATAAATATGTCCATAATAGGTCTGTTCATTTACTTTCCCAGTAAATACTTGCAACGAGAGAATAAAATCAAAATTTACAAAATTGTTCTTTTAAATTCTCAAAAATAGTAAAAAGTAAATGAACGATTTTCCAGTAACAATTGTTTTATACACACAATTTTCTTATTTTATTCCTTTTAAAATGTATAAATATTCACATTTTCTTCAATTTTATTGATAATTCATTTTTTGACATTTTTTCACCACAAAAATAAAATTGTAAATAAATAAACAATAATACAAAACATTTGAAATATAAGCTGCTAACTATTACGAGTTGCAAATAGAACTTGTAATAGTTTGCAACGAGAGAACACTCTCTAAAATTTATACGCTCTTGATTTTTTCTCTACTTGCAAGTTTTTTGAGTTAATGAACGCTTTTTCAGTAACAATTGTTACTAACTAGTAACAACTTTTAGTTATTGAACAGAGCTAATATGTACTCGGAATTGACAAAACTCAATGAAATTTTCAATGTTTTTTAAAATTCTGATTCTAAATAACAAAATGTAAAAAAACTTGTCAAAAGGTCAAAAGGAATCCCGCAATTCCTAAAAATTGGAGCGAAATTACCAAAAATTGTATTTTTTACAATTTTGCCCATAGGATCCACATTTCTTTCGGGGCTAGGAAAATGCTTTGGGGATAAATAGGAAACATATCGAGGTTTCCAAAGCTGCTTTCCGTTTTTTGAAATTTTGATAAAAAAATAGGTCACCTACCGAAGAGCGTACAGGCGTCATGCTCGAAAAATAGGACATATTTTTTATACCAAAATGTTCTTCGTAAAGAAAGTTTATTTTTAATAAAAAAGAGTTAAGTCACCTTTTCGCCCAAATATTCTTGAATATTTAAATTGAAAATCGTTTATTGTTGGATCCATAATTAATATTGTTCTGAAATCTTTTGTATGTTATTCGTAATTTAGTTCTCTAAGGAACAAAAAAATTCGAGTGCATTTGGTCCAAAAGTCCCAACTATATTTTAAAAAAGTGGACCAAGGTATGGTAAAATTTTAAATTTTGAAATGCCTATAACTCGGAAATTATAAGAGATAAATAGCACACGCAAGCATGCTTTTTCAAGACCTAGCCGAGCGCTGGGAAACAAAAAAATTGCATGTGTTTCAAAATTTTACATTTGGAAGGTATCCTACTTTGAGTCCCCATAGCGCCGCCGCTGGATCATTTGTAGGGCTCATTTTAATAACTTAAAATCAAATACTCCTACCCCATGCTACACCCATGTCAAATTCTATCCTAATCGGGTGATCCGTTTAGAAATGCCAGATTTATATCCAAAAATTTTTGATTCTGCCCCACTGTGCGTTCGAGAGATAGTTTGTTCGGTTCAAAAAAGTTTGAAGACCAAGAATTGGAGGCATTATTCCATAAAGATTGTTGTAAAACTCAACAGTGGGAACTACTCAAGCAGTAATTTCAAAACGTCTGTTACCAGCAGGATTCATCCAAAAGCAGGGAAATTTGGTACCATACGAATTGAAGCTGCCTGACCTTGAAAGAAGATTTTGTATGTGTGAAATGCTGCTTGAAAAGGATGAGCTGGTAACATCTGGCTGCTGAAATCTGACTAGACTATAGGGAACCTGTACCAAACACAACTGATTCATTTGAAGCATTTCATTTTTAATGCTAATAGTTAGCGGTAGTGTAAAATAATTCACTAAGTTTTTTAATGTTTAGTGATGAGTTGGAAAATATAAGCCTCACTCAATAATAGTGATAGTGTAGTTAAAATTTTTTAACTAATAATATTTTGAAAATAGTTAAAATATTTTTTTTGCAGCCTATTGAAATAATTTTTTCTACACTAAAATTTTTAGTTAAAAAAATATTCCTGTACTATTTTTTTCAACATAGTTTCATAGTTTAAATTAATATATTTAAGGAAAAAACGAAATATTTTAAAATGTCCCATCGACAAAAAATACTTACGATGATGGTGATTAGAGATGCCAAACGGGGAATCCCGTTCCCGAAAATCCCGGGGTGTTCGAGATTTTCTAAATCCCGAAGCCCGGGATTTTCTAATTTTAAATCCCGGGGTTTTCGGGACCCCGGGATTTGTAATATCCTTTAATTTCTTCAAGGCATTATTTTTATTTAGTTTTTTAAGTCAAAATTATTTTTCATTATCAGTTCATAATCATTATCAGTTTAAAATGGAATAACTACATGATCACTAATTTTGAATGTATTAGTGCAAAGAAAATTATTGAATCTATTTTTTTAAGGTATTGTTAAATTTTTTAACTATCTGAGTTTAGTGCTTATTTCTACACTACCACTCAATTGATTTATAGTTAAAAAAAATATCACTATCACTAAAAAATATTAGTGATAAAAATATAAGCTTCACTACCACTAAAGCTGATGAAAATTAGTTAAAAATATATTTTTTAAAATAATATTTAGTGCTAGTGAAATGTTGATTGCACTCAACATTTAGTGCACTACCCCCAACTCTGATTTGAAGAGAGCATTTCACAGTGGGGGAACTGAAAAAAACGAATAGCATGATTTTAGTAAAATGTCCCATAGCTATAACGGAGGTGTTGATAAGTTTAAGTTTTGAATTTGGGCTTATAACACATAGAGGTGCCGAGCCGCAATACTCCAAAGTGGGACACCTCGGGTATATCAAATATTAAAAATGATGCCAAATTTTAATGAACAACAAATTAATCGTAATAAAAAACATTTATTGAGTCAAAAGGAAGATGCATTCAAATTTAAAATGATAAAAAGGTCGTGTTTTCGCCTTTTTTCGAAAAAAGTACTTAAATTAATTTTCATTATACAGAAAATAAGAAAAAGATAAATAATGTATTTATATTTTTCTGAAAGATAACATTTCAGGAAATATTATAAAAGCAAAATAATATTCTGTGGTCCATAGTCTTCCGAAGTAAACCTATTTTTTTATGTAAATTTCAACTTTAGACAACATTTTCTTTAATCGCATAGCTGCTTTTAAAAAATTAAGACCTGTTTTGTATGTCCCAATATGTTCTTCAATATCGTGCATAGGGATTTCATAACCGCAAGTTTGGTGCCTTCAATATATCCAAAAATCTAAAAAAAATCCCAATTTTGGGATTTTTAAAAAGTTTTTTTTTGGGAATTGTGGGATTTTCGTTCACAATTTATAAATATCTTTTTCACTTTTGGATTTGTATCAAGTGTAAAATTTCATTAAAACCTATACATAAACAAAACTTTTATTGCATTTAAAAAATTAAAATTTTGCTACCATTTTTTATTCCCATATTTTTGAAAAAAAATCTTCTATAATTTTTTGAATTCTTAAAAATTTTGTACATTTTTTAAAAGAGGACATATTTAATCTTTAAAAATCTTTCAAATCGGATCGCAAACAAAGATTTGGCATCATTTTAAATTTTTTATATACCCGAAGTGCCCCACTTGGGGTATTGCGGCTTGGCCTCCCTGTGTGTTATAAGCCCAAATTCAAAACTTAAACTTATCAACACCTCCTCTATACGCTTCACTTCAGAACAGAGTATCCGAAATTGGCTTGATTCGTTCTTCGCCTCAAAAGATGAGCAGTTCTTTGGACTCGGAATCTAAGCTTAAAATTTTAAAGAATCCCGCATTTGTAAGTCATATATCCATATTGTAATTTTTTAAAATTATTCAATAAATAATGAGAATTAATGTTCTAATGAAAGGCTTCTTAAAATATGAAACAGTTGTTCAGTTTTAGAGTATTTTATTTGACGATATGTATATTGATTTTTCTTTAAACATTAGTTCTTTCTGGATATCCTAAAATAAATTTTCAGAAATTTTATTAGTGAAGTTAAACCTTAATTATTAATTATTTATTTAAGCCGATTTTTCATTCAATTTATCTGGCAGCTTTGAACACAAGTACTAACACACTCAATAAAGCTTTTTACTCAGCAATCTCGCTGCTATTCTATAAATGGCATGTGTATGTGCGCTTGTTTTTGTTGTAAAAAGAAAGAAACAAAAATGAAAATAAAACGAAAGACTTAAGCAACTAACTTGAAATGAGTATTTGTTTTTGTTTTTATAAATTTTTTCATTTTCTTTTTATTGCAACAGCAACAACAACAAACAAAACAGACACAAACATGAGTAAATGTTGATAAACAAAAATGCACAAAACACACATACACTCACACTCAGTCACAGACAACAAACAACTTGTCTTTGCAACAAATGCGGACATTACAATTGTCAAGTAATAGTAACAGCAACAACAAAAATGCCACAAACCACATTATCTTACTTAAGCTTTATCCATTCCAGTCGCACAAATATGGAGGCCACTATAATTGGTCAAATATAATTTAGTTGGCGGTTGAAAAAACTGAATACCTCTACTACAACTAAATGAAATGAAGTTTTTTTTTAAAAAAATATAAATAAAATAAACTCATTTTAGCCTTAAAACATTTTGCAGCAAATGCAGGTTTTTGTTTTCTTCGTCTGTTTTACATCTTAGGCATTTAGTAACCACCATTTGGCCAACTCCATTAATCTAACGTTAAAACCAAAAAACGATTTGTGTGTGTGTTTTTCATTAGAGGATTTTCATTAGTGTTTGTGGGGGGTTATGTGCAACAGTAGCAGCCAATGAATCTTGTAGTACAACAAAGTATTATAAGACAAGGTATTTGGAGGTAAAGACATGATCTAGGGTTTTCAAATTCAGCAATAGCTTGCTTTAATTTGTCAGGATTGTATGTTTATGTTAAGTACATTTTAAACCTTTATGAAATAAAGAAAAAGATTCGACAACTGAATATTGTTCATAATCACTGCAGCCCAGTGTTTTAGAAACTTTTTATTTTGGAAATAATTCAGTAGCTTATGAACGATTGGATATCATATTGAAGTAGTACCTAGGGTCAACATTTTTTTTAAAAAATATCAGTTATATTTCTGATATATAAAGTTACATGCATCCGAATTCAGAACATCTATTGGATGCATTTTTTCAAATGTTTAATGACGTTCGATTAAGAATAAATCAAAGCAAATAACTGCTTATTAGGATTTTGTAAAATACAAATATCAGCTGATTTATGGGACGTCGAAGTTGACATTTGCAAACAATGTGCACAGTGCAGCACAAAAAGTGTAATTTTGATATAAATTAAAACTTTTTTATCAGTTATAAAACAAATACAAGGAAATCGTGCATAATACGGAGAAGAGAGGGGGTAGTAAGTAATTAGGTAAAGTAGTATTTCTACTCCTTTTTTTTTTAAAAAAATTTAGTATTTCTATTCCTTTTTTTAAAAAAAGTAGTATTTATACTGCTTTTTTAAAAAAAAGTAGTATTTCTACTCCTTTTTTTAAAAAAAGTAGTATTTCTACTCCTTTTTTTTAAAAAAGTAGTATTTCTACGCCTTTTTTTAAAAAAGTTGTATTTCTACTCATTTTTTTCGAAAGATTGAAGAAAGAGCTATCTAAACTATTTGGGACGCATTTTGCTAGGAACAATAGGTAATAAGTTACATGGATAAGAAAAAACCCCTGTTTGACCAAAATGTCAAAACCCTATAACTCAGAGAGTTCTCGACCGATCTTGTTGAAAATTGTGTCTGATTTACTATCCAATAACCTTGGTGCAAATTTCATCCCGATCGGAAGACATCGATTTCAAAAGTTGGTTCACTTGACATGAAATGCCCCGTATATAGAATTTAATTACATTAAACTAAGTATACAGTGCGTTGTTCTCATAGGACGAATGGACAAAAATACAAAGGGTTCTGTTCGAGCAATGAAAAGATGAAGTACCCATTTCTGTCGGAATGGGTGAGTAGACTTTCGTTACGTAAGTTCTTTCTAAAATATCCTTTTATTAATGTATTTTTACTTTTATCATCCCTTAGATCTTGTTTTTTGGAATGCATGGCCAAGCTGACAACGTTAAACTTTTGTGGATTTTAATGTTTGTTGCTTCTGGTATTCCAGACTTATTATTCCGAGTGATCTTAAGGATAATACTTCCATTTTCGGGTAAGTTCTTGTTCAGATGAGAGAATCTGTTTGTAGGTACTTTACTAATTATACTTTGTATTTAAAAATTATTTTCAATCAATATTTCATTTTTAATGTTGTAAAAATAATTTGATAAATTTTCATTCGATTTAAAATTTTCAAACTATCTATTACATTTGTGTCATTAAATAAATTATTTTAATTTTATAAATAAATGTGTCTTCATTTATAATTGGTGACCCCGCAAAACAAATATTAAAATAATTGCTACAATCAACATGCCTGTTTTTGAAGATATTCCATTACGAAGCACGACACAAGAGATGCCACAATCGAATCCATTGCCACCGCCTGCAGAGCCTACAAATGTTCCAGAAATTTCTTCTGCAAAAACACCAAAGCTTCCAACTTTTTGGAAAGATGAACCAGAAGTTTGGTTCTTCCAAGTTGAAGCAAGTTTCCGTATTTGTGGAATTACACAAGACACCACAAAATTTGAATATTTGGTTATGAATTTGGACCAATCCGTCCTATTTTTGGTAAAAGACATAATCGTTTCCCCACCTACGTCTGGTAAATACGAAGCACTTAAAAATCGTATCATTAATTCATTTGCTGAGTCTGCGGAACATCAATTAAAACGTTTGCTAAATGGCATGGATATGGGCGATCAAAAGCCATCCCATTACCTTCAACGTATGAAATCTTTATCCAATGGTAAGGTTAGTAGTGATATTTTGAAAACACTCTTTCTGGAACGATTACCAGATAAAGTAAAGAGTATTTTGGCCGTGTGTGAAACCAGTGACGTTGATAAATTAGCACTACAAGCCGACAAAATTGTTGAAGCTTTTTCAAGTTCAACATCAATGTTTGTTTCCGAAATATCTCCGCTTTTAAATGAAAATAATTTATCAAGTAAATTGGACAACATAATTTCTCGTATAGATGCGTTAGAGACACGTTCAAGATCAACACAACGTACAAACACGTCATCTTTCAAAGCTCGATCTCGTTCAAGAGGAAGTTCAAGAAATAGGAAAGAATCAGGTTTATGTTGGTATCATTGGCGTTTCGCTGAAAAAGCACTTAAATGTACTCAGCCATGCAAATTTGAAACCCCAAAAAACTAAGCTCCTCTCATACAAGTTTACCGACCGCTTGTATGGATGAATTATATAATGGTCGTTTATTTATTACCGAAAAGCACTCAAAAATCCAATTTCTTATCGACACTGGGGCTGAAATTTCAGTATATCCTTGCAAAAATCGTAAGTCACCTCATAAACTTTCATTATACGCAGCAAACGGCACCGAAATCAAAACATATGGCAACATTATTCTAAATTTAGACTTAGGTCTGCGCAGAAGTTTTAAATGGAACTTCGTTATAGCTGATGTGTCTCGCCCAATCATTGGGGCAGATTTTCTTCGTCATTATCATCTTCTTCCAGACTTAAAGCAAAGAGCATTAGTTGATGGTACAACCAACCTTAAATCAAATGGCAATATTGTCAACGTCTCGTTTGTTGGTATCAAAATGGTTTCTGGCGAAAGTGTATATCACAATTTGCTGAAAAAGTATCCAGAAATTTTCACACCATCTGAAACGTTTGAATCAAATCATGGCACTTATCATCACATTATCACACGTGGACCAAGTATTTCTTGTAGACCAAGACGACTAGATCCAGTCAGATTAAAAGCAGCTAAAAATGAATTCCAGTACATGTTGGACAAGGGAATTATTAGACCATCCAGCAGTAATTGGGCAAATCCACTTCATATGGTAGAAAAGCCTAACGGTGAATGGCGTCCCTGTGGCGATTACAGGGCTCTAAACAAAATTACTGTTGCAGACAAATATCCTGTTCCATATTTAACGGATTTTCAAATGAACCTTCATGGATCGGTAATTTTTTCTAAATTAGATTTAATTAAAGCGTTTCATCAAATTCCAGTGCACCCAGATGATATACCGAAGACTGCTGTGACCACACCCTTCGGGTTATTCGAGTTCTTGAGAATGACCTTCGGGTTGTGCAATGCTGCACAAACATTTCAGCGTTTTATCGATGGAGTTTGCAGAGGACTCGACTTCATATTCGTCTACATTGATGACGTCTGTGTCTTTTCAAAATCTGAAGAAGAACATCTAACACACCTACAAATTCTTTTTGAGCGATTTAAAGAGTTCGGAATTAAGGTTAATCCCGCAAAATGTGTTTTTGGTGCTTCAGAGATTGATTTTCTTGGACATCACATTACCTCAAATGGAATTACCCCACTTCCACAAAAAGTAAAATCAATAAATGAATATCCTCTACCTAAAAATATTAAGGAATTAAGAAGATTTTTGGCCATGTTGAATTTTTACCGCAAATTTCTTCCACATGGTGCCACTGTTCAAGCTACCCTTAATACTTTTTTGAAAGGGTCAACAAAAAAGAATGATAACCGTGAAATACCCTGGAATGAAGACTCCATAAATGCATTTAACAACTGTAAGAAAGCATTAGCTGATGCAACAGTTTTGGCCCACCCAGCTCCTGATGGAAAGATGGCACTAAAAGTTGACGCATCGAACTTCGCCGTTGGTGCAGTTTTAGAGCAACTCATTGATAACTCCTTGCAACCTCTTGGTTTTTTCAGTAAAAAACTGAACGATACTCAAGCAAAATACAGCACATATAACCGTGAACTTTTAGCTATATATAAAGCTATTCGTCATTTTCGTCACTTATTGGAAGCTCGAGAATTCACAATTTATACAGATCATCGTCCTTTGATATTCGCATTCAAACAAAAATTGGAGAAGGCATCACCTCGTCAAAGAAATAATCTTGATTTTATTGCTCAGTTTTCCACGGACATAAGGCATATTTCCGGCGCGCAAAATATTACAGCCGATGCTCTATCACGTATTGAGACAATTCAAATTCAAGCTATAGATTATAAAAAGTTAGGTGAATCCCAAAGGAATGACCTCCAACTTAAAGAAATTTTGCAATCTCCAGGTAATATGAAATTTGTAGTAATAACACTTCCAAATACAGACTACCAAGTTTATTGTGAAATGTCAACTGGCGTAGCTCGTCCATATATTCCAAAAGAGTTTCGAGAGATAATATTTAAAAATATTCATACCCTCTCACATCCTGGTATACGTGCGACTCGACAACTCATTTGTAAAAAATTCTTTTGGCCATCAATGAACAAAAATATCAACGATTGGTCTCGTGGTTGTCAAAACTGTCAACGTTCTAAAATCACGAGACACACTAAGAGCAAACTTGCAAAATTCCCAATTGTTACCAACCGATTTTCAATGATTCATTTGGACATCGTAGGACCTTTACCTCAATCAGAAGGATATTCATATCTTTTAACGTGTGTCGATCGTTTCAGTCGTTGGCCGGAAGCTTTTCCTCTCAAGGATATTAAAGCTGAAACTGTGTTTAGAGTTTTCTATGATGGTTGGATATGTCGTTTTGGTATTCCAAGTACTATTGTAACTGATAGAGGTAGCCAATTTACCTCTCACATGTTCAGTGAGATAACAAAGAACTTTGGAATATCTCACAATTTTACAACATCATACCACCCACAAGCTAATGGATTGGTGGAACGTTTTCACCGAACACTGAAAGCCGGTCTCACATGTGCGGACAATGAGCAATGGACTGTTTCATTAAATACAGTGTTGTTTGGCTTAAGAGCAAGTATAAAAGAGGAACTTGGAGCATCTCCATCTGAAATGTTGTATGGTGAAACGGTGCATCTTCCAGGTGAATTTTTCAAACCCTGCGATAAAATAGACCCTACATCTCATTTAACAACAATCAGACAAATAGTAAATAATCTTAAATCCACTGAAACCTTCAACCATCAAAGCAATTCAAACAAGTTTTTTGTTCATCAAGACTTAAACAACTGTTCTCATGTTTGGATACGTCGTGATTGTTATTCAAAACCTTTGCAACCTAAATATGTAGGACCCTTCAAAGTTTTACAACGAAATCCAAAAGCTTTTAAAGTTTTAGTTGGTATTAAACAGGAAACAATATCAATTGACCGCCTCAAGCCAGCTTTTTTTGTAAATAACGGCTTAGAAGAAAATATTCGAAATACTCAAAACAAGCAAACGATTTCAAAATCGAGATCCGGCAGGACGGTAAAGATTCCTGAACGCTTCTGCGTCCATTGAGGGGGGAGTACTTGTAGGTACTTTACTAATTATACTTTGTATTTAAAAATTATTTTCAATCAATATTTCATTTTTAATGTTGTAAAAATAATTTGATAAATTTTCATTCGATTTAAAATTTTCAAACTATCTATTACATTTGTGTCATTAAATAAATTATTTTAATTTTATAAATAAATGTGTCTTCATTTATATGTTCAATCCGATGTTGAATTTCTTTGTTTTCAAGGTCAAAATGCAACATTCGCTGAAGGCTGCCACCGAAATGACGCCATGTTTATTTTTAGTTTAATTTTAAGTACTTATGTATTTACATTAGACATTACAAACATTACATACATTACATACATTACATACATTACATACATTACATACATTACATACATTACATACATTACATACATTACATACATTACATACATTACATACATTACATACATTACATACATTACATACATTACATACATTACATACATTACATACATTACATACATTACATACATTACATACATTACATACATTACATACATTACATACATTACATACATTACATACATTACATACATTACATACATTACATACATTACATACATTACATACATTACATACATTACATACATTACATACATTACATACATTACATACATTACATACATTACATACATTACATACATTACATACATTACATACATTACATACATTACATACATTACATACATTACATACATTACATACATTACATACATTACATACATTACATACATTACATACATTACATACATTACATACATTACATACATTACATACATTACATACATTACATACATTACATACATTACATACATTACATACATTACATACATTACATACATTACATACATTACATACATTACATACATTACATACATTACATACATTACATACATTACATACATTACATACATTACATACATTACATACATTACATACATTACATACATTACATACATTACATACATTACATACATTACATACATTACATACATTACATACATTACATACATTACATACATTACATACATTACATACATTACATACATTACATACATTACATACATTACATACATTACATACATTACATACATTACATACATTACATACATTACATACATTACATACATTACATACATTACATACATTACATACATTACATACATTACATACATTACATACATTACATACATTACATACATTACATACATTACATACATTACATACATTACATACATTACATACATTACATACATTACATACATTACATACATTACATACATTACATACATTACATACATTACATACATTACATACATTACATACATTACATACATTACATACATTACATACATTACATACATTACATACATTACATACATTACATACATTACATACATTACATACATTACATACATTACATACATTACATACATTACATACATTACATACATTACATACATTACATACATTACATACATTACATACATTACATACATTACATACATTACATACATTACATACATTACATACATTACATACATTACATGTAAAATATGTAAAATAATTATAATATGTACCGAAATAAAATTAAAAAATTGACAATTAATTTCAGAATTATGTTAATTAATATTTTAATGGATTTAGTGCAAAATTTTTGTTTGAAACTTAATTGATTCAATCAAAAATTTGTGCAGAAATTCAATTATTTTATTTAATACTATTTTAATTGGTTTTTTAACACTGTTTTTGTCAATTAAACTTTTTAATTTCCAATTAATTAATAGTATCATTTTGATGATTGGAGCAAAATCAAATATTTTTTTAATTAATATAATCAATTTCGTAATTGAAACTCATTTTCATTTTTTTCTGTGTTAAGTATTTATTTTCTTGATTCTTATGAAATTTTAAATCAATTGTCTGTCTTACTGTCTGTGTAAAACATTCTAACATACAAAATTCACGACCAAAAATTATAAGATTTACTAAAAAAAAGTTATAATTATCTTAAGGAGTCGAGTGTTAATCAAAATCGTTCCAGTTATGGATCAAAATGTCAGATAACCTCCAAAAAAATAAGCTTTTCATTAATTTACATTTTGTTGAAATATATTGCAGTTAATGCCATGAAATTTGCACTCGTTATTACTATGATAAAAGAGAAAACCATTTTGAAAGTGATAAGAATCAGTCCATGATTTCTGCCTATAGAAAAATGGTGTTCATACAAAATTCAGCAAAAATAAGTTTCGTGCAAAAATAAATCACAAGGCCAATTTGTTTGTAGATCGGTCCACATTTGACAATTGTCCTCATAAGGCCAACTTTCAAAAATCATTCAAATATCATTAAGTTGAAATGCATTCCAATTCGCCAATTGTCTAAAATTAATTTACAGTGGTATTTTTTAATTATTATTTTTTAAATTTATTGGAAAATATTCGAAATATTGAAACTTCTAATCCTTGGCAGCATCAAAAATCCAAAATATGTGCCACCCTAATATTAATTTACATTTAAGCATTTCCTTAATTTTTTTAAATATCCTTAATGGTTTCTATACTCCTACTGTTCTGTTTATTTTTGCCATGTTTTCTACTAAATTTTTATCCTTCATTTTGAAGTCCACTATTTGTTAGTTTTTTTATTAAACAGTGGCAATTTTAGTAACCTTCAAAATAAACATACGAGTAGCATGTTAATATTATTACCAAAAAAAAACCTCTACAAATAATTACTTACCTACTTACATAAAAACATCAAACCATATGTGATATGACATCGAATTGCATAATACTCACACACATTTTACGCAATTTTTGAACTTCATTGATCAGAAAGCAGTATTTATTGCCTGTAATTAATATCAAGGATAAACAACAGATTTATTTTGGCAAAAAGAACACACACACACTTCGAAAACACATGTCGATAAGATTAGTTTTCCAAGTGTCGTGTGACAAAAGTGTGCAAACACTTTTGGGGTTAAAATTATGTAATGTTGCATCACAGTTTTCACAAGGTCAAGTACTTTGAGCAAATGAAAAGTAATTGAAAAATGACAATAACAATTTTAGTAAAATTTTAAACTTCATTTAAAAGGACATGTGACGCCATCAAGAAAAACTGAGTATGCATTGTTTTTGAATGAATCTTTGAAATATTCATGCAATGAATTGTACATTGGAAATTAGAATTTAAGGGAGTAGAAATGGGTAAAATCGGTATCTCTACATCTCCGAAACTAATAAAGCTAGCACCAAAAATTCATCTAAATATGAATTTATTCAAAAAATAAATGGACAGATAAGTGGTACTTTTTAATTTTTATACTTTTAAAGGCTAAACGGGCGAAAACTGAGTTTTGGTACTTTTTTGTATCCCATATTCCAGAAATTAAATTTAAATGGGATGATAGGTAGTCTTTCTTAAAAAAAAATTCAAATGTATTTTGTAACTTTTTTGAAATTTGAAAATGTTTATCCCTCTCTTGGTACTTTTTTTTTTACAAAAATATATTGTTTCTAGATTAATATGATAGACAAATGTTTATTATAAAACCCCTCTATTAGTAAAGAATTTTTAGAGTAGTATCACACGCTACTACTCTATTCATAGGTATCCTATGCACCTATGAATTGCCCGAGTCCGAAGAATTAACCATTTTCACCTTTGCAGATGACACTGCAATTTTTAGTTCTCATGAAACATAGATGATTAACTCAGACGCTTGGAGACGTGGCAAAAAAAATTGTAGAATACAAGTAAATTAAATCAAGTGTAAGCACATAACGTTTTCACTTAGGAAAGAAAGTTGTCCACCATTGACACTAAACAGTGTGAACATCCACAGTCTGATCACGTTAAATACCTTGGTATTCATTTAGATAGACGCCTTACTTGGTGTTACGATATGGTGATGGCCGATCGGAGAATGATAGTGCGAGAGATTTTGGAAGCCATGGACACCTCACATGGCTCAGTTGTTTCAATTTTGAAAACACAAAAGGGTGCACACATGTGCAGTTTCCATGGCAAAAATCGATGAATTTGGCTACGAGTTGCTGCCTCATCCGCCATTTTCTTCGGATTTAGTATCGAGTGACTATTTCTTGTTTCCCAACCTGAAGATATGGTTCGCGGTACGAGATTTGACTCCAACAATGATTTCAACAAACCGTATTTTTAGGAAAAGATACAAAAATTGGATAAACGTTAGACAAAGTGCATAGACCTCAAAGGAGACTATGTTTAAAAATAAAATAAATTTTTATTCAATAAAAACTTGTGTCTTATTTTCTTATTTTATAAGAGTATTTTAGCATTAACATACGTACTCAATTATTGAAACGAGCAATTTGTATATTCAATATTTAAAATAATTTATAGAATAGCGGTAACGGTAATTACGATTATCGTGCTGAAATGGTATTTTGAGGTTAACGGTAACCAAACTTGTTCAAAAGTGTAGAACTCTTTTAATCGATTTTGAAACTAGAAACCAATACCTTGATGTTGAATGAATCTGGTTTTAGGAAAATTTAACGCATTATTTTAGATCTGAAAGTCTAGGCTAGGAAAATACCAGAGATGTGCAATGTTAGCGGAACGAATTCACATTTTAACAATTTCCCAAAACGGGAACAGCATACATAACAATATCGAGTCCTGATCCGATCAACTGCGTAACCTGCAGCAGTAGTTTCTTTAATGTCAGACAGCTAAACCATAATCGTTAGTCTGGATTGCCCTGACGATCCCCTTTCGATCGTCTCTGTACTTCGTAATTATATTAAGAGTAATTAACCATTGTATTTTCAATGATCTTCTGATATCTTACCTACACCTCAGTTTGGATATTCGATCAAATTAAATTAAGAGAGCGGGTGCATCGACGAACATTTTACAGAACTTCCTCTCATCTTCCTGTAGTAAGAACGGTATCAGAATATGTGGTCGGCTAGCAAAGGAGTGTCCAGGAGTGTTCAAGAAATAGATACTTATGGGGTAAACATATTTAGTAATTATTACTCGTAGATATTGATTTGCAATTAATATAAAGTTACCTTTTACGCCGTAGATATATATTTGTTAAAGTGACGGTAGGGTTGCCAGATGGGCTTGATTTGGCTTGACTGTCAAGCTTTTTCATGCGAATTTTATATTGATTTTATTTAACCGATTTTTTTTAAAAATTAAACACAAGTTTTTTTTTGGAGGAGAACCGTTCTTGGCCTTGGATTAATACCAACTGACTTTATTCAATTTATTTTGTTAAAATGAAACTTATATAATTATGCTTATTTAACATTTTTCTTTTAATATTGCTTATTGATTAATTTAACATTTTTCTTTTAATATTGCTTATTGATTAGTTTTAATTTATTTCAATTGTAATTTTAATTCTAGGAATTGCGACCGAAAAATAATTTATTTTAACGGACCGGAAATGAAATGAATTTATGCTAAAGTTTTACTTATTTATAATGCTACTTATAAATTCGTCTATTGGGTCCGTATTCTTATATGTAACTTGCGTGTCAAGAATCAAGAAAAAATTTCATTTGTCAAGCTAAAAAGGAATTTTAGAAATTTTTCCATCAAATTAATTTTCCACGTTTATTTTTCAAAAATATATACAACTTTTGACAATTAAAAATATTTTTCTATTGAAAATGCAAATATTTTATGTAGAGTTAGCTTTTCAAAAAGTATAAATTCCTTATACAAAATTGTGATGAAAATTGTAGAATTTTTCAGCAGTATTTACTTACACCAGATGCTACGAATTTGATTTAATTTTTCACTAACCCCCATTTTCTCAATCTCTGATTATTTTTTATCGTGACGATAAACTGACAGTTCTCATACAAAAAAATGTTAATTGGAGGTTTATCGTTACGAAAAACGATAATCAGATATTGAGAAAATGGGGGTAGGAATACCAAATACATGTGGCAAATAGAACTGTGTTTTAATTTCAATGTTACGCAATGTACTTTAAATTTTTGTTAATATTAGTTTAGTAATGAAGTCTGAATTAAATGTTATTTACGTATTAGAGAAGTGGCCACTTAAAATCGGTACGGATTAAAGCGAGCATAACTTTTAAATGAAACAACGTATGTTAACATTTTATACATGAAAGTAAAGGTAATTTATTAAGCTTTAAAAAGCTGTAGGTTTATGTGTCTTTATTGCGAATAAATTTTCTGGCTCTTCTTCTTACGCCTCCCATTAATTTCTTCCAACTTCTACCGTTATTCCAGCATATTTATTCCACTTTTTTTTTAACGTCAAGAAAAATCAAGCTTTTTCTTCTGAATGACAAGCTTTTTACCAATTTCGATCTGGCAAGCTTAAGTGACGGGCATTGACGTATATATTTTGCCGGCTTTTCATTACCCCCTGTCTATACTTGACAAATAATCATCATAACAATAAATGACATTTGTTGTCAAGACAAAGTTGTCTAAGCAAAAGCACTAACAATTTTATCATAACGAAGCAATAATACTAATATATGGAGACTATACCTGATAATTTTTTATTTAGACAACCATTTTGAAGTTTATCATGAAAGAAAACTAAGATAACACAGCTTTACACGCCAGCTGAAGTTAAAGGATATTGATACCGACGATATAACTATGCTGATGTGTTTATACCCAATGCCTTGAAGTATATTAGTGCTATCCAGGAAAATATTCGTCTGAGGAAAAATCTTACTGTCAAAAGATTAATGTTATCCCGATTCTGAAATCTTGATAAGGCTCTTCGTCTTCCCCAGTTAAAACGTTACCTACCAGCACTTCCTCGTCACTATGAACAAATAGTGCCACCAATGCCACTAAGATCTCACAGTGCTTAAATTAGAAGAAGCCTTGTGTAATGCCAAAGAGTTGCAGGGAGTTGTTCATACATATACAAACTTTACCTTATCAGCTCTTACCACTGAAATAGCGTACAGTACTTGCGAAACGATTGGTCGGTCAATTTAGTGATACCGAAATATTAAATACTGCCAAAATGATCGGAACACCAATTACACGAGCAAATGAAGGTATTCACTGTCATGAAAAATAACTAACCCGCAGCATGCCAGGAAGGATATTAGTTTCATATGAAGAGAACATATAGAGGTATGTACCGGGTACACTTGATTGGATCTCGTATACGATGGTTACATCAACAATATAATATTCTGTTCCAAATCAAGGGAACCAAAGTTTCTCATAATAGACCTCCCAGTTTTTACGGAGAACTCTACTTAAAACTACCAAGAAATATTAGCTTTCTGGTTATACAAGGCTGCTGTGATTTTAAGTGAATAATACTCGTCAGAGATTTCAATTAAGCTACACGCAGAGAACAATTATAGTTCTGAATGTTTACTGTAACCATTTCAACATTGTTACAAGTTTTTTAACAATATTAAAGTCACAGAAACTATTTACATGATTGTGGTAACCATACTACGGTTAATTTACGATTAATGTGATTGTATCAACCATATATATGGTTACAGTAAACAAGTATATATTTGTAAAAACCATTTTCATGACAAAGGACTTACCATATTATGTTGCTCTCGGCTTATGGATATCATAATCTGAGAACAACATATGATTCATCATAAAAATGGTTGTCACAAACAACCTATGTCAAAGCCGCTTTCGAATATTCTCTGTAAATTTTGAATAATAAAATAAGTTTTGGAGTTATTCTTGAAACTTCTTGAAAACAATATAATCTTCCGACCCTATAAAGTATATATATAATCTGGATTCTTATGGATAGCGGAGTCGATTATGCCATGTCCGTCTGTTGAAATCAATTTTCTGTAGACCCCAGATATCTTCGGTATCCAAATCTTCAATAATTCTGTCAGACATGCTTTCGAGAAGTTCTCTATATAAAATGAGCAAAATCGGTCCACAAATGGCTGAGATATGAATAAAAAACCAGGAAAACCTCGACTTTTGACCTATTTTTGACCTATATTTGGATTACTAAGTTTTTAATATATACAATATGGATATCTAATGATAGATATTTAAATACCTTTGCAACGACGTATATAAGACCATAGTAAGTTGGACCTAAAATGGGTCAAAATTGGAAAAAATATTTTTTAACCCGAATTTTTTTCACCAAAAAAAATTTAAAAAAAAAAATATAAAATTTAAAAAAAAAAATTTAAATTTAAAAAATTTCAAATAACAATTCGAAAAAAAATTTTCTCCAAAAAATGAAAAAACCAACTTTGGAAAAAAAAAAATTTTTTTACCTAAATATATTTAAAATTTGTATTTTGAAGTATAATTTGGTGAAGGGTATAAGATTCGTCCGAATATAGCTCTTACTTGTTTTAAATAAAAAATATAATAATAAAATGTGTAACTTTTGTACTGCACGTGTTCAATCAAAATTGTATTAAAACACCTTGCATAATCGATTTTAAAAACTAACTGTATTTTATGTTCTCACTTACATAGAAATCGATTTCATTTTTAGTAAATTGATTTGTTAAAATTCTATGGATGATGATGAATGACAACATGACTGCAGATAAAAAGAAAATATTCATTTGACCCAGTCACACAGTTTTTCTTTTTATTAACACATTGTAGTTGTGTATTTTTTTTATTACATTTTCTTATCAATATTTACAAAAATTTACAAATTTATTTCATTATTTGTGTGTTTTTGTTAGTAACACTTCAAAGTTTTATTACAATTTTCCTTGGAAAATTTATCATTTTTATGATGAGATGAATAAATACAAAAACATTTTCTTTATTACTGCATATTTATTTATTTTATTGTTGTAGTATTTTTCAATAGACCATTTTACATACCGATTTTATGACTTTATGACTGGCTGCTGCTGCTGCCGCTGCAGTTGATGATGACACTGTCGATGCAGTTATAGCCAGTTGTAGTGGTATTTGTGTGTGTATTTGTTGTTTGCTGTTAAATGTCATAAATTCATTGTTATAAGATGATTTATGGCTGAGAAGGTCTCAACTGGAAGAAAAATAAAGTAAAACAAAACAAAATAAGCCAAAAGGTACATGTAACCACATCTACATAAACACGCATACTTACTCTAATACATGTGTGGAAGTTGCAGCAGCAACAGAAAGAAAAATAAACTAGTAAATTTTAAATTTAGTACAGCTTGATTATCATAAATTCAAAAAGTATTTGTATGTAATTTATACGAAGTTCAAATACATTTACGAGGGTGATATCTAAAAGCCTTTTCGATATCTAAAAGAAGATTTTCAGCCAAATCGATACAGAACTTAATGTTATTTTTTACAAAGTGCTGGAAAATCATTCACCCGATGTTGTTTTGCTATAGTGAGGCAACCAAAATTTTTTACGAACTTACCCGCTTTCGAATTTGTTATGTCGTTATTCAAAATTTGAAGTTGCTTCAAAAATTTAAATTCGATTTATTATTAATATTTTGTTTTTATGTGATCCATGCCCAATTTAGTTATTGATGAATTCACTGAAATTTATTGTTGGGGGAAAAGCTAGGCGCATTTAACTGGTTGCTTAGGCCAGATCATCAGGAAACCTTTCTCCAAAAGGCTTTAGAAAATGTTGCCATACCTTGGTGCGCTTTTTTAAAAATATAGGGCGTACTTTTGGACCGAATGGAGTCGAATTTTTTGGTTAGTTGAGAGACTTATCTGACCATCAATTTGGTTTCAGAAAGAAACATAGTACTATCGAACAGGTACATCGGATAACTACTCTTATTCGGAAAACCTTCGAGAACAAGCAGTATTGCTCCGCATTATTTATGGACATATCTCAAGCCTTCGATAAAGTCTGGCACGATGACTAATACACAAAATTACTAGATTACTACCTGCGAACGTACAAAAACTGCTTAAAAATTACATACAAGAAAGATCTTTCCAAATCAGATCAAAGGATGTGATCTCAACACGTCGAAAAATACCAGCTGGTGTACCACAGGGAAGTATTCTAGGGCCGTTCCTATATATTTTATATACTGCAGATATGCCAACGAGCGCACTGACTCACACATCTACATTTGCGGATGATACCGCTTTTTTAAGTACACATGAAAACCCCGCAATAGCTTCTGAACAACTCCAGTCTCACATCGGCGATTTGGAAAAATGGCTGAACAAATGGAAAATTAAGGTCAATGCAACAAAATGTATTCACGTTACATTTACTTTAAGACGAGAAAGTTGTCCTTCCATACAGATAAATAATATCAAAATCCCAGAACAGAGCCATGTGCGATATCTCGGTATCCATCTTGATCGCCGTTTAACATGGTCCCACCATATTGAAGCCAAGGTTACGCAAATAAAATTAAAATCAGTCCAACTGTACTGGTTAATTGGCCCACGGTCTGCTCTAGACTTGGAATACAAAGTGCTTTTGTACAAAACAATTATAAAACCGATATGGCTATACGGCATTCAGCTATGGGGAATAGCCTCATCATCTAACGTTGAAAAATTGCAAAGAAAGCAGTCAGCACTGTTAAGGACAATAACAGGTGCCCCATGGTACATTCGCAATAGTAATATCCAAAGGGATCTCAATGTCCCCATAATAAGCGAGGAGATCAAACTCTCCAGTCTAAAATACATTTCAAAACTAATAGATCATCCAAACCCCCCTTGCCAGGGAGTTGCTGTCATTTGAGGGTCATGGACGACTGAGGCGATTGGAAACACTGGATCTGGCCAGATAATCATTTAACGAGCACTCATGTTGGACATTGCAGCAGCAATAACAATTTTAGTTTTAGTTTAGGTTAAGATTTGAATACTTATTGTAAATTTCTAAAAAGAAAGATTCAATACAAAAAAGATAAAAAAAAAGATAGACAACTGTTCTAAAATCCCAAAGCTGGGATCAGAAAACGGAAAGCAGCTATGGAAACCTTGAAATGTTCCCTATTTATCCTCAAAGTATTTTCCCAGCTCCGAAGGAAATGTGGACCTTATGGGCAAAATTGTAAAAAATACCATTTTTGGGATTTTAGCTCAATTTTTAGGAATTGCGGTATTCCCTTTGACCTTTTGACAAGTTTTTTTTACACTTTGTTATTTAGAATGACAAACTTAAAAAACGTTGAAAATTTCATTGAGTTTTGTTAATAAATAAAGATTCTATTACATACTAGCTGACCCGACAGACGTTGTCCTGTCCAAATTAATGAAATGCTTGTGTTCGATTTGTGAGAAGCGGTTGGAAATGTCTTGCAACAACAGAACATGTAAATCAATGTATATATTTAAGTTTAATAAATATAGAATTTAGATATTTTGAGTTTCTATATAAAAAATCGATTTTTGTTCAGAAATATGAGTGATCACAGATCGAGCTCCTTTTCTTGATTAAACGCTTATTGGCCAATTATTAATGATTTAAGATATTTTGAGTTTTTATATAAGTAATCGAATTTTGGTCTGAAATATGAGTGATCACAGATCGAGCTCGTTTATTTAACGCATTATTATTATTATTATTATTATTATTATTATTATTATTATTATTATTATTATTATTATTATTATTATTATTATTATTATTATTATTATTATTATTATTATTATTATTATTATTATTATTATTATTATTATTATTATTATTATTATTATTATTATTATTATTATTATTATTATTATTATTATTATTATTATTATTATTATTATTATTATTATTATTATTATTATTATTATTATTATTATTATTATTATTATTATTATTATTATTATTATTATTATTATTATTATTATTATTATTATTATTATTATTATTATTATTATTATTATTATTATTATTATTATTATTATTATTATTATTATTATTATTTAAAGCATTATTAAACGCTTATATTGGCCAAGTTAATTTAGACTTTTGTCTTTTTATATGAAAAATCGATTTTTGGCCAGAAATATGAGTGATCACAGATCGAGTCTTTTTTCTTGATTAAACGCTTATTGGCCAAGTTATTAGCGAATTTAAATATTTTGAGTTTTTATATAAAAAATCGATTTTTGTTCAGAAATATGAGTGATCACAGATCGAGCTCCTTTTCATGATTAAAAGCTTATTGGCCAAGTTATTAGCGAATTTAGAAATTTTGAGTTTTTATATTAAAAATTTATTTTTGTTGAGCAATATGAGTGATCGCAGGTTGAGCTCCTTTTCTTGATTAAACGCTTATTGGCCAAGTTATTAGCGAATTTAAGTATTTTGAGTTTTTATATTAAAACTCGATTTTTTCTCAGAAATATGAGTGATCACAGATCGATCTCCTTTTCATGATTAAACGTTTATTGGCAAATTTAGAGTTAATCCTTTTACCATAAAAATAACGTGTGTAAAATTTGATGGTATGGAAAAACTATTTTAAAATTATCAAGTTTTTTTTAGGTTGTCTCACATTTTGGTTCATAACTCTGGTTCCTCTGAACCGATTTTGCTGATTTTCAATACCAAACTGTTTAGGAGAACAATAAACATTTTTCCAATTTTCGTTGTCTATTTTGGACATGAGCGTGTTTTACAGAGACAGACAGACATAGCTCCATCTACTTAGAATTTCATAAGGATCAATAATATTATATATACTTGGGTCTCAGATGAATATTTGACAAACGGAATATATACCTTCATTCACCACTTATGGTTGTGGAGGGAATAAAAAAATAAGCAAAAATAACCAAATCGGCTGAACCTGATGTTTGTTCTTATACCAAATGCATACAAATCTGTCCGTATTATCTTGAATTCGGCAAACAAAATATAACGCTCGCACTTAATGCAGCGGCAACTATAATATGTTCTACACAGTTTAATGTTTATCGCAAATGACTTTATGGTTAAATATATTTTACTTTAACAATAATGTGTTTTCTACAGCAATGATTTGATTCATATTTTATAATTACATGATTGTAATTATAAAAATTGTTTTACTATTATAATAAGATCACTGAGCCATAATATGATTACCAAAATAATAAATTATGGTTAAAATGGATCATGTTATCCATAGTTTTATTTAATGTAATGTCTGAAAGAACTTTTAAGCCTGACCTCATACTACACAAACACATATCAACCTACAGATGAGTGTGTGAATGTAAGTAAGCAAAAAAAAGTGTTCTATGATCAGAGGTGAGAGCAATAAAATAACAGAATGTAACCGTTCAAATAAAAGGCGTGTTTTATGAGTGTGTGAGTTTGCATCGAACTGCAGTGCGTACGTTTGAACGTATTTGTAGGTTGTCAAATTGTTGTCGTCAACATGAACATAAAAATTATTATACTCTTACTGACATGTAAGTATGTAAATTTGTGGCTGGTCTTGTTGTTCGTATTTATTTGTCATCTAAAGGATGCAAAACAAAGTCATAAACAATTTGTCAATGCCTCGGTATTAGTTTTCGAATACATCCATTTCGAACACAGCCACTCGTATCCATATTTGTATCGATGTGTGTCATTATCGTAAATAACTGTAAAATTATGTAGTATCAACGCTAGACTCGTATTTGTTGTTTGTTTTAAATTTGTCTCTATTTACTGGCATAACTTTATTGCTGTTATTTGTCTGCATTTTTCCTCTTTCACTAACATTTTATTATGTCACTTATGCAATTGTTATTTTTGTCATGGACACTGCGTCCAGAGGTCATCCATTGAATAATGAACAAAACAAAAAAAAAACATTAAAGAAAAATAATTGTAAAGGGTTTTTGGGTTTTATGGTTTGTTTTCGTTGAAAATTAGTTCAAATAGCGGCTTTTCGGGTTTTCAACAGGTATTCCCCTAATCCTTTGGTGTGTGCTTAGATTTAAATGCACTTATATAAATATGGTCTAGTTTTGTTTTAGTTATGGTTTAATATTTAACAAATATCTTGTGTTAGATGCGCTTGGAGATGGGAAATAATGGAAACTGGTTAAATGTTGTTATTTCAAAATTTTAATTTAGCATAAATGTCTCTTAAACAGTAGGAGGCGATATTTTATTTCTTCATTTAGCATAATGTGGCGCCATCTTCGTCATCTATATCAAACTCCAAGTGTAAGTTGGAAACCTATGTATTATTGAAGTAAGTTAAAAGTATAATTATATTTTAATTAAATAAAACGATATTATTAAATAACAAACAGGAATATAAGGTTTGCGAGCAGCAGGGTACCATACGAATCGAAGACGAGAGACCTTGAAAGGCAATTTTCTTATAAAAGAAATTAATTTTTGCACCGAATCATTACATGGATTAAAAATGGATCCATTACGAAACAGTCAAATGTCCAGGACCAAAAGGTTCCGATCTGGCTAGACCATCACATGTACTGAACGCAACTGATTCGAGCGAGCATTGGCTCATTGACTCACCTTAAAGCTTATAGTCCAGACCTTGTCCTGTCCGGCTACTATTTCTTTCGATCGATACAGAACCCTCTCTCTGGGACACGCTACACTTTAGAACAGAGTTTGGCACGGAATCCATATGCTCCCAGAAAGATGGGAAAAGGTCATAGCTAACAATAGCCAATACTATGAATAAATTTATGTTGTACAAATGCACGGTGGTAAATTCCGGCCAAAAATGTTTTTTTAATTTTTATAAAATTTTGATGGTAAATTTTTCTTAACACTTCAGAATATACAGTATCATAATTATTTTGGCTATAAAGTAACTATATGGTTATTTATAGAGCTGTAAAGTCAAAGATTTTTTCTTGTCATTTTAATATTAGAAAAATGTGATTTTTTACTTTTGAATTGAAGTAGCCTGAGCTTTTTTCTTTAAAGTTTTTTTTTGCAAATTAGCACATGCTTTAATAAAACAGTTAGCAGTTAACCATTCTACGTAGTTATTAAGGAGTTTTTGCGTGTTATTTTTATATACAAGTGAAATGATTTGGAACTAGTTTAAAATCTATAGAAACTAAATTAAAAAAAGTTTGAAAGGCCAGAACAAATTAAATGGGGCTATTAGAGGTTAAGTGTAAATTACATCTAATACTGTAAAGTATCAAGAGTAATTACTATAAATTTCAGCTGCAATTATCTGCCATTCCAATAACCAGAACGATTTCAGTGCCTACATATTTTACACATTTTTTTTGTATTTTTTTGGTCAATTTCAAAAATTATGTAAGTTTGAGAGTTATTTACGTCTATGCTGAATTGGCCAAACCATGTATTTGTATGTCGAAATTTTTTCAATGGATCATTTATGTTATTTTTAATTATAAACCTAATTGAAGCCATTTACAAAAATAACATACTTTTTTCGATACTTTTATAACGTCAATGTGAATTTGGCCAACTCCTATATGCAATTTATAATTTTTTTTGCGATGGATCAAGTCTGTTTTTTTTAAATGTACACCAAATTTCAAATTTTACATGAATAACCTAACTTTTTCGATTATTTCAATGCGTCCACGTTTGTTTGGCCAAACCCTGTATATGTATTCCGATGTATTCCGGAATTGACCACCGTGAAATGCTTCAAAATAAAAGCTAAACATTTTAAAAATGTTAATTTTAAAATTATTTTTTAAATTAAAAAAGAAGAACTATTAAGGTGTGCTAAAATATTTAATTCATATTAATAAATTATTGAAAATTTTTCAAAAGCAAGAACTGTTTAATGGTTCATTTTTTTAAACCGAAGGTAATATTAGAAGCAATACTCGCAGAAAAAATTAAAATTCCAAAATTTAAATTAAAGTTCACAAAAATTTTATTTCTATATAATATAACAAGAAATATTTATAGATATTTTTTTTGAGGTTATAAAAGCATATTTTGGCTTATATATTTGGGGGATTCAAACGCTCTGCTATTAGGTCGTATTGTCATAATGTCGTAAAATATTTTTTTAGTTTAAACAAATTCTTCTTGTGCTGCAAACAAAAAAAGTGTTATTTTATGACAAACCAATAAACATAATTCAAAAAGTCTAATTAGTTTATAACTTTTTTGTTTGAAACCCATCAAAAATTAGTTTAAACTAAAAAAATATTTTATGACATTATGACAATACGATCTAATGAGACCGTTTGAATACCCCAATTGTAATTTTTATTCCTTAAAATATTTTAACGCCTACAGAATTTTGTTATTAACCTAAATAAAAGCTTTAATTTGACACTAATTTGTATTTATACATCGCGGCAGTTGTCTGAAAGCTAAATTGATGATGAAAGCTAAATGACATTCCTAATGATTTGCCTTCAACAAGATATACCTCAAACTGTTGCAAATTTCAATATCATTTAAGAGGTATTGTCAAAATTTATTAAAAAACTAAAAATTTTTAAAAAATAGGTACATTTTGGTTTCACTTGTATAAAACCATATAATTTCCCGGCAAGAAGTATTACCACAATTATTTATAGGCTACACAGAAAAAACATATTCGTGATAGCAACCGAATTTGTTTCTTCGAATTAGTTTATACTTTTGTTTTTTCTTAAAAATTTATTTAACTAAATTATAGTCTGAAAATAAATTTGTTTGTGTATTCGATTATTCGACAATTATTAATCGAATAATTTTTTATTCAAAAATGAAAAATTTTATTAATTTTAATAAAAATTAGATTTTTTCCACGAATATTCGAATAATTTTTATTCGAATGACGACTTTCTTACTTCAATTTTAAATTTTGATTTTCGTCACTGGCCTATTAAATGTGATAATTATAACAACTACATACTCTATTAATTATTGTTTAATGTTTAAAAATTAAGAAAAATAAATAAATAAACCTAAATATCTGTTGAACTAAAAGTGATAATTTACATATGTATGTATGTTTTTTGTAGACCTCTTAAGGACTATTTATTTTAAATTTTAGCTCATATGGATCATACTTGTATTTTTGGCGATGTGTAATGTGTAATTAAGAGTAAAGAGTTTTATTTACAACTTTAGTATCTTTGGTGACCCGCACTGAAATTTTCCATCAAAAATTTTCGTAGAATATTTCAATCCTTAAATGTGCTTCTTTAAAGGACTTCTTTGATCTTCTCGAAAAAAGGTCAAATTGACCCCTAAAGAGAGGAGATAGAGGGTTAAGATCTGCCACAAAAATGATCGCCATAAAATTCCACAATATAACTCTGATAATAAGAATTCTCTCAGATATTAACTTACAATATTTTTTTCAGTTAGTATAATGCTACCTTCGATCAAAAAATTAAAAGTTTGACCCACTGTAAAAAATAAATCAGACTAGTGGACTAACAATTTTTTCTACGCAACAGCCGTTTCAGGATTATAGGGTCGCTATTCTCTTACAAAAATGATGTTGTACACAGTCCAAATTAATATCGTCTAACAACTTTTGTGAGGATCGGTATAACCCCCATATAAGCTCTATATCAGACACATGTTTTATAAATTCATTATAAGGCTTTAGTAGATTGGAGATTGAAAGTGCGAGAGATTGTGACATAGGCAGCTCACATGGCTCAGTGGTTTCAATTTTCAATGATCACTTGGGTATGAGAAAGCGTGCCGCGTTTGTGTGACAACTTTGCAAGGTGTATTTGATGTGGTTCAACCGCAATATGGACGTAGAAACGTATATCCAGCACAATAGATTAGAGACTAAACAGCTGTCAAAACAGTGGGTTTCTCGTTGAGAATCGGCGTCAAAGAAGGTCAAGATGGGTTTGTCAAAAGGCTAAGGTTTGGATTCACGATGTATAATCCACATAGACTACCTTCTGAAAGATAAACAATTTTATGGCAAATATTACGCCAACTTATGGGATCAGTTTAATAAGTAATTCACCAGGTCAATATTGTATCAACAAATATTGTTTTTTGGAGGGGATAAACAAATTGAAGAAACGCTGGACAAAGTGTATAGAGCTCAAAGGTTCCTATTTTGAAAAATAAAATGATTTTTTACTAAAAAAATTCGTTTCATTAAAAAATTTACGGACTTATTGACCCTAACTCGTATAATGATATTAATATAAATTTCGATATAAGTCATTTAAAGTTTTAAGAAATTAATCAATCTATAAAATTCTGTACAGTTCGGACCATAACTGATTCAAGTCCCCATAGAAGACAAAACTACATATTGATGAAGATTCAAGATACAAGATTCAGCACAGCCGAATATACCACTCTTAATTATTTTTTTTTTATAATTTTAAACACATGAACAGTTTGTGCTTCATTATAAATTATAATTGTTTTGGAATAAAATATATTTTATCCTAATAAATGATAAAATTTCAACAAAATATTATGATTTACTGATGTTTATAGCGGCACTACCAAGTGCAGCATAAATATTTGAAAATAAATCAACAATTTTTAACGCAAGACTTGAGAAATAAACATTTAATTTATAACGCATAAAAACATACAAACAAAATACAGCTAAAGAAATGTAATGACGTTAATAATTATAATTGTTTATTACTTCTATTGTAGTTGTTGATGTTGTTTATAAACAAAATAATACTTTTTTTCTATTGTTAGCTACGCTTCAATTATTATTTGTTTTTGTTATTTTTCTTAATTTTGCCACAATTCGTTGCAATTAAGCGGATTCTGTTTATTTTATAGCTTCCATTCATTTTAATTTTGATAAGAAGTTTGAAAAAAACTAAAGAAAAAGAAAAGGTGAGGTCTGTCAACGACAAAAGCAATAACAACAAGTAAGAGTGTTATAATCGGATGTGCCGAATCTTTTATCAATATGTGACAATAGAAGAGATAAATGAGGAGAGTCAATTATGGACCGATCCTCACAAAAGTTGGGTGAAATATTTAGTTTCATATAAAACTGGTTTATGTCCAATTTCATCACCATATTAATTGACACTTTTTTTCTGCCAAGAAGGGCACCCAGTGGTTTAAACTACAGTGAATGTCACTTAAAATCGTACACCATCGTAGTCAAATTTTATTCATTAGTTTTAGAAAGTTGATGTTTTGGAAATATTTTAAAATGCTATTTTTATATTGTGTGTGCTATTACCTATTAGAAAATTGGGTATAATTTTAATTGCCCTTATCCACAAATAAAAAAATTGGGTAAGACTGTTAGTGCCCAGAATATCAACGCTTCATTTAAAATCGTAAAGGCACTAAAAAATAGCAAATGATACCCTACAAAGTATTAGGATTATTTAATATTAACATTTTTTTTAATTTTTAAAGTTTTAATTATAATTTAATATAATTGTACGAATTTAAGTGAAATATGAATTTTGTGATGTTCTTTAATTTTCATCAATATTTTTTTTAACGAATTGAGGTTTTGTTAACTTTTGTTGAAATACATATTTTTTGTTCCAATTAATAAAATTACTTTTAATTTTTTATATAATCACCTATTATTGCCTGTATAATTTCATAATATTTAAAAAAAAAATATGTTGTACGATTTTGAGTGACACTCACTGTAATTCGGTTACGCTGAATTCAGTGGTGCTAACTTCAGTGGTGAATAAACTGAAAAAACCAAAATTAGTTCAAAAGATAAGATATATATTATATATCAACATATAAGAACTTGTGTCTTATTTTCAAAAATGTATGCAATTTTTAAGAATTATAAAATTTGTAGAATACTTTTTGTAAAAATGTGGGAAAAAATGTTAAATACCAATACCAAAAAAACCTTATTAACTTATAGTGTTTTTGTGAATATCAGCCAGCTAGCTCTATCATATTTTCAACAGACAGACATACGGAGGGACATAGCTAGATCGTCTTAGAGTCTTACGAGGACCAATATTTCGATATATTACAAACGCAATGACAAAATCAATATAACTTCCATCATTTTTGATGTTGGATATAACAATACTGGTAAATATTTAATTGTAATTACCAGTAGCAGCAAACGAATACATGTGTACGTAAATATAAATGACAATAAATCTGAAAAGATACAATTATAGTTTAACAATTATTTATGTTTTGTGGCACAGACATAATACACACTCGTACTTTTATGTTGATTTTGTCATTTCTAGTTGAAAAGAAAATGTAATAAAATACACAGACATAAGATGAAAAAGAAAAAAAAATTACCCAGCTGTTCTAGGTGACAGTCCGGAACTAGTGATTTTACCCATCATTTAGGATGGGAACTAGTTACTTCAATAGCTACGTGACTAGTTATTTCAACACGTGCATGTCATAACCAGGAGGTCAAAAGGTGGTCAACGCTTTGGATTCACATACTGGTTACATAGCGTCAGTTACTTTACTACTTACCTAACTGGTTACTGGATCAGCTACATAACTAGTTATTTTAACTTGTACGGGTGCTAATTAACCACAAATAGTCATCTAAAAGGACATATCATAGGCAGTCTAATAAACCTTCCTCCTACAACTGTCCAATAGATTGCTTCTGGTGGCTAAAATAACTACTCTCTAAAGTTCAGTTCAAAATAAACGATTAAAGTGACTTCACTATAGGTTACTAAGAGACACTAAAGTGACTATTGACTTCACGTTATGTTACTTAAGCAAAAATAAAATAAACTAAATGAGAATTATATCATAACAATTTATATAAAACCAGTTTTTACGAATTACTCACAAAACGTTTAAAGTGACTACACTCCAGATTACATAGAGACACTTAAGTGTCAATTGTCTTCACTCTAGATTACGTGGGATGTATAAAATAACCAATTGCCTTCTCTCTGCACTATAAAGGGTACATACTTGTCGAATGACCCAAAATATATATTGGAGTCAGCCAAGTGATAAGATATTTGTGACAATTACTGTCTATAAGGGATACATTGACTACTTGCTTAACTGTTGGGTACAGAAAGACAGACAACCGTACAGAAATTATTAAAGACAACATTGATGTTTTTAACACACATGAGCTGATAACAATGACCATGACAGCAAAGTTTGGCTTAAAATACTTGGATGAATGACTGGCTGACTGAATTGAACTGAACTGAAGAAGAATATGTAGTTGTAACATATGTTTAACAGTTTGTATTGTATATTTTCTTTATTAAAGAATAAACTTTGCCCAGTATCGCTTTAATAGTTTAAAATGTTAACATTTTTTTAAATAAATATTTATGTTACAGACGTACGTAGCCAATTGATCGTTTTTAATTACTTTTCTTGTATGTGCTTGTTATTTGTAATTTGTTTAACATAAATATTTAATTATTTAATTAGATTTTTATTTATAAATGTTTGTTGTTTTTTACAGTTTTTAAATTTGAAATAACTTTTGTATGGCTTTTAATTTATATATGTAGATCTTTATGAGTTTGATTATATGTAATTTGATTTTTTTTTAAATTTTTATTTAAATTATATTCAGTCGAATATCATTGACTACTGAATGCTATTCCATTTAAGTTATACTATATAAGTAGCTACTTTAGAGATGGATATCACTTGGATTTCGTTGAGAAATCCACTATACGCCAAAGAAATATTAAGAAAGTCAGATATAGAGTATTCAAATAAGAAAACCGGTCAACCCGGTTTCGGGTTTCTTTAACTTTCCGGATTTTGTAAGACGGTTAACCGGTTTTAATGAAATATATTTTCTAAAACTCATTTAAACATACTATGTATTTTTGAAAAACTTTTATACCAGTTTTAAAAATATTGATTTATTTTATAGAAAATTTTAGCATTTGTCTATATTGAAAGTGACAGGAAACGGTGTAAGAAAGAGTGAAGTATTTCTTACACCGGAAAACCCAGGCACTTGAATGCTTCTTTCGACATTAGAAAAATGTGTTTTGTCCAGCGTACATCGCACTGAATACTCATTCCTAGAACATCAAGAGCTTCTGATTCCTTAATATTTACACCACCCATAAAACTAGATGGAGCAACATGATCTATTATCCATTTGAGTCTTGCGTGCATTGAAATCAACTCTATTTGCACAACCCCATTCAGATATTGTCACAAGATCTTGGTTAAGCGTATCATTCATGGTTTGCCTCATTGCCCTAATCTCCGACAGGCTGGGTCTATAAATGAAAGCATATGAATGGCAAAAGTTGCTTTCATCTGCAAAAGAGTATATAGAGTTGAAAGTTTGACATAGAAGGTCGTTTATAAAGATAAGAAATAGAGTAGAAGAAAGGACGGAGCCTTGCGTTACCCCTGAATTGATCTTGAACTCGTTTGATGAGATTCCATCTATAACAACTCGTTTAGTAATCGAGAGATGTTATTACCTACACCAAAAGCAATAAGTTTTTCGCACCATGCCATACTCTATCAAACTCTTCAGAAATATCTAGAGCCATCACTTTACTTTCACCAAAACGTTGTATGTAACGACACCATTTTTCCGATAGGAAGGCTAGCAGGTCTCCCGTAGAGCATCCTCTACGAAAGCCATACTGCCGGTCGCTGAGTAAATTCTTGGACTCTAAATATTTCACATATATTTATTTTAAATATATTTGGAAAGTGTAGAACAAATTGCTATTGGGCGATAATTTTCAGGGTCCCTTTTTAGGAATTGGCGTTACATTAGCAACCTTCCAACATACAGGGAATTTTAGCCAATGTACGAGCTATCAACGAAGAGCACAGCTTCAAGACCAGTGCTGGTATACCATCAGGCCCAGGAGACTTAATTATGTTGAGATTCGCTAAAACCCTTTTAACTGCGGGAGCACGAAAGAATATAGTTTTTTTAGAACAAGTTCTAAAAGTGTTCCTGGGTATTAATTATTACTTCTGAAATTGTAAATGTGAACAATTTATCAAATAATGTCTAATATTATCACATCCCGCTAAAAACTTTATACTTCATGAGGGTAAAGTATGTTATTTCTTAAAATATAACTAAAACTAGTTACAAGTAATGACTTAAGTATCTTATTGATATTTAGTTCTCACAAAAGCCGTTATCAGTAAAAACGGAAAGTGGTCATGCTAATTACTAAAAAATTAAGCAGTTATAAACAAATAATAAATATATGGTACCGTGAAATAACTCCCCACGAAAAGATGAAATAACACCCAACAAATTTTTCATACAACTTAGGACTTATTTCATTATGAAACAACTCCTAACGCATAGGAAGTTATTTCATAATTTTTTGTTGGGAGTTATTTCATAATGCAATAACTCCCAATGAAACAACTCCCCATGAATTTTTTGTTGGGATTTATTTCATTTTATTTTGGGAATTAGGAGTTATTTCACCGTATTGGGAGTTATTTCATTTTTGTTGGATTCTACTTTGCAAAAGCAGAACCCATAAATATCAAAAACTGGCTTCACTCAGAAAAGTTTTTTGCATTGCCGGCCTTCGGCCGGGTGCTAAGGTTTTCTCCTCTGGGGTGTATCAAAAACCGGCTTCGCTCAGAAAAGAATCTTTTTATATTGTCGGCCTTTGTCAGGTTGCAACGATTTCTTAATCTGGTGCGAAATGAAAATCGGCTTTCTGAAATATTATAAAACCTTTCTGCAATGAAAGAAATCTTTTCTGATCGAAGCCAGATTTTGATACATCCCGGAGGAGAAAACCTTAGCGTCCGGCCGAAGGGCGGCAATGCAAAAAACTGTTCAGAGCGAAGCCAGTTTTGATACACTCCAGACGAGAAAACCTTAGCGCCCGGCCGAAGGCCGGCAATGCAAAATACTTTTCTTAGTGAAGCCAGTTTTTGACACATCCCAGAGGAGTAAAACTTTGCGCTACGCCATATGCCCGCAATGCAAAAAATGTTTGGTAAGCGAAGAATAATTGCACTTCTGAAGTTCCTTATTTTAGATTACATAAATAAATTGCTTCAGATTGGGAATTATTTCATTTCTATTGGGATTTATTTCATTGGGAGTTATTTCGCTTTTTTTGGACTAATATTTTTAAAATTATTATTGGGAGTAATTTCATTTTACCCTTTGGTAGTTATTTCATTTTTCAAGTTTGGGAATTACTTCATTTTTGATGGGAATTATTTCATAGGAAGTTATTTCATTGGGAGCTATTTCACGGTACCTAAATATATCATTATACGACTACTTCTAAGTAATGCAGACGGTATGTGATAGCCCTTGAAAAGTATGTTATCCAGTAATTGCAAGTCATTACCAAGTTTTTGCTGGGATATTAGATAAAAGCACCAAATAGTTTCTTTCTTTTATACCGAAAAATCCAATACACACTTGAATTCCTCAAAAAAAAAAACTATAAACAATTACCTGACAGTATGAATTAAATAACAGAAAAACGACAATCAATTTAAGACCATATTGTCAACATAAAACTCATTTCAATATTCAATGTATTGTACTCTGGTCATAATTTTCAAAAATGTCTCAAACATTATTATTTCCAACATGTCTGCACTTTGTACAGTTGTAAATACATAAATAATTACGAATTTAAATTTTTAATGAATATTTTTAAGGGAGCCCTTCCCTTTTTTTATTAAATATAATTTTATGTGTTTGTATTGTGCCTCATTTTTTTCTTTGAATAAAATTATGGCTTTAAAATAATATTTTATATGTATTTATACTCATACGAAAAATACATTAAATTTTAAGAATTTTTGATTACTAATATGCAGATGATGAGTTTTGAACGTAAGTGTAATTTTTGTATTATTTTTTATTTAATTGCATGTATGGAATGTCATGTAATGGCTAAGAATGAATTTTAATTTTAAAATAAATATTATGATTTTTACTAAAAAATAAAAACAACTTGTAGAATAAATAATTTGTAAAAATGTTCATGAAAAGTACAAAGTAAAAATTTTAAGGGCATTTTTAGAGACTATTTTGGGGAAAGTTTATTGTTAACTGACTATTTTAGCAGTTTTAGGCAATAGTTATAAACATTTACTTAATATACAGTTGCAAGTAGAGATTGGAAAACTCTATGCAATGTCCATTATAAAGTTGTCATAGCTTCATAGACAGCAACTAATCTGTGACTTACTTAGTAATGACATAATTTTCTAGTCTAACAAGATAAGAAATGAAAAGAGAATACAGGATAATTTATTCTCGCTGCTCTACTCCTCTGACTGAGTTTTGCTATTATATATAGATATGATATTATATATATTACCGCACTAGACTGGATCCAATATTATGGTCAAGAACAACTTTAAAGCTTTTATTCTATCTGATTTCAGTGATATGGACACTTGCTCCATTATCATTGAGAAAAAGTTCATGAGTTGGGAAGAACCAACAAACTCCATCACAAATGTTGGTTATCTGTAAACAAAAAAAAATATCCCTAATATAATCTGTTCATATGCCAACGCACAGCAATACTATCTGGGGTAGCTCAGACATCAATCAAGGAGATTAGTGGCTTTGAATTTTATATTTGAAAATAAACTAAAAGCAGTTAATAGGTGTAACTAATCCATCATTCTTTTTGCAAACAGAAGAGATGCTATTGATTTTACACTTATTGGCAACACATATCTAATCTTGATCAGTAATTCAGAAAGTGTAGAGGGACTGTTGCTTTTATGACGTCATGTATATAGACTTTCTCTTTCCAGGTTTATGCTGAAAACTATTTCTTAATAAGATATATAACACACGTGACCAGACTCTATTAGACTCCAGAACTGAGTTACTAAGTCCCCATTCATACTGTGAAACATTTGCTGCAAAACATTTGAGTTTGTTGATGAAAGGTGAAACATAAGCGTAGCTAGACTATTATTCTGGGGTGGGCAAGTGGCCTTCCCAAATAGTTTACTATTATAAACATTTTTTTTTATAAAAAAAAATAAATTTTTTATTAAAACAAAACTAAAATATCACAAAAATTCAGTTTGCTAACATAACGACTTAATTTTTAATATTTAAAACTGCTAATTTATTTTATAAAATATTTTTATAATTTTTTTTTTGTTTTTTTTTTTTAATTTTCCTCTTGATCTAAACTGTTATTTGTTCCTTATTATATTAGTTAGACAAAATACTATTTTTGAGTTGAAAAGATATATTTATATCTAAATTCTCTATATTTAAAAATAGAATATTGTATACATATTTTGCTTCAGGAACGATTTTCATATCGTCTTTGTACAAATAATTTTATAAATAAAGAATTGAATTGAAAAAAAAACTCCTAAATTTGAAAATCGTTCCAGAAGCATTGCACTACGTAACCATTGTTATATTCTACGCATAGCTGAGAAACTTCTTTCGCAACTAGCAGAACTAATAGTAATGCATAATTCCTCTATGATAAGAATGTTTGCGCTGATATGTGTGAACACGAATCCACAATAACTAAGCCGGATAAAAAATGAACCAAAAAGGTTTGCGGATAAAAAATTAACCAAAAAGGTTTGCGGATTTGACTCCTTTATTTTAGCTTGTAAAAACCAAACATTACATGTGCTCCGTTGTACGATTGGCATTGGAATATTTTTTAACTTTTGGGGTTCTAAAAACCCAATGTTCTAGGGCACAGGAATCTCTTAACGGAACAATCTACAAATCCAAAAAATCTTTCTGCGACTTTCCAAATTTTTAATTGGGGTGGTTTTGCCCACCCTAGTGGGCAAAGAAATACCTTGTAAGGAAAGCTAAAAAACAATGTTAGAGGAACTTCTGAAATGGTGTAGAAAACATTTCAGAAACACGTCCGGTAAGTAAGATTTTATTTTCCAGTCAAACAATGACTTCGTACTTTTACAAAATGAAAAAAACACTTTTTTCAGGATGTCTGGAACTAAACTCTCAGTCTAGAGAAGGCCATGATAACTAATTATCTTCATTATTAACATTGATGTCTATATTAGATCATCTCTCGGACCAGCTACTCTACCCAATGCTCAAAATGCCTACAAGAAGGGTAGGTCTACCGAAACAATGCTTGCAACATTCATCATGTTTATAAACATTTCCATCCGTAGAAACTTCTACTTATCAACAATCTTGATTGTATGCAGTTATTGGCATTGTTTGTAAGTATGGCAACAGCAAATGTTAAGCTGCTAACATTAACATTGAAGCTGTAGAAATAGAACATTCTAGTTTTGTCCGTTAAGCTAATTCATGAAACTGATGGAAGATGGCTGTGTTTATAAATAGTGGCTGCGGTTGTAGTCTTTAGGTGCTGTTAGAATAAACATAAACTGCATTACCAGTGTATTATTGTACATTATAGAGTGTGTATATTAAAAGAAAGTGAATATATAAATAGTTTGTGTAACTTTGAATAAATAACGAGTTGTTACAATTTTAAACTACTAAAGCTACGTTTCCGCATACACCGTAATCGGCACCGAAAACGAAATTCCATACATTTGCACCGAAAAAAGTTCGTTTTAGAACAACGAAATTCCAAACATTTGCACCGAAAAAAAGTTCGTTTTAGAACATTTTTTCAGTGCAAATGTATGGCATTTCGTTTTCGGTGCCGATTTCGGTGTATGCGGAAACGTAGCTTAAGCTGCTTTTATATGCAATCAAAAGATTTAGGTATATTTAAAGGAAATAAACCACCGTTTTTAAAAGGTAAAATCGTAACAATATGATACCCTTTAATGAGTTACTGATAGATTAAATTTAAGTGGATTCAGTCGAAACTTTAAACTTGAAAGAAGACCCAAAAATTCTGTTCTATTATGTATATTAGAGTGACAGCCGATTTTTTTTAGATTTCAAAGAGTGCCGGGTGGAATATTGTGACACTAGGCCTAAAAGTTAAGTGCTGAAAATTTGAGCCAAATCGGACAACGATTTCTGGACGCGCATCGAGGTCAAAGTTCAGATTTATGCAAAATTTTAATACTTATATGAAATAAATGGGTGAAACTCGTTAACTTTCTGAATTGTTTTCTAGAAATATGTAGGTTGAATGAATATTACATTAAACATTTTTTTTTGGAAATTAACCCTTCTCTGTAATTCTCAAACATTCTATAGTTTTATTTGTATAATATCTTTAGTTTTTCTAAAGCCTTTTGGGAAAAGGTTTCCTGATCTGGCCTAAGCAACCAGTGAAATGCGCATAGGAACTAGCTTATCCCCCAACAATAAATTTCAGTGAATTTATCAAATTAAAAATTAGGAATTTAGCATAAAATAATTTTACTAAAAAATGGAAATTTTTCAGTTTTTGTTATAATTTTGCTACTAAATAAATACGTAATTATCGTTGTAATGAGATATAAATGACAAAATTTGGTTACAAAATGTTAAAGTTAATACAAATTCGCCAGACCATTAACGTGTCTCAGGCCACTTGAACAAGAAATTTAGGAAAAAAAATTATCATATTTCGAGAAAAATTAAAATAAATGCTAATTTGTATCTAAAATATATCCGTATTTACTTGTGTATGAGTTTTTGTCTTCGTAGGCTACCGTTAACCTATTCGCAGGTATGGCCAAAAAAAAATATTTTTTTAACGGCTGTTTCGAATCTTCATTTTCAAAAATTTTTTTAAACAAATTTCAGAATTTTTTGATCATTACTTTGGGATTTATTAAGATCAAAATAGGGAATAAAAATATGAAAAAGTTATGTCAATACCTCTTACAGTTTTTCCGTACCTGGGATTTAAATTTTGTGATTTTCAAGAAAAACTAATGTTTTGTCCATATTTTGGCGAATGAGTCCTTACTGTTATAAATTTTAAGTAAAACCTATTCATAATATTATAGTCGTAATTGGTAATTTTAAATATGGTCTGAAAGTTTTACTAAAATCGGAGAACGTTAACCTTTAAATCGTGAAGGTCAAAATAAATTTTTTCAATATTTGGAATTACTAATGGAAAGATAAAGAAATGTTATGTATTTTGGGCCGAAAAAAAAATCTAACTAATTCATCCATTTTTGAAATTAAATTAAATTTGTATCTCTTAACCTTCCCGTTAATGAATTCATTATTAATTAATCCATAGGCTTAATTCCTTTGTCAAATGTGTTAAATTCTTACATTTGATAACTAATTCTTAATAGAATTAAATATTTATTTCATTATTAAAATTTTCTTGAAATCATTAAATGATTAAATTTTTCTTCAATTAAAATCTGTTGTAAAATCTGGCAAATTTAAATCAATTCATTTGCCAAATCATTAAAACTGAACAAAAACAGGTTGAATGAATTTTGTTATGAATTAATTCCATTATGAGTTAATTCAACGATGAATGAATTCTATTTAAATAAAAGCTTTTAAATGAAGCTAAAGAATTAGATTTTGGGAATGGTATTATGGAATGAATGGCTGACATTTTTATGATTCCGTATTATGATTTTAGTTGAATCGAATAAGCGATGTGTAATGTGTAACACATGTAAACCTGATAAAAAATAGGCTTTAATATGAATTTATCTGTAAAATTTTAATTTTTTTTTACAGATTTGTATTCAGCATACCAAAGTTATATAAAAAACATTTTCAAAATTTTCAAACATTTTAATATTTATAGTAGTGTGGATAAATGGTTAATTTAGTTCTATAAATTCATTTATCAGTGATGTAGGATGACGGACAATCGTATTTGTTTACATCTCTTTCGGTTTGCTAACAATTTAAGGTTTGTTTCTTAAATTTTTCGTTTACACTGCGCATTAAATTCTACATTAATATGTAAACAAATTCATATTTTCAATATTAAATATATTCGAATTCTTGCAGCGATAACAACAACAATAAAATTAATATAAAATTAGGTCAAACAACTCATAAATATTTTAATACCAAAACATTCGGATTTTGTTTATTTATTTATTTTTTGTTGCTCTTTTTCATTATTAGCATTTATTTTTTTTCTTTAAAAATTTTGCATAAAACTATAAACATGCCAAATCTTATGGGACAAATACATTTAATATTTAAATAAACTTCTAAAATTAAGATCCAGCAGAAGTAGAAAAAAAAAACACTGATCATTTAACACTCACACACATAAGTAAGTACACATTCATTCCTACGAAATGATACCAACATACATATTTACATACATTTAAACATAAAGTTCAAAGCGTAGGTGTTGAATTAGTTTAGGTCTATTTGTTACTCGCAGATACACACAAACCAACATCATCTGTACTCACTCACTGAAGAAAAATCTTACAAACTACAAAATTAAATATAGATAGAAAATAATAGAAAAAAAATAACAAATTTAATAAAATATATAAAGAAAAAAGTTTAAGAATGCGTGGTTGTTGTCTATAATATACAAGAAAAATATAAAAAAAATAAACTCCAGCCATTTACATCGAAACATAAACACTCAACACACTGTACATATTAATGGCATGTATCTGTGTTTTGGATGGATGTAGGAATGTTTGTACCCGTATGTTATGATTGTAATAAAGTACTCCTCCCAAAAAGTTACAAGAAAAGAACACGAGTCAATTTGTTAATGGAGAATAAAGGTAGCACTAACATAAATATGAGACATACAATCCCATATCCATGTAGGTATATGTTCTACAGCAGACAATTTCAGTATAACTTTTTTTTTTTGGTTCTTTATTATAAACATAATATTCTATTAGATCCTACTATTTGCTTAAAAATACATTCTAACTTGTTTTTGCAAGTATTTGTGTCTATTGCATGTTTCTGTTAGTGTTTCTTTTTTTGTATTTTATTCAAAAAAAAAAAAAAGTAAATAAGCACCGGAAGTAGGTCACATGCATCTATAAAACCGGATCTTATCTTTTGTTTAAGCAATAAATGCATGCAAAAAAGCAAAAAAAAAAACATTGTGAATTTGAAAAAAAAGGAAAAACTTAACAACAAACAAAACGTGCTACAAAATGCAAATAACTTTTTTTTATTACACTGTGTTAATATTGTTGGTTTTGGTTTTAGTTATGCACTGTGGTCTAGCTGCTCAAAATAAGTCATTAGAGTATTTGGGACCATATTAGACAAATTTAATTTAGTTCATTTTAGTGCTCGACTCTGCACATGGGCTAGAATAATAGAATTCTTTAACATTGTTGGATCAGTTTTAAAAATTTTTTGATATCTTTAAAATCATGAAAATCATTATAGTTCTACTTAAATCTTTTTTAGAACCGAATCAGCCCAATCTCCAACAAAACGAAAGGTCTTAAAAAATTAAATAATTTGTGGTGTTTACACCCAATTGAGGCTGGGTGAATCTTTAAATTCTAAACGTATAGTCCGATTTTACTAAAATATCTCATGGCTATATACTAGGATATTCAATCGGTTAACAGTTAATCGGCTAACCGATTAATTTTGGTCGGTTTACTGTTCGAATAATTTAAAATTGACGATTTTCAAATAACGAATAAACCGATTAATTTGTGTCGGTTAACCGATTAACCGAAATTTCTTTTTTTTGCACTTTAACATATTTTTTTTGTTTTTAATTTTCCATTTTAATTAAAATACAAATGTGAAAGTAAAATTACATATTTTTTCGAACATTCAAGAAATATGTTTACTGAGAATAATAACTGATATATTTAATTCATGTACATGTAATTGTCGGATGAGAACATGATAATAGACAAAACTGGAGATATTACTGAAACTTATCGAAATTATTAAAAGTATTTAAAATCTAATGAATCCAAAAAAACTAAACAAATAACTGACAAATTGGATATTCTTTATCAAGTCTTTCGATTTCTCCAACATCTACAATCAGCGAGAGAGTTTTTTCCAAGTCGAGTTTTTCTAAAATTAAAGAAAATTATTTACTTTTTGGTTGAATTGTTGTTTTGTTTATTTTTTTATATTTTTGTTCTTTTTATAAATAAAATACTACACAAAATTCGAGATTTAGTTTCAGTTTAACATTTAAATAGAAATTATTCGATTAATCGAATAACTTAAAATTAACCGATTAAATCTAAACCCCGATTAATTATTTGCTCGATTAACCGATTAAACCAGAAATCCGATTAATTAAATACCCTACTATATACAGAAGAGCTATCGAGTTTAATTTCCCAATTTCAATTGGGATTTTCTCAATTTTAAATCGAAATTCTCATTCTCATTTGGAATTTTCTCAATTTAGGGCCTAATTTTATTAAAAGCTACGAAAAACGTTAAACAAATTTTATATGGAAAAAAATCAAGTTTAAAATCTTTTTCCCAGTATTCTTCATATAAATTGCCGACGGTTCTGAACGCTACGTTTTGTAAAATGTGGCCATAAGTTTTGAATTTAGATCTTATAAAATAACGGGAACCAACAAGGCCGCAAAGCCGGTTCACTCGGGTATGAGCTAAATTTAAAATGATCCGAATTCACTTTTTTAGACTTAAATATTTTTAGCTTTTATTTTGAAACATTTGTACAATAACGATCTATTCAAACTACTGGCCATTGTTCGCTATGAAGACTTTCCATCTTTCTGTCAACATATGGATTCCGACCTAAAAGAATTGCTCATCTTTTAAGGTCATGAATGAATAAAGCCAATTTCGGATACTCTGTTCTGAAATGAAGCGTATCCTAGCGAGAGCGTTCTGCACCGAAACAAAAAGTCGTCGGATGGCAAAACTTCTCAACCACTTCTTTCTAAATAGGTTTTAACTGATATTGCAACATGTGGCCTAGCGTTGCACAGTGGGGGAACTGAAAATAAAGTGGAAATAAATCTGTAACTTCAAAGCGAATAGCCCGATTTTAATAAAGTGTTTGTTTTATTTTCAATAATGTACACAATTTTTAAGAATTAACCCTTTCAGACATTAAATAGAATTAGTTGAGATAGAAAACTGAAAATTTCAGTTTAAGCCAATTTGAGGCTGCTAATTAAGAATATGAAGTCAAATTGCAGATAAATCGTCACACATGCCTGCCAGATGAAGTCAAATATATTGCCGAATTTTCTTAAATGACATGTATCTTATAAATAAAATTTAAAAAATTAATGTAATTAATTGCAATTAATTCACAAATATCTAAACTAATACTCAATTAATACTTACACGATTTTTTAGAGCTTAAAATAATGTAATTATGATTTTAAAAAAGCACCGAATATTACTATGTCTAACACATTCTTATAGAACGCTGACGTACTTATGAAAATAACTTAATTTAACAAAAAGCAATGAAAAATTACACGTTTAAATCACATATATATGTATACAATCTAGTACACACTCTTTTGATAAAGCTATTAACTGTAAAAATCTATCCAATTGCGTCAATTGCTACATGACTTTAAAAGGAAAAATCCAAATGGCCAATATATTGGACAAAATATCTGATAGGGTTAAAAAAATTATAGAAGACTTTTTTCAAAAATATAGGGAAAAACGGTAGTTGATTTTTTTGTGGAAAATAATAATTTTAAAATACAATAAACGTTTTCGGTCCAAATCCAGAAGTTGAAAAGATATTTGTGAATTGTTAATGACAATCCCAAAAAAACTTTTCAAAAATTCCAAAATTGGGATTTTTTAGATTTTTGGATCTATTGAAGGCACCAAGTCCGGGGCTATGAAATCCCTTTGCGCAATATTGAAGAACATATTGGGACATACAAAATACATCTTAGTTTTTTGAAAGCAGCTATGCGATTAGAGAACATGTTGTCTAAATTTGAAATTTACATAAAAAATATGTCTACTTCGTAAGGCTCTGGAACTCGCCATAATACGAATTTTGATATTATTTTGCTTTTATAGCAGTTTTCGAAATGTTATCTTTCAAGAAAATATAAACACATTATTTATATTTTTCTTATTTTTTGTATAATTTAAAATTAATGTAAGTACTTTTCTATTTCAAGAAAAGCAGACCAAGGTACGTAAAAAAACTAAAATTTTAATTATAAAATGCGAATAACTCTTAAACTATAAGAGATAATATATAGATTCCATATATATAAAAATCTTTCAAATCGAATAGCGAACAAACATTTGGCATCATTTTAAATTTTTGATATAACCGAGGTGTCCCACTTGGGGGCATCGTGGTTCGGCCATCTTATTATTTTAAGCCCCAATTTTTAAACATATCAACACCTCATCTATTGCCATGGGAAATTTTATTAAATTCGGGCTATTCGTTTAGAAGTTACAGATTTATTTCCACGTCTTTTCAGTTCCCCACTGTACGTTGTTATGATAGAATATTACGGTTTCATGTCTGGCCGCATATTCTGGGCTTTTTTCGGCCAATGCTCGTTTCAAACAAATCAGTTACGTACGGTCTGGCCAGATTTCAGCAGTTCATAGTAGATACTACACTTTTGATCCCTCTAAATACAGACCATTACCTTTGGTGTCGATTTGGCTGTTGGCCGGGCTTCACATACGCATCGGGTTATCGTAATGGATTCATTGTTCATCACAATTAATAATTCGGTGCAAAAATTATTTTCATTTATAGCGTTCAAGCAGCATTTGAGATATATAAAGTCGTATTTCAAAGTCTCTCAGCTTCAATTCGTTTGGTACCCAATTTCCCTGCTTTTGGATGAATCCTGCTGCTTGCAAATGTTTTGGAACTGCTGATTGAGTAGCTCCCAATGATTTTGTTGAGTTTGACATCAATATGCATGGAGTAATTCTTGGTCTTCAAAACTTTTTTAGCTGGCCTTGACAATTTTTGTCAACCCTTCTGAACCGCACAAACTATTTCTCGCACGTTCAAACCAATGAAACACATTCACCATAAGCTTCGGTAAGCAATCAGTGTACTTCAGCAGCACTTTTATTAAAATAAAAGAAATAAAGCAAAACTTCCCACATATGACGCTTTGTTTTCATAAAATTCGACATTTTCGAAGCAAAACTTTTTTGTTTACGCTATAATGTTCAATAATTAAGTAAGAATAAATGAGAGATACCTAATATTATATAGAGAATCTAATAGTTGAGGTCTTCAAGAAACCTAAATACGCCTATAGATTATCTCTTATAGTTTACGAGATCTTCGCATGTTTTTTACTAACATCGGGATTGACTTGTATAAAATGTAAGATAGAAATATTTGATGTTAAAGTGTAGGTAATTCTTTAAGGTCCTAATTCAAAACATGGCAAGTTTAATTAAAACTGGATTATCCATTTAGATATTACAGATTTATTTCCACTATTTGAGAGATTCATATATAATTATTTTATGTTTCTGCACAATAACACAAGTGCATATTTTTAAAAATTTCTAGGTCCAAATTTGTTAAAACTTGGTACACAGGTTTATGTTTATTGTAATAATCATAAAAGTGAAATTTATCCCAGCTAAAAAAACTTTGTTCGGACTTACGATTATATATATTTTGTTCCCCATAACATTTAAAAGCATCTTGCAGGGTAAAATTTACCAAATCAGGTAAACTAAATCAATGTTTTTATGTAAAAATCGGAAAAATCGGAAATAAACCACTCTTACATGTTTTCATTTATATTTTAACAATTCCATTTATGAGTGAAATTAATAAGAAAATTAAATTTTATTTAATTTTTGAAACCACAGTGCAACGCATAATAGTTTGTTGTATTGTGAAAAAAAATTAACAAATACAATCATGCGAATACTAGTGCCACATACAACAACAACAACAATAAAAATAACAATTTAAAATGTGGGGTATACGGAGAGAAAAATTAGTGGCATGTATACGCTATAAATAAACATAAAAATACGGCATAATGAACTATAGACTAACAAAACAAAAAAAAACTTTATGCATGTGGCATGGTTGAAGAGAAAAAAATCCACAAAAAAACATTGCCATGGTCTCTGTCACAGTTGTTGTGTTTAAGTCAAAGTCACTGTCTACTGCTGCTGATGATGATGATGGTGACGGCCGGCTTTTAGAAAAACAACAATAAAAAACACATTACATACTGAAACTTTAAAGAACTGACGGAGTGACTAGCTGGCAGGCAGGCATGCAGATATACAGACAGAGGGAGAGACATACAGCCTGTTTGGTCCAACGGCTGCAGGGTTAGTTGTTGAATTGTTTGATTATTTAGATGGTTGAATGGTTCGGTTCAGTTTGCTTTGGCCTGCCTGTTTATCCGCCTATTTTGCTGTTCGCCAAACAAAAACAACAACAACAACAATAAATAACTAAAAAGAAAAACCCCAACTCCAATAACATCATTTCATCTTAAACGAAAAAGTCTTAATCATAAAGTACGTGGACGTGTACGTACTTGGAGTCGTACACTGTGGTTATTCACTTAAACTCATACGTACGTTCGTAGCCAGCCAAACCGCCACTCAGTCAGTCACTCAGTCATCCTCCACATTTGTTGGGTGTTTATCAAATTTTCCAAGTAGATTTTTAGTTGTTGTTGTTGCTGGTTGGGGTCTTAGTTTTGCTGTTGTTGTTGTTGTTGGATTTTTTGCTTTAATGCAGCTTGTAACATTTTATTAAACGTCGCCTGTAAGACACTGTGTCTGGCATTCAGAGGTTGTTGCAGCGGCTCTGAGTCCATTGTTGTTGCAGTTGTTTGCTTTTAGTTTGTTTGAATATTTGTTAGCTTTTTATTATTATTATTTTGTTGTTGTTATTGTTGTTGTGTTTGTTTTGTTTCTTCGCTTAACTTGACATCAAAAAAGAAGTATGAAGCATGGCTGAATGGTTGAATGTTTAATAATGATGCCGCCAAAATCAATGTTAGCTGTTGTTGTTTGTGTTTCTTTAAACTTCATTTTTTTTTTGTATTCTTGGTGAGATTATTATTAAATATATTTTTTTGTGTGGTTTTTGTTTCTATTCTTGCCACTGTAACCTCTTTATGTCAAGTACCCGATAGGAAAAGTTAGTGATTCGAGATATATATTTCCACTTTTAAGTTTTGACTAAAGGCCTTGTTAGACCTTTCACCATGAGTGGCATATATAAGATTGTCATTCCGTTTGTAATTTCTTCATTTTTCATTTGCGACCCAACATAGTACATATATATATATACTGGATCGTTATAGATAGCAAAGTCAATATAATCATGTCCATCTGTAGGTTGATATCAACGTTTCTTAGCCACCAAATAACTTACATACATCATTGTATCCGCTAGACCCGGTTCACAATATGGATATCTGAAGATCTTTGCAACGACGTATAGCGGTCAAACTCGAGAAAAATATTTTTCAACACAAGTTTTTTTCACCAACAAAATTTTGTTTCGCCATAACATTTGCTTCAATAATAAATTAAAAAAAAAGAAATTTGAAAACAAATTTTTTTGAAAGATATTTTTAATTTTTATTTTAAATTATAATTTGGTGAAGGTTATATAAGACACCGAATATAGCTCTCTTACATGTTTTTAACACTTTTATCTAGGACACACTAGAGCTTTTTACTCTAACATCAAAGTAGCCAATCCATCGATGGCGATTTGCCCAGGCGGTATTGAAATACTGAAATTAAATACCTTGGGTAGCAGAAATTCGAGTACCTGACCAGCATGGATTCCGTAAAATGCATAGCACCACAACGGCATTAACCGCCATTGCCACTCAGATCACACAGGGCTTAAATTGCAATCTTCGTGACTTTAGGCCTGTCGAAGGCCTTTAGTCATGCCATTTCCTTCCAAGACATCCTGCAGTCCTCAAGCAAATATCTGGGTGTGCAGCAGTCGTTCGTAGAGTTAATGAAGGAGTTCTTCAGGGCGGGGTCTCTGTTTAACTTCAATATCTGTAAACTCCCCGCACCTCCACGAGTCACAACATTGATTACGTATGCGATTGAGTGAATGGTTATTTCCGACTTTGACGTCGTAGTCGAGGCAGTCCAAATTCTGTGAACCACCCAAAGATTATGGGTGTCGCCGTTGGCGACTTTGCCCTCTTCAACCCACGCCACTGGAATCACTGACAAATTTCAAAGTAGAAACCAGGTACTCAAGAAAATTGGGAACTTGATAAAGAAACCTTTTTGGATACCTACAATACTATTGGTCGGACAGTGGTCAATTATGTTGCATCGGTGTGGTCACCTTCATTGAGTGGAGAAATGTTCAAAGCTCCTGAACTTTGTGTATATGAGGAGAACATACAAATCTGTGGTCGTATGTAATATAATCATAATATTAATAGGCAAGTCAATTTCTTTAGACCCCTTTTACGCTCTCATTATACATTCAATTAGGGTAAATAATATACCATTTTAAATGGATTTCTTCACAGAAGTGCAGAATATATATTTTATTGAAATCGGTTCAGTTTTTTAGGAGTTATAAGCGTTTAAAGATTTTACTAACACATATTCAAAAACGTGTACATGTGAACCTTAAGCTAAAATGTAAACAAAGAAATGCGTGTTTGTTCAATTTGTTGTTGTAAATAAATAAGAGAAACAATTAAACAGTATTGATTTCGCTGTTTTAAGTGAGAGTTGTTATAAAAAACAAAGAAGAAGACTTTAGTAATTCAAAGTCACTTAAAAACCTATATTTTGAAGGTGCTTTTTTTTGTTTTCTAACTCTCATATGCGTAAAAAAATTTTAAATTTATCAAAGGTTATAAACAAAATTTGTTTTATAAACCTTTGACAAATTTAAAAACTGTTTATGCATATGGGGGTAAATATGTAATTCCCAGTAAGCACCAAAGCCCCAAAAATTCAAGCACTTGAAAATTTTGTTGGAATTTGACTTGAATACTAATGAAATTATGTTTTAAACTTGAAAAATATTTGAAAAATTAAATATTTTTCAAACAAAAAACGTATGGCTTTAATTTATGTTTCCCTTTTTACTGGAGAATGCTATTGAAATAAAGTGTAATACAACTGTAATTCAATTGCTTGACTATAATTCAAGGCTTGAATTACACTTGCTTTCAACTTGAATTCCAGTAAAAATGCTTATTGGGATTGTACATAAGTAAATATTTATTTTATAAATGTGCAGAACTATAATTGTGACGGTTTTCAAACTTCATACGAATCATTGTTCGGGATTGGAATAGTGGGCGTGGCACTATACAAAGTAAATAATTAATTCCGAATATCTGTAGAACTATAATTGTAAAAGTGTTTAAACTTTTTACGAATTAATTTGTTATTACTGTGCGGAGTTTAGCTGAATATAGACGGAATTAGATTAGAGGGCGTAGCACCTCCCATACGGAGTAAATATTGATTTCGAATATCTGGGAAAACAAAATTGGAGGGGTCGGAAAAGGAAGTGAGTCACCTTCCATACAAAGTAATAATTGCAGGGTTATTCAAACTTTGTCCGCATAGCTCTCTTACCATTTTACAGAGATTGTCTGAAAATGGTCGGGATTGCTTTTGTAGTCGTGCACAATGTAAATAATTAATTTTGAATATCTCGAGAACTATAATTCTAAAAATATTTAAACTCTGTATCAATCAATTTATTACCATTCTACGGAGGTTAGCTAAAAACGAATTTATTCCTGATCCCTGTACTAAGTTTAGCTAAGCGTGATGAAAGGAAAGTTAAAGTAAAGCTAGATATGAGTTATTTTTTTACACAAAAGATTTAAAAATGGGTGGGATCAGAACAGTGGAGTGGTATCTCCCATACCAAATTAGTTAGTTATATTTTGCATGTGTTATTTTCGTTCCATTGTACGGAGTTAGGTTGTATCAGAAATCATTCATATTTTTTAATTTTACTAGGGTAGGGGTAGCGAAGTACACCGGGCTATGCTAGTTAATATAAATTTATGTTATTATGCATGCGCATTAAATAAAACATAATTTTAAAAATTTCTGGTTCCATTGAACTCATTTTTGGACATTAAAACCGAAAATCAATGTCAGTTACCTTGTTTTTACGAAAAATGGAGTTACCTACATAGTTTTTCCAAATTTATTTTTATATTTTACAGAAATCATTTGTGGAAAAACATTAACTATTTGACTCAGCACATTAATTAACTCGTTTTTTGGAGTTTGTGAACCGATTTTTTTCTATTTCGCTCTTTCTCTCTTAGTTTTCGAAACAACGTCGTTTTACACTTTTAATTTTTCTGTTTTTCCTTTTCAAAAAATGCATGGAGTTAGCTAGTTTTTACACGAAAATTACTTTTAAATGAGGAACTATATCAAAATTTCGATCGGACAGAGTGATAGTAAATGAAACGCACTTTCTATTTTTGTTGTTATCTGAATTTTCTTAAAACGTGGAGTTACCTAGTTTTTCCATACGACCACAGAAATGTGGTTACGGGATTGCAATTCGTATTCGGGAGCTTTGAATAAAATTCATAGAGACGCCATCACTTCCACGGAGAGGTTGGAAAAACATTAAATATATTCAAAATATTAAAAAAAATAATTTTCGACATAATATAATTATTTTTTATAATTTGAATTAAATCAAGTATTCATGTGCTCAAAAACTAAATTTTCTAATATTCAGTATTTCATAAATATTTTAATAGAAGCTGTTTAGAAAATAGTCTTTTTCTGTGTACTATACAAATTAATTTCTTTTGAATAGCTCTCCTCGTGCAAAATCAGGAAGAGATATTTTTCGCCAGTAACTTTGTTAGTAACATTGTCAATATATTCCTGCGGAATTTTGAATTATAATTCAGATTCAACTTATTTCATAAGTAATTTAATTCCAAATGGCCCTTTACTTGCTTATTTGTTTGTCCTAAAGAATAAAAAAAGTGTAAATTCGTTTTGATACGCTCACACGTTCTTGAATTAACTATTCTTCTGAAGATTTTCTTAAGTTGTTTTTTATTTTATTTATTTTTGCATTCAACATTTATTTACTCAGCTTATCTCTGGTTGTTATTTTTGGTCATTTTGTTGTTGATGTTAAATTTTAATATATTTTCTTAAAATATTTAAAAGACATAATCATGAAAGTGGGTGTGATAAAAGTATTAAAAACGTTTTGTAATCAGAGTTTTTATTTTATATTTTGTTTAGCATTAACTTTGCATATGGATTTGTGGTAGGAAATCTTTCACCAAGTTCTTAGCACTTTCAAAAACTGATCTTTTTTATTATGCGTGCTAAAAATGTAAAAATAAGTAGGTTGATATGTACTTAGTTTAGTGAATAGTTAATAGACGTAAAAGATAAAGTTAGTATTTTTAACTAAAAACAGTTTAGTTATAAGCTAGTAAATATATGTATAGGAACTAAAATTTGCTTAATAACTTTCTTCCTCTTTGTAACAACTGACATCCTTTTGTTGAAGTAAGTAATAGTTAAGGTGGGGCACTAAGCAATTAAACATGATATTTGAAAACTTTATCCTATTAAAATTTAAAGAATTAAGGCGGTGCATATATTTCAGTGGTCACATAATTTTTTCGATGTATAATACGTAGATAGGGTGGTTCGTTGAGGCTGATAATGTTTACATCTGTCAGTCGAAGAATTATCGAGACCTTGGAATCTCCTATATAGATTACGAGAACTGCCCTTGTCTGCCCCTTAGCTCTTAACTAGATTACTGAGCAGTTCAATTAAGGAAAGTGCACTGATTCTCAGCACTAATAAACTTACTAGTGCTGACTGGGTTCCACAAATAATTGTCCGCCAAGAAGTATTACCATAATTTGTTATGGATTTAAACTGGTAGTTAGATACTGTTTGTATAGAAATTAATAAAAAAACTCTTGTAAGTTTCAAAGCATAAATTTTAAAAATGTTCAACCTATAAATAACCATAACTTTAAGAGGTGAAATATTAGTAACCTAAGATTTCGGATCCACAGGCTTTTTCTATGGTCTACCGATATGTATCGCAATTTGTATACCCTACCCATGCGTATATGGAGGGTATAATGCGTTTGTGCAGATGTTTGTAACGCCCAAAAATATTGGTTCAACACCCACCTTAAGGTCCATTATTGGTCACAGCTCCCATATAAATTTTAAAAGAAAAATGTTGTTGCTCATTTTCTTAGTTTAGGGTATTACTTTTCTACTTTCTTACTCGTTTTTTTTATAAAATTTGACCTAAATTTTTTTGCTCGTCCTTTTGCTTCTAAGTTTTTATTTCTCATATGATTTTATCAAGTAATATCTTTTTATATGAAATATATACTTATACATGAATTTGTCATGATATTTATTTCAGGATTGGATCAATTTTAACTACATTTAACAAAGTCCTTATTAATAACACTGTCCAACAGCATTTTTGGAACAGAATAGCGATCCTATAATTCTGAAAGGGCATGTTGAGTAGATAATTTTTGTAGAATAAACTTATAGTCCAGCTGATCTGAATTTTTTTTACAGTGGGTCAAAGTTTTAATTTTTTTATCGGAGTTAGCATTATACTAACTGAAAAAAATGTTGTAAGATAATATCTGAGACATTTCTTATTGTCAGAGTTATATTGTGGAATTTTAACCCCCTATCTCCTCTCTTTAGGGTCAATTTGATCCTTTCTCGAGATAACAAAAAAAAAGTCCTTCAAAAAGTACATTTAAGGATTAAAATATTAGTCGAAAATTCTTGCCGGAAAATGTCACCAAAGATTAAAAAGTTGTAAATAAAGCTCTTTACGCTTAATTAGCAAAATTACCACTATTTTTTAAAAATATCTCCAAAAACCCAAGTTGATCCGAACAAAAATATAAAATTTAAAATAATGTTAAATTTTAACAGTTAAAGATATTACAATAAAATTAAGAAATAGATAATAGATTAAATCAATGGAATTATAATTTTTGACACTTTTTATTTTCAAATACAAAAATTCCTAAAACCGGGAAATGTGTTCCAAAAACTAAGTTTTTTTAGAAAAGACCCTATTGCGACGTTATTTAATGTGTGATAGTAAAATAACTTTGTAAGTGTTTAAATAAGATATAGGGCTGTACAAGCATGGAGCTTTTTCGAGGATTGTTGCTTTGCCTTTTAAAAATTTTTTAATCAAACCAATTTTTTTTTTAAATTGGCAAAGTTTGAATATGTCTGGAGGCGACTAGGTACACTTAAGTGAGCCAAGTTTTACTTTAAGCGCTTTTGCATTAGGTTCTCCTTTCGAATCATGTACACATTTTATATAGTCCAGAAGAAAATTTGTTTCTACAAAAATAAAACTAATGACAACTTATGATGCATGTAACTTTTTATAGGTACGATGTAACTATTAGTAAGTTGTCTTCATTGTATTCGAAATTTTATTGCAAATATAGATGATATTTAAAAAAAAATTTCGAACCTCCGTAGGCCCGGCATATTTAAAAACCAAAACTAGATCGAGCAGAATTAAGATAAATAAATATACCTAAATATCTCTTGAACTAAAAAAGATAACTTACAGGTATATGTATGTTTTCTGTAGATCTCCTTAAGGACTATTTATATTTTAAATATCAGCTCATTCGGATCCTACTTGGTTTTTTGGAGATATTTTTAAAAAAATTTGAGCCCCGAGATAGCGCGTAATTTTGCTAATTAAGCGTAAAGAGTTTATTTGCCACTTTAGTATCTTTGGTGACCCACACTGAAACATTTCGTAGAACATTTTAATGCTCAAATGTCCTTTTTGAAAGGACTTTTTTTGATTTTCTTGAAGAAAGAGTTAATTGACCCCTAAAGAAAGGAGATTGAGGGTTAAGATCTTCCACAAAAATGATCCCTATAAAATTCCACAATATAAATCTGACAATAAGAGTTCTCTCAGACATTAACTTCCCTTCGATCAAAAAACTAAAACTTTGACCCACTGTAAAAAAAATTCAGATCAGCTGGGCTATAAGTTTATTCTACAAAAATGATCTACTCGATATGCCCATACAGAATTATAACGTCGCTATTCTGTTCCAATCAAAAATTCTCAATTTGTTGGACAGTGTTATTAGATATAGACAACAAAATTTTACCATGATTCAAGGGCAGTTACGAGAGGTGGTAAAGAAATTCCGCCATGCTATCTTTTAAATTGCGTGTTTTAGTAAAGTTAGATAATGTTGAAATTTTAAGATCATAATTTAAAATAAAGTTTCCAATGATGAACATCTTTATTGTATTGTATTTATATTAACTTTTTTTTTTGTTAATTTTAAAATAAATTATTCTAGTATTTGACAATTATTGATCGAATAATTTGTTTGTTTAAACTGAAAAATTTTATTCATTCGAATACAAATTATTATTTTTCGTCGATTATTCTGGCAAACATATTATGTACTGCTAGTTAACAGTCTTCATGGAATCGCCATCTGACTTTTCCATGATTAACTCTGATAACTTTATATAGCTAATGTAAACTTTACTGAATCGTCTTGCAATTTAATCTATAGGTTTTATAAAATTTGATTAGAATATGCAAAATTCTAGATTTATGAACAGAGGAGATTTGAAGCTCGCGTGTTGAAGTATTTTCAATACAATTTTCAACATTTACAACCCATTACAAAAAGCCAATAAAAGAAAGTTAATTTATTATTTAATTTTCTGATCCAGCAATAAATAATACAAATCTACCTTAAGGGATCTGCAACCATTTAAAACATTTTTTTTTTAAAAATAATAACATACAACTATATAACAATTTAGTTGTTCATTAATCTCTCAATCACAGATCTGTAAAAATGAAAGCAATCAATAATGAAAAAACATGTTTTCTTTTTGGGAACATGAAAATAGGATCACTGAGCACGAGAAACATAAAAAAACAAAATCATTACTTTGCCAGCAATTATATACATTTCTTTAGTTTTCTTTTGATTTAGTATAGGCCACCATTTTTGTTTTAATTTTACTTTTACTTTAAGATTTTAGCGAAATTATTCCCACCAAACATCATTGCATTTCTTTAGCAATTCCAAGAATTCATCTGTTACATTCCAGCAGAAATAATTTCCTCAACAACAACGAGTTTTGAAGATGTAATAACCGTGACTTGTTGAAACAGCAAACAGCAGGACGTTGCTTCTGCTCCTTTAGTAAAACAAAAAGAATTTGCAAACTAAAAAAGAAAAACAGCAAACAACATACAACAGTTTCCACGGTAAGTTCATGTAAATTTACAACAAAAAAAAAGAAAGAGAAAAATTGGCAAATTTGTAGATGAAACAGCAAGGTTTGATTTTGGCACAGTTTACGGTGCAGCTACACCATCACCTCACAACCATTTAAGAAAACCACAATTTTCTAAGAGAAATGTTTTATTTTTTTCCGTTGATCTTTTATGTTTTTCTTTTGCTAATAAAGTGTAAATGTGACAAATTTGAAAATATTTGTGTCTTATGCTCAGGTTACCTGTAATTTTGATTTAAGTACCAGTTTTCACTTACTTATTCATTATATATTTATGTAGTTTTGTACCTGTGCTAGTTTCCTTTTGGGACTTTTGTTTTCTATTCATCAATTGTTGTTTGTAGATTGTGTTTTGTTTGCAATGCTCTAGTTTTTAAATAAAGAAGTCACAAATTTGCAAATTTGTTTTATTTTTGCCAAAATAATTTACATGACTTGTTTGTTGTTGATGTAGGCGTTTGTGTTTAAATTTAGGGCGGTAGTTTTTACTGGAAAACCACATGATACTGAATGGAACAATTGGTTAATCCATTTAAAAGTATTTGTTACCATTTATAAGATGTTTCTTTTTTATTTAAATAAATCAGTAAATTGACTTTAGTTTCTCTCTAAATTATGAGGCAACTGTTTATTCCATTGTATGTTTAAAAAAAATGGATATTACTGGTCTACATTAGGATATCGAAGTGGAATACGTAGAATGTATATGAAAGAGAGAGATGAGAAATGAGACCCGTACTTTGAGCACAAGATTTGCATTGACAACCAGCCGTCCTTTTTGGTAAAAAGTAAAAACGGAAATGTCTAAAAGACTTTAAAAAGTTCATAATCAAACTCGGAAGATCATAAGTCAATTTGTTTCTGATGTCTTATGGAATTCAAGATATACTTCCTACTTTCAATATTGTTCTGTTCTGGATTATACAGTTTCATCTGTAAGTGATCTGAATGCAGCTTAACTGTCTATGGAAATTCTGGCAATGTCGTTTTTACCATTGCCCTTTTAACATATAATATATTTGGTGTTTGGATGTTAAGTTTTCATGACGGTTTGTAGTTCAGAATTCTAGGGGTTACACCCTAGAAAAATCGAAATTTAGGGAATTTCTTTTTAAGTTTAATTTTTAAAATTACACTATTATTTCTACAGACACAAAGCATATTCGTTGCGATTTATTAACAATCGAATGATTTGATTATTTATATGAAATGATATTTTTGATAATAGCAACATAAAATCAGTTGACATTGAATAAACAACCGAATTTATGCCATCAACAACAAAAAAATTCGTTCAATAATCGGTCAGTTATCACTACCAACACTATTTTATCTGTGTGACAAAAACAGAATAATGTTTATTAAAATCTTGAAAATTACCCCCTGTCTATACCTGATAAATTTGTATCATGATAAACGTCAAAATGGTTGTCAAGATACAAAATTATCAGGTATAGTCCCCATTTATTAGTATTACTGCTTCGTTATGACAAAATTGTTAGTGCTTTTGCTCAGACAACTTTGTCTTGACAACAAACGTCATTAATTGTTATGATAAATATTTGTCAAGTATAGACATCTTCTACACCATTTCCAATTGCATTTCAGATATTGTCAAAAAAAAATTATTCACACTATTCCAGCCAAAACTTGTCCTTGGTTCAACAAATTATTAGTTTTTTTAATCACGTTAGCTTTTAAAAATATGGCAGATATTATCTTTTCTCACACAATCATCAATTGTTATTTCGGCCAAACTGGTCACCGAAAAAAAAAGTACGAGAAAAAATATTTAAAACTTTTCAAAAAATCCGATATGGACTTTCAAAAAAATAACAAAATATCTGAAGGTTCATCGTCACACTATTTACAAAGCTATTAAACAGTATAAGGAAGACCTGAACATTGAAAGGAAAGAAGGCAAAATATATCGAAGAACTCTTTCAAAGAGCACCGAACACTTCTAAGAGAAAAGCGGCTCGTAAAGTTAAATGCTCTGATTATTTTGTGCGCAGATCGCAATGCGGTAAAGAACTTAGAAGCAAACAAATACAACTGTTGAGTGATAGATGGTGAAACTTATATACGTACAGACTTTTCCCAACTGCTGGGTCAAGATTTTTATGTAGCTGGTGGACGAGGTAATGTTCAAGAACAATACCGTACAAATAAACAACCAAAATTCCCCAAGAAGTTTCTTGTGTGGCAAGCTATTTGCAATTGTGGCAAAACAAGCCAATCATTTGTGACATTGGGCACAATAGACCCAGAAATATATTTAACGGAGTGTCTACTAAAACGGCGATAACCTTTATTAAAACAGCACAGAGTGCCTTCATATTTCTGCCTCGATTTGGCATCATACCAGTATAGAAAAAAGTGTTATTCAAACAATAATGTCAATTTTGTACAACGGGTGGCAAATTCATTCAACTGTTCAGAACTACAGCCTGTGGATAAGTATTAGGTTCTTGTAAAAAAATTAAAGAACATTGGAAAGGTATCCCAAGACATGTAATCTATATATATAAAAGAGTAACGACTGAGAGTAAGACTGATTCATCATCGCACAGCCCAAACGGCTGAAGCTAAAATCACGAAATTTTAACTGTGGGTTCCTCCCTCCCCAAAACGATCCGATAAGAAGGGATTTTTGGAAATTCGAACGTTTAGGGGGTAAAAAAGGGTAAAAACGGGTAAATTCGGTAACCTTATATCTTCAAAACTAATAAAGATACAAAAAAACTTAAAATAGCATGTTACTCCATTTATAAAATAAGCTGACAGGTGTTTCGTACTTTTTGGAAATTCGAAACTTTTAGGGGAGAAAACGGGTAAAAACTGTATTTTGGTACTTTTTTTGCACCCTATGTATCTTTTAAACCAATAAACATAGAAACAAATTTTAAATCGTATTCTTTAATTAACAAAAAATAAAAAATATAAGTTTGGTACTTTTTGGAAATTCGAACCTTTAAGGGATAAAAATTGTGTTTATTTTTGGTACTTTTTCATAAAATATGTTTTTCTATAATTTGACATAGACATACGAATATTTTATTATGAGCTCCCACCACGTTACAGAAATTTATTTGAATGAAATTGTACCACCTCAATGGGGATAAAAAAGGTACCAAAAAGGGGATAAAATCGGGAAAATACATTATATTTGAAATTATTAAGCCAATTTTGATAATTTTTTTAACGTTGGTTCCTGGATTCATACAAAAATTAACTAACAGGGTATTATTTGGAACTCGAGTGCCAAGGTGTATATTGGGCCAAATCCGGGTAAACAGTTTGGTACTTTTTTTAAAACATATTTATTCTTGGGCACATTAACACAGATTTTAATATTTTGATACATGCCTGTAGCATAAACAATTTTGGCAAAATGGAATATTTTTAAATTTCAAACTTGAGGGGTGTTCAAGTAAGAAAAGGGAAATTGGTACTTTTCTCCTAATGGTACTTTTTTAACATTTTAAATTATTTCAGTTATCGACATTAAAGTTAGCTGATATGTATTTGAGTTAAGTTAGTGTTAAGAATAGGGGATAATATTTATGTACCAAAATGTGTGAACTGTACTATAGGTACTTTTTTGTTCTTCTAATGGTACTTTTTTGAAATTTCTATAATAATGGACTTAAAAACATGAAATTAAACATATATGGTCATAAGTGAGTGAGAATTCTAGGGGGAGACTTTTTGGTACTTTTTCTTTATTGGAATGGTACTTTTTGTAATTTCTTCACCAATGAACCTAGAAACATGAAATAAAGCTTATATATAAACCGAGTGAGTGGGAAACCACAAGTGTGGGTTTTTTGGTACTTTTTCTATATTCTAATGGTACTTTTTTGAATTTTCTATAACTATGGACTTAGAAACATGAAATTAAGCATACATGGTCCTAAGTAAGTGATAATTCTAGGGGGAGACTTTTTGGTACTTTTTCTTTATTCGATTGGTACTTTTTGTAATTTCTTCACCAATGAACCTAGAAACATGAAATAAAGCTTATATGGAACCGAGTGAGCGGGAAACCACAAGTGTGGGCTTTTTGGTACTTTTTCTATATTCTAATGGTACTTTTTTGAATTTTCTTTAACAATGGACTTAGAGACATGAAATTAAGCATATATGGTCCTAAGTGAGTGAGAATTCTAGGGGGAGACTTTTTGGTACTTTTTGTTTATTCTAATAGTACTTTTTGAATTTTCTATAATATAATGGACCTAGAAATATGAAATTAAGCGTATATGGTCCTAAGTGATTGAAAATTCAAGCGGATACTTCATGGTACTTTTTGTTTATTCTAATGATACTTTTTTTTAATTTTCTATAGCAATGGACTTTAAAACATGAAATTAAGCATACATGGTCCTAAGTGAGTTAGAATTCTAGGGGGCGACTTTTTGGTACTTTTTCTTTATTCGAATGGTACTTTTTGTAATTTCTTCACCAATGAACCTAGAATCATGAAATAAAGCTTATATGAACCTGAGTGACTGGAAAACCACAAGTGTATACTTTTTAGTACTTTTTCTATATTATAATGGTACTTTTTTGAATTTTCTATAACAATGGACTTAGAAACACGAAATTAAACATATATGGTAAGTGAGTGAGAAGTCTAGGGGGAGGCTTTTTGGTACTTATTCTTTATTGGAATGGTACTTTTTGTAATTTCTTCACCAATGAACCTAGAAACATTAAGGCCCTAATTTTGTAAAATACGTCACCAAAGTGATATTTATGTGCAAAGCAAAAACAACAATTCACACATTTCAAAAATTTGTTTTTGTTTTATGTACAAATTGTGAACCAAACAAACGCACAAAAATTCAAGCGTTGATTTGCCTTTCATAATTTGAAAATTGTGTACACAAAACAAAAACAAATTTTTAAAATGTGTGAAATGTTGTTTTTGCTTTGCATATAAACATCACTTTGGTGACGTGATTTACAAAATTAGGGCCTAAATAACGGTTATACGGACCCGAGTGGGTGGGCAACTACAAGTGGGTGCTTTTTGGTACTTTTTCTATATTCTAATGGTACTTTTTGAATTTTCTATAATATAATGGACCTAGAAATATGAAATTAAGCGTATATGGTCCTAAGTGATTGAAAATTCAAGCGGATACCTCATGGTACCTTTTGTTTATTCTAATGGTACTTTTTTTTAATTTTCTATAGCAATGGACTTAAAAACATGAAATTAAGCATACATGGTCCTAAGTGAGTTAGAATTCTAGGGGAGACTTTTTGGTACTATTTCTTTATTGGAATGGTACTTTTTGTAATTTCTTCACCAATGAACCTAAAGCCATGATATTAAGCTTATATGGACCCGAGTGAGTGGGAAACCACAAGTGGTGGATTTTTGGTACTTTTTATATATTCTAATGGTACTTTTTTGAATTTCCTATAATAATGGACCTAGAGTTTCTAAAAAATCGAAGAATTTCAAAACCGCGGTTCGGTTTTAAAAAATTAAAAACCGATCGGGTTCGGTTTTGTGATAATTTATTAAATCGTAAGTATTATAGAAACAAAATTAGTTGATAATATAGGATATGATATACAAATCTAAAATTCAAACTTGACGGGTTATGGTTTAGTGAATGCGAATTTAAAAGTGATAATCAATGGTACTATTTCCTTATTGCAATGGTACTTTTTGAATATTTTATAATAATAAACCTAAAAATTTAAAATTAGGAACACATTTTGCATTTTCTATAATAATGGACCCAGAAATATGAAATTAGACATTTTCAATTAGATTCACAAAGTGAGACTTGACTATTTACTATTTCTTTCTTCTAATTGGGGTGGCGAAGCGCACCGGGTCAGCTAGTTATATATATAAAAGGCCTTATTCATAAGACTATACAACAAAGTGAAAGTTTTATCCAACATTACAAAGTCCGACCAATAAATTTTGATAGAGGAGACAAAAAAAATAGACACGGTATCGGCGTTTTGAAAGTTTACATCTGAATTTCATTTGAGGGGGGGTTAAAGTTTTGCAACTCTAGCACATTCTTATTGTTAATCGGCATAAGAAACCATGTGATCCTTACATTTTAGGTATAAAATGTGTTCAGCAAATTTATGTAAAATATTACGGAGAAAAGTTTTGTAGAATATATTAACCCTCTAAATCCTCAAGGCATGGGTCTTTTTTGTCCTTCTTTTAAAAACGAGCAAAAAACACCATTAAAACAGGGATTTAAGGGATTAAAATGTTCCGCAAAAATATTGTCCATGAAATTTACTACCAAAACGGAAAATTCAACCAGAAAGTCAGAAATAAGAATAGATAATTTCGCATTTATTAAGAATTTTATTTTAAGGTACCCCAAAAATTTAGCACGAAAAAAAATATATTAATTACATTTTTTTCATTATTTATTCATTAATTACATTTATTTCAACTATAAGCGTTCTTCAATGGGTGCGCATGTCTGATGAAATTGTTCACCATGCTCATCAGATTCTGTTGACAACTGCTTCTCAAAGTAATCCATATGGGAATTTAAAAAATAAATTTTTGTTGAATTTTAGTCAAAACTTTCAACAGACATGCGCACCCAATGAAGAACGCTATAAATTCAAAGCATTCATTCGCTTGTCGAAATTTTTCCCTTTCGAACCTTTTCCCATCTTATTTGCAACATATGGATTCCGAGCCAATACTGTTCCAAAGTGAAGCGTATCCCAGAGAGATACGAGGTCTGGACTATAATGTGGTTGAAGCAAAACTTCCCATTTTAGGTGGCCCAATATGTTTCTAATTATTTTGTGAAGGGTCCCGATAACCCGATCCTGGTATGGATATTATAGCCAAAAAACTAAAAATTCCCATTTTTGGAATTTTTCAACACTTTTCTGGGAATTGCGGGATTGCTGATAATAAATTTTAAAATTCGATTTTATTTTTCCATTTTAAATAGATAAATCTACATAACTTTGAAATTTCATTAAAAATTATTTATAAATAAAAATTGTAAAATTTGTGTTTTGTCGCTTACGATAATTTGGCGCTAAGGGCCAAAATTAAAAACATAAACCGCATTCAAAAGATACGCCATTTATTGCAAATACCCCAATCTAATTGTATTTCAGAAATTTTCATTTGTTTAGATATTTCTAAACAAAGTATAACAAGTAGTCCAACTCTTTGACAACATTACCTAACTCTATACATGTGTTAGTAAAAAAGTACCTAACTCTAAACATGTGTGAGTAACAAAATTACACATGTGTGAGTAACAAAATTACACATGTGTTGGTGACTTTTAAATTTTCTACAGGCAACAGAGTTTTTCAAAATTTAAGGACCACTTCCGAAAATCAATTAAACGAGCATAAATCTCTTAAAAATGTTGATATCAAAATAAACTGCAACAGAAATAAGTTTCATATAGAAAGTAATCACGAGAGCTACAATAATTTCATGGTAATCGGTCATAGCTCTCATATAAGGCCCAATTCCGAAAATGACTTAGATGATCTGAGGTTGTGAGAATTAGAAATAAGAGAATTAAAAAAACCCCTACACCACCATAGTGGGGAGGGTATTATGCGTTTGTGCAGATGTTTGTAACGCCCAAAAATGTTAGTCTAACACCCACCTTAAAGTATACCGATCGACTTAGAATCACTTTCTGAGTCGATTAAGCGATGTCCGTCCGTTCGTCCGTCTGGTCGGCTGGCTGGCTGTCCATATAAACTTTGTGCGCAGAGTACAGGTCGCAATTTTGAAGATATTTCGATCAAATTTGGTACATATTATTTTTTCGGCTCAAGGACCAAGTCTATTGAAACTGGTTGAAATCGGTCTATTATTTCACCTAGCCCCCATACAAATGTCCTCCCGAAATTGGACTTTATCGGTCATAAATGTTTAATTTATATATGTATCTCTACAAATTCCGCTCCAAATAAGTTTTATATACACAAAATTCATGTCACCAAATTCTGTTACGATCGGTCCATAATTAGTCATAGCTCCCATATAGACCCGCTTCCGAAAATCACTTTAACATGCATAAATCGCTTAAAAATGTTGGTAAACACACAAAATTCAACATAGTTAACTTTAATATAGACATAAATCACACGACCTAATTTTATGGTGATCGGTCCATAATTGGTCATAGCCCCCATATAACCCCACTTCCGAAAATCACTCAAAAATATAAATTATTGAAATTTTAAAGAAACATTTTTTTTGCTCTTTTACTTAGTGTAGGGTATTATATGGTCGGGCTTGACCGACCATACTTTCTTACTTGTTTATTTATACAGACAATGAATAGTATCATTTAGGACATTATTTCTAAGTATTTTCTACCAATTATGGGATGATTATATTAGTTTCATCTACGATTTTTATTTTCTTAAAAAAAATCTATATACGAAAGTAAATTAATTCATTAACCCAGTAAACAAACAAAAATGTTTATATTTCCATAATAAATCATTCTTTAAATTAAGCTTACAATTCGAAAAGAAAACATCTCTCTAAATTAAAGTTGCATTAAAATTTGTTCAAAAATAGTTTCCTTGATTATCATATTTTACATACCGATGCAATCAGCATTTCTAACTCTTAAAAAAGTTAATCTCTTCTTAACCATACAGTTTCTAATAAAATATTTATAATTTAATTTATCAAATTTAGCCTCTGGTCGAATGGACAAACATAATTTATAATCAAATTGTTTTGGGTGTCTAGCAAAAGAATTCCGGTAATAGTTTTCTATGTGTTTTCTATGTTTTTTTTTTTTTTGTAATTTCTTCACAACATTTTTGTAAAGCCATTACCAAAGACAGCCAGCCGGCAGTTGTTTAATAATGTCTTCAACCGAAAACAAAACTTAGTTGGGAGTTTAAGTGCAACTAAAAATGTGTGTTTGTTGCAAACAGTATTTGAGAAAAACGAGTGACTGACGGAGTGAGTGTAAAAGTATGTTGGCAGAATGACTATAAATATGCAATATTGCTACAAAATGAGAAAAAACAGCATGTGGTAGCTTTTGAGATTTTAGTTGAATTGACTTTAGTGACACATAGAAGTCACATAAATGAAGTTTTACTGGTTTCCAAGAGTTGGTTATTGTGTGTGCTATTTTCATTTGCTGCTCTTCGCCTCTTGATTTTAATATTGTGGCACTATTTTTTTATTTTACAACTTGCCATAATGTTGCTATTACTTTATACTATTGGTGCTAGTAGTTGCTGTTGTTGCTGGTGGTAGTGGTTGCAACCAACCAAACAATTCTTTAGTTAGTTAAATTTAGCTATGGGTTAGTAAGACACTAATTCAGTCAGTCAGTTGACTAAAACGTCATTGTGTTTTCTTATCCGTATACAAAACAAAACAAAAAAATACTTAAAACCACTTTTCCTACCAACAAATGCACATTCATTCATCCGTCCATACATGCAACAACATCTAACCATGGTTGACAACGACACTGACAATAGCAACAAAATCTTAATTACAACATGCTTGTTTTAACTAGTGTTTGACATTTGTTGTTGTGTGTTTTTGTTTGTCAACTCTAAAAGGAAGACTAAAAAAACGTAAAAAATACAAAAAGAAAATGACAACAAATAAATCAAACATTAACAGCAACAAGTTCATCATTATATCTACAACAACATTGACTCCCATCTACTAAGTTGTTGCACATTGAAACAAGCTTTACCACAATAGAGGGTAAATATAACTGAAATTTATTAGCAGCAACACAAGTTCATTACAGAAAGTAAATCATTAACAAATAATTAAGAAAATTAATGTTGCCGTAAAGACCGACATTAATTTAGGCCCTACTTATTATATTATCGTTAAAAAACGAATAAAGAATATACTTTTCAATTTTGTTTTTAACAAAATGTACTTTTTTTCTTTATTTTTTAACAAAAGGTTCTCTTTCCGATATTAAAATGGTTTTATATCCAGGTTCATGCAAAAACTCATTTTCCCAAAAATTTTAAATGTGCGAAAAAGTATCTTTTGTTCTGCGGCTCCTCATAGTATGTCAATGACAAAAAAATACTCTCTTTTCACACATATGTGTGATACATTAAGGAGAATCCATATCAAAACATACAGAAAACTGCTATTTTCGGATTTGACATCTTCGATTTAATGAATTTTACAACACATATTACTGTTCCAAATGGTTCCTCAAATCTATGACTAGTTCATCGGAGAACCTTTCCATTTCAAAAATTGTTAACCAGTTAGTTTTTTATTATGACAAATACTGCACAGTGGTTTAGAAACATTTTTTTTTGGAAATAATTCGGTATCTCGGGAACTATAGGAGATATTGTTATGAAATTCCTAGCGGTTGGTCACCTCTGGTCTCAATTTTTTTTTTTTAAAAAAACGTCAAAAATACATTTATTATCCTAATGATCGGTTAAAGATATCATAACTAAAGTTGGAACTAATATAGGCTTAAATATCATTAAATCTACAGGGTCGTGTTCGGTTTTAATCGAAATCGAAACCGCGGTTTTTCAAGGCCTAAAACAGGAACCGAAACCGACAATTATTCGTCGGTTTTTATTTTTAATTTATTTTCAGTAGAAAAATTAAAAATTTAGAAATGAAAAACAAACTTTTTCATCCAAGTATTTCCTGACAATTAAAATTCAAATGACTGTTTATTTGACCTGGTGCAGTTCGCCACCCCAATTAAAAGAAACAAATAGTACTAAGTATTAAGTCTCCCTTTGTGAATTAATAATAATTCAGGATAACATGTCTCTAGTTTCAATTATATTGGTTCATTGTAATGTGGATTCTAGCTCATTCGAAACGTATTATTAGAATTAAAAAAGTACCATATATGGTACTAAATGTGGGTCTTTATATAAAGACCCACATTTTGTATTCCCACTCAGCTTCATGAATGCCTAATTTAATATTTAATATAAATAATAATAAAAAAAAAGTTTGAAATCAAAGTACTTTCCGATTATAGGTTCAATATTATAGAAAATTCAAAAAGTACCATTATGAAGAACGAAAAAGTACTTCTTAAGTTTGGTTTAGTTCTCCTTTTATTGATTATTTCTTTACTGAGAAGCATATAAGCTAACTAATTTAATATATTAATAAAGTACCATTAAAAGAAAATGTACCAATTTCCCTTTATCATCTTGAACATACATCACGTTTGGATTTTAAATTTGTTTGCTTTTCCTATATTATCAACAGATTTTGTTTCTATAACACATGATATTCAATAAATTATCACAAAACCGACTGAAACAGATCGGTTTTCAAGTTTTTAAAACCGAAACCGCGGTTTAGAAAATCTTCGGTTTTTTGAAAACTCTAATTAAATCAATGGTATTAGAATTTTTGAAATTTTTTGTTTTTATATACCAAAATTCCTTAAACGGGGAAAATGTGTTCCAAAAACTGAGTTTTTTTTAGAAAAGTGCCTACTGTCACGTTATTTACCGGGCTCTGCAAGTATTTAAAAAACATATATGGAGCCTTTTGGTCGATCGGTCCTTTGTCTTTTTAGAATTTTGTACTCAATCCGATTTTTTTTTTAAATTGGACAAGTTTGGATAGTTCTAGGGGTGTTATGTCCGCTTAAGTGTGCCATATTTTATTATACACGCTTTTGCATTAATTTATCTTTCCGGATTATGTAAAAATTGTATATAGTCTCAAACAAAATGTTTTTCCCAAAAAAGAAAAAATATATGGGCTTTTTTGGGAAAAAACGCAAAAAATTGCGTTCCAACTTTTATTGTAATTTTATCGCCAATATAACTGATATTTTAAAAATAAATTTCGACCCTCTGTAGGCCCGCTATATCTAAAAAACCATAAACATATCGAGCACAATTAATAAAAATAAATCAATAAACCTGAATATCTCTTCAACTAATAGAGATAACCTACAAATATAAGCGTAGTTTTTGTTAATCTTCTCAAGGACTATTTATATTTAAAACTTCAGCTCATTAGGATTATAAATGGATTTTTGACGTTTTTTTTTTAAAAATTAAGATCCGAGGTAACCATTAACTCAAAAACACCTCAGCTCGAACCATGTGAAATTTCATAACAATTTCTCACATAGTTCCCGAGATACCAAATTATTTACAGAAAAGTTGAGTAACAAAAACATTTTTATATTTACAAAATCGGTATTTAATATGACAATTGATTGGTCGTAACTTTTTTTAGGTGGAGGGTATTTAAGATTCGGCACAGCCATATACAGTATATATCTATTATTTTCGGGTTCTGTGAGACCTAACTATCAATGAGTTATTAAAGTTATTAAATGAACTATTTTTCTGGTTAGCAATGTAATAGAATTTTTCCTAACTAAGTCATTTGAAAATTCAAATTATTATTCTTGGTTACATACTAAACCAAATATTTTAAATACCAGTCTTATAAGTAGTAAGTATTCAAGATAGTTGGAAATGATATTAACTAAAATAAATAACTGGCACAACTACAACAATAATGACAATTGTCTTAACTATCCGCTCATTTAATAACCAGTACTTGCCCTCAAACTTTACATTTTATTTTTAATGTTCATTTACAATATTATTATTATTAATAATAATGAGTTTCCACTAGAAATGATTTTTCAACTAAGACCTCCTTTACTTTTAACAGCTACTAACTACTTTGTGTATCTGTACGAGTAGTGAGTTCTCATTCTTACATTTTGGGTGATTCCAATGAAACCAGTCTTCATCACAAACTCAAACTCAATTACAAACATATAAAAATATGTAGATATTTTCGGGCTTTGAAAATGCCTGTATTTTTGTTTGGTGGTGGTAAGTGAACATCATAAAACTATAGTGCGTGTTCTTCCAGTAGCAAGTAGCAGGCAGCCCAGCCCGGTAAGTACTTTTGGTATTTGTGTTGAAGCCAGTAAGTAAGCAAGTAGTTTGTGGCTTCCACCTACTTTTTTTTCGGTTGTAATACTTTTGTTGATTTTGTTTTACTTATACATACATTTGAAGTTTTATTTTTAGTACATTTTTTGTGTTTTTGTTTTTGGCATATTAATTTATTCTAGTATGCAGATGTCGTTGTTTGGCTTTATGGTTAATACACTTTTTTATGACGTTAAAAATTGTTCTACTTTTATTTTGTTGTAGTCGTCGCAAGTATGTACATTGTACATAGTTGTAGTAAATTTTCTTGTTTTAAATACATTTTGTTGTTGGCCTAAAACAAGAAGCAGTTATCATTATTATTATTACCATTTCTACCATTTTTTTCTCTCTATTACGAGTACTTACCCCCTGCCAAAAAAAAGAAACAGATCTAAAAATTGTATTTAAGATTTTGTTTGGTAGACATACTCACGTATTATATTCATACTTATAGAAATAAATATCTTCAAACATTCATACATATGTTCATTCATATATTAGGTAGTTTGTCATGCTTTAGCTGTTATAATTATAGAGATATATACGTTAATGTTTTAATATCAAGTACTTGAAGTTTTATTTATTATAATTACAGTTAGAATTTAAACTTTATGAGTTGCTTTTCGGTTTTTTAAGACCCAAAAAACTTTCATTTTTCTTTCTACTTTATGATTTTTTAAATACGAGTATATAGAACATCAGATTTGTTTACAAATCGATGATTAGGGAAATTTAGTTTTGTTTCGTAAGTCTTTTGTTTTGTAGGTTTTCTTACATATTCAAAATAAAAACTTGTTGTCTAAAATAAATACATACATACATTTAAGTCTTATTAGCAATTAGAGCATGTTCTATTTTTATTTGACATACACATAGAGTTTTATGTGCTTCGAATATACATATGTCACAAAACATATCAAAACGTTATTAAAATCATCATTTCTTCCTGTTTTTTCTCGCAATTTTCTAATACATATTTTTGTGATTGTAGGTAGCTGCAATACATATTCTATAGCTAGAACAAAGGATATAAAATGTACTAAAAAAAAAAATAAAAAAATTTTTTCCGATCAACTTCTGAGTCGATTTAACGATGTACTTCCATTTGACCGTCTGGCTGCTTTTTCATGTAAATTTCACGCAACCAAGTTTCATGGCGAGACCGATCGCACATACATTTATGTGAAAATGAGCGCATTCACTTAATTCTGAATAAATTCCAAATAAATTCATCGATTTTTATGATTGATATCTCATTTTGTTCCTATTACATGTGGATTTGTAATAAAGAAATAAATCTGAACAATTTCTGCCGTTTAAAATTTTTCATGATTTTTTTTTTAAATTTTAGAATTAAAAGTGTTTGCCATGTTAGTACTTAGGTAGCCATGATGCATCAAATCTATATAGTGGCCTTTTTTTGCTGTTGACCTGTGCAATTGGTTGTAGCTCCAATACTTCCAACAATCACTTTAACGTGAACAAATCTCATAAAAATGTTTGTATCCAACTAAAATTTAACAGAAAGGAGTTTCATATAGAAATAAATTGAACATAGCTCTCATATAGGGCCAACTCCCGAAAATAAAATGTTGGTATCCAAATAAAATTTTGCCAAATCTTATCGAAATTTCTTCAGAATTGCCACTTGTACTTTGCGCACAAGTTTACATGGACAGCCAGTCGGACGGACGGATATAGTTAAATTAGCGCTTCTGGGTGATAGACCAATATTTTTGGGCGTTACAAACATCAGCACCAACGCATAATGCCCTCCCCTGAAAAATCAAAGGTTTTCAAGAAGTCGAACTTGTATAAAAAAGTACCATTATGGACCTTATCCCTTGATACTAACATATCTCGGAAATTACATTTAAACTCGGAAATTCCAAATCTGTTTATTAACAAATAACATGTTCTTTGTTAAATTTTGTGTGAATTAATTGGTTTTAAAATTTTTTTAAAATAAATTTTGACACTTTTTTCTTCTCATTAATTGATAAACATAAAACTTATCTGTCAAAGTGATATTTGAAAGTACTTTTTGAAGCTTATTCACATAGAACTGCGACTTAAGAAAACACCGACTTAAGAAAAAACTTAGAATCACTTTCTGAGTCGATTAAGCGATGTCCGTCCGTCCGTCTGGTCGGCTGGCTGGCTGGCTGGCTGTCCATGTAAACCTTGTGCGCAGAGTACAGGTCGCAATTTTGAAGATATTTCGATCAAATTTGGTACATATTATTTTTTCGGCCCAAGAACCAAGCCTATTGAAACTGGCTGAAATCGGTCCACTATTTCACCTAGCCCCCATACAAATGTCCTCCCGAAATTGGACTTTATCGGTCATAAATGTTTAATTTATAAATGTATCTCCACAAATTAAGCTCCAAATAAGTTTTATATACACAGAATTCATGTCACCAAATTTTGTTACGATCGGTCCATAATTAGTCATAGCTCCCATATAGACCCGCTTCCGATAATCACTTTAACGTGCATAAATCGCTTAAAAATTTTGGTAAACACACAAAATTCAACATAGTTAACTTTAATATAGACATAAATCACACGACCTAATTTCATGGTGATCGGTCCATAATTGGTCATAGCCCCCATATAACCCCACTTCCGAAAATCACTCAAAAATATAAATTATTGAAATTTTAAAAGAAAATTTTTTTTTGCTCTTTTACTTAGTGTAGGGTATTATATGTTTTTTTTTAAATAAACATATTTTCTAACATTTATATCATTATATTTTTATTATTATAAAATATTCGGACCAAATTTCTTATTTTTAGTTCCATTAGTTTCGGTCATATCATGTTATTAACAGCGGATGTTCGCTGTGAATCTTTGTCCAAATATGTTGTACCGATTTTTCCAAACATTTTTAACAAACTAGAAATATTAATAATAAATTTCATACCCTTAGAGGTCCTTTTGTTTTGGCTCTATCGCAAAAAATTCAAGTATTTGTCTTAAATAGCTGGCCACCACTGTACATCGTAATTATTGTTCTCAAGATATTTAATAATAACTGTTTACTTTGTATGGGAGGTGACTCATCCCCTGTACCAATCGCTCTCATTTTTTGTTAAACTTCATGCAGTGATACGATAGTGATTCATATAAAGTTTGAAGACTAACACAATTATAGTTCCAGAGATATTGGAAAATAACTAACTTTGTATAATAGCTGCACGCCCAGTAATACAATCACGCCCATTTTCATGATAAGAAAATAATTTGTACAAAGATTAAATTCTTTTACGATTCAGATATTCGAAATTAAGGATTTACATTGTATGGGAGGTGCCACGCCCACTCCCGTTTCCAACAAAACTATGTACAATAATAAGGGAGATATTCGGGCGAAATTTTACCATGCCCACTTGAAATTTCAAAATAAAACCTATCCTATTGTTCCTTCCATACATTAAATCGGTCCAGTGATTTAGGATCCTATAAGTCACAGATAAACAGACAGCAAATAACAGATTCCTCTCAAAAATACAGAAAGCTGTAATATTCTTAATTTACAAATTTCAAAATAGCCGTATAATAAGCGGTATAACTCTTTAAATAAAGATTAAAAACGCATTTAAAGAAGAAAAAAAAAATAAATTATGATGAACTTAACATCATTCTGTCTTGTCTTTCTTTAGCCAGGATTAATGTAGACCTCGACCCATATCGCAACTATAACAAATTAATTTGGTGTATCTTATGGCAGCTTAATTTGTCTTACCAGTTTCAACATTATTTTCTCATTTAATAGTTTATTATTAATACATATTTATTTATTTATGTATTTGTACGTTTGTTCGTTTTATTTGTTGTAATGTCAGTTTAAAAAAGTCATCCAAACACTCTTTACACTTATCATAAAATGTGTGTGCCCCATATCTGTCATGTTAATATTTGCAACAAACTACGTATTGTATGTAAGTACGAGTATGTATGTATTTTATTTGTACGTATCCAAAGAGTACTTGTATAGATCAATGGCAATATATTCTTTATGTTCTTAAATATAAATTTACCCGCAGTATTTTTTTTTTTTAAATTTACGTTTTGTACTCGTATTTATGAAGCATGTTGTATTTATGTATATAAGTGAGTGTTTTCCTATCATCTTTCTTGCCAATAAATTTAGGTCATTTTCTTAACCAACACCGCAGAGGAACCCAGCACAGCACACCACAGAACAGCACACACTCTGTGCAAAGTCATCCATTCATTCTACCAACCAATTTGGGGCATCCCTCTTCTTTTAAGTCTTTTTTTTATTTATTTTTTTTTTAATTTTATAATCTCATTTACTACTCATATTCGTTCATATAAATGAAGATTATGTTGTTAATTACACATACACTAACTCATTTATTTGTTTATTTAAATATCCACCATAAAATTTTACCCATAGCTACGAGGGTCGTAATATTAAGCGCCAATTAAAAGAGTTTTGTGTAGTTTTTCAAAATGTTACCAACAGTTTTCAAATACCTCTATTAGTGAAAAACAGAATTATAATAACCGTCTATACCTTAGTGCTCATATTTCAGATAGTACCCTGTATATGGCCAATTTTAAGCCAAATTTAAGATTTGTCTAAACAAATTCTAAAAACTGTTAATCGGTTAACCGATAAATTTTGGTCGGTTAACTGTTCGAATAATTAAAAATCTTCAAATAATAAATAAACCGAATAATTCGTGTTGATTAACCGATTAACCAAATTTCTGAGTATGAACTTAAAGTTGAAATATACCATGCCATTAATCATGTACGTAAGTGCTGTAAACATTTATATAAATAAATCAAATGAAAAACATAAACAAGTACAGGCTCAAGAAAATAAAGGATACGCCTTATACATAATGTAAAACATCGATGGTCGTCCTTGTCCAATATGATAGGCAATTTCCTTCGCATATACAAATGCATTATCCTTGCTCTAACTGATTTTGGTTAGAATCCTTTTACAAATTCGGAAATACAAGTTTGGGAAAACTTACCTAAACCTTAAAGTCGTTGGACGAGGCTTTAAACAAGCTTAGTAAGCATTCTGCTACTTTAATTGAATTTGAGGGAATAATAAAATCTTTAATAACACAGGTCAACAGCAAAAAAAGGCTTTACTAACCACTATATAGATTTGATGCATCATGGTTACAGAAGTACTAAAGTGGTAAAACTTTTTACTGCTGAAAAATCGGTTGATTCTTTTCGAATTTATTCACAATTAAGTGAATTCGCTCATTTTCACAAAATTTTAGTTTTTTGTTTGATATACATAAAACTGAGTAGTTAATGTTCTTCTTTCGATTGATTGAATTTTTAAAACATTTTCCCCATGCTATGTATAAATTTTTACATATACACTGGTGCATATTCTTATAAACGCACTTAATTTGTTTCTGTATTTTTGTTATATCTTTGTTGTTCTCATCCAAATGCAAAATTTAAATTTTTTAATGAGAGACAACTTAACGGTACTTTTTGAAAGTAATTAAGTTTTTTTTCTTATTCTCGTTGTTTGCCTTAATTATGCGATCAAATGTTCTTGGTGCTATTTTAAGTATAAACGCAGACGTGAAATTTGTTTTTAAAAAAGTTACCAAAAATAAAATATTATCAATTTTAATTTTTTTCAACCAAAGGTACGCTTCTAATAATAACATGTCAATTTACTTCAACTTTTTCTATTTGAATCAATAAATTTCATAACTTTTAAAGATGACCAAGGGAACTTTTTTGTCCGATCAAGAAATGATTCAAATTAAATTTTTTCACGACCAAGGTGTTCCAATAGAGAAATTGAATGTAAAATCGATCGTTCGGAAAGTGTGGAGCGAAATTTCTTGAAGAAAGTTCAAAGTTATGGAGTTCGCAAACCTACAAAGGGAAATATAAAACTAACAAGAAGACAACTTAATCTAATAAAACAAGAAGCAACCCACAACAAATTGAATTCCACACAAATAAAGAATAAATTGAATCTTCCAGTTACTTCCAAACACGTTGCACACATTTTACATAACAATGAAAACATAAAATGGAAAAAGCCGAAATGTAAACCAATGCTAAAAAAGCACCTTAAAGAAAATCGTCTAAAATTCGCAAGAAAATATATGAAATGGACAGATGAGTGGAAAAAAGTAATTTTCTCTGACGAAAAAAAATTTAATTTAGACGGTCCTGACTCATACTCATGCTATTGGCACGATTTGAGATAAAACTATGTTCGGATGTCAAAACGTAATTTCGGTGGTGGTAGTGTTATGGTTTGGGCAGCGTTTTCTGCAGTTGGCAAGTCGAAAATATGTTTTGTTCCGATAAAAATGAATAGTGCGATTTATAACGAACTGTTGGAAGATGCTTGTAGTCCGGACTTAAACCCAATGGAGAACTTGTGGGGTTACTTTGCCCGTAAAGTTTATGCAAATAATGCCCAGAATGAAAGCATAATGACTGTGACAGAGCTGAAACTAAGAATTAAACAAGTCTGTGAGGAAATTGATTCCAATCTGCTTAAAAAATTAGTGGAATCAATGCCAGGCCGTATTTTTGAAACAATCCATAACAAAGGATCATCCACACATTATTAATAATGCTATAGTGGCCCAAAAATTAAAGTGCGTTTATAGGAAAATACCCTTAAAAATGGCTGTTAATCTCGAAATTTAAGTAAAACAAGTAAGAGAGCTATATTCGGCTGTGCCGAATATACTTTAAAATACATTTTTTTAAATATTTTTAGGTAAACAAAATTTAATTTTTTTTTTAATTGTTTTTCAAAATTGTTTTTTAATTTTTTTTAAAAAAAGTTTTTTCCAAATTTTTTTTTTTAGTTTTTAAATTTTTTTTTTTGGGAAAAAAATGTATGACAAAAAAAATTTTTTTATGAAAAAAAAATTCGGGTTAAAAAATATTTTTCCCGATTTTGACCCATTGTAGGTTCAACTTACTATAGCCTTATCTACATCGTTGCAATGGACTTTGAAATATCTATCATTAGATATCCATATTGTCTATATTAATGACTTAGTAATCCAGATATAGATCAAAAATAGGTAAAAAATCGAGGTTGTCCCGGTTTTTTGCTCATATCTCGTTATTTATGGACCGATTTTGCTGATTTTAAATAGCAAACTTCTCGAAAGCATGTCTGACAGAATTATTGAAGATTTGGATCCCGAAGATATCTGGAAATTGATTTCAACAGACAGACAGACGGTCAGACAGACAGACGGTCAGACAGACAGATGGACATGGCTTAATCGACTCCGCTATCTATAAGGATCCAGAATATACATATATACTTTATAGGGTCGGAAATGAAAAATGTAGAAATTACAAACGGAATGACAAACTTATATATATTATTCTCACGAAGGTGAAGGGTATAAAAAAATAAATAAAGTACAAATGAATTTTTTTGTAAATAATTGGTCATTTCACAAGGTCTCTTGTTATGTCATATTGTCAAAATTTCCTAATATTTCACAATGGTTTTATTGCCTTTCAAGCTAAAAAATGTCCTAAAATAATACTACTTTTTATGCTATGTTTATTATGTTATCGTAACCAACCAGCAGAGACCTGCGCCGAATGCCTAAGAGTTCGTTAAGCCGATATATTTGGACATTATGACAATATGACTGATAAGAGACCTTGTGAATTTACCAAATATTTTAAGTGAAGTCTTAACTAATTTAATAAACAAATTTGTAGCCCCCTAAATATGTTCATGTTTAATTTTTACAATCTTTTTAAAAAAAAAGTAGTGTGCGTTTATAAGAATATGCACCAGTGTATATTGCGTTTCAATCGGAAATAGCTTTTTTTTTTGTTTTAAAAAAATCACGAAAAATCGAAATCGGCAAAAATTGTTGGGATTTATTACTTTATCGCAAAGCCACATGTAATAGGAACAAAATGATTATTTTTCGATATCGTTATTTTTTTGACGCATACCCGCTGAAAACTTTCGTGTTGTCCTAAAATAAGGGCAGCCCGTGCCGACTTACGATTTACTTTTGAGGTGCATTTACAAGGGGAAAAAATGCATTTTTTTCAGTTTCAAAACTCCATTTTTAAAAATTTTTTAAACAAATTTCTGAATTTTTTGATAATCTCATTTGGTATTTATTGAGAATATAATAGGGAATAAAAATATGAAAATATCTCCCATAGTTTTTCCGTACCTGCGATTTAAATTTGGTAATTTCGGGAAAAACAAATTATTTGGCAATATTTTGGCGAATGAGCTCAATTTTCTTACTGTTATGAATTTTATAGACCAGATAATTCTAAATATACTCTGAAAGTTGTACTAAAATTGGAAAACGTTAAAACATAAATCGTGATGGCCAAAGGTCAAAATTTTTCAATATTTTGGATTTCTAATGGAATGATAGCGAAATGTAATATATTTTTGGGCCAAATATAACATGAAGTCTAGTATTTATAATAACAGCACAAAAATGGAAATTAAGCCTTAAATTAAAATAACAATCAACTTTTAAAATCACGAAAAATACAGTCAATGTGAATGGTGATAATTATGTTTCAATATTAATGTAGCGAAATGCTACGTGAAGAATACAGGAAATATTTAAATACCTAAATGACCTTGATTTTCATACGATTTATATTTTAAATGTTTGCAACTTAACATACAACTCTCGCATATAACTCCTTATAATCGTATAAGCGTATATTCTTTATGATTTAATTTTTATTTGGTTCATTTATTAAATACTCGAACTTGTATTTCACAGAAGTCATTTGTTTTCATTACTCAATTGATTATTTTTTGTTTACGATTTGTAGTTCAAATTTCAGGTTTAAAACGTCGTTGTAGTTTAATTTGTATTAGAGTATTTTCATTTGTATTTATGAGTACGTGGATAATTAATATTTATTTGTTTTTATTTTCTCAGCTTTTCTTTTTACTTTATTTGTTTTTTTTTACATTTGCAGTTTTTGTTGTTCTTATTCTTTAAAAATGATTTATGCATCCTGTGGATAGTAGAATTATTTTTAGTGGTATTTTATCAACAGTTAAAATAATATTGGAGCTATTAATTCATTGTAAAAAACAAAATATACAATATTTTATTGCGGAAATTATAAGGGTCCTCATGTAAACGCTTAAAAGCCTCGCAAACTGTGCAATCTGTGCATTTTTACACTCTCGCAAATGAAATGTCAAAAAATGTATGGAAATTCGTTTGCACAACTCCGATAAGTTTGCGCGACAATTTAGACTCGCAAACTTGAATTTATTGTGCATTTGATGAATCAGCTGCTTTTGTTTACTTTTATTTATAAGAAATAAAAATCAAATAAAATATAAAAATTTTGTGCATGTTAAAATTGTGTAACTTTGGAACAGAATGATTGTATTAAATGACATCGTGTATGAAAACATTAACCAACAGCTAGAACATAAACAAAATCCTCCAAACTATGTTTGGAGGATTTTTTGTTCCAAAGATTTAACTTTCATTCAACATTTTAAAATTAAAATTTATACAATTTGAAAAAAAAATTATTAAAGCTTTTGTTGAATTTATGTATTTTTATTTGACAAATATAAATTTTCTGTATAAACTTGCACAAAATTGAAAAGGTGGGTTCATGAAACATGTCGCGCAAATTTGCCCATTTGCACAAATGGGAAACTTAAGCGTTTAAATGAGTACCCTTTATATTTATTGTTCGATTAACAGTTTATATATGTGACTTGTACAAGTTGTTATGATGTTTGACAAAGCTTTTGTTGGGAATTAGAAATAATTGTTTCTTAAACATAAATCATATGGGGGATTCAAGCGGTCTGCTATTAGGTCATATGTCAAAAATAAAATACTCAAAATTATCACACATACAACTATTGTTTTAGTTTTCACATAGTTTTTGACAACTGAGTTAGGTCTTTAACAGAAGCGTTTCCGATTTATGTGTATTTATCAATGTTTGTATTAAAAAATAGTATTATTTTGACTCGCACAAGGTACGAGAATTGTCATTTCCTTACATCCAAACCTTTTTTTATTGCAACCAATATTTTAATTTTTTTCCTGAGCATTAGGAATTTAGCACACATATCTCGAAATAGTAAATGAGTATTTCTTATTGCCGCAAACTATTTTCATACAACAAACAGAACTCCTACATAATAAAACCACAACGGAAAATAATTTTTTGAAATTGCAGTGACACAATACGAACGAAATAAAATACGAGCGTTTGAGTTTGAATAAGTATGACAGCAACTGCAATTACTTTCAGTTATTGTGCAGTTTTAGTTTTGTTTACCTTTTTTGCATTGATTCGTGCAATTTAAATGCTGTTTTAGTACAGAATACAATTAATACAACACATGGTTATTTATACATGTTCATATGTGTATTTTCTGTACAATTCACAAAATTATAATAATACGTACAACCACAGCAGAGTAACAGCAATAATAATTATGATGATGATAGTAGAATAAATCATAAATAAAACATATTTATGCAGTTGTAAATATATACTACATCCCTACAATTTACCGCGTTACAATCTATGACAAGTTTAAGTTTATGCCAAGGTACTTCTTGTAAATAATACTATGAACTACGAGTGTATACGAGAGTACACTTCAAAATTTCAGCACCTTTAAGCGTGGATGGATGGATAATTTAAGGGCAACCTTTAATGTTCGATTAAATATTAAAAGTTAATGATATTTTAATTTTGGTCTTGTATATGAATTATAAGGGATAAAATAAATTAACTCTTCATTTATATTTAAATATAGCAAGTAAGAGAGCCAATTTTTTTTTCCATTCGAGAAATAAATCTTTTTTTCATTCCCAACGTTCAAACATGACAATTTTCATTTCGTTGCTCAACGTCATTCTAAAAATGTTAATTCACAGTGGGTGAAAGGAATACATTCCAACTAGAATTCTATTCCGATCGAAAGTGGAATTATTTGATTATTTAGCTTTTTCACAAAGAGTAAAACGAAAATTTTTGGAATAAAACCATAATATTATTGGGGTCTCTTCGAATTTCAATTAACATATTTACTTAATTTTTAATTTAACCCATTAAGCATTTTTGCTGGAATTCAGGTTGAAAGAAATTGTAGTTAAAGCCTTGTATTATAGTCAAGCAATTGAATTACAGTTGTTTTACATTATTTAAATAGCATTCTCCAGTAAAAAGGAAACATAAATTCAGGGCACATGTATTTTGTTTGAAAAATATTTAATTTTTTCAAATATTTTTAAAGTATAAAACGTAATTTACATTTGCATTCAAGTCAAATTCCAACAAAATGTTCAAGTGATTGAATTTTTGGGGCTTTGGTGCTTATTGGGAACAAACAAAACATTGCCAATTCAAAATGAAAAAAATAAAATATTTATTTTTTGCGAATTAACAGAATTGATTAGAATCTAACGAAATCTAATGCAAATTGAACCCATTCCGGTACAGGTAACATATGGTGACAGGTTTATATATAACCAAAATTATAAATCGAGTCAGTTTATCTCTTTATATTAAGTTTTGATTGGATTTTTTTATTTGTATTTAATTACTTACATTTTAAACCAAACACATTTTTTGGATTTTTAACGAGTCTATAGTCTATTAAAATTGAATAATTTGTTCTAGGCGGGAATTCCCGAGAGCCCGTGAAATTTCAAAATGAATCCATATTTCCCGGGAAATGAAAAAGTGCGGGAAAAGAAAAACGCTAATTTCAACACATGTCCGGTACATAACAATTTTCATATCGTCTGAAAAACAAGTAGGCCGCGGTTAACAAGGAGCAACATTATACTATAAAAATTCTTTTATATTATCAAGCGATGATAAACAATTTTGTTTACTCTATGAAATCTATAAAAAAAAACAAGTAAGAGTGCTATATTCGGCTATGCCGAATCTTATATACCCTTCACCTTTGTTGTGGATGCATTATTATTTTTTATAATTAGTATATATGTATGTATGTATGTACATTTCCCACTATCAGCGTACAGCATCCTAAATTTATCATGATCACAAAAAACAACAACAACGCCAAACGAAACAAAACACCAAAAGAAAAAACAAAATACGCAAGGCAATGAAACCAACACACATCCAAACATACGTTTAATTGTATAAAAATCAACAACAACGCCAAAAGCAACAAAACAGAAAAAAAAACAAAACACGCAAAGCATGCACATCAAAAAAACCAACACACAACCAAACATACGTTTAGTTGTATAAAAAACAACAACAACGTCAAAAGAAACAAAACACAAAAAAAAAACAAAATACGCAAAGCATGCACATCCAAACATACGTTTTGTTGTTTTTTTGTCAAAGCATGCAATACATTGTTGCATTAAACACATTCAAGACAGCAGGCTACCAACTTCAATCTGTCAAAAATAAAATGCACACGTTTATATGGAGACGATTATTTTAACGACAGCACAGCTACACGGCCACATGACTACTCATGCCGATGTAGCCGAATTAGGCTAATTTCTATTTTTGTCAACTACAAAACAGATATAGTGTTGCTAATATAATAAAAAAATGAAAATCAAATTAGTGCTTAAAAAAATATATTTTTTTACTTAATTAAGAGAAGTTTCTGATAACCATATTGAAATAAATTAATAAAAGGTACATAATTAATTATAACCATATATATATTTTTACTCAAAATAATTGTTTTAGTCTTAATTACTTTGGAATTTTGTACGGTTATGTTTTATTAAAGTGGTACCACTGAATTATAAATCAGCTGTTTACTTTGTAGCTGTCGTCTTTAAAATAATTCAGTAGTTGCTACAACTGTAACCAGCAGAATTTGTGTTCGTGTAGTCGTGTAGCCTGTTGTCTTGAATGTGTTTAATGCATGTGTTTTTTGATGAAATTTTCAGAGGTTGTCCCGGATTTTTGCTCATATCTCCGTTATTTATGGACGGATTTTGCTGATTTTAAATAGCAAAATTCTCGAAAGTATGTCTGACAGAATTGTTGAAGATTTGGATCCCGGAGATATCTGGGGTCTTCAGAAAATTGATTTCAACAGACAGACAGACGGACAGACGGACATGACTTAATCGACTCCGCTATCTATAAGGATCCAGAATATATATATGTACTTTATAGGGTCGGAAAATTATATTGTGGAAATTACAAACGGAATGACAAACTTATATATACCCATCTCAAGAAGGTGAAGGGTATAATAATATTTTGAATAAATATCCGCATTCCACATTTAAAACAAATAACGATTTTAATCAAATAAAATTTGTTTTCGAAAGGACATATACGCCTAAAGCCACAGAAACGGAAAGAGAACGAGAATCACGGCTTCAGAAAATGCATAGCAGTGCATCTTCATCGAGAGCTGGAGAGACACCCCAACAGCATATCGAAAGAATAGAAGCCAATCGGTCCCGAATGGCTCGATCAAGTGAATGAATCGATTTAGGTTAGGTTAGGTTCTATGGGTAGCCACTCTTCAAGCAGCTCACTTGGGTCCATTCAAAACTGATCCCGTTGTGATACCCAGGGGGTAAACATCTTGGTATTAATTATACGTCCGTTGTTTCCAGGCTAAACCAACCAGAATCGATTTAAAGTTGCCGGCATTTTATTACAATAAGTATGATGACTACAGGAAACTTAATGACCTACTGATTGGCGTAGTGAACAAACATTGCTTACATTTCAGCGTTTTCCTTCACCAGCAACGCGGACCGAGTTCAGTTAGTCTTATATAGGTATTTTTCGGTGTTTAAGTCTTCTCGTTGTATCTATATTCGCAGCTGGAAATTTGACTTCCTTTAATCAGATTAGTGCTTTACGCTCTAAGTTTAGGGGTCTAAAGCATTGTTTTAAATGATGATCCTCATGGAATCGGATGTATTAAATGAACTGTCAACCAATCAGATATTGAATTGAAGCATATTATGAGCTCTCTAATGAATCTTTATGGTAGAACTCAACATTAGACTGATATTACAATCGTTAGTTATATCTAAGGGGGTTAATTTTTGGACCTAACATTCTTTAGTCTTGTAGCAAAAGATTTTTATCATTTGGACACACTGCTTTCAAATCATAAAATCTTATTTTAGATAAGCAATCTATTGGAAGCAACTTCAACAACATCCAACTCAAAACAATTTTACTATATTTACAATTTTGAAATACTAAATTCCCGTTTAAAAAAGTAAGGTATCGAACTGATGAGATAATAGCAACTATTGGAGAGTGTAATAGCAATAGTAGCCCAATATTTATTAAACGTCCCACTTACCTGCCACTTTATTATAACACTGTCAAAATTACAGTTGGATTTTCTGTGCCTGGTTTTTGCGGTTTTATTTTGGATTACGAGTATTGCTATGAAGAATAAAAAATCATTATGGAAATGGATTTGTGATGAAGTCTGAATACATTCCAAATTACTAGATTGCATGTATGTAGCTTGTGTATAATTTTACATATTTATATACCAACAAGAAGTAGGATTGTTTGTATAAATATATAAGATTGTATATCTACATGGGTGACAAGTTCATTGACAATAACTGAAATAATTTTTACAAGTTGAAGAATAATGAGTGGGAAAATTGAATAAGAATTATCTGGCATTCAGCTCTAATGTTCATGTAATAAATGTTGCAGAAAAAACCAAAAAAATTAGAAACAATAGAATATTTTAAGATTTCTTGCCAAGATAAAGAACAGCAAATAATTGGTATTTATGTTCATTTTTTTCGGTTTGTTCTTAAAGTTGAAATAAATATTTGTTAGCTAGTGACTTCTTTCTTTTCTGTTGTTGGTATTGAATAAGTAAAACATAAATAAATATATAAATTTTGTAAGATAACACAAAATACGAGTATGCGACATTTTCAAGCGGTTAAATAACCGAGATTTTTGTAACTTAAAACAAAAGACTTGAGAGAAAAACTTGTTCATGTAACACTGGCACCACATTGGGAAAACGGTTGCACTCAACAGTAGTTTATGGCATTTTTAACATCTTAAATGCTGGTTTAAGTTGGCGCATACAACTAATTTGTTTTTACATATAATTTCTTTAATTAACGTTAAACGAATGGGAGTGTATCTGAACGAGGCGCCAGGTGGTGGGTAAAATTTAAGTTGGACAATTCAGATCTTTTTTTAGGTTTTTTTTTTGTTTTTGGTATGCTTGGGCGCTAAGTTTGTTTTGTTAATATTTGGTAAGTGTCTTATTTCTTGTAGTTGGCTAAAGAAATTGGTGATTAAATAAATATTAATGTGATGTAGTAGCTTGTAATGAAATAAAAATTGTCAAAACTGTTTAAATTTAATACTTCTTATCTTCTCATTTTAATACAAAATGTTCGGAGAGAAATTAATATGATGACCTAGTTGAAATTAAAACAACTGAGAGTACTAAATTACACGAAATCATGACATATTTAAGTTGATTTGGAAATTATATTGTTTTGTACTGACAATATAAACATAGCACTTTGTAGTTTAGAAAGGTTTTCCATATATGGAACATAGGGCCTTAATAAATTCCTATCTTGTGCTAATGCTCTCACTTTGCTTCAACCCTTATGCATTCCGGATATTTCTGCGTCGATTTGCCTTCTCCAGGTACGAGCTGGGCGTCTGCTTCTACTGCTGACTTGTGGATTCCATTCAATTGCATTCCATAGTCTTCACAATGTATGGCCAATCCATCGCCATTTACGTCTTTTTATTTCTGAGGCTATGGGCTGCTGATTGTATTGTTTACATCGGTACTATCAGCCAGAATATTCGCAAGTTCCTCCGAAGACTCTGGTTTACAAACACCTGGATCTTTTGCATGTCTCGAGGGACAGCGTTCCACGTCTCACAACCGTAATAAAGAGTGGAATTTACAGTCGTGTTAAAAATGGTTATCTTTGTAAACTGGGAAATGGTAGACGAATTCCAAATAGATCTTAACACACTTTTTTGTACACGGTTGTCAATGTCTTCACCTGATCCTCCGTTTCTTGAGATTATGCTTCCAAGGTAGAAAAAATGGCTGACATCTTCTATTTGAGTATTGCTAATTTCAAATAAATCTTGGGATGTCGCATTAACTCGGAGAGTTTTGGTTTTAGCACTATTCATCTTAAGACCAGCTGCATCTGTTTTTGTTGTTACGTCTCGAAGATTTGATGTAAGGTGTGAGAAGCTGTGAGCCAAAAGGCAAATGTTATCTGCATAGTTAGGATCATTAAGACGACCTTGCAGTCCCCATGTGATTCCCTTGCCGTTTTGGAGAACAATTCGTAGAATTGTGTCTAGGACTATATTAAACAGAAGTGGTAATAATATTTTAAAAAGTTTTATTTGTTACAATTTTTGTGTGACAAGTATATTTTTGTAAAGTGTTTGTTTTAGAGGCACCACACAACCTTTACGGTTCTACTTAGCACTTTACCGTGTATAATTTGGCAGCTAAAATTATGGTAGAAGCACTTAATTAGTTATGTTTGTGCGGGACGTATTTACAACTTAAAGCGCTCCAAATCACACTGTGGTTTAGTTTGTCGAAGGCTTTCTCGAAATCTATAAAGCGCATATAGAGTGGTGACCATCATTCCACAGTCTGCTCGACGATAACACGGAGACTAATTATATGGTCGATGGTGGATTTGTGGGGTCTGAATCCCGCCTGTTCTTGTCATAATGCTGGTGTCACCCTAATGGAGATCCTTTTGGTGATTATTTGAGCGATGACCTTGTTTACAATGCAGAGCAAAGTAATACCACGCCAGTTATTTGGGTTTATAGGATCTCCCTTCTTTGGGATGTTTATCACTATGTCTTTTATCAATTAATCAGGTAGACTTTCATTTTCCAGAATGTGCGGATAAGTGGGTAGATTATTTTGGTGCTTGTATAAGAGTCTGCCTTTGTGATTTCTTTCATTTAAGGCTATTGCTCAAGTTCTCCGTTCCGTAAGGGCCGCAGTACCGTCACATGTGCATTGGTAAGTTTCCTCAAACACATGTACATTAGGGATATAACTATTGAAACTGCTACGATGCGTTATCGCTGCCGCTTGTGCTTCCTTGCCGATGTCATCGATCCATTTCTGTTTCTGGAAAGATTTTTATTCTAATGTATAACTTAAAAACTGTTTTATCAGAAATTAAGGGCTGTGCGATTTTAAGATGCAGTTTGTCAAAAGCTTACTATTGCGTTCAGTTTTGAAAACTTTCATGAATGATCTTGAATGTACCCCATTTTTGAACTTTACACTTCAGTAAGTTGTTACAACACTTCCACACTGTTTTATATCTTATTAAACATTTTTTAATAAAAATCATAAGGTAGACATACTATATATCAACGGATAGGGGATTTAATCTATTTTTCAAAAATATATACATATAACTTTTGAAAATCAAAAAATGGAATACTTTTTTGAAAAATATGACAAAGAATGCTTTTTATTGAGTTTTTTCAAAGATACATATTTTTCAAATTGAAATTTAATATTTATTTATGAGAATTTTTTAATGAAATTTTACAGTTGAATAGTTCAGGGTCGAGTTAATGGGCCATCTAAAATGGGTTACTATATTTTGATATTGACTAAGCGATTTCAAAATTTTTACCCTAAAATTTTATTTTACATAAAAAATTTGCGTTTTTTGGATGGACCTTGACACCTCGATATCAAAAATTTTATAACTTTTTTTCCTTTAAAATATTTGATGTTAAATAAGCTTTTCAAAAAGTATAAATCCCTCATACACCTTCTTGGTAGTTTTTTAGATAATTTAAAAGGAAAACAAGTACTTTTTCCATAAACACTAGCGAAAAATCGCTTTTATCGCCGTGAGTCATGATTTTTAAACAATTATTTGACGTATACATTTTTAGGGTGGGTAAAAATTTTTAAAATTTAATTTTCAAATGCGAATATCTCCTAAGCTATAAGAGATAATTGTTTTTGTAGTGCTCGATAAGGAGATTCTTTATATGTATTTTTTTTTTGAAATCGGAACACAAACGAAGAAATAGGATCGTTTTAAAAATGTAACATACCCGAGGTGTCCTACTTTGGGGAACCCTGGCCGAACCCCTGGTTGACCCATGAGATTCTCGACTCGACAACACATTCTCTTTGCGTGTGAAATTTAGTTTAAACCGGACTAACCGTTTAGAAGTTTCAGATTTATTTCCCTCTTTTTTTCAATACCACGTACTGCTTAAAAAACCAAAAAAGGTTCAATATCCAGTGTTCAAAATAGAAGAATTTCTAAGAAAATATATTAGAACTAAGGTAAATTAGCAGTAGTATGAGAGCAATTTTGTAGAAATTGGATAAGCGGTTAAGAAGTTATATACAGCTGTTAAAAATTTGAACTTTGAATCACGATAAAAAACAAACCAAATCGAATTTAACAATTCTGGGCAACTTTAAATTTTGCATGATAATTTGCTTTAACAAACTTTGGGCCGATGCGTTGTCGAACATTTTTGCTTCCTACCTATAAGATTAAATAACTTGCTCTAAAACATATTTTTTTTTCAATTAAACCTGACCCCTATAAATTCAAAAAAATATACTAACTTGGAGCACTACTAACCATATAAATGATTCACTTCGTCAGTTTTTTATAAGCACTTAGTATGTATTTATTATAATCGATTCATTATAATCGAAAACTTTTTTTTAATTTATCTTTACTAAAAACTACAAAATACTATATTCATCCAAGAAAGCTGTAAAGACTTTGGAACCCCAAAGAAAGAATAAATACTAACCAGTACCTTTTAATGCATTGTTACCTTTATTTGATTAGATATCCACCAAAGAAACTGAACAAATCTAGATCGCTTGTTATACAGTTTTACACCAATGTTCTCACACGTCAACAAATATAACGCTCATTTAACATTTATTGACATAACGTTAAAAACGTTTAACCCCACAACAATTGACGGACAAATATTTGTTTTGTAAACCCCGTTAAATGAGAGAAAAAACATCAATAAATCTCAAAAACTTTAATGTACTTTTTAAAACTCCAACACAACCTTTTTTTAAAAGAACAGCTAGAATTCTATTAAAAAACATCACAAACAATCAAAGATGATGTCAAATGGCAATCAAATAAAATCAATAATCTTAGACCTACAAATAGTCGTACCTCATACACATGCGTACACAATGAGACCCCCAAAAAGTACCCAGAAATCAATAAACAAAAAAAGCTTTTGAACATTTTGTATACAAATACAAGAAAAAACTTCTAAGACACATTTGAAAGGCACACATTCACTCACAAAAACATCAAAGTAAAATGAAAGAATGATCAAAAAAAAAAAAAATGAGGGAATTGAATGCATACAAAAGTACTCGATCAAATAATAAAATAAAATTAAATTGAATACATTTTGGTTAGACAACGGCCAGAAATAAATGAATTTTTAAAAGGTGCGCTTATTTGTAAAGACCATCAGCAAAACAATGGTAGAAGTGGAAGAAATTTCAAAAACATTGTAAAATAAAGAACTTTTTTCTCATTAAATGAGCTTACGTACATTTGAACACTTCTTCTGTTGCTCAAAATCTTGGTAATTGAAACACTTTGCTAATGGCAGCCTAAAGAAGTACATAACAAAGAAAGACTACTATTTCATTCGACCGTGATGAATTTTAAATGCCCGGCAATATGAATATTATTTGATTTTTTACATACACTTGAAGAAATAAATGCATTTCTAAGAATGTTGGTTTTAAATTGATGTAAAATATTTATATTTACATAAAGACTTCTGAGTTTTTTTCTATAATAATTCTGTGTAAACTTTACTTGCGAAATAAATTGTTTTGCACATGATCATTCAGTTATCAATCTATGAAAAAAGAGGGGAATAAATCTGTAAGGTAAATTTTCTGCGAGTTGTTAGATTTCCCCTTATTAATATACCACGTAAAAAATATGAGGTAGACATGTTATATATCAATAGATAGGGGGAACTTTGTCTATTTTTTAAAAATATATACATATAGCTTTTGATAATTAAAAAATTCATAGAATACTTTTTTGAAAAATATGGCATAAAATGCTTTTTATAGAGTTTTTGCAATTAAGGAGTGAGATCGAAAAATTCTTAACATACATATATGTTTATAAAAAAGAAACCACTAAACTTACAGCTTTAATTTTTTTTTTATTTGATTGAAATTATTATTACAATTTACAAAAAAAATTATTTTTATAGTTTTAATCACTAGTGATGAAATTTTGAACCTTTTTCGGAAACCCTTCCATTAACGTTTTTATAGTGCTTTCTGTCACTTTGCTCGAACATGTAGTCCATCTCCGTTTAAAATCTACCACACTTTTGGACACCTTTTTTGTACTCTTCAATTCTCTTTTAACAAGAGCCCAATATCTCTCCACTGGCCTTAGCTCCGGGCAGTTTGGAGGATTTGCCTCTCTTGGTACAAATACCACATTATTGTTCTTGTACCACTCAAGGGCTTGTTTGCCATAGTGACAGGATGCCAAGTCAGGCCAAAAATAAGTGGACACATTATGAAGTCTTATGAATGGAAGCAGCCTTTTTTGTAAACATTCCTTGATGTAAATTTCGGTATTTATAGAGCCCGTTGTAACAAATGAGTGGCTTCTTTTGCCGCAACTGCATATTGCTTGCCATACCAAGAACTTTCTGGGAAATTTTGTCTGCTTTTGGGTCCTAAACTTTTCTTCAACATTCCCTCGAGCATCAGCAACATAAAATTTTTGACCTGGAAGTTGCGAAAAATCTGCCAGAACATACGTTTCGTCATCCATTATGCAGCAAGAATATTTTTTTATAAAACTTGACTTCAATTTCCGTGCTCTGTTTTTGGCCTCTAAATTTTTAGTAGCGTTCCTGTCAGGAACTTTTTGAGCCTTGTATGTTTTTAAACCTGCATTAGCTTTAACTTTTCGTACCAAATAGTCCGAGCACTGAGCTAACCGGGCTGCTTTCCTACCGGATGTGTTGGGAGCTCTTTTGAAAATGCGTTCTATTTTTTTGGCTTTAGAAACATCATGTGGACCATTCCTTCTACCTGAACCAGGTTTTCTATCAACTGACAAGTTCTCCCGGTACTGTTTAATAACATTGGAAACAGTTTGACGGCAGACCTTTGTATGCTTGGCCAACTTTTTGTAAGACCAAGTTGGGTTTTGTTGAAAATATTTAATAATTTCAGTACGCACTTTTTTCTGGTCACTCATTTTAATCAGATTAACAAAAAAATTAATATAATTGACATTACACATAATAACTGACATGTTTTTCAAAGGTAACTTGATCAAAAAAAAAATCAAATAATACTTGGGTTAAAAAATGTAATGAAAAACGTGTGTTAAGAATTTTTCGATCTCACTCCTTATACAAATTTTTCAAATTGAAATTAAATTTTTATTTATGAATATTTTTTAATGAAAATCTACAGTTATATAGGTTTTTCTATTGAAAATGTAAAACTAAAAATAAATCAGAAATCCCTCAATTCTCAAAAAAGTGTCGAAAAATCCCAAAAATAGGATTTTTTAGTTTTTTGGCTATGATGGGGTTATCGAACCCTTTACAAGATAATTAAGAACATATTTTGTCATCTAAAAAAAATACGCTTGGGCTTAGTACAACCACCGGAACCCAAATTGCGCATATCCAATCTAATGCGTGTTTTGGGCACTGAAGCTGTACAAGATCCAACCAAAATCGAAGACCATGTAAGGGGACAAATGGCCAAGAGGCAAAAGGCCCATGAAGATGCCAACAATGATAGAAAGTTGACAGCTGAACAGAAGAGCGAAAAAAAAGTACGCAAAATTAAAGAAGACACATCTTGCGGTGTCCATGTTAGTGTTTATCGCATAAGAGATCTGCAGGATAATGCCAGCAAAAAGTTTAAAGTTGAAACAAATGCCAAACATCTGCACATGACCGGCACAGTGGTATTGTTTCGTGATTGCTGTGTTGTGGTTGTTGAAGGCGGGCCCAAGCAACAGAAGAAATATCGACGTTTTATGTTGCATCGCATCAAGTGGGAGGAGGATATGGTTAAGGGTCCCGATGGCCAAGAAGTTCCTAATTCCTGTGTGCTAGTATATGAGGGCACTAGTCAACGGCGACACTTTGGCGAAATCAAATTTAAAATTTTTCCCATGGAAAAAATGGCCAGAGAATTCTTTCAGAAGCATCAGGTCGAGCAGTACTGGGATCTATCATACTCGGGTGCTGTTTTGGAAGCTTCCACAGATGAATAAGTGTTGATATGATATTTCTAAAATCGATATTCTTTGTATTTAGGTCTATATTCAGGAAAAAAATGTTTTCTTTACAAAAATTAAAAAAATAAAATCGTTGATTTCTGGAAAATCTATGTATTTGTGGTGGTTCATTATTTATTTTATGATTCGCTGGCGTCTAATTCCTCGTCAGCACTTTCTTGATGCAAGGCAATACATTTTTTAACTTTATTGACCAATACATGGCGTATAGTGTCTAACATTCGTTGATTTACGGCCAAAGAGTGTTCGCATAAACGTTCTAATGTCTCTGGTAGAATATAACCCTTTTGAAAACATTCTGTGACTTGGCCAACAGCTGATATACTGGCAGTAACAATTATACCATGCTTCTCTACAACGGCATCTTTCTCATCACTACCGGAAAGACTTAACAGTAAATCTTCAACATCAGCTAAAATACAATTAAATAATTATTAAAGTTTAGTAGGTAGATATATTAATAGTTTTATTATGGTTAATACCTGTGGGATTAATAAATTCCTTTTGCTTCAATAGACACACAGTTGAGGATGTTATCAGATCATAGGTTGGTATGCCACCTTCTATCAGAGCTACCCCGCAGCAATTAATGGCAGTACTTAAAGCACAACCATCATCATCTATGATCAACACTTTTATTTCCAACTGAAAATTGGCAAACTCATGACGACATATTACCGGTTCCATGGTTTAGAAGTTACATATTTATTTCCATCTTTTTTCTATACCACTGTGTGCTGTATCAATTGCCGAGAGCAAAATTTCCTCGAAGACAATGAGAAACAGTAGAGAAGATTAAATGCAATATTGCTATATGCCCGAAAAGAGTTGATTGATATGCCTCACTAGTACTTAAACTTTTTCGTGGCCATCATTCCTTCTAAGTCCGTCCCATATTGTTTAACTTATTCTAGCACTATGCGAATAGTAGCAATGTGATCAATGCACTATTTTCTGTTCGTTCGCAGACATCGGAGAGTCGCAATTACTGCCTTTTTAGGTATTTTGACTTCAATCTACAATATTTGGCCGCAACTAAAGTGTTAATCCACGTTCGCATATCGTCACTACATTTCCACCTCACATCATTGATAAGTTCTTGGTAATCGGTATATTATTAAAATATTCATCTCGATGTGGTCCAAATTTTACCGTAACATTTCAATAGAATTCTTAGAATTCCTGACTTAAACCTGTAAGTCTGACTAATATGACTGGAACAGACCAATTATTATGTAATTTTTTCATGAAATCTGACAATAAGTATAAAATTGATAACGGGTTATAAATTAACACTTTAATGTTAAATACCAACAATATATTTTCCTACATAAGATCAAAATGTAATTGTTGAAACTGCATTACAGAATGATTCTTACCTAGTCCGTTATTGGCTGGTCGCCCAATCCAACACCCACCGAGTCGATTTAACGATGTCTGTCCGTCCGTCTGGCTGGCTGTCTATGTAAACATTGGGCGCAAAGTACAGGTCGCAATTTTGAAGATATTTCGATAAAATTTGTCACATACATTGTCTTCGGTCCAATGATGAAGCCCAGGAAAATCGGTCCATTATTTCACATAGCCACCATACAAATGTTCTTCCGAAATAGGACTTTTTTTCATAAACGTCAGATTTATATAGATATCCACAAAAAGTTTCTCCACAAATATCTTTTATATAAAAGGAAATTAAATTAAAAATTTTTTGCGGATCAATTGACCATAGCTCCCATATAAACCCACTCGTATTTGTATCTACATAAAATGCAACAGAAATAAGTTTCATATAGAATGAAATCACTTGACCTAATTTCATGACGATGAGCTCATAAGTGGTCATAGCTCCCTAATAAGGCCCACTACACCAAATCACTCACGAAAAATAATTATTAACATTTTTAAGATAAAAACATGTACTAAAGTACAGTCGGTCAAGCTCGACCATATGATACCCTACACCGAGAAGATGGTTATAAACAGTTTTCTTTAAAAATTTATATGGGATCTATGACTAACTATTTTCAAATAGGACAATCGTATGGGGAATAGATGAAATAATGAACCGATTCTAATCAAATTCGTCCTTGGGTCAATTGAAAACCTTTAATGGGCTCAGAAAGTGATCCTGAGCAGATTGGTATACTTTAAGGTGGGTGTTGGGACAATATTTTTGCACGTTACAAACATCAGCACTAACCCAATATACCCTCCCCACAAAGGTGGTGTAGGGTATAATGATTTGCTCATATACTCAGTGTAGGGTATTATATGGTCGGGATTGATCGATTGTACTTTCATACTTGTTTTATTTAATTAATTGGGTAGAAATATTTATGAAACCCTAATATACCCTATAAATTGCAAAGTAGGGCAAGAACACATTTAACATGAGCTTAAAGAAATGTAGTCACATAACAATAAGTTAAAACAAACAACTATGACGATTACAATGATTGTTTGCATACAAAAGCAAAACAAAAATGTAGATGCGTGCAACCTACTGATGACCCAACATGATGTGGGGATTAATCAGCAGTGGCAGCAACCAGCAAAAGTTAGAACTTCTCAAAAATAAGAAGAAAAAAAAACAAACATAAAACAAAGTGTACTTTAATAAAACAATGGCCAAGAAACCAATTGTATTTTAAAAAGGTTTTTGTTTAATACTTTTTCAAAATAAATACAAAACAAAAATAATCAGGCAATAACAACAATACCAAGTAACAACATTTTAACATTTATTTACATGAAAATCTACTCATACCCTCAAAACTCTCTGCCCCATGTAACCAGTCAAGCAGCCAACTGACTGACTACAAGTACACTCCACTCCATCCATCCATCCACTATTATGTACAATGAGGGTTCTTATGTCTTTTTTTTTAATATTTTGTGCATTTCTTTTGGCTGGGAACACAATGTTCGTACTGGTACAAGTTTAGCTACAATTTGGAAAAAAACCCATCAAATGATGATGGTTAAATAAGAAGAAAAATAATATTAATACAAAAAAATGAAAATCTAAAAAAAGGTTAAAAGCTTTGTCTGAACACGATACAACAATTGTTGGCCAAGTTAAGTAAAGAAAAGGTAAACAAAACTAGCAACGAAAGAGTCTGAAACTGCTGAGGAGCTGAGGAGGCACTGGGGTTAGAAGGCTAGCGAAGAATTTATTTAACAAATTTTTATATAATTTTTTTGACATGACTTCAATACACTACAACCAACAAAGCAGCCAAATAAAATTATGAACAAAACACATCAGCCGCAAAAAAAAAATACTTAAAACTGTCTATAAAATGGGGAGTGAATAGTAAATGATGTGAAATATGAGATGCCATAAAGAATAATTATTTCTTCATCATAAAACACACACACAATACAACAAAACCAAAAAGAAACATTAAACATTTTTGATGAAAGTGTTAAAAAATGAGATGCTGCTAAATTAAAATTAAAAATACATGGAACAGTGTATGAGGCTTTGTTTGTTCGATCATCGTATGAGAAAAAATATACAGCCATGTATGTTCCCAAAGTCTTTTATTACCCAGCAGTTCTAGGAGATAGTCCCGAAATATTCATCATTTAGGGTGGGAACTAGTTACTTCAATAGCTACGTGACTAGTTATTTTAACGCGTGCATGTCCAAAGCAAGGCACAGCGGGCACATCTCATAATTGATTTTTACATATGATTGAAATTAACCATAAATCAAGTTGTATCGTAAAGCTAAGATGTCAAGCAATAATTATTTGCAGAAATTATAGTTATTATGTCCACTGAAGTCTTCGAAAATGAGTTTTGTATATATTGTTAGCAGATTTGAAATTTATTCATTTAAAATATATAATGTTTTTTGGCTTTGCACTATTGGCGCCGTTTGCCTCCGATCTATTTTTAACATAAAATTAAAGTTTAAATTATTATATAAAATATATATCAAAATTAGCTGCCTTTTGGTGCTTATAAACAAATGGAAATGTAAGAAAAAATGTATCAACTTTTTTTGATTTTAGTTGCTTTTCATAGCTTATTTTGCTATGATAGGTTATAAAAGTTTATAAGTGCTGTTGACCAATCAGTTACACATTTTTAATTTAATTATTACCGAAACTATATCAAATTTTAACCAACCGATTCCCTCTACGACGATTTTTGGCTTTAAAAACTATTCACGATTTGTAACATGTAACGTTCGCTACCGAACTATCTATTTAAAACCCGCAATCTTTCTCTTATAGTGTTGAAACCATAATTGCATGCTTCCGAACACGCAGCAACTGAAATTTCTGATAGTATAAAATACTTCTTTTACAATCAACTATGTGATAATGGGAGACTTTAACGCTTAACTCGATTCAGACAATTTGATAAAATAAAGTAAATTTAGTTCCTAACAAAACAGCGTTTTAATTTTTTTTAACCGGATGCAAATTGTAAAAGTTATTCAACTTTTCATTAACACATTTTATAGTATTTTCTCCCTCAACTAAATATAAAAAAAAAAAAATTTCTACAATTTTTAATTTACAAGGTAAATTTTTTCAAAAAAGTTTAATAACTTTTGCAAATATAAACCGATTTTAACAAGTAATGTCTTATATTTGTCTATATAAAATTAATTTTAAAACACTGTGCAAAAAAAGTAGCTTTTCGTAGAAAAAAATTAAAATAACTATTGTTGAATTTGAAAAATTACGAACAATAAATAAAAAATTCTGAACTTTATATAAAAACTTATATAATTTCACGAAATATTCAGTCATTTATGAAAGATTAATTTGATGCCTCTCCATAATTGTTTAAAATTTTGAAATCGGTCTAAAAATATGTGAGTTGGAGGTTCTATAGTACTATTACTTTTATACAAAAACTCAAAAACAAAATCAAAAATGTATTTTTAACCGTTCATGACTTTATTTTTAATAATTCGATGTTTATGATTAAAAATACCTATTAAAGCTTAAAATGTTACAGATTTTTGATCCGAAAATTACCAAAATTGTCCACTGTGCAGGGGCTCAATTGAACCTTTTTGATTACAATGAGACTCTCCGATAGCTGGTCCAAAGTAGTCAACGCATTGGATTCACATACAGGTTACATAGCGTCAGTTACTTTACTAGATACATATCTGGTTACTTGATCATGTAACTAGTTATTTTAACATGTAGAGTAACTTCGGGTATTGTGGACTATGCGTCTAATGTGGACCAGTGTCTTTTTTCAGAAACTATTGAAGGTATGATAAAACTGATTTGTCGTACATTTTACAATTTGTTTGAAACGACAATTGCACATCTGCTTTCATGAGTAATTGATATATTGGTTTTTTATTTTTGTATTGAAATTGATGCGCGTGCTCAACATTTTTTTCGGCTCAAGTAAGAAACAAAATTTGGTACAGTTACTTGGTAGAATTTAATGTTTGTTGTTGTTGTTTTATATAGTTAAAATGGACACGTAGTTTTGCATATATTTGGTAAGAATTTAAGTACATTTAGATTAATAGGTAAAAATAATTTTTTACCACTGTAATCCAAGTTCGTGTAATGTGGACCACTTAAATTACTTGATTATGTACTACTGGTCCATATTACCCGACAATAACTATGTACTTTGTAAGCAATCTATCTAAGCCAAGAAAGCGACTTTTTAGTTTGTATTAATAAAAATATATTGAAATTAAATTTTTTAATCATTCATGATTAGCTGGTTCATGAATTTTATGTATTAAATATTAGTCCACATTACCCTTCAATTTTTTTAATGCTGGTTTTTGGGTTCCTTACAATATTTTCACATAAATATTTTATCCTTTGACCGAAAAAATTTTCAACTGCAAAAACAATTAGTGAATACATTAGCTAATTTATTGCTTCACAACTTTTTTAATATCCATATACATATATTGTGGCCAAAATTTAGAAAAAACAAAACGGTAGTCCATATTACCCGAAGTTACTCTACATCAAAGACAGTTTAATAAAGGATTGCTTGTAAACAAACCTTCCTCCGAATAAACGGTATAAGAATTACATCATAACAATTTGAATAAAACCAATTTGTACGAATTACTCACAAAACGTTTAAAGTGACTACACTCCAGATTACTTAGAGACACTTAAGTGACAATTGTCTTCGCGCTAGATTACTTGGGATGTATAAAGTATTTAATTGTCTTCTCTGTACTACTGTACTTCTGTACTACAAAGAGCACATGCGTGTTAAATGACAAAATATATAAATTGGAGTCAGCCAAGTGATAAGACATTTGTGACAATTACTGTCTTTAAGGGTTACATTGACTACTTTCTTAAATGGAGGTCACACGGCATATATTCCATATGTATTGGGACATGTATTCGATACATATGGAATTCCATGTGTATGTCATAATTCACGCTATACATACGATTCACAATTTCCACGATCTATTAGTTTGTAGAATTGTTGTTTTTAACTATATACATTAGGGTGGGTCGATCCTTTTTATAAAAAATCGTATAGGATAAACGCATTCTACGGAAAATTCTAAGAAATTTTTCGCAAGAAAACATAGGTCTAAAATCAAATCCTGTCTTGCGCATTTCGACTTTTATCCATTAAAAAAACTATTAAAAACAATGTATATACTGAAATATCATTGGATAAAAGTCGAAATGTGCAAGATAGGATTTCGTTTTAGACCTATGGATTCTTGAGGAAACTTTCTTAGAATATTCCGTAGATTGCGTTTCTGCTATACGATTTTTTACTTTTTTATCGTCCATACAATTCGACCCGGCCTAATATATATGGGGCATTTCATGTCAAGTGAACCAACTTTTGAAATCGATGTCTTCCGATCGGGATGAAATTTGCACCAAGGTTAGCTCTATTGGATAGTAACTCAGACACAATTTTTCAACAACATCGGTCGAGAACTCTCTGAGTTATAGGGGGTAAAATTTTGACAATTTGGTCAAACAGGGGTTTTTTCTTATCCATGTAACTTATTACCTATTGTTCTTAGCAAAATGTGTCCCAAATAGTATAGATAGCTATTTCTTCGATCTTTCGAAAAAAAATATTTAAAAAAAAAAATAAAAAATTTTTAATATTTTTTTTCCGAAATCAAAAACTTTTTTGACTTTTTTTTAAAACACGTCCTTTTTTTTCTTTTTTTTTTTTTTTCTTAAAATAAAGTTTAGATATTTTCCTTGAACACCTACTTGGTCGCTTAGTGGGATGCGAGTGGGATATCTATCAAAATAAATATTTTGTAACTCAAAACATAAAATTTTTGACTTTTTTTGCAAAATCAAAAACTTTGTTGACTTTTTTTTTCAAAATGGACCCTTTTTTAATCTTTTTTTTAGGTCAAACAAAAGCTTAGATATTATCCTTGAAGACCCTTTTGGTCGCTTAGTGGGATGCGAGTGGGATATCTATCAAAATAAATATTTTTTAACTCAAGACTTACAATTTTTGACTTTTTTTTTTGCAAATACGATTTTTTTCCAAATGGGCCCTTTTTTTAAAATTTTTTTTGTAGTCAAAAGAAAGCTTAGGTCCATTCCTTTAAGATATTTTTAGTCCCTTAGTGGGATGCGAGTGGGATATCTATCAAAATAAATGTTTTAACACAAAAATTGTATGTCTTGAGTTACAAAACATTTATTTTGATATATATCCCACTCGCATCCCACTAAGCGATCAAAACCATCTTAAAGGAATAGGCCTAAGCTTTCTTTATAGCAAAAAAAAAAATTACAAAAAGGGCCCATTTTAAAAAAAAGTCAAAAAAGTTTTTGATTTTGCCAAAAAATCAAAAATTGTATATCTTGAGTTACAAAATATTTATTTTGATAGATATCCCACTCGTATCCCACTAAGGGACCTAAAATATCATAAAGGAATGGACCTAAGCTTTCTTTTGACTAAAAAAAATTTTTAAAAAAGGGCCCATTTTGAAAAAAAATTCGAATTTGCAAAAAAAAAGTCAATAATTGAATGTCTTGAGTTACAACATTTTTATTTTAATAGATATCCTACTCACATCTTCCTAAGTGACAAAATAGGTCTTAAAGGAAAAGACCTAAGCTTTCTTTTGAGCAAAAAAAAAAATTTTAAAAAAAAGTCCCATATTGGAAAAAAATTTCGATTTTGCAAAAAAAAATTAAAAAATTGTTACAAAATATTTATTTTGATAGATATCCCACTCGCATCCCACTAAGGGACTAAAAATATCTTAAAGGAATTGACCTAGGCTTTCTTTTGAGCAAAAAAAAAAAATTAAAAAAGGGCCCATATTGGAAAAAAATTTTGATTTTCAAAAAAAAATTAAAAAATTGTATGTCTTGAGTTAAAAAATATTTATTTTGATAGATATCCCACTCGCATCCCACTAAGCGACCAAAAGGGTCTTCAAGGATAATATCTAAGCTTTTGTTTGACCTAAAAAAAAAGATTAAAAAAGGGTCCATTTTGAAAAAAAAAAACAACAACGTTTTTGATTTTGCAAAAAAAGTCAAAAATTTTATGTTTTGAGTTACAAAATATTTATTTTGATAGATATCCCACTCGCATCCCACTAAGCGACCAAGTAGGTGTTCAAGGAAAATAACTAAACTTTATTTTAAAAAAAAAAAAAAAAAAAAAAAAAGGACCCATTTTAAAAAAAAGTCAAAAAAGTTTTTGATTTCGGAAAAAAAATATTAAAAATTTTTTATTTTTTTTTTTAAATATTTTTTTTCGAAAGATCGAAGAAATAGCTATCTATACTATTTGGAACACATTTTGCTAAGAACAATAGGTAATAAGTTACATGGATAAGAAAAAACCCCTGTTTGACCAAATTGTCAAAATTTTACCCCCTATAACTCAGAGAGTTCTCGACCGATGTTGTTGAAAAATTGTGTCTGAGTTACTATCCAATAGAGCTAACCTTGGTGCAAATTTCATCCCGATCGGAAGACATCGATTTCAAAAGTTGGTTCACTTGACATGAAATGCCCCATATGTATATCTATTTAATACATTTTTAAATTACAATAAATATATTTAATTTGATGAAATATATTTTGTTATGATTTTTCTCTACTCTTTTTTGTTTAATTTTTTTTTTGCACTCAGACAGTGTTATATTTCAAAATACACATTTGGTCAATTCACAAGGTGTCTTATCATATCATATTGTCATAATGTCCTTATATTTCACAATGGTTTTTATTGCTTTTCAAGCAAAAAATGTCCTAAAATAGTACTACTCTGTATGCTATGTTTATTGTGTTATCGTAACCATTAGGAAATTATGACAATATGACTGATCAGAGACTTTGTGAATTGACCGATTGTTAAACACATTGCCAAAAATGTAAGGCATACACGTGAATTTTACATACACAAAGTTTCATATGGATCACACGGTAGTTACATGTTTGCATGTGGAAAAATGTCCGTGTGACCCCCTGTTAACTGCTGGGTTATGTTCCCAAAGTCTTTTATTAACTGAGAGTGTGCGTTTGTATTTCAAGTATCTTTCTTATGTCTTTTGTTATAATAAAACAACATTATAGTTTATGATGTTTATGATGATATTTAGGTTTTTGTTACCTTTAATTAATTGTAAGTAATTTTAATGTGGTGTTAAGCTCAGGGAAATCTACTAAATGATACATATAAATCATTTCAAAACAATACGAGTACGTACATACATATGTATTTAGGACATGCGATACTTGTTGTGATTAACTGTTGTTTAGTTTCAGGTTTAATAAAAACATCTTGAACAAGTATTAAATATTAATTAATTAATATAAATTTGATATATTTTACTGCAATAAAGCTATATGGGAATTGGTATTACAATGTAAACCTATCAATTACGAAGCTATTTTGTCTGCCGCCTTATTAATAGCTTTATTCGAATTAGAGGATGCATACTACATATTCTGATGTAAACAATATTAGATATTAATTTCAGCATTTTTATTTCATTCATAGGGAATGGATGTTAGTGGGGTAGAGATCTTGATTATAGCATATTCTACGCAAACGACAACCACAGCTGCAAGTGATACACCCTGCCGTTAACAAACGAGCCCCTGTCGAATTTGAATGGAATAACACTAAGCAGGTAGTGACTAAATCCTGAACCAATGACCAAAGCATTCCAGAATCCGATGCTGTTGATTAATCAGTTACACATTTTAAATTTAATTATTACCAAAACTATATCAAATTTTAACCAACGTATTCCCTCTACGACGATTTTTGGCTTTAAAAACTATTCACGATTTGCAACATGTAACGTTCGCTACCGAACTATCTATCTAAACCCGCAATCTTTCTCTTATAGTGTTGAAACCATAATTGCATGCTTCCGAACACGCAGCAACTGCAATTTCTGATAGTATAAAATACTACTTTTACAATCAACTATGGATTTGAATTGTAAGAGATATATTTGTGATAATGGGAGACTTTAACGCTTAACTGGATTCAGACAATTTGGGAAGAGAAAGAACTATGAAACGCCATTAAATTGGAAAATATGGTGAACTATTCTTTTAAGCCTGTTTAAACATTTCCTTTATTGAAGGAGGCATATTCAGTCACACAGATATTCATAATATCACGTGGGTATCGCCGGACAATGTAACGGTGAATCAAACTCACATAATACCTATTAGTAGAAGATGAGATAATTCCTTCTGAACGTGTGCAACAAACGAAGTGCAGACTGTGCTACTGACTACCATTTTCTTATTGACTCAATCCGTTTAAAAGTTGCCGCCATTAGGACAGAAAAATCATTTCAACGGCTATTCTGTATAGAGAAACTCAAGGAGCCTGCTAACAGAGAATATCGCTGCTTGAGTTCGAAAGCAACAACTCAGACCCTAACTGGGAAACAATTAAAAACTGCTTTATAAATGCTGCCACAAAGAAACTAATAGGAAGCAGTGGATCTTGTACACAACGGACCTTGTAATTATTTTTTGTGTTGTACAGTGTAATGTACCAAGAAGCACCAATTATTTCACCGTACGACACTCAATATTGGACACGAACCGAATGATATACCTCCAAAACAATAAACTAAATGAAGAAAAACTGTGTTTTCAGTTTTTCATTTCGTGATCCTGTTTCATTTTAAAAGGACTTCAACTTTTCAGAGGAGTACATTTTTAAAACAATGTTTTAAAATACTTTTAATCATCCTAATATGCCAAATTTGGTGTCAAATGATCAAGAAGATCATTATTATTATTTTATAGTATTATTTTCTATTTTATCCTGTAAGGATCAAAAGATGTCAAAAATTGACTTCCAAATTTTTATCCTTGAATATCCTTTTAGATTTCCAATAATTTTTTTTACCCTACACCACCATAGTGGGGAGGGTATAATGCGTTGTGCAGATGTTTGTAACGCCCTAAAATATTAATCAAACACCCACCTTAAAGTATACCGATCGACTTGTAATCACTTTCTGAGTCGATTAAAAGATGTCCGCCCGTCTGTCCATGTAAACCTTGTGCGCAAAGTACACGTCGCAATTTGGAAGATATTTCGATAAAATTTGCTACATATAATTTTTCGGCCCAAGGACCAAGCCTATTGAAAATGGCTGAAATCGGGCCGTTATTATATACCGAGCCCCCACACAAATGTCCTCCCGAAATTGGACTTTATCGGTCATAAATGTTTAATTTATATAGGTATCTACACAAATTTCGCTCCAAATAAGTTTTATATATACGAAATTCATATCACCAAATTTTGTTACGATCGGTTCATAATTAGTCATAGCTCCCATATAGACCGGCTTCCGAAAATCACTTTAACATGCATAAATCTCTTAAAAATGTTGGTATACACACAAAATTCAACATAAATAACTTTCATATAGATATAAATCACACGACCTAATTTCATGGTGATCGGTCCATAACTGATCATAGCTCCCATATAAGGCCCACTTCCGAAAATCAGTCACGAATATAAATTATTGATATTTTAAAAGAAAAATCTTTTTGGAAAAACATTTACTTAGTGTAGGGTATTATATGGTGGGGCTTGACCGACCATACTTTATTACTTGTTTATATTTTATTTTAATATTTCATTCGAAAAAATATAACAAAAACCGTTGTAAAAGCAACGAAGAATACTTTTTAATAAACAAGTAAAATGGTATAGTCGGGCAAGCCCGACCTTATGATACCCTACACTGAGTACGTGATTATAAAGAGTTTTCTTTTGATATGAAACTTATTTTTGTTGAATCTTATTTGAATACCAAAATTTTCGGTAGTGGGCCTTATATGGGAGCTATGACTAATTATGGACCAATCATCACAAAATTTGGTGGGATGCGAATACATGAAACATATTTGTGTTGAATTCTGTTTCGATACTGTCATATTTCAGAGATTTATGTATATTAATGACATTTTCGAGAATGTTGCTTATATGGGAGCTATGAAACATTGTTGACCGATCATCACAAAATTTGGTCGTGAAAGGTCGGGTTATATATAAACTTAATTGTGCTGTATTTGGTTTGAATATGTTTATAATTATGATATTTATAAGGGCTTAACTATTTTCATATATGGCAATCGTATGGGGGCTAGGAGAAATAATGGACCAACTTCAATAGTCCTTGGGGCAATATAAAGGTTTGTGCCAAATTTTGTCGAATTATCTTTAAACTTGCGACCTGTAATTTGATTACAAGGTTTACATGGACGGACGGAAATCGCTTAGTCGAATCAGAAAGTTATCCTGAGCAGTTGGTATGCTTTAAGGTGGGTGTTGGGACAATATTTTTGTATGCTGCAAACATCAGCCCTAACCCATTATACCTCCCCCACTATGGTGGTGTAGGTTATAAACATGCACTTTTCTTAATAAAACTTTTTTTTATACTAATAAATTTTTTTTTTATATTTTAATTTGAACTTTATATATATAAAGGATGAAATTTTGATATTTAGTATAGAATATTTGGGTCTTTAACGCATTATTTTTTTAAAAGGAATGCATTAGCAATCTTAAAGGATATTAAAGGATACAAATTTTGAAGTACATTTTTGGCATCTTTTGAACCTTACAGGATAAAATAAAGATAATGCAAAATATTTTACAACTCTTCTTGTTCTTTTGACATAAAATTTGTTATTGTTGGATGAGCAGGAGTATTTTAAAATATTTTTTGAAAAATGTACTACTTTGAAACTTTGAAGTCCTTTAAAAAGGACAGAGGATAACGAAATGAAAAATTGAAAACGCAGCTTTTCTCCATTTATTTATAGTTTCATACGTAACCATCCGGTTCGTGTCTAACGATTGTTTTCTCTTTTGTAGTACGGTGTTATTGACAGTTTTCTGTCTGGCTTTCCAATATTAGAAGACGAGGCTTTTCTCTATAGCAGGACGCCAAGCATATTACAGTCCAGGGCGATTACTGCGTACCTCAATCCGAAAACGAAAATATTCGAAAATATGTGCTAAATACATTGTAATTCGAAAAGATTTCCTTTCGAATCGAATTAGGGAGTAACCCCCCAGGTCTGAATCAGTGCATTTGACAGACTCAAATTTGATTTAATTTGGTTAACAAATAATCTTCGATATGGTAGACCTATGTCAGACGGTGTGCCAGATAGCTTCCAATATACAAATTGAGCTATATTTTTAGGTTTGGAGATCGTGATTTCTGTGAATTCTGAAGGTACTGTTTTCTCTTATAAGAGGCCATATAATTCCTGGAGATTTTGAATGTCCTTTATTACCCAAGGAGACTGGGGGTATATATACTATAACGGCGCTCGTCATAACATGTAATTTAGTAATTAAGCCAATTATATTTTTGTAGAAGAAACAAGTTCTATTGGTTTTCATTTTTTTTTTTTGACCATTCATTACCGTCAATCAGCGAAATCTATTAGATTGTTGATGATATTGTCTAAAATTTTAGGATATTTAAAGCAAATTAATATCGTAATGACCTCAAATTTTTAAAACACCTAAAACACATTGACTGATTTAAAGGTTTGAGTAATCAATTTAACAAGATTTTACTAAAATTTACACTATGTTTATATATGTCTACCTTTACTTAACTATTGAGTTATTATATCTGTAACCCATTTACACACATATTCATGTACAAAGTCAATATACGATCGTATGTATAATATATTTTTCCTTTTATTTTTTTTATACCAAAATGTGTTTATCTTTTTCAATTTATTTTAATTGAAGTTTAACAAACGCACAAACTTGTTACAGTTTCTACAAAATGAAATGTAATACAACAAGTCTACTAAATGGAAAGAAATATAGTACAAAAAAAAACAAAAAAAAAAACTGAAAACAAAATTGTGCCAAAAACTTTAATAAGAAACACATACGGAAAAGAAAATTTAAACAGTTAACAGGAAAATAAAATCACACTCAACCGTGTATAAAGAAATGCACACACTGTAAATCCCATTAAGGCGTCTATGGATTAAACTGCACAATCATCCATTAAATATATTTAACAAGAAGAAAAAATGCACATCATGATATTTTTATTTCAGCTTTTTTAATTTTATTTTATTTTTGGTTTGGTTTTACTTTACATTTAATAGTGTCTAAATCAAGCAACAAGTAGGCAGGCAGGCAGGCAATCCGGACGGCCGTCTTACTAACTGACTGACCAACATACAAACACCCTGACTCTGCTGCATGCCCAAAATACTTGTATATGAAACCTGACTTGGTTAAAAGTAAAAAAAAAGCTTAAAATAAAGATTCTAAAGTTAACGATGTTAAATGGGTGATAGTAATGGTTACGCGCTTAAAAGTGAAATAAGCACAAAAATATATTCACATAGACATTGGGACACAAACACAAAAAACAAAACGCACAATAATAAAACAATACTTGCGTAGTAACGAGGGTTAATTGTTAATTAAGTTTTAGGAAATACTAGAAATCTATTGAAGAAAAAGACTTTTGTAGTAAGGGGTCTGAGACAGATTATCACAAAATATTTTGTTGAACCCGGACCGCGTTGTGTGTTTTATATTACTTCTCCATTTTAATATACAGTGTCGGACAAAACTAAAGCACGAACTCCCCCGACCTTATTATCTGTCCGAATGTTTGTAGTTGGTTGTAAGACTTGGAAAGATCTTGTCGACAATGGCTTGAATATTAATTTGCATTTAGAATTTATTCATTTCCGATTTCACAATTTAAGAATGTTTCGTCAGAAGGGTCTTGCAGCAAGTGCATCCGCATGTTCGTCGATAGCGTTCGGCTTCTGTAGCTTCATTTCCAGTGAAATAAATTTAAAGGAACTGCGCATCATCTTTGGGAAGTGGAAACAATGATCCAATTCTGCGTTACATTTAGCATTGAACTTTAAAAGTGGGCATGAAGCCGATGTTGTTTACGATATTTGTTGCTCAGAAGTACAGAAGGATGCCACTTGAAAGCATCTGGTGTACTCATTTCTTTACGTTTCTGCGGCACTAGACGTAAATACCCTTTCGCGATTTTCCTCCAGACGTGATTAGCTTTATCTTTCTATTTCTGCGTCTCTATATCACCTAGCCTCCATACAAGTTTTCCCCCGGAATACTGTTTGAACAGTCATAAATGTTTTGATTATTCTGCAACACTGATCAAATTTTGCACTCTAGTACTCTAAGTACTATGAAATGATACTGTAAAGTTGGAGAAAATCGGGCAATAATTGTCCCTAGTCCCCATACAAAGCCTCCCTCAAAAAATGAGTTGAACATTCATAATTGTCTTATAAAAATTAATATCGTGATAAAATTTGACATAAACAACTTTTATAACCTAAATTTTATTACCAACTTTGGTGAGGATCGGTCCCCTGTATCAGAAAAATATTTTATAGTCACATTTGATGGTGGGTATACAAGATTCGGTACAGCCGAATACAACACTCTCCATTTAATCCTTTTTTTGTTATCTTATCTCTTAATATGTTTTCGAAAATATTTCTTTCAATCCAGATCCGAAAGTTCAAAAAATTAATGTGTTTACTTATTTATGACAGCCACAAAGTTGTTAAAGCGATTGTTAATGATCACTAGCATAGATCCGCTGCAAAGTCTAGGAATGCTCATATAACCTATAGTCTTTCGCATTCTTATGACATCTTTTAACATTCTTTAGAATACATATAAATGAGAAAAAACTTGAGTAATTCCGCTGAAGATTCACATAAGGCTGGGTTAGTGTGACCCTTGCCATATCCTTGTCGCATAATTTTCAGCATTACGCTTATTTTAAGTGACAATTCTACTTATGTTCAGGACACTATTAAAACATCTAACTTGGTTCCATTCAAAAGCTGATCCTATTGTGATAGTCTTTTTATCGAAACTTGTTGTTTCTACAGTGAACCAACCTGATTCTCGGATGAAGGAATGGTTGTGTCTAAGATTTATCCTCAGCAACTCATCTAAGCATGGGGAAAGGGGGTTCCAAGTTTTTCAAGGCCGGCCAATGACAGAATAAGTGGGACATAGCCTCCTCCCCTTCCTCATTAAGACAACAATCGTTGAACAGTTAGCCCTATATCATAGCATGTGTTCCAATGATAAAGTACCCTGTAATAGTTGCAACATTAGCATAACTTTTTCGCGACGGAATCTCCTGAGTAGATTCGTTCTGCCAGAATCATATATCCTTCTTCTTAGTCGGATGTAGCCATTACTTCTCAAGTGGGTTAGGGGGTTAGGGTGAACTTCTAACTTTTTCAAATATGTCTCCGCTTGTTTTTTTATTTCATTCTTAATATTTTATTTTGGAATCTTTGAATTTTTTCAATATTAGAAGCTGAGGCCGTGCCCCATAGTTGAATTCCATAGCACCATATGGGTTTTATTATTGAGCTGTACAGCAAAAGTTTGCAATCTAAACTCAATCTCGAGTTTTTACCAATTAGCCAGTAAATTGAGTCAATTTCGTATCTATATGCTTTTTCCAGGTAAGACGTCGGTCTAGATGCAGACCTAGATATTTGACTTCAGTTTGTTGAGGTATTATATGATTATTTATTAGGATTGGAGGGCACGATTCTCTACGCAATGTGAAAGTGAGATGTATACATTTTTGCTCGTTTACTTTTATTCTCCATTGTTTTAACCACCTTTCTATGTCGAGTATATGGTCTTGTAAAAGTACACATGCTTCTTGGGGGTTTTCATGAATGGCTAGTATAGCTGTGTCATCAGCAAAAATTGATAGGCATATCACAAGTATATAGCAAATATAGGAAGGGACCCAGTATACTTCCTTGGGGTACGCCTGCTTCAATAGGCTGTGGTGAACTTATGAAGTCTCCCTCGTTAAGAACGAACTTTCGATGAATTAAATAACTTTCTAGAAGCTTGTGTGTTTTTTGCACTTTAAACAATTTTTTTGTATTTATTTTTCCATTTAAATTCAAATACAAATTTCAAATTAAAATTAGATATTTTTAAACATCCAATAAACATGATTAGTGAGTATATATAACAACTGACATATTTAATTTACATGTCAGCTATGACCAATTATGGACCGTAATTTGTGTAGATACATAGATAAATTAAACTTTTATGACCGATAAAGTCCAATTTCGAGGGGACATTTGTATGGGGGCTAGGTGAAATAATGGACCGATTTCAGCCAGTTTCAATAGGCTTCGTCCTTGGGCCGAAAAAGTAATATGTACCAAATTTGATCGAAATATCTTCAAAATTGCGACCTGTACTCTGCGCACAAGGTTTACATTGACAGCCAGCCATCCAACCAGACGGACGGACGGACGGACGGACATCGTTTAATCGACTCAGAAAGTGATTCTAAGTCGATCGGTATACTTTAAGGTGGGTGTTAGACTAATATTTTTGGGCGTTACAAACATCTGCACAAACGCATAATACCCTCCCCACTATGGTGGTGTAGGGTATAAAAACACTCTCACACAAAAAATAATTGACTTTTTTTAAAACTGATGAAACTATATGAAAGATTATAGAACAGCGTATATTTTGTATTACTCTGTTCATAAAACACGGATTTTGAGTTATGACGTCGTTGCAGCAAATAGGCGATATGTTTACAAAAATTATCTCAAATACCTTATTTGCTGTTTTTGTATACAAAATTCGTTGTTGTATTTTCAATTTAAAAGGAAAATAGAAATTATTCGGTTAATCGAATAAATTTAAATTAACCGATTATTAACCGAATAAATTTAAACCCCGATTAATGATTTGCTCGATTAACCAATTAAACCAGTAACCCGATTAATTGAATACCCTAGCAGTGACCCATATAGGCGTTATAATCAAATGTCTAGCTATCTCATATTTTTATATTTCTGAAATCGCATGATTTGTTGAAAATTTATTTTTTTTATTTATTCCTGCTCAATTTACCCACTCATGCCTTAATACAATACAGCTTTTTAAGCCCTAAAACTCTGTATAGACTATTTTGAACGCACACAACAACAACAAGAAAGCAACTACGAAAGAAAAATTTACCGACAAAACTAAAAAACGAAGTCACCCAAACATTTTTTGGTGGCTGCACCGTTATAATGCGTTTGCTTCGTTGATTTTTGGTTGTTGTAGCCTGGCAGACAATCAGTAAAACCAAAAACAAAAAAACTAAAAAACAACTACAAATGAAGAAGAGGAATAATGAAACACCAACAACAACTACAACAAACAGTCGCATTTAATAGTTTAAAGAAGTCTTGTTTTGGTCTTCGCCGTAGTAGAAGTGGTGGTGTTTGTTTATAATTTTTGTGTACTTGTGTAGCAGTATGTGTGTTGGTATTGAAAATTTCAAACTGTACCAACGAGTTTAAAATTTGTACCTTTTCAAATAAGTACAATTAAAAAATGTCGATAAAAAAAAATTATTTTGAAATCTTTACATTTCTGAATTTGATAATACATTCCAAAATTTAAAGTTCTCCAGAGTTTCGAAATTCGCTTTAGTTTGGATTTTACACATATTAATGATCAAGAATCGCAGATTGTAAAGTTTGTTTCTAGAAATCCTTTCTCATCAAAACAAAAGGGGTTATATGGGGATTAGGGTCAATTACGGAACGATCCTCACAAAAGTTGGTAGAAAGATTTTGGTTAATATAAAACGATCTAGATATTTGTTTCCGTCTGTCTGTTGAAAACACGGGTCCAAACGAAAGTAGCAATCTGGCTGAAATTTTCAAATACTCTCTGTTGATAAGGTTTGTTTGATAATGAAAATGGGCAATATCGGTCCATGATTTTACATAGCCCTCATACAAATGACCCCCCGGAAAATTGTTTGAGCAGTCATAAATATATTGATTATGCTGCAATCCTGATAAAATTTTGTACAAATTAGTTCTAAGTACTCTGAAATTATACCGTAAAATATGGCGAAAATAGGCAAACATTTTTCCCTAGTCTCCATAAAAGGTCCCCCTCAGAAAATTACTTGAACCATCATAATTGTCTCATAATATTTAATATCGTGATGAAATTGGACATGAACAAGTTTTAAAAGAACCTAAATATTTCTACCAACTTTTATGAGGATCGGTCCATAATTGACCATATCACTCATATAACACCTGTATCATTATAAAATATAAAAATTTTACATAAGTTATTTAAAGTTTTAAGAAATTAAAAACTCTATTAAATTTGGTACAGTTCGGCCCACAACTGATTCAAGTCCCCATAGACGGCTAAAACTATATATTCATGGTGTGTATACAAGATTCGCCACAGCCGAATATAACTCACTAACTTATTAGGTTTAAATTATATCCCAAAAAAAGTACATTTCCAACAACTTGCCCAACCCTAATACATGTAGTATATAGTGCATATTGAAGTTGTTGTTGTTTGTTGTATTGAACCAAGCCGAGCTTTAGTTTGTCTTGATGGGACGCAGCATAAAATTGCGTTCACATACCGTTACATCTTTGCCTGCCTGCCTGCTTGCCTGATGTCTGTCTATAAAATGTTTTACGCTGTAATAGCCTCAGTAAATCAGTGTGCGAGCGAGTACGTATCGTAAATATAGTGTAAGTCACTGTACATGTGTTGTTGTATATATTATGAAGTTTGAATTTTTGTTTTTATTATTATTTTACATCCACCACACTTGGCTGACTTTTGGAGGAAAGAAAAAACAAAAAATTCTTCTTTTTTTCTGGCTTGCGGTTATGTTTACTTTAATTTAGTTTTTTGAGTTTTTGAAATTTACAGCACATACACACACACACACACTATTCAGGAATAATTTTTTGGTAAAAAAGTACCAAAAATTACAAGTTAAAAAAAATTAAATTTCATTGTAAAATTTCGGTTAATTTATAAATGTTGTTATTTTATTTTAGCAATTTTCACTTGTTTTTTTTTTTGTTTTTTTCTGTATAATAACACAACAAAAACTATATATAAAAATTGATTTCAATTAAAGTTGTTGGCAAAAATAATTCTGTAGCCATTAATTTTAATGTTGCTCAAAATGAAGCAACGAAATTATTTCAATTTAAATCATAAATCAAAAGACTGAAGAAACAAAGCCAAGAAAAAATTTAATTTTTATTTTTGTGTGTGTTCAAATACACCTCACCCGTTTTGAGTTTATGGAAAATTAATATTAAGTTGCTCAAATCTGTTAAATTCGCTTTGGTTTGTCCTTTATTGAGGTTCTAATATCGTTCAATTTCAATCGTAAATACATTTTTAACTGCTTAAGCGGTATAGAATACAATTTTTATACAGAATTTCGTCAAGATTGGAGAGGGTCAGGTCCAAAATTTAATGAATTGATTATATTAAATATATGTAGTATATAAATTAAAAATTCATGCACAATTTTTAATTTCCTAGATTGGGTATTTCGGCCACTGTACGCTTATCCAATTACAGTATTTGTCTAAAAATCCTTTGATTTTGGAACACAGGAAGGAACACAGAAGGATACACAGAGAAATCAGATTCGTAATAACAACCGAATTTGTTGCTAATCAAATTGTTTGGTTGCACACATAGAATATTTAGAGGTGAATATTGGGTGACCGGTCTTGTCAACCATCCGCTTTCCCTGATAAAGGCGCCTATACACCTTAGTTCCTTCACAGATAACCCGGAGAGGGTACTGAATAATATCTCACCTAAGAGCCTAGCACGTAGATCACCCAGTGCCAGGCAGTTATAAAAGAAGTGTTGGATGGTTTCTTCCTCTTTCTCGTTCTGACTACTTCTACAGAAGTCATGATAAGGTAACCCAAGTCTTACAGCATGAGTACCGAAAGTGCAGTGACCGGTGATCATCGCCACCAAGTTGCTCAGTAGTATTCGTTGTAACCGAAGTAGATACGACGTGCGTTTACAGTCCAACGCAGGCCATATCATCCTCGTAGTGGCACAGGTGGGTACATAACCCCACCTTTCTTGGGAAAGTTCGTAATACGCGTCATGTAACAATTATTTGTAGGTTGATAACGGTATTCCACAGAGGAAGTCTGTGGAATACCTTGGTTTCGTCGTCCGAAACCAAGGCTCCTTTTCCCGCCAAGTAATCGGCAATACAATTGCCCTCATTGTCCCTGTGTTCATGTACCCATGTGAGTTCAACTGTCGAATGTCTCGCCATCTCATTTAAGGATGTCCGGCATTCCTGGACCATATTCGATGTTGTATAAACACCTACCAGGGATTTAATTGCGGATTTACTGTCAGTATAAATACGGATATCTATATCTATACACTGTAATATCTGAGCCAGTTTGCCGCTCTTCTAATGGCCTGAAGGATGCTGCATCCATTTGGGAGCCTAAAGGATATTCTTATTCCAAATTCAGGAATGTATATGCCCCCGCCCACTCTATCCCCCTTTTTGGACCCATCCGTATATATCGATAGCCTCATTTCATTGACAGAGAGACCATGAACAAGCTCCATACTGGATGGCATTGAGAAACCGAAATACCTCAGGAAGAAGGGTTTGGGGGTGCAGTAATCAATAAGATCAGAAAGATTTTGTGAGCTTCCTATTATGCAAGCATGTCCATATAATCTAAAATTCAATGCGTTGCAGGCGTTGAGCCTAAAGGCCGTGTTTAGTGCCAGTTTTCCGCCCATTAGATCTACTGGAATCCAATTGAGATTGCCATTCGTCTCAATACCCTTTCAAAGAGTATGCAATTGGAGGCCTTATCCATTGCCTTCCACCAGACAGAGACCCCATAAAATAATATAGGTTTAGTAACCGTATCGACTAACCAATTCATGTTCCAGGGTCTAATACCCCATCTCGTGCCTATGGCCTTTTGCAGATATACATAGTCGTCATGGCCTTAGCTGCTCTTGCCTCCACGTTGAGTTTCCAGGATAATTTCCTGTCAAGTATAATACCCAGGTACTTTGCATTATCCTAGAGCGACAATTCAGTTCCGCTCAGTCGGAGTAGCGTAAAGTTAGGGATCTTATTCCGTAAAGAGAACAATACAAGATCAGTTTTACTGGGATTTACACTCAAACCACTATCGATGCTCCATCGATTTAATATTTCGAGTGCCGTCCCCAGTCTTTGTGATATCGTGCCCAGATGAATCCCTGAGATCGCCACCGCTACATCATCCGCATAGGCAACAGTCTTGTAGTACAGGGAATCTATTTTTCTGAGCAGACAGTTTAAGGCCAAGATCCTTAGAAGTGGAGATAGGACACCCCCCTAGGGAGTGCCTCTTTTGGCAGATCTGGAGATCATAGCCGTTCCAATTTTAGAACGGAATATCCTATAATTCAGAAGGTACCTAATAAACCTAACTACTGATTGTTCAAGTCCTAGTGAATCCAGGGCTGATATTATGGTTGCAGATTTCACATTGTTAAAGGCTCCTTCTATGTCCAGAAAAGCGACAAGTGTGTAATTGCGGAATACGATATATTTTTCGATATAACCTACTAGTGAGTGAAGTGCCGTCTCAACTGATTTTCCCTTTGTATAGGCATGTTGAGAGGAAGATAATAATCCTTGGTCAACTGACATTCTTATATGAGTGTCAATAATTCTTTCCAGGGTTTTAAGCAAAAAGGATGATAGACTTATCGGCCTGTAGTCCTTTGCCTTGGTATGTGAAGCCTTTCCACCTTTAGGGATAAAAGTCACATTGCATTCGGTCCAGCGATTGGGTATATAGGACCATGAGAGACAGGCTTGGAATTTTGTAATCAGCCATGGTGTAACTAATTCTGCATTGTTTTGCAGGTCAGCGGGTATGATACCATCAGGACCCGGAGATTTATGTGGATCAAAGCTTCGAATGGCCCAGAGTAGCTTATCCTCGTTAATCTCATATATTGCCCATATATTAAAAGATTGAAGAAATAGCTACCTATTTGCTAAGAACAATAGGTAATAAGTAACATGGATGAAAAAATGTGATATGTTAATGATTTATGGATTAATCTAGAATCATATAAAAGAATAGGTAATTACTTATGCTTATGACTCTATAAACCACAGATCCTCTTCTTGTAAAATGGAACTAGTGATTTATTTTATATGTTTTTATCATACTAACCAAAATTTCTTTGATTATTTAAGTATCTGTATAAAAACACATTCACTTCTTTGAAACTCTTTTAAACAAAAGTAGGTCTAGGTTTATGCTAATAATTAAGACTTTTATTAAAAACTATATGGAAAATACATTACAAAAAAAATAAACAATATATTTATGGAAAAATAAAAATAAGCTTTAACATAATAATTAGACAGCTACGAGTACTTGTGCTGCAGAAATAAGCAAAATAATGATGACTTTAATAAATTTTTATTGAGGATGAGAATCAAAAGTAGAAAAAAAACGAATGTTTGTCTGTCCCTCTGTCGTTAGCAAGTAAATAAGCCAGTGTGTAATTAAAGTAACAATAATGATGAGTATTTTTTTAAATATAATTTGTCTATACTTAAACATAAATCATCAGCAAAGAAATGAAAAAAAACTAAATAAAAAAACACAAACAATCAGAAATAAATAAAAAATTAGCAAGGTTTGGCCTGGCCTATGTATGGTCGATGAATATTTTTTTGCAAGTTTATTTTTTGTTTATTTATTTTGTTTATTTTTTATAGTATTTTACAATTGGCAACAAAACTACTAGCACTATGGAGTAAAAAAAGAACAAATAAGGGAAATAGTAAAAATATTTTACACACAACTCTAATGTTTAGTATGCGTGTATTTTAACATTGTGTATTTGAGTCTGTGAGTGTGTTTTGTGTGTTAAATAAAATTAACAATACACAGATACACACTCAAACATACTTGAACAATTTAGCTAACAATGAAATATTGGTTAGATATAGACAAGCTTTCATTTTCGCAGCAATACCGTTATAAACAAATGAAATACAGTGGGCCTGTTAGTAAAATATTTCTTTTCTAAGAATTGTGTAAAATGAAAGTATGAGTCATATTTATTTAATGATGCAAATTAATACATAATACTTGTAGTTTATTTTGAAAATGAAGATGAATATTCATAAAATACAGAAGAACAGTTGAAGCTATAAATATAATTAAATTGATTACACAGGTCAACAGCAGAAAAAGGCTTGCATAATCCCTCTATATATTTGATGCTCTATGGATACCTAAGTACAAAAACGCAATATATATATGACTACTTAATATTTTGTATATCTAACAAAAAATTAAAATTATGTGAAAATGAGCGAATTCACTTAATTGTGAATAAATTCGAAAAGAATTCATCAATATCTCATTTTGTTTCAATAAATCTGAACAATTTCACCATAGGAGGGTATTATGCGTTTGTGCAGATGTTTATAACGCCCAAAAATATTAGTCTAACACCCACCTTAAAGTATACCGATCGACTTAGAATCACTTTCTGAGTCGATTAAACGATGTCCGTCCGTCCGTCTGGTCGGCTGGCTGGCTGGCTGTCCATGTAAACCTTGTGCGCAGAGTACAGGTCGCAATTTTGAAGATATTTCGATCAAATTTGGTAAATATTATTTTTTCGGCCCAAGGACCAAGCCTATTGAAACTTGCTGAAATCGGTCCATTATTTCACCTAGCCCCCATACAAATGTCCTTCCGAAATTGGACTTTATCGGTCATAAATGTTTAATTTAAATATGTATCTCCACAAATTCCGCTCCAAATAAGTTTTATATATATAAAATTCATGTCACCAAATTTTGTTACGATCAGTCCATAATTAGTCATAGCTCCCATATAGACCCGCTTCCGAAAATCACTTTAACGTGCATAAACTTTCATATGGACATAAATCACACGAACTAATTTCATGGTGATCGGTCCATAATTGGTCATAGCCCCCATATAAGGCCCACTTCCGAAAATCTCTCAAAAATAAAAATTATTGAAATTTTAAAAGAAAAATGTTTTTACTCTTTTACTTAGTGTAGGGTATTATACTTTCTTACTTGTTTTTGCTTCAATTTGTTATTATAACTCCGAAACTACTGAGTCGATTGAAACGCAATATATATGTGAAAATTTGTACATGGCATACAGAAAATGTTTTCAGAATTCAAACAATCCAAAGAAGAACATTAACTACTCCAGTTTATGTATATCAAACAAAAAACTAAAATTTTGTGAAAATGAACGAATTCACATAATTGATAATAAATTCGAAAAGAATTCATCAATGTTTATGATGAATAACTCATAATTTTTCTATTACATGTGGCTTTGCGATAAAGTAATAAATAAAAATTTTTCCATTTTCGATTTTTTATGATTTTTTTTTTTAAAAAAATGCTATTTTCACGTAAAAAATATATATTTTTTACCTCAATTTATTATAACTCCGAAACTTCAGAGCCACAATATATAAACGGATTTATTGCTATGTAAATCTAAAGGTAGGGTCACACATGGCAAATATTTGATCAAAAAGGTGTAACCACTTTTCTTAGCACAAATTAGTTTGACGTGTTTACTCTTACAAGTGTTTTGTAAGATCAAACAGCATCAAATAAAATAAAACAATTTTTTTTTGTTTTGAATCATCCTACATAAAATAAGTTTTTGAAATAAATAAAAGAATTCAAATGTATTTTATTTAGTGGTTGCGTTTTTTCGTCAAATATTCGTCATGTGTGACCCTACCTTATGTTTATTTTAATAATATCGAACGAACCCTTTATAATTTTACTTAAAACTGTTTAAAAAAAAATCTCTCCATAGATTGGAAAACTTTGACCATTTTTGTAATCTATATACATTAGAGTGTCTGTCCTTTATTAGCCAATTTTTTTTTTGAATTTTGGAACGGGTACCTTCTATTTATTTTATATATATAAAACTATAGTTAAATATGAAATTTGGTCTTTCTATCATGATTGCAACCCGTGCCGTGCCGACTTGCGATTTAGTTTTGAGGTGCATTTATAAGGGGAAAAATTAAATTTTTTAGTTTTTGTAAAAATTTTGCTATCAAGTAATTACTTTTGCAATTTACTATAAAAGAATCGAAATATGCACGTAATTGTCGTTGTAATTTGATATAAAAGACAAAAATTGCTTAAAAATTTTAAAGTTATTAAAAATTCGCCAGGCCATTAATGTGTCTCAGGCCACTAGAACAAGAAATGTGGGAACAAAATTAACATATTTGGCTAAATATTAAAATAAAAGCTAATTTTTACTAATTTTTATATCCATATTTACTTGTATATGATTTTTTGTCTTAGTAGGAAACCGTTAACCTATTCGCAGGTATGACCAAAAAATATTTTTTTAAGGGCAGTTTCATTTTCAAATTTTTAAAAATTTAGTTAAACAAATTTTAGAATTTTTTGATCATCACATGGGGATTTATTGACAACATAATAGGGAATAAAAATGTGAAAAAAATATGGCCAAGAAAAGTATACCGATCTTAAAGTATACCGATCGACTTATCGACGATGTCCGTCCGTCCGTCTGGTTGGCTGGCTGGTTGTCCATGTAAACCTTGTGCGCAGAGTACAGGTCGCAATTTTGAAGATATTTCGATCAAATTTCGTACATATTATTTTTTCGGCCCAAGGACCAAGCTTATTGAAACTGGCTGAAATCGGTTCATTATTTCACCTAGCCCCCATACAAATGTCCTTCCGAAATTGGACTTTATCGGTTATAAATGTTTAATTTATAAATGTAACTCCACAAATTGCTCTCCAAATAAATTCTATATACACAAAATTCATGTCACCAAATTTTGTTACGATCGGTCCATAATTGGTCATAGCCCCCATATAAGGCCCACTTCCGAAAATCACTCAAAAATATAAATTATTGAAATTTTAATAGAAAAAAGTTGTTGCTCTTGTACTTAGTGTAGGGTATTATATGGTCGGGCTTGACCGAACCATATAAAAATCTTTCAATGATTTAAGTTTATAAAAATATACACAAAAACGTAAATAAATTTGTTCAAATATGTCCCTAAATTTCAGTTGTCTCGGGAAACATCCATGATCTCATTCGGAATTTTAGATCTGCTAATGTAAATATATAAAAATCCTAACTAAAGCGAATTTGTGAATTCTTGAGAACTTTAAATTTTGGGTGGCATCTTGACACCAGAAGAGGAAAGGTTCAGAAAATCATTAATTCAATCGTGACTAAGGGCAAATATATCATTTTGTATCTTTTGAGATCCTTTTGTGCCACACATTATTGTTATAAATCTTTCTGTTTTAGGTATTTTTTCTCCCTTAAACCACTGTGCACAACAAGCAGAAGAATCTAAACAAATAAAAGCAAGCAAAAAACTCCATTTTGATAGAAAACAGCAACAAAAAAATATAAAATTAAACGCAAAAATAAATAAATTTTAAAAACAGCAACACCAACACTCTACTAACAGTATAGATACAACAAACAACAATGCAATTAATGCTTGAATATATTTATTTATAAATAAATTTGAATTAAAATTCTTCTTTAATCTTTTTTTTCATTATTATTGTTGTTGTTTTATACGTTTATATGCATATATGTAAGTGTGTATAACTTTTAATAAAAAGCATGCATCGCGTGTTTAAAATGCATACAAACTTACCCACTTGCAACAAAGCAACAACATCAAAATAAACCACAACAACAAGTGCAGTCAGTCATTCAAAAAGAGGAGTATAAACAACGAAATTTTTATAAAAAATAAATGAAAAAAAATCTAAATTCAAAAACAAAACCCAGTGCAATGCAGACTTATTGAAATTTCAACAATTTATTCATCACATTTTTTCTTTTTTTTTCTTTTGAATTTCATTTATTTTTTTATTTTAATTCAACACCATGAAAAACATTGATCATGATTAATGTCAGCAGGCAACATTGTTTATGTTTTGGAATACTATAATTATTTGTTGTTCACTACTCTACATGTTGCAGCAACATGGCTACAACGGTAAATTAATGTTTACAAGGCGAAATAACAGGAAAAAATGTTTTTTAGGTCAAGTTGCTAAGAAAACTAAATGAGCGAAATAAATTCATTCACTCACACACACTCTCAATTGCGAACAAAAACAGACAAAAAGAGTTTATGCCAAGAATTAAATATAAAAAAAATCAAGTCAAGTGATTTGATGTTGCTGTGGTTGTTGAAGTCTGTGTGAGTAAGTGAGTGAATGACTGCGTGTTTAAAATTTACTGGGAGAGTCACTGAGTGAGTACTTTAAGAGCAACATGTTGTTGTTTTTGTTGCTGTCTTATGTATCTGCTGTGGAGTTTTTAGGTGTGCGTGTTTTAACAATATTTGTATTGTATTATTCATGCTGTATGTATTTTTATATATTTTTGTTGTTGTTTCTTTTATTTAATTATTTTAACATGATTTTTTTTTGTTTTGTTTCATTTTCTTGCAAATTATTAGTTTTTTATGGAAAATATTGTAAAATTTATAAGAAAATTATTCAATTACTTGCTGGAATATATTTAAGAAAAATAAGAGCTACTCACTGATTTATGTTTCAGTGCTAAGATGGTAATGCATTTGAAGAGTTGGTTAGCTGGGGGCTAAATGCACCAGATGGGTGAGTTTACAGTTTATGTACATTTGTATTTAAGGAATATTTTGGTTTTAAAAGAAAATTCTTTTAAAGGAAGTTTATTTCCCAGCTGTATTGTCGATACAAAATTTTGGTGGATTAGAAATTGCGAAAATTTCAACATTTTCTAGGTAAATGAAATCTCTAGACCATATAAATCTCCCAAAACTGATGCTATTATACCTGTGGATCTTCAAAAAGTATGGCATATCTTGGCTGATAAGAATTTATTTAGTCTGTCTAAGATGTCTGTCTGGTAGAGATTCTCGAAAGTGGTTTTACGCACATCAATGAATGGTACACTATTATCTAAATAGAAAAATGGATCCAAAACTAATTTCGCCATACTGAAATGTTGGATATTTTAGCAACAACATAATAGGATAATGGAAATTATGCTTCTTAGTCAACATTCTACTCTTATATGGGCGAATAATCTACTATTATCCGTTTTCTTAGCAAGTGTACTGACGATGTAGAGTATCAACCTACTTTTTTCCTATCATTTCTTGGTTGTTAGTATAAATGACTTCGTTTTATGTCGTCAAAATACAATAGTTTTTCTAGTATTATAAGGACTATCTTAATTATATAAGGGGACTAACGAAACAAACTGAATAATGGATGCCATTTATTCAGTTTGTTTCGCCAAATGATAGAATTATTTTTATTTGGGAGTCCTGTTTTTGCAACATTCCGCTAGCTTCACCCATTACTGGATGAAGGGGTACGTCAATAAACAATATTTCAGAACGTCGTGAACGTCGTGACATCACCATCAACGGCAAGAAAGATTTGAGGGCATAGTAATCTCACGTGGAGGTGATGTGAACTGGCCACCGAGATAGTACGATTTGACACCGTTAGACTTCTTCTTGTGAGGTTTTCTTAAGTCACAGTTCTATGCGAATAATACTCAAAACACAGCGGCCCTCAAAACTAACATTAACTATGCCAAATTCAGCAAGGCTACCGTTAAAGGTAAATCGGGTGTCTTCACTACATCTAAGTTAATCAACGTATGCCCTTAATGAGATAGCGAGACATTCTAGGATAACGCTTATATGGTCACGATGGAAATCAGGCTAATTATATAGCAGATGAACTGGCCAAAAGGGGAGCAATGGTGGATATTGAGGATATCGACCAGTTTTCTGGTATTGCTCTTGTTAAATGCAAGATGGCTGTACAGCAGATACTATATGAGTCTGCACAAAGCAGGTGCACCAAAGAGTCTTCCTGTGTTATAACGAGGTGTACTTAGCCCGTATATAATGCCTGCAGGACGAATCTAATTATGGAATAAGGCAAATTTTTTCCTTTATTACAAGACACTATATAATTGGGACACATGCTAGAGGATTGGGCCTACGGTACAATAACTACTGTATGAGCTGTCATAATGAAGAAGAGGAGGACACGGTGTCCCACCTATTCTGTCAATGCTCGGCTCTGATAAACCTGAGGGAACGCGTCCTCGGAATTCCATTCATATCATGCTTAGATGAGCTATCAAGGATGAGTCTAAGGCGAATCTACTCCTTCATCAGAGAATCTGATAACATATTATACATACCTATTATAAATACCCTGCTGTTTACCCCTTGGGTATCACAATGGGATCAGATTTGAATGGACCCAAGTGAGCTGCTTGAGGTACACTGATTGCTCACCGAAGCTTACGGTGAATGGTTTATGCTGTTCAGAAGTGGGAATTTTAACAATGAAGACAAACATTACCCAGGCCTGCCAACAAAGTTTTAAGACCAAGAATTGGAGGGATTACTCCATGAAGGTTGTTGTAAAACTCAACAAAAGCTTGCAAAATCATTGGGAGCTACACAAGCAGCAATTCCAAAACGTATGCAAGTAGCAGGATTCATCAAAAAGCAGCGAAGTTGAGTACTGACTAGGGTTCCTAATTTCCCGGACTTTTTTCTTTCCTGGGAGGAATGTAAAAAATCGTTTCATTCCAGGGAATTCCCGGGAATTTTTAACACTAAATTAAACAAAAAACCAGAAATTTTTTTCGAATAAATTGTATCAGGGTTTTAAAAGAAGTATAAACTAACTATATTTGGTTGTACAATGTTGGTTCAGCCTTTATAAGGGTTTCTAATTTAATAGTGGCATTTTATCGGTATTGTCACAGTCGTAGTTTTAATCAGTATAAAATCCATGAATTCTTTGTCTAATTAAAAAACTTAAGAATTAAGAGACATTTTTCATATCTGATTGTAGGAAAACAAATTTGAACCACTATAATTGTTATTATTTTCTCTAAATATGAATAATATTGACTGACTATCACTAAAAGTTGTAATGTTAGGCATCTTAGTAATGCCTTTAAGAGCATAAACTTTAAATTAGATTCATTCTTGATAACCAAATTTTTCTTGTGGCTTGCGTTGTGTGAAAAACATTCGGTTATTTCAACCGTAATACTTCTTTGCCAACTGACTATCTGTTGCTAGAACCGAAAAAATCTATGGATATAATAGAATAATTCAATTAGCAACAAATTTGGCCATCGAAACGAATCTGAAAATTGTAACTTTTAGAAGAAAAAAATAAACATTTCCCGGATATTAACAAAAAAAATATTCCCGGGAATTTCCGGGAAATTTTTCCCGCGTAGGAACCCTAGTACTGAATCATTACTTGCGATGAAAAATTTATCCATTACGATAGTAAGAGATCGTATATGAAGCCCAGCCAACTAGCCGAATCGACACCAAACCAAAATATCCATAGCATAACTAAGGTAATGCTCTGTATTGGTATTCGGTACAGAACGCAACTCATTCGTTTGAAGCGACCAGACATGAAATCGCAATATTTCATCATGACAATGCTAGGCCAAATATTGCAATATCTGTTAAAAACTATTTAGAAAGAAGTGGTTGAGTAGTTTTCCATCCATTAAGAACTGTTGAAATCTGGACAGATCATCACAGGGAACCTATACTGAAAGCAACTGATTCGTTTGAAGCGAACATTTACTGAAAAACGCCCAGAATATGCTGCCAGACATGAAATCGTAATATTCCATCATGACAACGCTAGGCCAAATATTATAATACCTGTTCAAAACTGTATAGAAAGAAGTGGATGAGTAGTTTTTCCTCACCCGATTTATAGTCCATACCTTGCCTCGTCCGACTACTATTTGTTTTGATCGAAGCAGAACACTTTCTCTGGGATACGCTTCATTTCAAAACAGTGCATCCGAAATTGGCTTGATTCCATGTTGGCTCTAAAAGATGAGCAGTTATTTTGGCTCGGGATCCGTATGTTGCCAGAAAGATGGGAAAAGGTCATAGCTAACAATAGCCAATACTTTTTTTAAATTTATATTGTACAAATGTTTTAAAATAAAAGCTAACAATTTAAAAAGAATCCTGCATTTTTAAGTCATACACCCAATACGTGTATGTTTTTATTGTATATCTTGAAACAATTTTGAACCTTTTTGCCAAAGGTCAAACGCATAGGGATGAAACTGAAAAGACTATATTTTCAACATCCTTGCGATTTCATCAATATATAATGGAATTTAGACCAACAAAATATATGTCTAAGAAATGATCATTTTGTGCAGAATAAAAGTAAATTTTTTTTTAACTTTTGTCTCCATTTATGCAATACTCAACCAATATGAAAAAATATAGAATAACCAAACAAAGTAAAACCGATATATTTTAAAAACAAGAGCTGCCCAAAAAAAAACTAAAGATAGTTTTAAAATGAAATATCCCATATTTGTTTTTTCAATTATATTTTTTATTAAAAAGTTATTACGGGAATACAAAATGAATAATAAGTTTATGCACTTTACATCATTCTTATATAAAATCTGAACTTTGAGCCTCGATAAAAGGCAAACCATAGTGAATTTAAAATGGTTGAGCAACTTTTAAGCATGAGATACCCTTTAAACCTTTAAGAACACCCACTTGCAATTACATCAAGTAAGTCTGCAAGGTTTATAAGGACTGAGATCGAAAAATTCTTAACACACGTTTTTCATTAAAACGATTAACCCAAGTATTATTTGACTTCTTTTGTTGATCATGTTACCATGTCAGTTATTATGTTTACTGTCAATAATGTTCATTTGTTGTTAATCTGATTAAAATGAGTGACGAGAAAAAAGTGTGTACTAAAATTATTAAATATTTGCAACAAAACCCAACTTGGTCTTACAAAAAGTTGGCCACACAATCAAAGGTCTGGCGTCAAACTGATTTCAATGTTATTAAACAGTTTCGGAAGAACTTGTCCATTAGAAGGAATGGTCCACATGATGTTTCTAAAGCCTATAAATAGAAAGCATTTTCAAAAGAGCCCCCAACACATATAGTAGGAATGCAGTCCGGTTAGATCAGTACTTTTGGTACGAAAAGTTAAAGTCAATGCAGGTTTAAAAACATACAAAGATCAAAAAGTTCATGACTGGAACTCTGCTAAAAATTTAGAGGCCAAAGACACGGAAATTGAAGTAAAATTTTATACAAAAAATATACCTGCTGCATAATGGATGACGAAATGTTGTAGAAAAGTTTAGGTCCAAAAGCAGAAAATTTTCCCAAAAAGTTCTTGGTATGGTAAGCCAAACATTTGTTACAAAAGACGAAATTTACATCAAAGAATGTTTACAAAATAGGATGCTTACATTCATTAGACTTCTTAATGTGTCCACTTATTTTTGGCCTGATTTGGCATCCTGTCACTATGGTAAGCAAGGTCTTAAGTGGCACAAGAACAATAATGTCGTATTTGTACCAAGAGAGGCAAATCCTCCTAACTGCCTGTAGCAAAGGCCAGTGGAAGAGATATAGGGATTTTGTTAAAAGAGAATTGAAGAATACAAAAAGGTGTCCAAAAGTGTTGCAGATTTTAAACGGAGAGTGTCCATCAAAGTGACAGAAAGCTCAATAAAAACCTTAATGGAAGGGTTTCCGCAAAAGGTTCATAAATTCATCACTATTGATTAGAACTATAGAAATAACATTTTTTATAAATTGTAATAATAATTTCAATCCAATAAAAAAAAATCAAAACTAAACTTACAGTGTGGTTTCATTTTTATTAATATTTATGTATGTTAAGAATTTTTCGATCTCAATCCTTAGCATTTTTCTCGTCTCCTGTAAAATTTCCTAAAGTATTAATACGCCCTTTACGCGACCATGCTGTAAGTAATACTTGTTAATAATTCATATCTATTATATTCGGTACAGGCTTTAAGTTGCGTCAATAAGGAAACAAATAACAATTAATAAATATAGATCTTCCATAACACTGAACAAATTTGTACGTGGTTTAGAACTAAACACATAATTTTTAGAAATATCTTCAATAGTATCACAAGTTCCTCTAAATTGATAATAAATTCCGCATGTCTTTTTAAAGTAACACCCCGCTGTAAATTTGCTCTAAATTCAATTTTCAAAAATTTCAATTACTTGTAAAAAAAACAGCTTTAAAACCATTCTTATCATATCGATAATAAAATGTTTTATACAATTCCGTACATGATTTAGTGAGACCCATTAATTTATAGTCAATCATCTAGTAATACAGTTTATCTTTGAACAATAAAAAACAAAAGAGTTAAGAAACAAACGCCATCATTAATACAAACAAGTTTGTTGTCGTTTTTATCATTATTTTTGCCTTTTTTTTCTAAACATATTTTCAACAAAACTTCCCAACTATTCACACTCAAAAAAAAGAAGTGGGTTTGGGAGGAAAATCAACAACGAATACAACACACAAAAAACAAAATACAAATAAAATAAAAAATAAATCTATGCCACATTGATCACGTCTTAAAATACAATGCAACATATTGCAGACGTTGTAATAAACAGCCAAACGAATCAGCGACAGACAACCTATAATTTTTTAATGAAATAAATACTCTCCATAAAATATTTAAATGTATGAGTGTCTCTAATGAAAAGAGTAGCAAAAATGAAAGATGAGAGAGAAGAAAATACGAAGAAGAAGAAAACAACTGGTGAAAAAATCAAAACAAATATGTCCCTGACTTTGACCAAATTGAAGGTAAAACTTGTGTGTATATTTTTGTTTCTTTCAAAAGATTAAGCAACATGTTGCTGAAACATATTAACACTACAGAGAGTGAAACAGACAGAGAGTGAGAGACTGAAGTGTTGTTATGATTTGAAGCCAGTGTTAGTGTGGATCTGTGTGTGTGTTTATGACTGGTTTTCAAATTCTTCATTTAACCATTCTTAAGCTGAGAGCAGCATTACGGTCTTGCTAAAGTTGTATGGCTTTCCGTTATACAGCAGAGTGGTGTATGTATGAATGTTGGCTGGTTAGTTTGTAGGTTTGTTAGTGGGTTCGTTAGTTGGTTGCTAGTGGCAGGCAGCAAGCAGCAGCATCGTTTGAATTTCTTTTTCATAACCGAGCGCCTGCGCACAGTTGGCTTTCTACCGTTGGCGTATACGGATTTGTTAAAATTTTCAAACGCGTCGCTAATGAACACAATAACGCAAAAGAAAGAAAATTTACAATAACAACAACAACAAAATTATGCGTATAATATTTCAAAACCCACAAAGAAAAATACATATACTCAAAAAAATCACTCACTCTAAACCATTTAAAAGTTTAATTTTGGAAGAAAAAAATACAAGTGGAACACAAAAATTATGAAAATTCAAAATTTCGGATACATTTTGAAATTGTTAAAAAGTACTAGCAAAAATTGTTTTCTTTAAATCCAAAAAAAAACATAAAATTTGTTAAAAATATTAAAAGTTGAATAACAAGAAAAAAGTTACAAAAAAAGTGTAAACAAGTGCAATTTAAAATAAAAATAACAACAAAACATACAAGTTTGAATAAATAAAAAAAAGAAAATTATAAGGAAATACAAAAGTTGCAATATTATTTTGAAAAAAAGGAATACTTTTTCAATATATAATCTACATAATTCTAAAAAATATACAAAACAAAACCAAGACCTAAAAAAATTTCAAAATTTTTTTTTCAAATCATTTAAACAAAAAACCAAAAGAAAACTGTTGTAAATATTTTCATTCAACAAAAAAAAAAACAAAACCAAATTACCAAAACAATAATTAATTTGTTTAAAATTTATTAACCGTCTATACCCCTACTCAATGACAAAACAAAAAACAGTCTAAAAACAACAACACCCAACCACTTTGAACCCTTAAAAACAAATTAAAAATCCAAAATTTAAATCTTATTAGTTTTAAACAAAAATTTGTAAATAAAACAAATTCTTAGAGCTAAAAAAACCAACCTCCCTCAAAAACAATTTGGCATAAATTCTAAATTTAAATCCAATTCCAACATCTCCATCACCAGATCCCCCCACTTCAAACAAACTGTCGTTCAAAACAACAACAATTATTCATTAATATTCTATTAATATTTTTATGATATTGTCTTGTTTTGTTTTTTATTTTTAATAAAATAACTATAAATAATTAACTCCCCAAATATAAACTATTTTTATGTGTGTGTGCTATTTTTTTGTGAGTACCTTCCCTTGGCTTTTTTATTTAAACAAAATTTCAATTTAAATTTACAAAAAAAATCATAAAATTTCGCTAGTGTTTTTAATTTTGCCTGCATGCTTTTTTTCATTACTAACATTTATCATTTGGTGTAAATATTTTCTTTATTTGTCTTGTAGTCTAATTAATTTGCTGGCTTTAAGCTTTCTTACACATTTTTTTCTTTTATTTTTTGTTGGCATGTCTTAGTTTTTCCTCAATTTCCTTTTGTTTTAAGTTTAAACATTTATGGAAGTGTTTTTTTTTCTATTTTTTCTCATTTCATTTTAATTACTACATGAACCAAAACTTTTGAAATAAACTCAAAACAAAACAAACAAAAACTAACATTTATATACATATTTTGAAAACAAATTGAAAATGTTATAAATCCCCAAACCTTCCTACTAAATATATAAACTGTGCTAAAGGAATAAATACACTCGAAAAAAATAAATAAATACAAAAATACAACCTTCTTACAACGGATTACAACTGTGGATTACTTATGAATTATCACTACAACTATACAGCTTTAAAATGGATTACCACTATAAATGATGTTTAACATTGTTTTAACTAATAAAGTGTAAGTATTTTGAAAAATAAAATTAAATAGTAGTTAGACAAAACTGCTCACTAACAATTATGTATAAGACAAATCTATTTATTGTTAAGACTTGGAATATTTAGCTTTTTTAAAAGCTAGTTATGAAAGCTTTAAAGCTATAAGCAAATACTTTAAAATATTTTTTTTTTAATATTTAGTTCTTAGGAAACGAGTTGATTCATTAAATTTAGTAGAATATATTTGGAGAAAGCTTTTTAATTATTAATTTAAAGTTCATTTAAAGCTCGTTTAAGCATAAAGTTTATTGTTTATTGCAAATAATTTAAAATATTAAAACTATTTAAGTTTTATTAGATTATTTTGCTAAATCTAAAACATTTTATTAAAATATATGTTTCTATACTTGTCATATATATAATTTTAGTATTTGCAAATATCGGCCGAGTTTGCGTATTGATTTGTTTTATGAAAAAGTAAGGTTCACTTTTGAATTGAAGTTGACGTTTTCTGTTGGCTATATTCCTTCGACATTTAAAAAGGAAATCGAATATATATTTTATATCAGCGGAAAGGAAATTGTGTCTACTATTCCCAAGTGCATGAATAATTTAAATATTTAAATTTAAAAATTAAATAATTTCTTTCATAACTTTTTCACCCAACTCCATACATTTTAATATATTAAATTTTTATATCTATAATATCTCAGATTTTTATATCTATTACAGATCAATAAAAGTGCATTTTTAAGGTTCTAAAAATTTTGTAGGCAAAATTAACCCTCCGTTACTCGCAACTGATCTAGTTGATGCAGGCATAACTATTTTTTATAGTAAATTTTTTTAAACACCCTAAGTTTTAAGCTATTTTTTGATAAAAATATATTTATACTGCAGTTTTATTTGTATTATTCTTTTAAATAAATTTGAATTTAATATTGTTTTTATGTTTTCGAAATAAAAAGTGAAGAGATTATTTTTAAACGCATATTTCTTTTATTGATATCAATTTGATACATTGCGACTAGTCTCGATTGAAAATGATTGCGACTAACGAAGAGTTAAACCGCAGAATTTGTTTCTAGAAACTCTCACCCTGTTATTCATAAAAAAATTGTATTATTAAAGTTTTAATAAACAAATTTTGTATAGAAATATTTATTTTTTTTATAAACGTTTAAAAAATATACATTTCTTAGAGCTTAAGATTAAGAAAAATTGTTTCTATCTACATTTTATTTGAGATCGATAAACTTACAGCTAATATTTCCAGTAAATTACGTTTTCAGAGATTCGAGAAACAAATTAGATTCAAATTGTTTTACAAAAATCAGTCTCAGGAAAAAACTTTCAAGTATTAGTTTCACAAATAGTTTTAGCATGCATAAATACAGCTCTCGTTCCAATTTGGCGATAGGGCCAATGATTTTTGTTTGAATTTGTCACATACAGAACCGGTTCTAAAAAACCGTTGGAGAGCTAGCACATGCATTGTTCCTCAGAACTAGTTCTAATAAAGCTTTACGGAGCAAAATCCCCATCTTAGAAACAGTTCTAGATCTAGTTCTTTTATCAGGGATTTTTGTATGAAATTATCATGCTTGGAACAAGTTTCAAGAAGCTTTTGAGGAATTTTTATTATTTCTTCTTTGCTACTTAACATTATAAAAACTTCTATTTGCCGAAAATATGCTTAATAAATTTCTTAATACAGACACTTGCAGTAAACTAGTCCAAATACTTAATGATTCGGAATATGTATTCTTGCTGTTAACCCGCCACTTTGTTAGCGGAGAAATTCAATAACAGTTTAAAGCAAGTGATAAACCTCAAGTTTAATTCAATAATTTATTAGCTGAATGATACAGAAAGTGTTATATTTCATTCTCTCGTTGGAAAGATTGTTTTCCTTTTTTTAATTTGAAATAATTTTAATTAGAAAATAATATTTCTTGGAACTTTTATTTAAAAAAATAAATTTTAACAAAAAAAGTACCAACAAATTTCTACTCATTATTGTTCCGGGTCAGATGAATTAAAAATTGTATTTCTATGTTTATCATTTTAGGAGATATAAAGGTTAACAGTGGGTTCTACTGCTACTATTTTTAACCGTTTTGGCCAACTAGAATATCGAATTTGCAAAAAGTAACAGAAATCTGTTGATGAGTCAGTGAGTGAGTTAATCAGGCCTTATATACCCTTCACCAAATTATACCTAAATTTTTTTTTTTAATATTTTTATTTAAACAAAATAATATTCTTTTTTAATTGTTTTTCAAATTTTTTTTTTCAAAATTGTTTCTCAAAATTTTTTAAAGAAAATGTTGTTTTCCAATATGTTTTTTAATTTTTTTAAAAAACTTTTTTCCAAAAAAAAATTCGGGTTAAAAAATATTTTTGCCGATTTTGACCCATTGTAGGTCCAACTTACTATAGCCTTATTTATATACATCTTTGCAATGGACTTTGAAATATCTTTCATTAGATATGCATATTGTCTTTATGTATTAATGACATAGTAATCCAGATATAGATCAAAAATAGGCCAAAAATCGAGGTTGTCCCGTTTTTTTCCTTATTTATCAGCCATTTGTTGGCTGATTTTGTCGATTTTAAATAGCAACTGAGCCGATAAATAGCAAAAGTTCCGTTATATTGATGTATGAATCATGTATGTAAGTTATTTGGGAGCTACAGAAAGACTGACATGGCTATTTCCACTTCGCTATCTATAACGATCCAGAATATATATACTTTGTAGAAAGAAAAATGTAGGTATAAAAAATAAAAAAGTTATTTCAAAATTGCAGTTTCCTTACTTTCACATATGAATTTTAACTATCAAAGTGAGATAAATTCATCATAATATCGTTTACTATAATTTAGTAGCGCATTTCTTAATGTCAACAGTAACAACTGTTTTTAATTTAATTTAAGTACAAATTACAACATTTATACCTTTTAAAACTAATACTATTAATATTTGCTCATGTTACCCCTTCTTTGATTTGAAATATTACTTTCATTTTAAATAAATTTTAAGTGAAATAAAGATTGCGCGTTTGCACAAACCCCCCCCCCTTGTACTGTTTATTTGTGTTTATTACTGCATTTTACATTTAGGAAATAACTAAAGATTGAGAGTTTGTTCCAGTGGCGCATGTTACCCCAAAAGTTTTCGCATCTATTTCACTTTTATCTAATTTATATAATCTTATTAATCACATTTTCCTACTTTTCATAATTTAATGTAAACAAATCAATTATAAGCATTTTCAAATTTCAATGTTTTTCGAGAATATTCCAAGAATTTGTTTTCATATTCATTATATTGGTAAGCCATTGCTCTTAAATTTAAAATTATGAAATAAAAGTGGTATACTTTTAGGCATTTATGAAAACAGTAATTGTATGTTTTATTGAAGCACATAAAAATCTGAAGGAAACATAATTTAATCATAAATGATTTTGTAATTATCAAATTTGTAACAAATTTTAAGACTTATAAAACAAAACAATCATAATCATTACTTAATAGCACGCAAAAATCCTATAAAATTTGCATAATATAAAAACCAGTAAAATAAATTGTATTTCAAAAGATCTTTAAATTAGATATTTAACAACTAAAAACCTATTTAATTTACATAACCCTCTAAAAAAACATTATAACAAACAGACAAATCCTGAGAATATATTTCATTTCTTGAATTTCATTATACTTTTTTATTATAATTATCAAAACAGCCCCAGTTATCTTAAAATTCATAATATTACTATTTCCATTATTGTTATAAAAAAAAAACATTAAAGCCCGTCAAAACAAAAACAAATACACAGAAACCCAAAATTTAATTGGCTTTTAAAAATTCTTAAGAAATTGTTAAATCCAAAAAAAGCAGAAGATGCAAAAGAATAAACTTTAAATTTTAATCTCTACTTCCTTAACGAAAAAATTTCGTTTCAAAAAAAAAAACATAAATAAATAAATACTAAAATCTACCAAAAGAACCGTTAAAGCCAACATGATGACGTAAATTTTACGTCAAGTCATGAAATTCAAAAATGTTTAAAGTGATTCAAAATATATAAAAATAGTGAAAAAGAACAAAACAAAAACTCATCATCAGAAAGAATATTTACACATGGCAACAGCGAATAGACCAAGAACCAAGAATAGACAAACTAAAAATAATTGTAGAATTGACAAAACAAAAATAACTACAACAACATTTTGAATTTCAAAAGAGCAAAGAACTGTCCCTCACCCATTTAACGAAATAATCTGTAAACAATTGTTGGTCAATGAGATGGTTAAATAATTATTATTTAAATATAACTTTTGAAAGACCGTACACTTTACAGTGTGGATCGATTTAAATGGAGTTAATTGGCTTTAAGTTTGTAAAGTTGTAGGACAAACAAGGAATTTCACAAACATTTTTTATTTAAGAGTTTCTAAATGTTCAAATTCATTATTTTGTCGAAACTTTTAGCCTGTTAGGCAAAGCTTTCAGTTGAGATTGTTTTACATTTAGTTGACAATGGTTATCAGAGTATGAATTGGGTTATTTCCAGCTAAACATTCGATTTGTTTCTAAAGTACGGAACTTTTAAACTACTTATCCAATCTATACAAAACTTGGAACATTACTGAAAGAGGAGTTTAAGTTTTATAATTTTATTTGTAGGCCTTTTCAATTTAAGAATATGAGCGCTACATTTGGTTAATGATGATCAAGTTGTAGTATGAGCAACATTTCGGAGTTGTATCGAATTTTAACTGTTTTTCTTTCAGACAAGAACTAGCATAGACACCTTCAGTTTATGTTTCAGCTGTGTACAAATTCATCAATAATAATAATAATAAAAACTACAACACCATGATTACATACATTACAACAACAAACTGAGTCACAAGATGTTGAAAATTGTTTTTGGAAATTTTTGTCCGAGGTTATCTTATATTTTGTTTTGATACTTTACATTTACTGCACCGATTTTGCTGATATTTAATACCAAACTGCCTATAACAATGAAAGACATTGTGGGAGAATTTCATTAATTTTGCGTTTGTATCTTGGACGTGTGCTTATTTTACACACACATATTTTCGAATATCAGAGGACATAAAACAAACTACTTAGAAGTCCTTCTATGGTTTCAAGCCTTTTCAAAAAGAGTGTTTTTTTAATTTTAGTACATTAATAAAATTTCTTTCCTTTTTTCTCCCTCACTGTTTTCTTTTACAACAACTTTTATTAATAACATCACTACTTTGCATTAAATCGCCTTAAATCTCTTGTATCATGGAATAAAAAACAAATACTGTTAAATTTGTGAATACAAATCACATAAATATTAAAATTTTTGTTGAACATCATCCTCCAGACCCCAAAAAAAATCCAAAATTCAAAGCAAAAACCAAATAGAAATAAATAAATTACAAATAATTTCTAGTAGACATGCCGTATGCATGTTCATCACTATTTATTTATTTATATAAATTAAACAAATCAAAACAGTATATATTGTTTGTTGTTGTTGCTTTTTGCTGTTATTGCCTTTTTTTGTTCCAGCCAAAAAGTTCGCTGACCCAACGTCGTTTTTATTTTTTTTACTATTAAAGCTACGAGATAGACATAGACGCCGGAGACGCTGCTTTTCTAAAACACACATTCAAATACCAGTATAATTGTATGAAAGTGTATGTAGCTGTTCAGAGTTATAAGCTGAACGGGGTAAGTCCGTATGAATGACCAAAAACAACAAAAAAACACACAAAAAATTATAAATTTTAACATGCCAAAATTATGCGCACAAAGCAGAGAGCCATGGGATACATTTACTCGTATCTGTATCTGTAGCTAAACTATGTAGAAATATGTATCAGTGTGAGTGAGTGAGTATTTTATAGACAAAGACGAGGTTTATAAAACATCATCAGAGTTATTAAGAGCTATTTTTTTTTGTTGTTTAATTTATTTAACTATTAACTATCTATGACTAACTACAAAATAGGTAAATTATAGTTATAAAAATCTATAAATTAACGTCTTAAAAGAAATTAAAATTTCTTTAAAGGTTGGCCAAAAAAATAAATCCCGTTTTTTATTTTTAAATAGAGGAAAAGAACTAATAATAGGTTAGTTCGTTTATATGAACGGAGTAAATTTTTAAATGTTGTGGCCATTTCAAAAGGTTTGACTACTTTAATAATCATTGGTAATATAACCTTAACAAATACAAGGTTTGTTCTTCAGTGTCGAATATAAGTTATACACCCACTTACAAAGCAAAGGCCAAGTTGCCGGCAGCTTTTTTCAAGAGTTCAAATAGACACTTTTATTTGTTCATCTGTATATTGAAACAAAATTCGAAACCAAAATATATGTCATCATTCTAAACCGTTTGGGTTTAAAAATCTACAAAACTCAGTTTCAGCCTGAAATAAGTAATGAACCAAAATGCAAGACTACCTCGAATATATTTATTGTATTTCCCGTTTCGATTCGTTTCCACTCCAATATCACTCGTCTTAAATGGGAGTATTTATCAATAAGTTAAAACATATATTTTTGATCATTATAAAATTCTAAGTCGATTTAGCTAAGTCCTACATATCGCACACCTAGTTCAATAGTGACTCAACTCATTTTTGTATTTTGTTATGTATGTATATTGTGTTCCTTTATGTTTCAATTTGTATATATGTAGTTTTTTTCGATTTCTGAAAAATGAAAATTTTGAATTGACGCACTTTTGAACTAGGTGTGCGATAAGTTTAATATCTGTATCTGTTAGTGCAAATCATATTTCCCTCCAAAATACTGCATTGAAATTAATAAGATTAACTTATAATGTTTAGCATTGTTCTAAATCGTTAAGTATTGAAAATCAGAAAAATTGGTTCAGTAGATTGAATGCCATAAACCAAAATGTGAGAGAACCTGAGCATTTTGTATTAAAACCGAAAATAAGTTTCAACACAACTTTCGTCATTAGGTTTTCGTTGAGTTTAATAGTATAACCTATTCTTTTTTCGTTGCAGCTTGGATTGTTTTTGTATTTGATTAGTCTCCTAAGGAAAAATCAGCTCTAATGTAAACTGTGTCTGTATATTAGATCCATTCATAAAAAAAACCCCTTAAAGCGAGCATTTCTTCAGATTTTTTTGAGATCGCTTAAATATATTTTATATTATTACACTAATAACATCTAATTTATTTCGAGAACATTCCAAGAATTAGCTATAGAATCTGAAACAATAAATTTGCAAAAATTGTATGGAAAAGAAATTGCATACTTTTGGGCAGTTATGAAAATATTTCTTGTTGTTGTAATAGATTTTAGATATTAGCAAATTCTTCCCTAAGAACGAAAAAGTTAGATTAATGGGACTGCAAAATTGTAGTGGGTTTCAAGACAAAATTAAGACTATGTTGGACACATTATATGTTGACAAAAATGTTAAAAATTGGGGTATTCACACGGTCTGCTAGTAGTCATATTGTCATAATGTTCTAATATATTATAATAGATGTTGTTGTGTTTTAAACAAAAAAAGTATTATTTTATGTCAGAGTTCAATTAGTCTTATTAGTTTAGAACTTTTTCGTTTGAAACACAAACGAAATTTGATTAAACTATCATAATATATTAGGACATTATGATAATATGACCAAATAGTATACCGTGTGAATACCCCAATTAAATATTTTCTTTCATATTAATTGAAACTTTCAGGAAAAAGTTCCCAAAATATTTACTTATATGTATTTTACAACTTTACTATCTTTGGCCGATACTCGTGTCTTATTGTCGTTTGTGACTCGGGCAGCATATTTGATATTTTCAATATATGCACCACTTACCAAATATTTAAAGCAGCTCTCATGTATGGACCGCTTTTTCAAAATATGTTTATCGACTTTAGTGACTGCAAAATTTATATAAATTTATTGCATCGCCAAAGTGTGGTTGTATTCTATCGATACTACAATGATACATTTTGGAGAATTTATTCCCGATACCCGATCTTTTTGACATAATACTCGTTCTTTCATAAGAGCTGATTCATTTGTGATTGTTCTCTTATCACAAATTTTATAGCAGACACAAAAAATTGTTTAAAATTATTTGTTTTGTTATTGAACAGAGCATGTTTTAAATGTTTTTGAAATTTTGTTATTTGATTTAAAGTCTCTATGGGCACTGCTACACGTTCAATATATATTGGCCGCGATCCAGTATCGCGATATTTATTGAACGTGTAGCATGCAGTATTGATGGATCGCGATCCAAATTGCAAAATAACCTAATTTTGCGTGATCCATTAAAATGGATCGCGATCCAAATATCACAATATACACACCGTTACTAAAGTATACATATGATCGACTTATTGAACTTTTTTATAAACATCTATTATATAAAAATACAAGGCCTGACTCATTCACTCACTCACTCACCCACTCACTGATGAGTCAGTGAATGAGTGAGTGAGTGAATGAAAGAGTCAGGCCTTGTATTTTTAAATATATGTATAGATGTTTAAAAAAAAAGTCCAATAAGTCGATCGTATGTATACTTTTGTAACGGTGTGTATATTGAACGTGTAGCAGTGCCCTATTGTGACAAAAATTACTGTTACAAGGAAATGGAACAACGATTTTGATAGCAGGATCGAGATGCTAATAAATTTCAATATTATACAACTTTTCCTTAAACATTTTATGATTTACATTTTTTGGTTCACTCTATTTCATTTGACTGAAACAAAACAAATCACTGTATAATTTTTATTAAAATCTCAATTTTCACATTCAGCTAACGATATGTTCTATTAGTATTTCACATTTTTTACAGTTCAGTCCAATAGTTAACAAATTCGTGTATCCTCCGCTTCTATTTTGAAAAAGGAAATAAGATAGACACTTTGCTTCCGGAGAAATTTGTGTATATTTCCGTTTTATACCAAAATAGCGGACAAAAGCTTCTAACTTCCACATATTTTCAAACAAAAGAAAGCAAAGGTTTTAAGTCAAAAAGTCAAACTAATTTCAATAAAATGCTTTGTAATAATATTTGAGTTGTCTCAATCGAATTTCTGAAAAAAACTCTATTTACACAATAATTTTGTTTTGTGATTTCCTAGAAATGCATGCTAATTTTGTGGTTTATCATGTGTGGATCTACAGAGAGAAAAAAATTAAGAGTTCCTTTCCACAACAAATAATTTTAGTGTATTTTTTTCAATGTCTGGTTATTGTTTTTCATAACGATAAAATACTTTTTGTATTAAATCTGTCAGTATATCAGTACGATAAAAAATAGATACACATTTTAGGGATTCCATATTGTTTTCATTTTAACTAATCATTTTGATCAGTAGCACTTGAGATAAGAACTTTAATATCATCAATCACAAATACTTTAGTGAATTATTGAAGATCTCTTGAAATTTATTAGCAATTCTTCCAAATAAATATCACTTTGTTGTTTTTTTTATTATTATTTTTCCAAAACATTTAAGTTTCCGTTAAAGGTTCAAGTTTAAATGTTTGTTATTCGATGGAAAAATCAACAGGGTATTGCAAAAAAAGAGTTTTTATAAAGACAATTCTTAAAACTCCTCTTAACAGATTCAACAGAAATAGATATCTATGTCCCTTTGTTTTAAAAAATAAAACCTTCAGTTTGAAAAAGATTAATACACATGTTTTTGTTGAGACACAATATTATGGAATTAATAAATCTCTTAAATTATAGAAGTACTATCAATGAATGAAACGTTTTTTTGTTATGTTCTATTTTTGTCAAAAGAACTATAGAATATTTTATAAAGTATGATAGGAAAATGTGTCTCCTTTTAAATTATGGTATGATTACTTAACAGCTTCTTTATCATTGTTATGTAATCTGAACATTTCAAAAAGCAGCAACATGAGCAAAACATTTAAATTCCATGTTGTCTACTGGTAACTAAAATTTTAATTCAATATGAATTAATGCCATCTCATTTTGGAAAAAAAATTACATGCTATTTGGGTACTGTTGAAAACTTAAAGAAAAACATTTCATTAAAATTTGTATTATTCTGAAACACCATAAATCTATTTAGGTCAAAATTAATATTTGTTAAATAAAATTCTTATTAGCATCTTCAAGATTTAACCTTACTTGGCAAAAACAAAAAGCGAAACATATTACAAGGTTAAGTTCTTAACTTCACAGCACCACCACAGCATCATCATAATTTACAGCAGCAAGCGTAAAATATTTGCTAAAAACCCAAAAAACAATAAAACTTAAAAAAACAACCTTAAAAGATGTAAAAGATTAACAAACCATAAGAATCAAAGAAAAAAACACATAAAACTTGACCAAGACCGAGAATTTTGCAAAGAGGGTTTCCTTTGCAAACAAACTAACAAAAAATAAAATAAAAATAGAAAAACAAAAACTAAAACTAAATTTTATATTCAAAGTTGGTTTTTCAATTTTTCTACTAATGTAGACCGACTGTAGCTTGTGGCAAATACACAAGTCTGGCCATTATGTTTTAGTTGGCACATTGATGCCACATAATGTTATGGCCAATGCTAGTGCTGCTGTTGCTGCAACCAACACATGCAAACATTGAGGTCAGCTTATGAAGGCTAATGTTGTTGTTTAGTTTTTCCTCAATGCAGAGGCTGAGGCTAAATGAAAAAGAAAAATAAAAAAACTGAGAAAAACTTCGCATATTACAAAGAATAGGAAAAATTAGTAGTTGTATAATAAAAGAAAAATACTGCCACATAAAATGAAAATAGAAAAAAAAAACAAAACAAAGAAGTAGTAGCAAAAAAAAACTAAAGCAAGTGATCGCACGTGCCACTTGTGCGGACCATACAATACCAGGCAGCAGCAGCAACAACAGACAAAAACATCGTATTGCTACATGGCCATTTGTGGCAATGAAAAAATATATACAAAAAAAAGCAAAAACAGAAAAGAAAAACTTGGTCATCAATTAATGTTGTTGCTGTTGCTATTTAATATGTTTTTAGCAACCAACAATCTACCAACCGTCCGACCAGCTGTTAATGTTTTAATGCTTCTTGTTTTACGTTTTCAGCCAAATGTGGTTTAAAAGATATGAAATTAAAAAATATAAAAAAGACACACAAACACACTCACTCACTGACTCTAGGAACATTAACATTTAACCAATCCAATCTTTTTTATATGTATTTTTCATGCCATCCATATCTTTAAAACACGTACATCTTAAATTCGTGGTATTTTATATCCGTAGTTAGTTAGATGATGCCTTTGTTTTTGCTGTTGCTATTGCTATTGCTGCTATTATTGTTTTCATTTCTTAAACTAGCTACAGCAGCATGCAGTACCTTTGAAATGATATCAAATACAGGCTGTGGTTAACTAAATAAGGACTTTTTTAAATAGGGTTGCTATTTTTTATAGCAAATGTTTAGCAATATTTTTACAGCGTTATATTTAAAAGGTGCCTCTCTCATTTTTTATTATGAATAATACTTGTTAAAAATTATTTACTAAATTAAAAAGCGATTATTTCCAAAGATACCCTTAAATAAGTTTTCAAAAGTTCCTTTTCAAAAAGGTACCTCCTTAATGAAGTACATTTTTAAGAACGTACCTTTTTTAATAAAGTTTTGTTGGTACATGGAAAAGCTTTCCAACAGGTATTATTTGAAGAAATGCATTTTTTTAGTCTTTTAATAAAGTCACTTTTGCAATAAAATACATCTTCAAAACATTATTTTTTCGAAAGATGGCATCAATCATGTATATAAGTTATTTAGAGGCTTCGGAAGGTAGTTTTCAACATACAAAACATACAACCGGACTATTTAATTAGTAGAATTAATTAATTCATTATTTTATTGAAATAGGTTCCACACATAGAAAAATATAAATATATACAGTTATACAGATTTGTTATTCACATATTTTTAAAAAAGTCTTCCATCAATTTTTTAATTCTTAAAAATTTTATAAATTTTTGAAAAGGAGATACAATTTCCAACACATTGATATATAATATGTATATCTTATCTTTGAAACTCAGTAACAAACAGAAAATTTACAGAATCTTGCCGTTTTGTAATATATTTTTTTGCACTGCATAACCGACGACTGCATTACCAAACGTCTGAAAACACTATAACATGAAACTAATTACTGCGAGTTATGTATTTTGAAGCCAGTAATGATACTATTGGAAAACATATGCTATATGTATATTATATATCAACATGTAGGAAATTGTGTTTTCTTTTAAAAAATGTATAACTTTTTTAAGAATTAAAAAATTTATAGAAGACTTTTTTAAAAAATATGGCAATAAAAAATGGTAGCTGATTTTTTTTAAATTTTAGTTATAAAATGCAATAAAAGTTTTATTTATGAATCGTTTTTAATGAAATTTTATACATATACCGAGATTCGGGTTATAAATTCACTTTGCAAAATATTTAAGAACATATTGGGGCATAGAAAGGAGGTTTAAATTTTTTGAAAGCAGCTATCCGATTTGATAAAATATTGTCTGAAGTTGAAATTTAGATTAAATAATAGGTCTAATTCGGAAGGCTCTGGTCTATGCAATAATAAGAATTTTGATATTATTTTACTTTTATAATATTTCCAGAAATGTTATCTTTCAATAAATATAAATACATTTTTTATACTTTTCTTATTTTCTGTAAAATTTAAAATTAATGTAAGTACTTTATTTTTAATTTTAATTTTCAAATGCGAATAACTCGTAAACTTTAAGAGATAATACATATTTATAGAAATGTTTTTTTGTAGATTACTTCTAGTACATAAAATGTATATAAAAATCTTTCAAATCGTATTGCGAATAAAAATTTGGCATCAGTTTTAATTTTTGATATACCTTAGTTACTCCACTTTACGGCATCGTGGCTCGGCACCCTCTTGGTGTTTTAAGCTCAAATTTCAAAGTTAAACTTATAAGTTGTAGCCCTTGTCATAAAGAACAAGAATTGTGAACATATAAAATAAATAAAAAAAAATTTCATCTTCAAGATCAAAATCGCAAAAAACTTTAAAAAATCTATTTTTTTACCTTTTTTCCCATGTTCAGGTCCATAAATAGCAAACCGTTCAAAATTTAAAGAAACAATCAACTACAAAAATGTACCTATAATCTTAGTAAACAGCTTTCTAGAACATATGAACTTTCTAGGAATGATTCTTAACATCGTTAGGTAGGTCAATATAAGTTAGTAAGAAAAAAACTAAAGGAATTAAGTGTTTTGGGCCATAAGCTATTTAATTATTATAAACTAAGGCATACTTTTAGGCAGCTTTAAACAAATTTATTTCGAATTTTTAAGATGAAGTTTTTTTTTGATTTTATATGTTCACAATTTTTGTTCTTTATGACAAGAACTACAACTTTGCCTCAGAGAGTATACCGACTATTTGACTAGTTATTTTAATAGGAGAAAATCAATTGAAATTGAGTAGCAATAACTTCACTAGATGGCTTAATATATATAAAGTAATATGTCACATTTTTACCTTTTAAAAATGTTGGTTTATTTGCTTTAAATAAACCGTATTCCATTGATTGGACATAAAAGCAGTTCAGTAGTTTAAAATCTGTGTCAACTCTTTATTTATTCAAATTTACACAACAATTTAAATAGTCACCTTCTTCATAATATACAAGAATACACTGGTAATGCAGTTGATGTTAATTCTAACAGCTCCTATGATCAGCTAAACTGAATGCAATCGTTGCCACTATTTATATACAGAGCCATCTTCCAGCAGTTTCATGAATTATCTTAACGGACAAAATTAGAATTATCTTTTTCTAGAGCTTTTTAGCTTCAATGTTAATGTTAGCAGCTTGTTGAGAAGTAGAAGATTCTACTGATGGAAATGTTTATAAACATGATAAATGTTGCAAGCAGTCGTTAAGGACTATTAAATTCAAATTTATAGTACAATTTCGTAACAATATTGATCTCTCTCTGCTTTACAAAGAATCCACAAATGTCAAATGATAAATAATTACAATGGGAACTAACTATTCATTATTATAATTACTCGAATTAAATTAGCACATTTGGTATAAATTTAAAAAATATGTCCCCACTTCTTTGGCCACGAACTGTTTTAACCGCGCACTTATTTATGACAATTTGTTAACTCTCTAAAAGTACATTATTTTCAGTTTATTGTTTTTATTACTTTAAAGATAGTTTTTTTCTTTCTTTTTCAAGATCTTTCTTAAGATTAATGTTAAAAGTAATAAATGAATTTCTTTTTAATAATGATAAATCTCTAATAAATGTTGATACATTTAGTTGTTTTTTTTTTTAATTTCATTTAAAACTCTTACTAAACTCTTTAGCCCGTACATTATTGTGGCTGATATTAATCTGTTGGAATTTTTATTTGTATTTTACATGTTTGACGTGTGCCAGCAGCCACTAGTGTTGACATGTAATTTTACATGAGTTTTTGTGGTATTTAAGAAGATCTGTTTCATCAGATAAAAATGGGTTATAAACATCATAATAATGGTTTATGTTTACTGTAAATGTGCTGACATTTTTAGAAATTGTTTAAAAGAAAATTATTGAATGATAAAAAAAGTTTAAATTAAAGGATATAAATTGTTATAAAGAAAATCTTTATTTTAAACTGTTTTATGAATTTGCAAAAATATTTAAAAATAAATCCAAATTTTTTAAAGTAAATAAAAAATTATAAAAATACCTAAGCAATCAATAAGCATGAAAAAATTAACATTATAATCATCATAAAAATTCCATTATTTTATGTATTCATGGTTTAACAAACCAACAAAGTTTTATTGGAGCATTTAAAAATAAACTTATTACTGTAAAAATTTTACACAAAAAAAAACAATAAAAATCTAAACCTCTAACACTTCTAACACCTTCAAAAACCATAAAATACTAAAATGTTAAAAAACATTGAACTTGATATTCATTCAGAGTAATAAAAAGTTCAAACAATCAAACAAAAAATTATATTTACAACCTCTAACACTGCTGCAAACATAATTTCAGACACAAAATTTAACTGTTACCAAAAAAAAACACCGTTAAATTCACACTAAAAAAAAGCTTTACAACAAAAGGCTACAAAAACAAATTGTTAACACTTCCCCTATAAATTTAACAATACAAATAACAATTGTTTAGACAAAAATCCCCCCACCCAAAAAAAAAATCATAGAAATGTTTTGTTTGGCCACAAAAAAAAAACTTAAATTTATGACAATTGACTACATAGAAATATGAATAATAATAGACAACAACAAAGTAATGGCAAAAAACGCCCACTAAACACCCAAAAATATAAAATACAAACTCAAAACAACAGCCATAAAATTTGTTAAAATAAACAATGGAAAGACAGACAATAAAAAATATAAACTAAAATAAAATAATGCCAAGTAAAGATTGAATCCTTTTTAAGCAAAATAGGACTTACTTAATCAAGATCTATTAAACATTTTTGATCTTATTTGTAATACAAAATTTATTTATCCAAGATTTGTTAAACAAAATTTATTTATTTATTTTCCATGAACTTTACAATATCTCAAATATTTATACAAAAACCGGCATTAATTTAAAAATATTTAGTTTACTTCTTCTTCAAAAAGATCTCGTCGTTAAACCATTTTCAAAAGTACATCTCATTGAAACACTCTTTTCTCTCTTACTCTCACCATTTCTTTACAAAACTCCAACAAGTTGCCGTTAAAGAAAATAATAATCACACACCTCTCATTCGTTCCCAAACAAACGTTGTTTTTCTTTACTCGTTTTAAACCAAAAAAAAAAATACTCGTTTTTAACTTATTTCTTTTGAGTTGTTGTTATTGCTTTTTTCACGAAGATCACGGAAGTATGTCAGCAGGTCTTTTCGTATAACGGTACATTTGTTATGTAGTAGTAGGAAAAATATTGGTGTTTTTGTTGATGATGTTGTTGTTGTTATTGCCTCTCTATAAGTGGCAATATCTGACGATGAACGTTTTTATTGTTGCAGTAGTAGTGGTAGCCATCGTCGTTATCATCAACATGCATGTCTTTAATAAGTTTCGAACACGAACGAAATGAAACGAATACGAGTAACGAATACAATAATGATAATAATAATAATAGTAGTGAACAGTTGAAAAACAGCAGAGAAAGAGTTTAGCTTTATCAAGGGTTACCAGTTATTAGGGAGTTTGTGGAGAAAGTGGGAAGTTTTTAGGGGGGAAACAAATATTTTCAACAAAGCATCGGAATTCATTAAATCTTGGTTGGTAAACATATTCTTTGTGGTCATACAAAATTTAAAGTTGTTCAAAAATCTTAAATTCGCTTTCGTTCGTCGAAAAGTAAAGATGTTACATACAACTGTAAAGATTTAAAAAAACAACAAGTCAGAGAGCTATATTCGGCTGTGCCGAATCTTATATACCCTTCACCAAATTATACTTCAAAATACAAATTTTAAATTTTTTTAGGTAAACAAAATTTATTCTTCAAAGTTGTTTTTTTCATTTTTGGAAAATAATATTTTGAATTGTTATTTTAAAATTTTTTTTTTAAATTTAAAAATTTTTTTTTATTTAAGTTTTAAATTTTTTTTTTGCTGAAAAAAAATTCCGGTTAAAAAGTATTTTTTCCGATTTTGACCCATTGTAGGTCAAACTTACTTATGGTCTTTCAAATATCTATCATTAGATATCGATATTGTCTATATTAATGACTTAATAATCCAGATATAGGTCAAAAATAGGTAAAAAATCGAGGTTGTTCTGGTTTTTTCCATATATCTCAGCCATTTGTGGACCGATTTGCTGATTTTAAATAGGAAACTTCTCGAAAGCATGTCTGACAGAATTATTAAAGATTTGGATCGCGAAGATATCTGGGGTCTTCAGAAAATTGATTTCAACAGACAGACATGGCTTAATCGACTCCGCTATCTATAAGGATCCAGAACATATATACTTTATAGGGTCGGAAAATTATATTGTGGAAATTAAAAATGGAATGACAAACTTATATATACCCTTCTCACGAAGGTGAAGGGTATAAAAATAAATTCACTCTATAATAGAAATACATCCATACATACATCAATATTATAAAAAAACATACATAATTAATATTTTGTAGCAAAACCGCAATTTTTCAAAAATTTTGCAATTAGGCATAGAAGTAATAATATTCTCTATTATTGTCATTGATAACCTTGCCTCATTTATAGCTTTATACAATCGGGTATCGATGTGCCAATTCCCGATTTATCTATTTACTATTTCCATTACATTTTCTGTAGGGTTAAGGTTGAATTGCTGTGCTGGCCACTGCATGACATTAACGTTCTTAATTGCTCTAAAAACCCTTTCACCGATTTGAATGTGTGTTTAGGATCATCGTTGAAGAATCCATCAATGTGGTATTTTATCATGGTTATAAAGCAGCATCTTCTCCTGCAATATATTTTATACACTTGTTTGTCTATAATACCGTTAATTTTGTGTAACTTCAGTACAGAATTTGTGCAGTTTGGTAGACCACATTGTTGAATAGTTTCCACAGTTTATGTTTTTTTATAGTTATTTATCAATTTATTTTAGTATAAAATCTTATATAATTTAATACTATAATTTACCTCTATATTTTTCAACATATTTTAAGATAATCACTGCCGTTGTTCTTGATATCAGTTTAATGTGAAGTTAAGAATGATGTTCAATTGAAAGTTTTATTGAAAGATTGTACCGGTAATTTTTTATTTTCTTACATTAAGCCATTTTTGTTTAATATGTTTTATCGCTAGCTTAATATATTGTATATTTAATCCTTTACTTCCCAGTGGAACATATGGCCGCAACAAATGTTTTTCATTGTATTTTATCATTACACAACAATTTCATCTCACACGAAGATACACCAAGTTCAACTCGTTCTCAATTTGTCGTCTCTAAGTTTCTGCCATGTCACCTAGAACCTTGGGGTTATATTCATTATCTGGCTTTCTCATTTTGTGTCCAAGCCAACCAGAATATTCTAAATATACGCCTGAATTTTTGTCGAGGGTGTGTTTTAACCGATACTCCAAATATGCAAATGAAGAAATAGTAGATACAACATGTGTCTAAAGTCTTTCGTTTTAAAATAAGATCTGTTCTTAAGTCTTTCTACATGGATTTACAAAGAAAACTAGATAAAAGACTTAAGAAAAATACTTGTCAAGTAAGTGTTTGAGAGAGAGAGAGGACTTTTTTTATTTTCTCTCATTTATGTTACAGCCAGTATTCTTCTTAAGTCTTTTGATCTATAAATAAAAAAAGTTTGTTTTTTAAATCTATTAGGGAAAGTGTAAACAAACTATGTAAAAGAGTTAGGTTCAAAATGTCCATTAAACTTTAAGAACTAGCTTTTAATAATTAAATATTTAAGTGGTTTTCCACATAATTTGATTTTTAACAGAAAATTAAATAAAATCAAGAAATTTGATATTTAATTTCTGAAAATTTAAATACATATTTCTGTTCTTATAACAATTAAATTAGAATGTAATTTGTCTAAAAATAATTTTAACAAGTTTGCGAATTGATGTAAGATTAAACATTCATTAAAATCAAACTGTTTATCTATACTGAAATACTTTGAAAATCATGAATATTTTGAATTTTTTTTACAAAATTTTTAAGCTGGAAACGTAATTTCTTACCAAATGAAACTAAAAGTATTTTTTAAGAATCAACAAGAATTAGAGATTATTTTAACAGCTTTAAAAAATGTTTGAACATAAGTTCGAATTACCAGAACTGTTACAAAATTCAGTTACAAGTTTTGACCTAAACAAACCTTGCCAAACAAGCAAACTAACATAAATATTTTTTTTAACATTTCAAAAGACTTTTGTCATATAATGACATTTTAAATTATTTAACATTAATAAAATTGTGTAAGTGCTTAAGTTTTTGAATTATTTTGGTAGCTATATAAATATATCTTTAACCAGAATTAATTTTATTCAAACTTTTCTTATAAAAAACATATCTAATTTACCCAAAATGTTTTCAATATTTGCTATAATGGCAACTCTATGCCTTCAGATTCAAAAAGAGTTACAAATATGAGAAACCGGCAACAAAAACTTGGTTTATGGTTATTTTTGTTATTGTTCGATATAATGTTTTAAACTTATTTCAAACACACACAAACAATAAGCTGTATATGTACAAAAAAAAGCAAATGTATTGGTTAACTAGTGGGTTGCTAGAGTAATTTTATCAAGCTTGGTTGAACATAATTATAATGTTGCCTCTATTTTGTTTTCCACTTTTTTTCTAGAGCTTCCCATAACCACATACATACTCACTTTAAGCCAAGAGTAAGAGAGTGTTAACTGCTCTCATGGAACATGTTTAGCAACATTTGTGGAGCTGCAACAAAAAGCTAAATGTTTAGCTTCTTGAATGCATTGTAATCAAAACAACAACAACATTTAATTATGTTGTCTCTTTTCATTTCTTCTGACGCGTTTTTTTTTGTATTTCATTTCGTATGACGTCGTTTTGGCTCGTTTTCGTGTGAGTGTGTGTTGTGTGTCCGCAAACCTGTTGAAAGCGAAATTTATATAGGTTTTTTTACAATTATTGCCGTTGTAGTTGTTGTGTCTATAATTGCGGTTATTTTTTTGTTGTTTGGTTTTTGGTAACCTCAATTCTGTGTGCTTTTTCTACATTTTTTTTTCTTTAACCTGTACAATAGCTTTCTTTCTTGACTTGGCTGTTTTTGTTGTTGTAGTTTTGTTTTTTTTTATATTTAAGTGCGTGAGTGTTTTTTAAAACAAACTCCATAAATAGATTTTATTTTTAAGCTTTTTTCAATAGCCTCTATCACCACTAACTGTTCTTACTTGATCGATATACATAAATGTCTATTTAATATTAAATAGTATTTTTAGTGTATTAACAGTTGATACCTGTTTCAATAACCAAAAATCCCAACACAAAAATGATCTTAAATCATTGATAAGAATTAAACAAAAAAAAATTAAACATTTTTGGGAGTGTAGCTTTAAGATTACTTTAAAAATTTGGGGTTTCTGTTGCTGTTTGTGGAATTTTTAAGCTTTACACCTGTATTTCAGTTAAATAGTGTGTGCTGTGTCTGTCCCTGCGACTGTCTACATGTCGGTGTGGCTCTATCATTATGATTCTATTGGTAACCAATCAAACACGACATTTTACAGCAACACCGCTGAGCACCTTAACAAAACCATAATAAGAATACAAAAACAAAAACAACAACAATAAAAAATAATAATAATTTATATGCTAATTTTTTATGTTCATTTTAAATTCTTCTTCGTTTTTTTTGTGTAGTTCTGTTGTTGTTGTTGATTTTTTATAGATTATTAATGTTTTTGACCTAAATACCGTTTGATTTTGTGTGTCTGTGTGCGTATGGTTTGTGTCTTGGAGTATCGATCGATCGGTCGGTCATACATTCAATATCATGTGGTGCTGGCTTGTATTCTTTATTAATCTTTTTAGACTTTTATTTTTTTTGTTTTGTTTCTTGATCTTAACAGACATACAGACATATTTTCTTCTTTAATTAAATATTAATTAAATTTAAAATGCATTTTTAACCATAAACTAACAGGTTATAGAAATTATTTCTCTATGACATTAGATTATACCTGATTATGGCCATAAATACTATCAACACCCTAAAACCTTAAATACATTATTACTAATTTTTTTTATATTTTTCGGTATATACGGTATAAAAAACTAATATTTTAATGAACTTAAAAATCTTAAACATTATGAATGAAATTAAAAATATGCAGTTGTGTTCTATATGGGAAAATATTTTAATTTTGTTAACGGTTTCATAATTGGCTTAAATGGTTTAATTTTTTCTCTTAAAAATGAAAACAAAAAAAAGTTTCAACATTTTATGGATTCTAATCATTAGATTTCAAAACAACTAAATGACGTACAAGTGTCCAGTAGGATGGCTCTTGTTTTGGAATTTTCAATCAATGGAATTTCCCAATCTAAAATTTTCCCCCACCATCTAAAATTTGAGCAAAATTGAATAACGTTTGGAGGTTGGCCTATTCTACTTGAAGTTTAGAGCTTTGAGTTAAAGTAGCAATACTTTTCAATAAAGTTCTAAAATTAAATGTTGAAAAAAATAGAATTGAGATATTCATATATACATCTTCTGACATCGATAACCAATTAAACTTGATTCCAAAAGAAATTTCAAAAAAATCCAAAAAATAATTTCCAATTGTAATAAAAACTAAATTGTAAGTTTTTACTCGTATAAAACACTAAATAAGTGTAAAGATTATTTCTTAAAAATACATTTTGTAGCTTATTTTGTAATACTTAAAAACAATTGACTTTGTTAACCCTATATAACTGGGGTCAAATTAGTGCTGTTCATTAATATTTGATCTCTACACTAAAAATAGTCGGAGTCGATTTAGACATGACTGTCTGTATGTTTAAATCGACATTCCCAAATAACATGATATAGTCCATCGCATTTCGCTATTTAAAATCCTATCCTAAAATACTATCTCAACTTTCATACCCTACACCACCGTAGTGGGGAGGGTATAATGCGTTTGTGCAGATGTTTGTAACGCCCATAAAGTATATCGATCGACTTTCTTAGTCGATTAAACGATGTCCGTCCGTCTGGCTAGCTGTCAATGTAGACCTTGTGCGCAAAGTACAAGGACGAAGCCGATATAATGTACTGTCATCGGTCCATTATTTAATCTAGCCCCCATACAAATGTTAATTTACATACATATATATGTATCTACACAAACTTCGCTCCAAATAAGTTTTGTATATACAAAATTCTTGTCACCAAATTTTATTATGATCGGTCAATAATTAGTCATAAGACCCGCTTCCGAAAATCACTTTAACGTGCATAAATATCTTAAAAATATTGGTATACACACAAAATTCATAATAAATAACTTTCATACAGCCACACATAGAAAACAGATTCGTGTTCACAACCGAATTTGGTGCCAATCGAATTTTGTCGGTTGCATATACTATCACATAATTCGATTGAACTGACTGAATATATGGTACATACATACTTATGTTGCTGAATTTATGATACACATAACTGATATCTAAAAATAATTCGGTGAAAAGTACCGAATGTATGAATAGGAATACTAAAATATTTGTTTTTTTTTAAATTAAAACTATTTTATTTTTTCGTTATTTTTATTATATTTATGTACAAAAAAGCACCAACAAATACAAGAAATCGTGTAATTTTACATAAGCTTCATAGTTTTCATAAGATTATATTCATTCACAGATGCTCTTGGGATTTACGAAGATATTTTTTTGCTATTGAGAAGAGTTTGAGTATTTTGTATGGTTTGTTTCTTAATTTCTGCAGCAAAATGTGCATCAAAGACAATGCTATGAACAATCCTAATCTCTACGTTTCAGGAATAAGAACCCGTCCACCACTAAAGGTCCATATGAAAATCGTTTCTTTGAACATCGAACTATTCATAGCTTTTAGTTAAAGACCCATTAATGACGACACGTTTCAGAGTATGTTTTCTGGATGGATATCAACTTGCGTATTCCTTAATCTGCAATAATACAATATTAAAAAAAATATTGATATAAACATAAATTTTAGAAAAGCTACAAAAGCAAATGTATCTATAATATATCTTGAAATAAAGATAAACTTACCCTTTTATATCCTCCAGCTTCGGTTAATAATTTTGATTTACATACATATGTACATACATTTTCGTTTATATTTTTGTATTTTATGTTTTTGGTCTTTTAAAATTTATTTTATTGTAATTTAATATTTTATTTCATCGAATGTCAAAAAATGTACATTTGGCTTTCATAATCGAATTTTTCTAGTACAGCTATTAATATGCTGAATTTAATTCGATTGGCTTTTCCGAATTAATTGAATTAAATTTAGTTAAGACAAAAACCACAATTATATAGTTGTTGGAAGTGTATTTCACTTACAATTATGCTTTTACAATTGTAAACACAGAAATTCTATTAAATTTATAGTTTTTTATTATCTACAACAATTTTTCGCTTCACATTTTTAAATTTTTATAATCGCAACCGATTTTCAACAAATCCTTTTTCTGTGTGCATAAATCACACGACCAAATTTCATGATAATCGGTCCATAATTGGTCATAGCTCCCATATAAGGCCCACTTCCGAAAATCACTCACGAATATAAATCATTGATATTTTAAAAGAAAAATGCTTTTGCTCATTTACTTGGCTTGACCTATCTTACTTTCATACTTGTTTTTAAATATTTTTCACCAAAATATTTTTTTAAGATAATTTTTTTCACCATAAATGTTTTGTAATATTTATTTTAATATAGCACTCTTACTTGTTAATCCTCATTTAGTATTTAATAGATTTCAAATATTGAAAAATTCGTTAAACTAAATTTTGAAAATGTAAAATTTGGAATTTGAAATTTTATGATTTTTTATGTATCAAATTTAAATTGGTTGATGATGACAGAAAATTAAATTTTTTTGAAAATATTGCTAATTTGACCCAAAACTGGAAACTTCAAATAAAATGTGAAACCTGTAAATGATATCTGATTTCGTTAAAATTTTCAGCATTTGGTTTTTATGTGAAAATTGAAAAAATGCTATACATGTTTATAGTTTTGATGATCTACCAAATATTTTGACCTAACAAATTTATATATAAATCATTCATACCATAAAAAAACTATGGCTACTTTCGCTTTATATTAAACCACAAAACAGTTTTCTTGAATTTCAAACCAATGAAATGAATATATTAAGAACAGTATAAAACAACAACCATAACTATTTTTGAAAGTGAATGTAGAGGCCTAGTTCTTAAATAAACCAAAGTATAAAACTCTATTGTTTATTGTTTTTCATTAACTAAAAATACTCTTTTCAATAATTCTATAAAAAATTAATAAAACAGATGAATATTTATTAATTGTTTTTGTATTTAAAAAATTTTTATGAAAATATTTTCAAAAAGCGTTACATTTTAAATTATTTTTTTTATAATTTTATATAATTTTTAATATTTTTAATATTGCTTAAAGAACTTTCTCCTTTACTAACGAAATTCTAGCATTAATGGTAATGGTCACTTTAATAACATATAATTTAAATTGTTTTTGTATTTAAAAAATTTGTATGAAAATATTTTCAAAACCTGTACATTTTTTAAAATATTTTTTTTATAATTTTTAATTTATAAACCAACATGTTCATTCTTTCTCTAACTCTCTAAATTTATATTTCTACTTTCAGGTTAAAATGCATTTACGACATTTAAAACGTTTTTTATATATAAAAACCTGCAACCATATATAAATCTACAAGAACCACACAAGTGAGCTAAATTAAACACCCTCAATTGGAAAAGTTTAAATACAACCCAAAAAACAAAACCCCCAACAATTCCTTTAATATTAATTTCTCCCACCATTAAAAATTAATATTTTCAAATATTCCCAGTTAAAAACAAAAAAAAGGGGCGGCTACGAAAATCACACCGCTAACAAAATTAATTTCAAAGAAAACTTCACAAAATACCATGAAGTTTTGCAGCATGAACGGACCAACAGAATCAGAAGTTGAAAGCCTTTTAATGAGTCCTTGCTGGGGTCCCACACAAAACGGCAGTCAAGATCAGTATTTACTAGATGGCCATAAATTATTGCTAGAACATGATCTTGACTCGCTGCCCAGTGATACGGAACAAAAGAATTCCATGGATGTTTTGGACAATTTGCTAATGAATTCGTCGTCGCTCAATGCGCTGTCAGATTTGAAACCTCTACCACCATTCACCGGCTATACGGGACATTTATCAATAAACGGCATATCGGGTCATCATTATCATGCCATAGCACAGAGGCTACCAGATGAAAGCAATAACAATTACATACAGTCGGCCTATCATACGGGCACGACGACCACGAATCCTACGTCAACGGGTATATTGGGAGGCACTACCATACAATTGGCAGCCTCCTCAACGGGTACATCGCCGCATGGCGGTGGAGGTGGTGGTGGCATGAGTTTATCCAGTAGTCATAATTCATCAGCCGATCACAATATTGTTTCCTCGTCCACCTGCCTGCCTGAAAGTGTTTTAAGTACGGATGCCGATGCCTGCCTTAATGATGTGAAACTCTTTGCCGATAGTCAATTAGATAGTAAGCTTTATTCATTGGCCGACAGCTGTGTTATGTCCAATCCCTCGAACAATAGTACAACATCTGCGATTTTAAATGGCGGCCAAGACCCCGACTCAGGCGGCGTGAGAATATACGCCGACTCTAAGGATCTAACGGAGTATGTGGACATGAATTCGATCGATGACATAGCGGCAATAATTGGCAGTGCAATAGCCGACACTACGGTACCTAATCAAATGGACAAAGATGATGACAACGATACACGAAACTCCTGGATCGATTTGGATGCCTGGATAGAGGGTAATTGCATACAACAGGAGGGCAAGTTGGTGGTGTCACAACAGGATTCTTTAAGTGAATTCATTTTACCCCAGTCCCCAGTACATCCTAGTAGTTCGACCTTGCAGAGTTTGCTGACACATGGCTATATGCCCCTGCTGCAAAATCGCCTGCAAAACGGGCCACCCTCGGGCAATATTAAGGGTGAAGCGCCTAGTTCTACCTCATTTTGTAATGAATTAACGACGGCGACCTCAACATCGGTCAGTCCACCTGGATCGGTGGTATCCACCACAGATAATCTCATGATCAATCCCCGCTATCTTACCAATCCTGCCCAATATCAGATTTCCATGAAATCCGATGGCATCTGCAGTCCGGACATGATGGGCAACTATCCGCATACGACCACCATTACACCCACCGGCACACCAAAAACCAAAAGATCTAGATCACAGAAGAAATCCTCAGCGTCCACATCAGCCTCATCCTCGCTCAGCAATGGCCAACTGAACGGCCAGCAGCCGCATCAAATGAACTCCATCACATCACCCTCCTCGGTCAACTTCAATGCCAACGACCTGACGGGTCTGCTAGGTAAGGAGAAACCCGTGCACCGCTGCAGCATTTGCAATCGGGGCTTTCTAAATAAAAGTAACATTAAGGTACATTTGCGAACGCATACCGGAGAGAAACCATTCCGTTGTGAAGTGTGTGCTAAAGCCTTTCGACAAAAGGCTCATTTGCTCAAACATCAACAGATACATAAGAGAATTGGGCGTGACTGACATCAGAATCAAGCCTCGGCGAAAACTTCAAACTACCACTCCATACGAGTGGACAATGAAGAGTTTCGTTTTAAACCGATCATACTACAAAAACCCAAAGTATTTTTACATCCCTAATCCCCCATCCATACATCCATCCAACCATCCACGTTTGTAGTATGCATTTCGGTTGAAAAAAACTTGTCGAAAATTTTTGCAAATAATTATTAAAACAAAAATTTAATTTCTGTTTTAATTCAATTTATTTCCAAATATTTTCCAACTGTGTGTGATTTGGTTTTATTCCTTGCGATTTTTTATTGCTCTCAGGCGGCTCAAAGTATACCAACATATTGAACGGATGCAGCACTTTTCAAAGTGGAAGAGTTTTTCTGTTTTGCTTACAATTGGAAAACAAATTTCTATTTTAAATAGATTTGGTTTCTGTGCAAAAGAAAAAACTTTTCCTATTTTGTTTCCAAAATTTTAATTATTTTGCTAGAGCGTTAGTTCTCTGTCGAAATAATCCAAAGTGCTTTATACGATCAATTGGGAAATTTGGTTTAATCTTTGATGGCTACAAGTTTTGGTTATTAAGCCTGAATAAAACCATTTCACATGCCACATGAAAATGATACAAAGAAAACAAATATCAATTGTTATTCGTTGTTGTTGATTGCTTTTGATCTCTTAGCTATTCTTATGTTAAAATAATAGTTATTTTATAGTAACTAACTAACTAAATATTTAGTTTCAGAAGATTTTATTTACACATTTTCTTCTATAGTAAATTTAGATAATGCAGATTTAAAACTAGGCTGGCTGGTTAAGCCTGAAGGTGTAATCTTAGGTTTTCTTTGTTAAAATGTTTTTTTTAAAGTTTAAAGAAATTGTTTTTAATGATTTGTGATAGAGAGGAGAACTAGAAGAACCGGAGGGAGTAAAACAATTAAGAAAGTCGATTCTCAACTACTTAAACTAAAATTTCAAAATTTATTCTTAAACAAAAATTGTTTAAACAAATATTTCTCTCTTAAATTAGATCTATCTATGATGAGATCTACAACACAATTATGCCCCATTCTGTATATTGAATATTGTTGTCGAGTAAGTCGGGAAATATCGGGGAATGTTTAGAAAATCATTGGTAGAGTATCGAGACATTTAGAGATGCCACTTTTTATATGAGTAAATCCAATTTTTAATAGGATTTTTGTCATTTTAATTTTTTTTTGTTGATCAAAAAATCTCTTTTGATAATTTTAGTACAATTATAACATTCTTTAGTTCTATTAAAAACTTTTGGAATTTTTTTATTCAACATTTCGATATTCGAAATTTCACCATTTGTTTTAATTGTAATTGTATATACTATATATTTAACAATAAAACTTGGGATGATATTTGAAATGATAAAATTGTACTTTGATATTTTGATAAAGTTGATATTTTGGTACAATTTGGCTAATTTCAGCTCAAAACAGAAAATATTGCTCAACCACTATTTCTAGCAATGAAATAAATAGTTCATTAATTTATTAGAGTAGCGGTAGGGACACTTTTTAGCCCTTTTTTCATCACTGATTCTACCTCATTTCTAGAAAACTTTCAATAGATTGAAAAATCCGGGGAAAAATTGGAGATTTTGAAATATATTTTTAAAACTACTTTATCAAATTTTAAAAGAGTGAAGACATTTGGTACATTTGGTTTGTTTTGATACAATTTTACTGTCCTTGAACAAACTCTATTTCTATATATTACTGATACTTAAAACCCGCTTTTGGCACTCAATACTAATCGAATTCTTCCATATTAGAACACAGTCCCGAAATGATACTTTATTTATCTCAAAAGTATAAAATTTATAATGCATTGCAATGAACAGTTTAAAAGCCAAAGTTTCTATACAGAAATAACTCAGACAAATCAAAATGTATATATTTTGAAAACAGTTCTAGTACTTAAAAACATAGTACGTACTTTTTCATTCAAAAAAAAATTTTAATCTGAAATTCCTTTGGTACTTAATAGTAATTAGTAGTTATTAATTCTTCATTAAACAGTACTTTTATTCTGTAACAAGAAGTTCAAAACTCAAATATTTCTTCAATTTAAAAAGTAGAAAATCTAAGAATTCTTTTGATACTTAATTGTAATTCTACTCTTTTTTCTCAATTAAATTATTCAAAAAGTACTTGTATATATGTAGGTACCCAAAATATGAAAAGCTGTCAAGAGTTAAAAACTATTGCTTTAATCGACATTGATTCATTTTCGGAGGCATATTTTTAAACACTTTTTGGTATTAATATCCATGTTTGTGTTGTATTATAACAAAAAGTACTTTTAGAAATTAAAAATTTATTTAGTATTGAACAGTTCAAAGGGTAAAATAATGAATTGAACACTTTTGGTACTTTTTTGTCCATTATTTTACAAACTTATAAATTAGGTAGAGGAGAGTTTTGAGAATGGAACAAGCATGTACTATATCAAATGCTAGAGTCGAGCAATATTTATTGTAACCAAAAATTAACATATAATAGTACTTTATGAGATTTTCTCTTTGAATATGATTAAAGAAATGTGATAAACATTTTAATTATCCAAAATATATATTTCTCAAATTGCTTTACAGCTTCGTCTTTTGGAGAAAAAGTTTGATCAGAATTTCATTAACAAATATAGGAGTAGATTTATTTTGATATATACGATTGTTGCACTAATATTTAATTAATTGTAATCAAATATTAATCAGATTAAATTTTAAATTTAAATTTCATACAAAATTTTAACAAATATAGAGTTTATAGAAGTAAAAAGTACCAGCCTGAGTAACTAGTATTGAATTTTCAATCCTAGGGAAATAGTGAAATACTCTTCTCATTCTCTTCAAGATATTCTAGTCTTATTTATCAAAATGTAATAAAGTTTCATTGTATCGTAATCTGCAGATGACCACACATGGCAATATAATCATATTTTAGATATATTTGACAGGTTTTGTTTATTTGGAAAACGTGTTTACTATGGACAAATCACAAAATATATTGTATAGATTGTAAGAGTAAACAACATCAAATTAATTTATGCTGAAAATAGGGTTATTTGAGTAAATATTTGACAGGTCGCAGAACATAAATAAACGATTAAAGGATACAATGTTAACTAATCAAATATTTTATGCAGCAGTAAACCCTCTAAATATTAGCGTTCAGAATATAAAAATATTCGTTAATAGTTAGATGTCAATAACTTAAACCAAGTTATGACAATTCCACTGTATTTTAAATTATCTAAATAACATTAAAAATTGATTCATTATTAAAACAATTTACAAGAATTTCAAAGAGAGCACAAGCAATCTAAGAACAACGGAGCGTCCAATTGTCTTTTTGCAACTGTTGTTCCGTTTTGATGCAACTCTGTGAGTCTCTATCGAAACGGCAAAAGCGCACACACAACTCAATGGCAACTCTATGAAAATACACTGTAAAAAATATGAAAAAGTAAGAAAACACACATATATACACACAAAAAAAACACTCTCAAGTATACCTAAGTAAATTTTGTAAATTAACTGAAAACAAATGAAAAATAAATAAAAAACTTAAAATGCGTAGAAAAGTACCTCAAATATTAAATTTAAAAAAAAAACGAAGAAATTGTTTATTGTCAAATTAATTATAAATTTAATAAAATATATGAATATGAATAATTTAAATAGGTTTTATACTTACATAAACACACACATTTAAAACATGTACAAATACATATATTGAAAAAGGTTTTGGCAACAGTTTTTCTTAATTATATTTTTAATCAACATTATTATTAATTTTTTAATTAAAAAAAAAATAATATTTAAACAAAAATACATTAATTGTTATTAAATTTAACTGTTTTAATTTATTGTAAGTTTATTAAATTTTTTTTGTTTAAATGTTTTAATTATTTATAAAGAAAAATAAAACAGGAAAGTCCTTTATAACGTTTTAGTGACTAAATTATAATATTTAAATAAAAGTTTTTCTTTAATAAAAATTTTCATAAAATTTTGTTTTTATTTTTTGTTCTTTCTAATTATTAAATATCTTGATACTTTTTAAAAAAAAATAATGATATTTCTTTTATAAATAATTCAATTAATTATTAATATGTATTTATTTGTTTAACTTTAAGTTATTTTTATTTTAAATGAACAAAATAAATATTTTAGCTTTTTAATTTGAAACTTATTGTCTATGATTTCTTTATGTGTAAAATTTCATTTGTAATTTAATTATTGTGCAATTATTTATATAAAAATCTTTCTCCTTAATCTTTCTCTCTATCTGACAGTCTTTATTTCTATTGCAATTAGTTTTCTTTTAAATAATATAATTCGTGTAAATATTTATTTTTAAAAATTAAAAAACAGTAAATTTTATTTTAAGTTAAATTGTTCTTATATTTTTACAAAAAATTACAAAAAAAGAAATCTTAATAAAAAAATTGTTTATAATTTTATTTCTTGAAGAAAGTTTAAAAAAAAATTTAAATGCTTTTATTTTGCAATGAATTTGCTTAGATTTTATTAAATATTTGTCTAGAATATTTATTAAAATACCATAAAAACATAGGAAAACATAGGTTCCAATTTTACTGAATAATATTTTGATACTTTGACAGGCCTCCCGACATTATGTCTGTAACTTGCCGTGATCGACCAAGTATCACCCAGGAACATCTTATTCATATAGACCTGAGACACACCCATGCCATTCTTCACATTCTATACATTAATTGAAATTTCTTTAACTCAAAGCTGTGATTGCTTCAAAAGCGTCCGATCTTTTGTGGCGAATGCACAGGTTTTAGTTATCTTATTTGTACCTGTAGTGCTATTATAAGGTCATGTACATCTCTCAGCATAATTTTAGTCATTGACCTCTCACTTGAATCCGAATCGGCTCTCCCTTAAATCACATACACCTCTCATTCATATAATATACTTAATTGTTTATATTCTCATCCCAGCATTGCAGTATTTCGAAACTAAATATGAATTTGATATGAATTTAGACTCTACTACCATCTGTTTACTTATAAAATCGAATGAAGATTGTGATCGAGAAATCTGATATAATTTATATATTTGGGGGATTCAAACGGTCTGCTATAAGGTTATATTGTCATAATGTCCTAATATATTATAATAGTTTAAACAAATTTTTGTTGTGTTCCAAACAAAAAAGTTGTAAACTAATAACACTTTTTGAACTATTGGTTAATTCATTCACAAGGTCTCCTATAATGTCATATTGTCATAATGTTGTAATATTTCACAATGGTTTGAAAATGTTGTTATTGCCTTTCAAGCAATACATGTCCTAAAATAATACTACTCAGTATGCTATGTTTATTGTGAATCGTAACCAACCAGCAGAGACCTTCGCCGAACGCCTAAGAGTCGGCTAAGCCGAGCCGCAGAGTCGTGAAATATTAGGACATTATGACAATATGACATGATAGGAGACCATGAGAATTTACCACATATTTATTGTTTTGTCATAAAATAAAACTTTTTTGTTTGAAGCACAACAACAATGCGTTTAAACAATAATAATATATTAGGACATTATGATAATATGACCTTATAGCAGACCGTTTGAATCCCCCAATTGTAATATCTTATAAACTACGGCATAAAATTACAAAAATTTAGATTCGTAGTAAGAAGAATATTCCATCAAACTTTTGCATACAAGTCTATATGATTTTATTGATATTTTATGGACTGAAGTGATCTAGCGTCCGATTAGTGTGATAAAATTTTCAAACAAGCCATAGAGTGGAATCTATAGACCAGTCGACGAAGCGGAAGACCAGCAGCAACGAACTTAAACATGTTGTATAATATAATAATCTAGTCATGGTCTTACCATCTTTGCTGAATGTAAATTAGAGTGACAGCCGATTTTTTTTAGATTTCAAAGAGTGCCGGGTGGAATATTGTGACAATAGTTCTAATAGTTAAGTGCTGAAAATTTGAGCCAAATCGGACAACGATTTCTGGACGCTATATGCAAAATTTTACTATTTATATGGAATAAATAGGTGAAACTCGTTTACTTTCTGCATTGTTTTCTAGAAATATGCAGATTTATTTATATTAATGAATATTATATTAAAAAAAATTTTTGGAAATTAACCCTGTATCTCCTTTGGGTCAAAATCACCCAAAATCTGTATTATCGCCAAAATTAGAGAAAAATGCAAGTTTTCAGTTTTTGAAAAAATTTTGCTACAAAAAAAATACTTTTGCAATTGAATGCAAAAGAATCGAAATATGCACGGAATTATCGTTGTAATGAGATATAAATGACAAAATTTGGTTAAAAAATGTTAAAGTTATTACAAATTCGCCAGACCATTAACGTGTCTCAGGCCACTTAAACAAGAAATTTAGGAAAAAAAATTAACATATTTCGAGAAAAATTAAAATAAAAGCTAATTTTTATTTAAAATATATCCGTATTTACTTGTGTATGAGTTTTTGTCTTCGTAGGATACCGTTAACCTATTCGCAGATATTATTGAAGTTAATCTGTTTATATATTGCGTTTTAATCGGCATGTGGCTTTGCGATAAAGCAATAAATCTAAACAATTTCTGCCGTTTTCGATTTTTCATGATTTTTCTAAAACAAAAAAATTGGATATTTTTACATAAAAAATATATTTTTTGCTTCATTTTGTCATTACGATTTTTCATGAGTTTTTTTAAAAACAAAAATATGCTATTTTCAAGTAGAAAATATATTTTTTTATTGCTTCAATTTGTAATTATAACTCCAAAACTACTGAGCCGATTAAAACTCATACAATTAGAAATTTCTGAATTATAATTGAGTAGTTGAAATATTTATTTTATTTATTTCAAAATTAGATAATACATAAATGTATATGCTAATTATATTAATTATAGCTATAGCAACTGGGCCTTAAGCTAAATAGTTGAAATAGTGTAGTAATTTTGGTTTCATAAAACTTATTACAACAGAGATGTTTCTGTTAAATTTAAGTTTATCCCATTTTATTCTACGAAAGACTATCCTAACTACTTCCATATATCTGGCAAAAGCTGCTGGAAAATGTCAGCATTTCCACTCCTAAATATTTAAAATTTTTCATTTCAAATAAAAACCTAACCTCAAGTATATAAAAGTCTATAGAATATAAGGAATATAAAGAAAAAAAGTGACATTGCGAAAAAAAGAGACAAAAGTAACTAAAAGATCAAACAAAATGTCTTTGAGACAACAAAATACAGAGAAATTTTACAACAACGATAAAAATATAGTTTTACAAAAACAACAGCAGCAACTAAAATTATGTAAAACCCAATAGGAATTGATTTTACATACTATATAAGTAAAGATCGGTATATTTCATGATAAACTGAGAAACAAAGTTCTCATTAAGGGACTCCAAAACATCTCTACCCTTATCTAATACACCAACGATTACATAAATCAGCTTTCAAATAGTTCAATTATCAATTGTTATATGTTTTTAAAAATTAAAATAAATTCCCAGAAGAAGCATATGGTGTTCATATGAACTTTGACCTTCACATTAAGCTATTATAATTATTTTAATAGTTAATTTTCCTATACAAATATTCTTTTAATATTTTGTCATTATTTCTTAGCACACTACACCAACTAAGACAACTACTGACAAAGTGCTGACATGTCATGAGAATCTCTTTAGCAAAGCCTTATTTTCTATAGAATCACTACTGACGCTGCCTTCAAAACTCAATTTGCCAGCTGGGTATATGTAAAATTATACAAAAAGAAAGAAACGAACAGAAAAAAAAACAACGAAACAAGAATTATTATTGACCACGTTTGCCACAAAGAAAGCAACGACGGCAGTAACAACTACGATGGTGCGGTAGAGTATAGAGGTAGAAATAGCAGAGAAGAAAGATAAATAGATACATACATACCAATGAAGCAACAACAAAAACCATCCAACACACTCACTCCACTCACTCAGTCACTCATACTTACAAACAATCATTAGTAATGTCCCACTGACCTACATTCTCATACCAAGTCATTTATAATTCCACAAACAGACAAACTCCGGCTTTAAAAGCACACTCGATCGTATTCAGATACACACAACCCAACTCAACCAACACACACAGATACACATACCAACGAATCCAAAAAAAAATAAAAATATTGTGGCAAAGTCATGGCTTTGGCATACAATGCCAGCAGTATTTTTGCAGATATTTTATACTACAACAGCAACAAAAACAATGACTATAAGAAAAGCTTACTTACAAAAACAAAATAACTATATTCATACCCATGTTCAACATACCAACAACAAAAACAACGAGAAAATAATTTAAGTATTCGTACAATCCGAATACGAATAGGTATCTTACAGATACAGAAACATTATAAATCACTTCACTTCTACTGCCGCTGTTTTGCTTTCTTTGTCAAACCCACAAACCCACTGTTCGAGTAAATGATGTTGGAAATAAAATACAAGAATTTGCGGTTGTTAATTTCTTCTTCTCTACATTTTTCTCTCTTTCTTCTTATGAATAAATCTCGTTATTGTACTCAATATATAAGTCTACAAAGTAAGTACAAAACCAGCAACAACAACTATAATATAATACACTCCTCTAAATCCATAAATAAGCTTTAAATATCTATCATATAAAAATAGTATAGTAAGTACTCATCTCAATGATGAACAATATTTGAGAGGGCTTATGGATCTGTAGTATAGAGGATCATAGAGGTCGTATATGGAGTAATTTTAATTTTATAAGGTTTCTACAGATAAGTAAATTATGATATATGGTTAATTGTAAATAATGGTGTATGGTAATTGATTTCTATTGCGATCAGGTCCAAAAGACATTCTAACTTGGAGTTATTCTGGACGCCCGGCCATGCATACCCGACAGCTACGTTGCAGATAAGCTGGCTAAAACTAGTTATCATTTGTTAGACCCCTTTCACACTAGGTAATTTAGTTGCGCAAGTCTCTTGTGCAACAACAAAACAGCATGCTAAATTTTCTTCTCCTTAACCCGACATTACCTCTGTCATCAACCAACACAAGAGACTTGCGCAACTAAATTGCCTAGTGTGAAAGGGATCTAAGCAGAAGAAATTGGCTTGAATTTCGCATTCATGTAGTAACTCCTCTGTACACTGGAAACTTTTAGGTTCTACGCAGATCAGATGATCTAATATGACTATGTACTCGACGCTTCTATGGTACCTTCTATGACCGCCGAAGTTTGGTTGCTCTGTTGACGATATCACATGATTGCACATGCGAGGAGATTGAATATACCTTTTAATAATTATTATGGAAGTTGTCATGATGAAGCGGAGTCGGTGAAACACCTCATCAGTCTTTGTCCTGCTCTTGGCTATTGGAATATGTAATAAGCTATCCGCTTCTTCATGACATAAAGGATCTATTAGTGGATAATGCAATATGGATTTGTTTGCAAAGTTTCTGATTTGGATACCGAAACATTTTGGGTATCTCAACGGAACCAGATTTATAACTAGCACTGGCTGCCTTTATATCCTAACCTAAACTTTTGAAAGTTGATCAGTCGTTTTCTGTCCCTATAACCCAGTGGAAATCAATTTATCTTATTCGCCTACCAGAAAAAAAGCTTATTGTTTTTGTAATATAATATAAATTGCTGAAATTCATTTTTAAAATTTCTGAAATAGAATTACAACTGGAAATGCTGAGGTAGAATGACTTGATGCTAATTTAAATTTTCAGTTCTTAAAGAAATTATAAGACAATATGATTTGAAAATGTTCTCTTCCGAAACGAATTACTAATTTTGTCAAGATTTAACTTATTCAGAACTTTTGAATTTTTTTATTAAAATTATATGTATAAGGTATTGGAATTTTAACGATTATTTTATATATTTTGTATGTTTTTGACATAATTTAGAACAAAACTAATGTGAACTTAAATGCACTGACTCCTTGGTCAGCCTAACACTGGGACTACAAGGTCATCTGTATAAGGCGGTTCATCCAACATTGAAAAATTGCAAAGAAAAAAAACAATACTCTTAAGAATGATATCGGGCTTTCCATGGTACATACATAGGGATCTCAATGTTCCAACAATACGCGAGGATATCAAGTACTCGAATAGTAACTACATGGTGAATCATCCAAATCTCCTTGCAAGAGAGCTGCTATATTTTGAGTGACACAGATGCTTAAGAAGAACTAGCCTAATCATGTTATTCGTGAACCATTTTGTTTGGATGTTGCAGTGACAAGTACAACGTTATTAATATTTTAGTATAAGATTTCAACACTTATTTTAAATTTATAAACAGAAAGATTCAATAAAGAATAAGAAAAAGTAAATTAAACGATTTTGCAAAGTTGTTTTTAATCTTTTTCTTTATTGAATCTTTTTTTTGAGAAATAAGTATTTAGTATTAAGTTGTTATTGCCACTGCAATGTCCAACATGAGTGCTCGTTAAAATGATTATATAGCCAGATCCAATGTTTTCAATCGCCTCAGTCGCCTATGGGCCTCAAATGACAGCAACTCCTTGGCAAGGGAATTTGGATGAACCAATAGTTTTGAAAGCTAGATTAAACTGAAGATTTTGATCTCCTCGCGTATTATGGGAATATTGAGATCCCTATGGATATTACTATTGCGAATGTGCCGTGGGACACCTGCTATTGTCCTTAACAGGACTGACTGCTTTCTTGAAACTTTTCAACGTTAGATGATGAGGCTGTTCCCCATAGCTGAATGCCGTATAGCCATATCGGTTTTATAATTGTTTTGTACAAAATTACTTTGTATTCCAAGTCTAGAGCAGACCGTGTGTCAATTAGCCAGTACAATTGAACGGACTTTAATTTTATTTGTGTAACCTTGGCTTCAATATGGTGGGTCCATGTTAAACGGCGATCAAGATGGATACCGAGATATCTCACATGGCTCTGTTCTGGAATTTTGATATTATTGATCTGTATGGAAGTGCAACTTTCTCGTCTTAGTGTAAATGTAACGTGAATACATTTTGTTGCATTGACCTTAATTTTCAATTTGTCCAGCTATTTCTCGCTTTACCAAAGGATTTTTTATACACATGATATACGAAAGATCAAAATTTTAAAAAATCGAAAAAACCTTATAAAAAGTTTAAAATGTTTCTATTAAATTCTATAGAACTCTAAAATATGTTCAGTGAATATAAATTTCATTTAAATCGAAACAAAATTAAAAAATTATTAAACCAATAAAAAACAAGTGGTCACCCGGGTGGTTATTGGTAAAGCAAGGTTAAGTTGATTTGTATTTACATGGGAACGTAGTTGGAATTGAGGTTAGTGGGCGACCCGCAAAATAGCTCACCTCGGGCCTACAAAATTTAAAAAATCACCAACAATTCAGTTCTTTTCCGAATATCAATCAATTTTATATTTAGATAGTACTTGAATACCTACAAAAAATACCCTTATATTTATGAGTTATCTCCTTTAGTTCAAGAGATATTTTGTGTTGAAATTTTTTTTTAATTTTCTCCGATTTTTTCGGAAATTTTTCTAAAAATATCAGTTGTATTTTTGTCAAAATTTCAAATAAAATATAAGCATACAACAATTATTTTGTGCCTAAAAAAAGTTTCACTCTTCCATAATCGAAACATCTAAAATAGAGAATTTTACGGTTTTCATGTTATTTCTTTATAGAATACAATTTATTCAGGCTTATTATATATTTTATATATGTTTCCGAAAGAAAACATGACGTAAATGTGTGTCAAATAAAAATTGGTTCATTTGAAGGAACAGATCTCTCCTCAGCTCTATCCAAAAATAGCCAATTTTGAAGAAAAATTTCAGATTTATGTAAAAAGTTCTAAACACCCAAAGCCAATATCCAAATTTTATTACGATATCTATATTCGTTAGAATTTTACACCAAAAATCAAAATCATGAAATTTCAGGTTTTAATTTAATCCTAAAGGTAGGATCACACGATTGCCGCAATGCACCAATTTAATACAATTTTTATTGTGCTGAATTGGGGCCCAATAGAAAAATTGGTCCAATCAAATTCTCTGCAGTCACATGATTGCCTCATTTTATATAAATTTGATTGTCGTAAATTGGCGCAACGGGATTTAGTGGCAATAATTGTCGCATTCCAGTTACACGATTGTTCTAGTTTACGGAACTCAGAGAAACAGTTGTTGTGCTAGATGTTAAATTTAGTTTTGATTAGATAAATGTAAAAGAAATCTATTTATGAAAAAATTATTTGTTAACTAAAAAAAGAAAATTGCGTCGGCCTTAATTATCGTATAAAAAAATTAATAAAGAAATGTTAAAAGATGGGTCAGGGAGTGGCTCACAAAAAGAATATTTCATTTACAAAAATTAATATTAGCGCTAATTGTCTTCTCTAATTACCGCAATCGTGTGATCCTACCTTAAGGATTTCAATAATACCAAATACATAGTGCTTGTATCTTCCCTTCAGGAGACGAACAACATTTTAACAAATTCTTGATATTTTGCAAGTAAAATTTAGTTTTAATTCGATTTTTTATTGAACTTAATATTAAAAATAATATTTATAGCTGAAAAAAGCTATTATGGTTTTCTCCGAACATACATACTTCATTAACTCTTTAGACTCTCTTTGTAATTTTCTTGATGTTGTTATATAACAGAATTGGAATAAATGGAGCTTTTCTTACCAGACCAATATATGAAATAATCATTCATACATATATTGTCTATAAAATTACTCTAAAGCTTGCAATAAAACGTGTATAATAACTTGTATCTTGGGACACAAGCGCGCATATTTGGAATGAGATTTCCCAGATTCCTCCTGAAAAAATTGTATGTCCGACAGAACGCTTTGTAAAATCAAACCGTGTGTTCCGGTTAGTACATTCTACTCGATGTAGATCTGCCGTCCCTGTGTAGGCTCTAAGTGGCATAAATTAATCGTAAACTATAAGATCCCATATATAATTCGTATATTGTTATTAGTGTGACTGAGAGATCTTTCATCTCTTACTACTGAATCTTCGTTCTGGAACGATCCGAGTGTTACTCGGCCAAATATTGTCAACTCAGCAAAAGCTCTAGGGAAGAACTTTCGGTAACAGCAGAGCTTTTACAACAACAATGCTTAGTGTTAAAAACAAGGCGAATTCATACAAGGTGGTGTCAGTTCTACAAAAACAACAATTGGTCTTAACAAATGTCAAAAAACCAAAATGAAAAATTAAACAAATAAGTATTTATACTTAATATAATGTAGATAATTGAATAGTGAGGGCTTTACTTATTTATGTAAACAGTAAATATTTTATTAATAAGCTTAGAATATGTAGATATTTAAATATAAAAACAAACTATGACAGATGTTAGAACCAAAAAGCGAAAAAAAAGTTATCAGCTGTTTGACTGACTCCACCTTGTATAAATTCGCCTTGGTTAAAAATCTATAGGGTTCCAGGAATTTGCTCTCTTTAGCAGCATAGGAAAATAAATGCTAAGGCTTGCTTCCCTCAATAACAGTATCCGCTAATACCGTATAAGTATCTAATGATAATTTTTGAGAAATTATACAGTATTATTTAACGAAGGACTTTAAATGTATATTTGATTGAATTCAAATTTTTCTCTCGATTAACTTAAGCACTTTTCAATGTAGTAGATGCTTTTATTCCATTTTTACTGTTTCAATCATTTATCCCATTTACATCAAATTACAATATAGTACTCACTCTTAAACAAGCTGATATATAACCCATCTAATTTAAGTCACTGATGGACTGTCATCAAGGTCCTTCATAGAAAGCTAAAAATATTAAGTTTTAATTACAATACCTTGGTATTCACTTGGACTTTCTTGGAGTCATCATATAGAAGCCACTGGTTAATCAGTGACCAATCGAAATTAATCCTTAACCCTTTAATGCATATTGTTGCCAATTGTCCAGATTCCAGTTCCACTTAATTTTAGACGAATAAAAGCTTGATACTAATTCAGATTCTAATTCAGAAAAATCAAATGGAGTACGAAAAGATTCAGCTAAAGATGTTCTGAATCAAACTAAAGCTAAAGGAAATGTAATAAATAATAATCAACTAAATATTTGATACTTTATAGAAAAATAAAAGTAAAAATCATGCATTTAAGGGTTAACTATAAGGTCATCCTGTACAAAAGTGGACATATGAAATCCAGTTGTGGGGAAAATCCAGTATTGAACTTATACAGAGGTCCCAATCAGAAATTCGTAGGAATATGACGGCTGCACCATGATATATAAGAAATGAAAACATCCATAGGGACTTACACGCACCGTTAGTTAAGATTGAGTTCAAGAATGTCTGTGAAAAATACATTATGTAATTGCAAAACCAACCGAACTCGCTTGAAAGACTTCTTGCAATGAGCCTAACATGATCAAGACTTCGTAGAGACCATTTGTCCATCAAGGATCACGTTAGTTTTAATTTTAGTTATACGATTTTAGTGTTACGCCTAAGAAAATAAGACATATTCAATAAATAAATCAACGTTAATAAAAATACAATATTTGAAACTTATAGATGGATTTAAAAACTGATTCGTTAAAAAATTAAATTAATTGATTTTGAATAAACGAAAATTTTGATGGAGAAACAAAATTTAACCTATAATAATGGTGATCTTTAATAATACAAAAATTTTTGGTATCGCAGTATGTGTTATCAAAAACATCAAACATGCTGAGATGTACCTTAAAATAAATTCTATCTTACTACTTACATCTGTACAATGTTTAACTTTAATTGTTTTTTTTTAATTTCATTACAAACTTTTTTCTCTTTCTTTACACAAATCATTTTAATGTTTTCTTTTTATTCGAATAAAAAATACTTCCTAAACTTTTAAAATGTAATTAAAGTAAATCCGGAACAGATTCTTATTGTCTCGAACAATAAAACAAAATATATAATTGATAAAAATCCCCACAGAAAATTGAAAAAAATAAATAACTCTCACACTTGCAGACGACACTCACACACACATTCGTACCATAAAGCTCACAGAATTTAATTGTAATAGTTTTAAATCACCTAAAAAAAGATCAACAATGAGAATGAGAATCACCCAAAAAATTATTATGATGATGATGACGATGAACAAAAAAACGGTTAATTTTAATGAGGGTCTTTAACATACACCAACAGCAACAACAACAACAACGAAAGATACACCAAGAAAAAGTCTTTATACCCCAAAAATAATAACCTCAAACTAAAACAGTAGTAAATTGTAAATGAGCAAATAAGAGAATGACTGACTTGTCTGACAAAAAACACCACATGAATGTAAAGAAAATATGGATGTTGGTTGGATGATTGTTTAAATCGGAAACTGTAACTAATTAAGAAAGAAAAAAATCGTCATATAATTAAAGTAGAGAAAAAAGCACACAGTCAAACTGACACACAAACACACACTTAATCACTAAAGTCATGTTAAAGTGGGTCTAAGTTATTAAAATTAATGCTAGAAGCTTTACTAAATATTTAGAAATACGCGCGCGGAAAAGTTTTATGAGAATGAGATTTATGAACAGGTTAAATGATGGTAAGAGATACATATTTTAATGCAAATACGATAAGATAAGATCAACTTCAACTCGAATTTGACGAATATGCAGACACTACAAAGAATAAACCGCTAAGAAAAATGTTTAACGCATTTGGGTAATAGTTGACTGCAATCAGGTCAACACTGCATACGAAGGTGTCTTAATATTTTGATCCAGCGTTACATCGAAATATTTCACATTTAATAATTACATATTAAATTTTTTTTGGCAAAAAAAAATATTTTTTTTAGAAAAATTTCGAAATTTTTGTTTTTATAACGGCACATAAAAATATGTTTAGTACTGCATAGTCGGCAATGCGGCAAGATTCTGTAAATTTTCTGTTTATTGTTGATTTTGAATCCATAAATTTGACTAGTGGAAAAGATGATATATATGTATTATATATCAACGTTAGAGTGTCCCAACAAATTTTTCTGTACGTAATTTTCGTTCTAATAATATATAAAAGGTCTCGTAGTGGGATGCGAGTGGGATAGTATCAAAATAAATGTTCTAACACAAAAATTGCATGTCTTGACTTACAAAATATTTATTTTGATAGATATTCCACTCGCATCCCACTACGAGACCAAAAAGCTCTTAAAGGAATAGACCTAAATTTTCGTTCTAATAAGATATAAAACACAACAATTGGTTAAAAAAAGTTAAAGTTATTAAAAAATCGCCAGGCCATTAACCTGTATCAGGCCACTAGAACAAGAAATGTAGGAACAAAATTAACATATTTTGAGATATATTAAAATAAAAGCTTATTTTTACTTAAAATATATCCATATTTACTTGTACTAGTATAACCCGGTGTACTTCGCTACCCCTACCATAGTAAAATTAAAAAACTATGAATGGATTTCTGATAAAACCTAACTACATATACAAAATATTGAGAATCTCTCTATTATATTCACTTGTTATTCGAAAATAACTAACTAATTTGGTATGGGAGATACCCCTCCACTGCTCTGATCCCACCCATTTTTAAACCTTTTATGTAAATATGAAGCTTTACTTAAACTTTCCTTTATAAGGGAGGGGTAATTCCTACTAAGCTGATCATGCTTAGCTAAACTTCGAACAGGAATCAGGAATAAATTCATTTTTAGCTCACCTGCGTAGAATAGTAATAAATTGATTGATACAGAGTTTAAATACTTTTAGAATTACAGTTCTCCAGATATTCAAAATTAATTATTTACTTTGCCCCACAACCACTAATGCAATCGCGACCAATTTCAGCCAATCTATGTAAAATGGTAAGAGAGCTATGCAGACAAAGTTTGAAGAACCTTGCAATTATTACTTTGTACTTTGTGATAGTTGACTCACCTCCTTTTCGAAATCAATATTTACTCTGTATAGGAGGTGCTACGCCCTCTAATCTTATTCCGTCTATATTTAGCTAAACTACGCACATTAATAAGAAATTAATTCGTAAAAAGTTTAAACACTTTTACAATTATAGTTCTCCAGATATTCGAAATTAAATATTTATTTTATATTGGGTGTGCCACGCCCACTATTCCAATCCCGAAAATTTTCAGTAAAACTATGCAAAATGATAAAAAAGCTATTTAGACAAAATTTTAAAAATCTTGAAATTATAGTTCACAAAATATTTAGAAATAACAATTTTCTTTGTATGGGAGGCGACTCACTATTTGTACCCGTACCATTTTTGATTAAATTTCATGCAGTGATAAGAAATTTATTCGTATGAAGTTTGAAAACCGTCATAATAATAGTTCGCAAATATTATAAAATAACTATTTACTTATGTACAATTACATATTTACCCCCATATGCAGTTTTTAAATTTGTCAAAGGTTTATAAGAACAATTTTGAATGGAAATTTTGTTTTACAAACCTTTGATAAATTTAAAAATTGCTTATGCATATGGGAGTTTCAAAATAAAAAAAACACCTTCAAAATATATTTTTTTAAGTGACTTTAAATTACTAAAGTCTTCTTCTTTGTTTTCTATAACAACTCTCACTTAAAACAGAGCGAAATCAATACAGTTTAATTGTTTCTCTTATTTATTTACAACAACAAATTGGACAAACATGCATTGCTTTGTTTACTTTTTAACTTTAGGTTCACATGTACACATTTTTGCATATGTGTTAGTAACATCTTTAAACGCTTATAACTCCTAAATATTATGATATGAGTTTTTGTATTCGTAGGATACCGTTAACCTATTCGCTGGTATAACCAAAAAAAAAAAAATTTTTTAACGGCAGTTTCAAAACTCCATTTTCAAATTTTTAAAAATGTTGTTAAACAAATTTCAGACTTTATCGAAAACATATCTTGAGACACGTTAATGGCCTGGCGATTTTTTAATAACTTTAACATTTTTTAACCAATTATTGTGTTTTATATCTTATTAGAACGAAAATTTAGGTCTATTCCTTTAAGAGCTTTTTGGTCTCGTAGTGGGATGCGAGTGGAATATCTACCAAAATAAATATTTTGTAAGTCAAGACATGCAATTTTTGTGTTAGAACATTTATTTTGATACTATCCCACTCGCATCCCACTACGAAACCAAAAAGCTCTTAAAGGAATAGACCTAAGCTTTCTTTTGAGCAAAAAAAAATAAAAAAAGGGGCCCTTTTGAAAAAAAGTTCGATTTTGCCAAAAAAAAATCAAAAATTGTATATCTTGAGTTACAAAACATTTATTTTGCTATATATCCCACTCGCATCCCACTAAGCGACCAAATAGATCTTAAAGGACTAGACCCAAGCTTTCATTTGAGCAAAATAAAAAATTTTAAAAAAGGGCCCATTTTGGAAAAAAAGTTCGATTTTGAAAAAAAAAAAATTGAAAAATTGCGTGTTTTGAGTTACAAAAAACATTTATTTTGAAAGATATCAAACTCGCATCCCACTAAGCGACCAAATAGGTCTTCAAGGAAAATATCAAAGCTTTATTTTAAGAAAAAAGGGCCCATTTTGAAAAAAAAAGTTAAAAAAGTTTTTGATTTCGGAAAAAAAATATTAAAAACTTTTTATTTTTTTTTAAATATTTTTTTTCGAAAGAACACATTTTGCCCGTTTTAGGAATTTTGGTATTTGAAAATAAAATGTGTCAAAAATTATAATGCCATTGATTTAAGGACATTTGGATCTACATTATTTTAAAATTTTATTGTAATATCGTTAACATTTAAAAAACAAGTAAGAAAGTATATAATACCCTACACCAAGTAAATGAGTAAAAATATTTGTATATTTGTATATTTGTATATTTATAATGTTACCAGATTAAAATAAAATTCAATCCCTGAAGAAGTTGGAAATAATACCAACGAAACGTCGGATTATATTGAAAATGATATAAATAATCTTTTATTTACATCAAATCACTGACCTTGAAAGCCTGTATATAGGAAACTATATAACTATCTATGGAAATATTTTTCTTTTAAAATATCAATAATTTACATTTTTGAGTGATTTTCGGAAGTGGGCCTTATATGGGAGCTATGACCAATTATGGACCGATCACCATAAAATTAGGTCGTGTGATTTATGTCTATATTAAAGTTAAGCGATTTATGCACGTTAAAGTGATTTTCGGAAGCGGGTCTATATGGGAGCTATGACTAATTATGGACCGATCGTAACAAAATTTGGTGACATGAATTTTGTATATATAAAACTTATTTGGAGCGAAATTTGTGTAGATACATAGATAAATTAAACGTTTATGACCGATAAAGTCCAATTTCGAGGGGACATTTGTATGGGGGCTAGGTGAAATAATGGACCGATTTCAGCCAGTTTCAATAGGCTTGGTCCTTGGGCCGAAAAAGTAATATGCACCAAATTTGATCGAAATATCTACAAAATTGCGACCTGTACTCTGCGCACAAGGTTTACATGGCCAGCCAGCCAGCCAGCCAGCCAACCAGACGGACGGACGGACGGACATCGTTTAATCGACTCAGAAATTGATTCTAAGTCGATCGATATACTTTAAGGTGGGTGTTAGACTAATATTTTTGGGCGTTACAAACATCTGCACAAACGCATAATACCCTCCCCACTATGGTGGTGTAGGGTATAAAAATGGTTAAGATCTTCAACAAAAATGATTCCACAATATAACTCTGACAATAAAAATTCTCTCAGATATGAACATACAACATTTTTTTCAATTAGTATAATGCTACTTCCGATCAAAAAATTAAAATTTTGACCCAATGTAAAAAAAAATTCAGACCAGCTGGACTATAAGTTTATTCTACAATAATGATCTACTCAACATGCCCTTTCAGAATATAGGGTCGCTATTATGTTCCAAAAATGCTGTTGGACAGTGTAATTAGATGTCAAGAATTCGATTTGGAAAATCTAGAATTAGTTAGTTATTTAATGACTAATATCGGAACGATCGAAAATGCGGACATTTGACAACACTAGTCTGAACTTAAAATATAAAAAAGTATGTATTTTATATATTTATGTCTGCGAATCTGTTTTTGTAAGTAAATTGTAGTGTATCCCATACATGTAAAAACACAATAATAATGTTTTAAAGCAAGTATTTATTGTATTTTATTATTATTATTGTTACAACAACAAGAAATTATGGTAAAGTAATAAAAAAATATAAATTACTAGGAAAAATATTGTACTGAAAATGAAATGATAATAAAGACTACTTGCTTGCTAAACAGAAACAACAACTATGTTTGGCAATAATAGTGGCAGCCAACAAATAATATAGCAAAAGCAACAACAACTACAACACCAGCAAATAGCAAAACAACAACAGCAGCACAAACAAACAAATAGAAAAAGAAAAAAATCACAACTAAATAAAAATGGAGAACAACTTTCACCCAAGGTCATTGTGTCTTTAACTGCGCCATGTTTAGTTGTTATTGTTGCTGCTATTGTTGTTGTGGCTGATTTTTTCAACTCTAGCCGATTTGGCGATCACGACTACAGCAGTGGCAAGTAGTATGCAGCAGCAGCAGTCTTTTTTTCCACCAACAAAAATAACAAAAAATATTGTCTAAATAAAAATTTTCATCTACCTACTAACCCATCATCATGATCATGATCATCATCAGTCGGTTAGTACCCAGCCAAACTATTCAAAGACCAATAGACGGATGGACTAAGAGACAGACGGACGAACGAACTTAGCAGCAACGGATAAACGTACACATCCATGAAGGCAACATCATGATGGAGCTGCTTAAAGCCCCTGATAATTATGGTGATGATCATGGTGTTGAGGTGTTTATGTTTGGGTGGAGAGAATCTCAGGTGTAACATTCAGCCACAACAAACAAAAAACATCATGGTTTTTCTGATGGCAAACAGTAGTTCCATCAATTGAGTGGAGTTTTTTACGTTTTTTTGGAGTTACGAGTATATGACACTGATTGTAAATTCATACATACTCGTACATTTGGAAGTACGTTAAAGTGTTTTTTTTGGTTTTTGTCTTTTCGAAAACAACAACGTTGTTCGTGTTTTGGTTGCAAGTGGCGTTTATTATGTTGGTCATCACGTTCATTGGCACATAATTTTGCACTTGGCGCATTTTATTTGATTTTTTGTCTATTGAAAACGAATAGACGAAAGTTTGTTGTTTGTTTCTCATATTGATTTATGTTTAAAAACAAATTGCTTGAAAATATTAAGGGTATTCATTAGATTGCATGTAGGAGGAACAAATTTAAACTGAAAATTGTGTTTTGTTTTTCTTTCTAAAAACAGTATCTATAAGTATTAAATAAAACAAGTTTCAGCTATAAATTCTTGTTCTAAATATAAATAAAATCTGTAATTACATAATTTACAAAGTAATTATGTAGAAAAGTTTGGTATGTATGGTAAACACCACCATGCGGCCACAATTCGATAGCACTTTCTCTAGTGTTACAAAATATGTATTTACATCACAAAATTTTATAATTTTGTAAATTTATTTTAAACAAAAATATTCAAAAATGTAAAATAAATATTAACAAATGTCGTAAATAATTGTTTTTGTCAACATTAATTGCCATTCAAATTTATCTAAAAAATTATCTCAAAAAATGAAAATCGATTTATAACGTACATAAGGAGTGAGATCGAAAAAATCTTAACAGAAACCACTAAACCTACGATTTATGAACCTTTTCTAGAAACCCTTCCATTAAGGTTTCTATAGAGCTTTCTGTCACTTTGTTCGAACAGGTAGTCCATCTCCGTTTAAAATCTACCACACTTTTGGACACCTTTTTTGTGCTCTTCAATTCTCTTTTAACAAGAGCCCAATATCTCTATAGGACCCATTATAAGAACTTAAACTCGAATACTCCTGGCTATGCCCACATCAAATTTTATCCCGATCGGACCAGAAATGTCAGATTTATTTCCCCAAAAAATTGATTCTGACCCACTGTGCATTATGCAGCAGTTATTTTTTTAAAAATTATAAAATTTGACTACAATTTCCGTGCTCTGTATTTGGCATTAAAATATTTAGAAAATTTCCTGTCGGGAACTTTTTGAGCCCAGCTTTCCTACTGGATGTGTTAGGAGCTTTTTTTAAAATGCCTTCTATTTGTTGGATATAGAAACATCATGTGGACCATTCCTTCTACCTGAACCAGGTTTTCTATAAGCGGACAATTTATCTCTATACTGTAGGACATTAATCAGATTAACAACAAATGAATGTAATTGACATTAAACATAAAAACTGACATACTTTTCAAAGATAACTTGATAAAAAAATCAATAATACTTGGGTTAGTCCTTATATAATTTACGCCATATTAGATGCCCACCTCGATGTAATTTTCGTTATATTACAATTAGAGATGCTAAACGGGGAATCCCGTTCCCGAAAATCCCGGGGTTTTTTAAATTTTAAATCCCGTGGTTTTCGGGATTTTCCAAATCTTGTTTTTCATAAATAAATAGGGGAAATGGTCATTTTTGTGTGACTTTTTCATTCATTTTGACATTCTACATGCCCGAATATCGCAAAGTGATGTTCAGCAAAGTTGTTAAGCTCAACTCCTGCTAAAATATAGTTAATAAAGGAAAACGGTATTTTTGGTTTTCCTTGAGTGGGGCTCTAGAAAATCAATTCTTCAACTTTTTTTGTAAGTTATCTAACAAAACTCAATTTAAATCCTCTTCAAATGAAATTGATTTTATCTCAGATGAGGAGCTCGAACAAAATGAAAATATTTCGATTGCTAAAAGGCTAAAAGATATTATTAATAAATGTAAAAACGCCAAATAACAATAACCAAATTATAATGTAGATTTTCAACTTGCAAAATAAATACATCATTTTATTTCTGAAGGAACAAGAGGAAAATACTTGCAGATTTGTTATAAGTATTTGCAAACGGGTTTGCCAATGTGAGAGATGGAATGTGAAAGATGTTTTTCGGCAGCAGCATATGTCGAAAACAAAATTCGTTCCAGAATGGCAGATGAAACCATAGATGCAATAGTATTCTTAAGAAGCTATTTAAAATAAACACTTTTTATACTAAAGTACGGTTTTTCACCAGTATGTCGGTTTTTTTCACGAAAAATCGTATAGCAGAAACGCATTCTACGGAAAATTCTAAGAAGAAAGCAGAGGTCTAAAATCAAATCCTATCGTATTTCGTCTTTTATCCAATGATATTTCAGTATATACATATATTTTTTTTTAATAGTTTTTTTATTGGATAAAATACGAAATGCGCAAGATAGGATTTGATTTTAGACCTATGGTTTCTTGGGGATAATTTCATAGAATTTTGCGTAGATTGCGTTTCTGCTATACGATTTTTTACGTTTTGATCGTCCATACAAATCGACCCGGCCTAATGTACATACTTTATTGTTTATTTCTTCTTATATAATGAAGCATAATGACTTTATGCTTTTTAGTGTCTAATAAAAATGAATTGCTAAATAAAAAATTTACTTTCAATTGTAAAGACATAATTATGTACGTTTCTTTCTTATAATTTTCGGGATTTTAAATTTCCCCAAAATACTGAAACCCCGGGTCGGGATTTCGGGATTCTTTACCAAATCCTGAACCCCGGGATTTTTAAAAATCAGTCCCGATTAGCATCTCTAATTACAATAATATAATATATGCACATTGGGTTCAAGTGTGTCCAAACTGGCGCTTAATTGAAATTTAAGAATTAAGTTTTTTTCATAATAACTGGTTGTTGAAGTCCGATCGGCAGTCATCAAAGCCAATACAAATTACAAGCTGTACAAATTTTTGATAACCAGAGGTTGTCGACTCCTTTGTCCTCATCTACGATTTCTTCATACATAATTTTGCAATCGGGCCAGTAGTTTAGACTGACCCCATTGTGCACCGTATTGAATCTGATTTATGGAATTATAAATATCTAAAGTGATGTCATCATTTCTATCGACATATTGGATTCGCCATTTTGAAAGGTTAAACATTTATTTCAGATTCAAAATGTCCTTATATTTTGCCTATTTATAATCTGACTTTATATTCAGTGAACATAATTGATGATTTTAAGGCCAAGTGATATTGGATTAGCGTTCGAATTATATGTGCAAAGCCAATGATCCTGGCCCACAGTGGGCTACATGGGTTTTACATCCCGCAGCCTAAACTGGATAAAATCGTATGTCGATCGATTTATATCTCCAATCCGATCTCAACCATTTAATTCCCTGGAGCAGTCAAAACTTAATAGAATTAAATTTAAACTTATGCGATTTTCTAGAAGTAAATATATTCCTGTCAACTATACCTTGGCATCTTTATAAATCATTGATTTTCCACTTAAAAGGAATTCAATTAAGCATAACATACTAATTTAATATAATTTTTAAATGATTAATATTTTTGTGAGAATCCATATCAAAACGGACAGAAAAGTGCTATTTTCAGATTTGACATCTTCGATTTTAATGAAATTTACACACATATTACGTTTCCAAATGGTTCCTCAAATCAATGACTTTTTCATAGGAAACCCTTTCGATTTGATAATTGAAAATTTTTTTTAAATTGTTTAAAATTATATGTATGTATACACATAATTGCAGATAACATTGAAACTACTCAAAGACCAGCATAATTTTTGACTTCATTTTAAAGCCAAAGATATTGTCCATAAAATGGTGTGAATAAAATTGTTTACTTCTAAAAGGTTAAAGGTCAATATTCTGAGTATATATTTCAATGGGCATTTATGTGTATATAATTTTAGACAATTTTAACAAATTTTTCAATTTTAAAGTCGCGATATTTTCCATTGAAAAAGTCACTGATATGAGAAACATATTGGATATATTATGTACATATGTAGTAAATTTCATTAAAATCGGATATGGTAAATCCGCTTTCACATGGATCTTCCATTTTGTACTATTTGTAAATTCTCTGTAATTGTAGTTTTATTTTCATAAAAGTCTGTTAGGATTTAATCCATTGACTTAAATAATAAATAAATAAAAATCTATCTATATTATCTACAAACAAAATTGGAAAATCTAAATTTTTTTTGGAGGTTGTCTCACATTTTGGTCCATAACTTTGGAAATTATCAAACAACAAAAAAATCCACTAAATTCTTCCCTGTAGGCCCTGTTGTTATTTCAACAGACAAACGTTTAACGGCGGATATAGCTAGAACGTCTTACAGTTTCATAAGGACCCAGAATATATATACTTTTCGATGTATTACAAACGGAATCAAATCGGAAAATCAATATAAACCCCATAATTTTGGTGATAAATTTTCAAATTTGTGAATATTAATTCATTTTCTTGAAAATGGTTTTCCCTCAATATTACAACAACAACAAAATAGTACTTGAAAATCATGTTAATTAAATTATTAGAAAAAACTAATTTGTTAATTGAAACTTGTATTAACAAATTCTTTTTATGTTTTTTTTAAACCACATCAATCAAAATATTAAGTAAAATGTTTGACTTAAAAACAAAGTCAAAGTTAATTAAATTAATTTTTTGTTTTTTTTTTGTTATGGTAGCTGTAGTTAGTGTTATAATAAACAGCATAACCAATAATTAACCATCCACAAGAATAATAAATTCATACAAAGAACAACAAAAAACAGAACTATTAGAAGTTAGAATTGGAAAAAAAAACTCCAAGATTTCATAACGATTTGCGATGAGCTCTAGTTATTTTCTCAGTTAATTGAAGTTTATTTAATATAATTTTTTTTTTCAGGCATAAATGCTTGTGTAAAAACATATAATTGGTTTTTTTTAATAAAAAGATATTTTTGTTATTTTATTTAATTTATTTGTTTTTTATACGTTGTTTTTTAAGTTCAACTATTGCGAGTAGTTGGTAACAGTGGAACGTTTATAGATTAGGTGATTTTAACAAAATCGTAGCTGCACAATATTTAGCTTATTCTTAAATTTATTAGATCACTTTTACACACGTAGAGTGACATAATTATGATATAACTTCGTCTTCACCATCTAAATGGTCTTTTTATCACCTCCGAGTTTTTTCTGAAAAAAGGCCAGGGCTATATTCGGTACATTTTGGAACGTAACTAGAGTGGTCAAACCGCTTTTCGAATTATTCGAAAAACCGGTTATTTTCCAATTTTCCGGTTTTTTTAAACCGGTTTTTACAAAAGGACGGTTTTCGAGTTATTCGACAAACCGGTTTTTTTGTCTCGAATTATTCGACAAAATCGAATATTTTTTTTATTTATATTAAGATTTTCCGATTACTTTTAATAATTAGTGATTACTTTACACAGCACTTTTCTTCTAAATGTGTAATATGATTTCATGTTCAAAGCCATTAACAAGTTATGTCTTGTCTTTTAAATTGGAGTATATCATAAAAAGTCATTGATACTGTACCACTACCATTGTCACTACTGATTTAAATAACAAGATTTAATCGTTCCAGCGTCCTATACGTAGATATAGGTTTAGAATATATTGAATGTGACTCTCAAAATGTTACTTTTTTAATCAAAAATAAATTGAGGAATCGTGTGTCCCCAAATATTATTTTAAAAAATATATCTAACTATTAGTATGTGTTAATATTATATTAATATATATCATTTCTTTTGATTTAAAATAAATTTAATTTAAATACATTTTTAAAAGACTTTAATAAAAAAAATATTTAAGCTTAACTTATACCTCAATTCATAAATTGACAAAAAATTTAAAAACCGGTTATTCGAACCGGTTTTTGATTGAAAAAACCGAAAACCGGTTTTTAAAAATTACGCTTTTTCGAATTATTCGAAAACCGGTTTTTGGAATATGTCGAATATTTGATCACTCTAAACGTAACCCTTATTACTTTGTTGAAACCAAGAATTTCCGTCTACCAATAATAGTATGGTTATGAGCTGACCATCATTATTTATGATACCCATAATATTAGGTTCTGCTTACCAGGAAAAAAATCCACTTGCGTGGAGGGCAGTGAAGAAAGTCACATGATATTTTAGGGAAGTCAGGGAGCACACAATTACCGCGCTCATATCACCAAGATGTTGCAATACTGTCAGAAAATTGAAGTGAAGATGTCTACCAAACCTCACTTCTTGCATTATCGTCTGGAATACTTCTGCAAGCAGCTAGCATTAGAGTTGAATGAACATGGCGAGAACTTCCATCAAGTGGTCATGCCTATGGTAACGCGATATAAAGGCAAAAAGCTGGACTCGCTGATGGCAGACATTTTTTGGATACAATGGGAGTTTTCTCCGAGGATATGACACAAAACTAAAGTTAACTGACTAATTAAAAACAATTGATTTTTTTCCAAGTGAAGACAGATTCTCATCCGACACAGACTCCAAAAAAGAAGGCACACCACCCTGCAAGAAAGTAAAGACAGCAAAGAAACGAATGAAGCCAGGTACTTTTATTTGAACTAGTGTTTATAAAAAACCGACTTTTTAAAAAACCGGTTTGTCGGTTAACCGAAACTTGGCGTTTTTTTATAAAAACGGTTTTTCGGCTAACCGACTTCGAAAAAAAATAGTTACAAAACACGACTATGAAGTTAGATTTTCATAATCTAAAGCCCAAAGAATGTTTTAATATACTTATCAAATGTATTTGTGGTTGATGATCGCGAATATGAAATCAGACATTCCAAATTGAACTAGATCGATCTTATAAAGAAATTAAACCAAGAATAACACAGGTCAACAGCAAAAAAGGCTTTACTAACCACTATATAGATTTGATGCATCATTGTAAGTACAAAAATTGTAAAATTTTTATATTCTATGGATAGATTTTTTTTAATTTTTATACCCTACACCATCACAGTGTGGAGGGTATAATGCGTTTGTGCAGATGTTTGTAACGCCCAAAAATATTAGTTTAACATCCACCTTAAAGTATACTGATATAGAATCACTTTCTGAGTCGATTAAACGATGTCCATCCGTCCGTCTGGCTGGCTGGCTGTCCATGTAAACCTTGTGCGCAGAGTACAGGTCGCAATTTTGAAGATATTTCGATCAAATTTGGTAAATATTATTTTTTCGGCCCAAGCCTATTGAAACTGGCTGAAATCGGTCCATTATTTTACCTAGCCCCCATACAAATGTCCTTCCGAAATTGGACTTTATCGGTCATAAATGTTTAATATAAGTAAGTTTTATATATAAAAAATTCATGTCACCAAATTTTGTTACGATCGGTCCATAATTAGTCATAGCTTCCATATAGACCCGCTTCCGAAAATCACTGTAACGTGCATAAATCGCTTAAAAATGTTGGTATACACACAAAATTCAACATAGTTAACTTTCATATAGACATAAATCACACGACCCAATTTTATAAGGCCCACTTCCGAAAATCACTCAAAAATATAAATTATTGAAATTTTAAAAGAAACCAGTTTTTGCTCTTTTATTTAGTGTAGGGAAAATATAGTCGGGATTGACCGACCATACATTCTTACTTGTTTTTATGTTGCTGATGCTCGAGGGAATTTTGTAGGAAAGCAGAAAATGTTCCCAAAAAGTTCTTGGCAGTTGCCGCAAAAGAAGTCAAACATTTGTTACAAAGGGTTCTACAAATACCGAAATTTACAAAAGAGGATTGTTCCATTCATAAGATTTCTTAATGTGATTTGGCATCCTGTCATTATGGTAAGCAAGGTCTTGAGTGGTACAAGAACAATAATATGGTATAAGAGAGGCAAATCCTCCAAACTGCCTGGAGCTAAAGCCAGTGGAGAGATATTGGGCTTTTGTTAAAAGAGAATTGAAGAGCACAAAAAAGGAGTCCAAAAGCTCTAAAAAAAACTTAATGTATTTTATATTTAAGTATTTATTCGTATTGTATTTAAAAATAAATGTAAAACATAAAGGAATTATTATTTATTTCAACTGCCAAATCGTACACGAACGGTATCAAATCGACAACATATGGTTTCAAATTGACAACGGTGCGGTATCAAATTGACAACGGTCTGGTGTCAAATCGTACACGAACGGTGACAAATTGTCAACGGTATGTTAAAAAATCGTACACGAACGGTGTCAAATCGACAACGGATGGTGTCAATTCGGAATGGTGAAATATTTTCGTTGTCAAATTGACACCGTTCGTGTACAATTTGTGCACATACGGGGTTGATACATTATTGACACCGAATGGTGTCAATTCGTACACGGATGAGTTCATTTTTTCTCTGGGTGTATGTACTTCAATATATCAATCCTATTCTTAACTTATTGTTGTAGACTGTTAACAAATTTATTGTTTAATTTACCAAATTCGTTGTTAAAACTTTTTGTTGGAAAATATTTGTTGTATAAAATCGGTTCTTGATGCATTTTTAATTAAATAATTAATTGTATTAATGAATATGATAACACAGGGCAATAAAATCGAAAAAATTTTGGAGTCTTTTTAAACCACTACACAATTGTGATGTATTGTGGTTCCAGTAGTACAAAAGTCGTAAAAATTTTAAATTCTAAATTTTTTTAAAATTTTTTTTCTAAAATTGTTAATTTTTTTAAATGTTTCTCCACATAATTTATGATAACTCAAAAACGGTTAGTCCGATATTATTGAAATAAACTTAAGAAAGTAGTTTCGGAGTTATAATAACAAATTGAAGCAAAAAATATATTTTCAATGTGAAAATAACAAATTATTTTCTTTTAAAAAATTCATGAAAAATTTAAAACGGCAGAACTTGTTCATATAATAACAATAAAATGAGATATCGAAGATAAAAATCCATTGATTCTTTTCGAATTTATTAATTCGCTCATTTTCACAAAATTTAACTTTATTGTTTGATATACATAAAATTGAGTAGTTAATGTTCTTCTGTCGATTGATTGAATGTTGAAAACATTTTTCCCGTGCTATGTACAAATTTTCACATACGAGTATATATTGCGTTTTAATCGGCTCAGTAGTTTCATGCAAAAACTATATATTTTTTATTTTTTTAAAAAAAATCATGAAAAATCGAAAACTGCAGAAATTGTACAGATTTATTGCTTTATCGCAGAGCCACATGTAATAGGAACAAAATGGGATATCGATCATAAAAATCGATGGATTACGTTCGAATTTATGCACAATTAATTCACTTATTTTCAGAAAATGTTATTCAATTTTACATGTGTTTTGTTATTGTAACAAAAATTTTAACAAAAACAAAACACATGTAAAATGTACACTCAAAGTACACACTTGTACGCACACACAATTTTCTGAAAATAAGCGAATTAATACGCTGAGCCGACTAATACGCAATATATAACTGGATTAAAGGTTATGTAAATTTGAAAAATTCAAAATTTTAGAAAAAAAAAAAATTTTAAAAAATCTATCAATAGAATTTAAAATTTTTACCATTTTTGTACTACTGGAACCACAATACATCAAAATTTTTTCGATTTTGTTTCCCTGTGTAAGCTATACGTTTACGAACTAATTAAAATGGCACCCATTTTTTTTTTTCATTATTTAGTTATTCAATATTTTTGTGTTGGGACACCGGTGACCCCGTGGACGTCAAAGGGTTAAGTTCTACTTTTGGCCTAAATTGTCTACGATACAAAATAAATAATGAAGAAAATCCAACTTAATTATTCTACAACTAGAATAACTCTTAAACGGTTTCCACTGTAAGTATTTAAAACACAGTTTTTGTGTTATTTACAAGATTTTGCAATAAATGAAAATTTTGTTTAATAAACGGATGGATTTAATAACATCATTATTAAGAGAAATAATATACTATTTACTCAAACACACAAATTAATAAATAAATAAACAAAACCAAGTGTTTTTCTTTTGCAGCCAATTTTTTTTTTTTGCTATAATTTAACGTCAGTCGGACAAGCAGTGAGTCAGTCAAATCAGTTTGTGAATCAGTCAAGTTTGTTATTTATTTATATTCTTGGTTTCTTCTCTTGGTTTTTTCATTATTAATATTATTATTATTTTGGCTAATTAACCAAGTGTGAAAAATTAATATTTTTTTAAACATTTATTTATTGTTGATGGTGTATTGTTAATAAAACTTCTTGTAGTTTTGTGTTGATGTTGCTAATTTGAACATCAAATATTGGCTTTGAAGTTCTGGGTTACGAGCATTTATACTACAAGATATTGCGACATATTGGCGGTAAGTATCTAAATGAGTTGTTTGTTTGTTTTTTTTTTTTTTTTTTTTTTGTTTGGTTGTTTGTGTATTTTTAGGCAAATTAATATTTCCGTTATTGCGTAAAAATATTAAAACATTTTTAATAATTTTATGGCCAAGAACATTTGAGTGAAACTTAATTAAAATAAAATTCAATTTAAATTAAATTTAACCAAGTATGGTGTAGATACATCGTAGTTTTTGACTTTGATAAGCTCTATTTATAACAGGGTCATTTTAAACGAATAATGGTCGCAATGGCAGAACTATTGAATCATTTAAAGATTTGAGTTCAATTTTTATTAGACTTTAATAACACTACCCAACAAATTGAGACTTTTTAATTGGAACAGAATAGCGAAACTATAATTCTGAAAGGGTATGTTGAGTAGATAATTTTTTTAGAATAAACATTACGCTTAAAATCGCAAATAAATAAGTAATTTATTTCATATTTCATATTTCTCACTATAATAAGAACTCACAGAAGCCTTTATAAGCAAAAACGAAATGTGCTCATGCAATTGACTACTAAATAATCAGTTATATAACAGATAATAAATCAATCATTATTCTACTACTTCAAAGTAATGCAGACGGTATGTAGTTGTCATTGGTTGGTTATTTAACTAATTATTTTTTGTTATCAATTAAAACCGCACATTTATATTTGATTTTAACCCCCGTATTCTTACCTTTATGACATTAAAAAAATTATAACAAAAATGTTTTTGATATCAATACAAAAAATTGCTTTGGCTAAAGTTCAGAATACGGGAAACTATTACAGAAATTAACAAAATCAATAATACCATCCCTAATAAAGATAGAAGAATAAATATTAAATTTCAACATCAGCTAAATTAGTCTTCAGTAGTGCCCTTTATAAATTATATATGTCCATAAATACAATTTTCAAAATTGTATACCAAATCGATAAAAACCTCAAATAATTTACTTATTTGTTTTAAACATATTTTAACAATTTAATTTCAAACTGTTTTTAATATTTGAGCTTGAAAATATGTACATATCTTCTTTGCATACACTCTTATTTGTATTCGGCCATTTCTTTCAAGCTTTATTTCTCGCATTTGACAATTTCTTCAAACATTATTTAAAGTTTATATTGTTGTTTTGCTGCTTTTAATTTCTTTCTTTCACAATTAAAAATCAACACGTGTTTTTGATCTAATAAAATTACAAATTTATATAAATAGTGCATGTTTTATTTCTATTTATTTGTGTGTTTCAAAATAAAAAGCCTACAATTTAAAAAAAAAAAAGTTTTAAAAGAAATCTCTGGCACGTTTCTCTTACTGATTTTTTTTCTAATTTCAAAGTAAATAATAAAATAGAAAAACAACAAAGCAATAACTACTGAAGTGCGTGACCCTTTTTTCGTTACACATAAGTTTGACTCAATCTCAAGTTTTCGTTCGGACTTATAGTTGTCTGTTAAATACAAGATTTAGAAGAAAACTAAAATATGTAAACGAATTTAATCTAATTTGTAAATGTAATGCAATGGAATTGTAATAAAACTTATTTGAAATTGTTGTTCGAAATGTTGACAAGTTTTAATTAGAACAAACGCGCTTAAAACGTGCATATAAATGTTGGGAAATTAGTGCATAGAGAGGACAAGAAATTAAATAAAATTTTGTTTTAAAAATGTGTAAAAAAAACTAATTTAGTTACTGACACTATCTTTTTAATTAACTCACATTGACTCCTACAGGACTCCTCCTTTACCATAAGATGAATGTTTAAGAGCAAAGCAAGGTTGGCTACCGAGTCGAAACGGTTAAAAGGTAACGGTAATGATAATTTGGATTATTTCGGTAACGGTAGCTTAGTGATATCGGTATTCGCTGTTATTTCGGTAATGATATTTTAATGATAACGGCAATTTTATCTAAAATTACACAAGTTTATAAAAAATAGTTTCTTTGGTCATTGAATGAAGCTATTAATTAATACCGGAATTTCTTGTTACTTTTTAATTGTATACCATGCTTTTACCATTGAAAAAATAAAAAATTTTACGCGATTTAAAAAAAAAATGATGATTATTTCGATTCGCTATAATTTGATTGGGGATTGATTCTCGCGGTACACTATCCCTGTTGAAGTCAGTTCAAGTCGACTCAAGTGGTGGCCTTCGCATCCCTGTAAACGGCAATCAGCTTCCGTTGATTATCGGTTAAGGCGAGAGGCGACCTGTTTCCTCTAGACATCCTGAGGTTGGTTTTGTAGGCCACCACGCAAATCAACGAATAAAGGACCACGATTTAAGGATATGCTCCTGGCAAATGTCCTCAAAAATTATAATGCTGACATCCCTGCTATCCAGAAAATGCGATGGATAGGACAAGGATGCTCCAACATGGCAAATATGTTATAATATTATAGCTGTCATGTGGAAAAGAACGAGTCAACAACATGGCGATATTAAACTTTTCTTTTATGGGCCAATTGAACGCAGCTTTATAGTCGACGAATAAATGATGGTTGTCGATTTCTTTTTCTTTGGACTTTTCCACAGTTTGTCGTAGTGTGAATATGTGGTCGATGGTGGATTTAACAGGTCTAAGTGTATCGCTTCAATCGTTCACATATTACGTTAGAAAGTATTTTGTATGCAATGGAGATGAGACTATACCTCGGTAGTTGGTGGAAAGAATCTCCTTTCTTGTGAATAGGGCAGAGTACACTGAGGATTTTATACAAGAGTTGGTGCATGCGCTTTACCAACTCTTTGACTCCGGTTTCAAAACAGCTCAGCGGGCAAGACAGCAGCTTTATTATTCTTCAACCGGACTGATTGCACCTCAATAAAGTCGGGCTGCGGTATGTCGATTTTGACTTAATCGTCTGTTAAAAGCTTGTAAAAATGCGCCTCCCACAGCCTCAGTGTGCCTTGTGCATCCGTTACTAGATTCCCATTGGCATCTCTACAGGAAGACGCTCTGCATTTAAATCCTTCCGCATTTTAATACCTCTTTGGCAGCAGCGCGTATTGAATCGAACATATGTTTGTTTATAGGAGGAAATATAGAATTTTCATGAAGCATTTCGGAGAGTCGAGCGGAATAGCTTCTAGCTATCTGTTATGATTCGGACTTTGTGGTTTCTAGTTTTCTTTTTTATATCAGCGCGGCTAGTTTTTGTCTTTTTAAGGCGTGTTTGGTCCATACATCCAATACACTATAATTTTGGCATTGAAATCGCCAAGGACAATTTTAATGTCGAGTTTCGGGTAGTGATCGTTGACTTTCTTAAGACGATCATAAAAACTGTCTTAACAATCGCTTGTTAACTATTTAAAAAAATTTAAATCAGCCGGTTTTTTTATTACCTTCTTAAAAAAAAACCTTAAAAATAAAAGTTGAGAAAAAGTAAATTTTTTGACTTATTCTGAAATTTGGGCGTCTTGAAAATTATTTTTTCATGCCAAAAGCTATGGAAGAAATTGATTCGTAAAAATTTAATCCCGACCATTTTCAGCCAAATTATGAAAAATGATAGGAGATCTTAAGATATTTTGAAATAACTATTTACTTTATATGGGAGATGACTCACCTGATGCCTACCATTTTTGGTTAAACTTTATGCTGTGATATGACATTGATTCGTATCAGCCAAACTTCGTATAATGATAAACAATTAATTCGTACAATGTTTAAACATTTTTACGATTATAGTTCTTCAGATATCAGACATTAACAATTTACATTGTATGAGAGTTGCCATGCCCACTAAGCCAATACTGCCAACTACTTATGTAAAATTATATTCTGCAGATATTCGAAAATAACTATTTTCTTAGTATAGGTTACAGTTATCTCGTATGCACCTATAAAAAGTTACATGCATCAAAAGTTGGAACAAGTGGCCGTATTTTTACGTTTTTTCCCAAAAAAGTCTTTATATTTTTTCTTTTGTAGAAAAAAATGTTCTTTGGGACTATATAAAATTTGTATATGATCCGAAAAGAGAACATAATGCAAATGCGTAAAATTTTGTCCACTTAAGCGGACCTAGTCGCCTCCAGACCTATCCAAACTTTGCAAATTTAAAAAAAAATAGGTTTGAGTAAAAAATTCTAAAAAGGTAAAACACCAATCCTCGACAAAGCTCCACATTTGTATAATCCCATATCTTATTTAAATATATACAAAATTATTTTACTATCACACTGTAAATAACGTGACAGTAAGGTCATTTCTATAAAAAACTCTGTTTTTGGACCACATTTTCCACGTTTTAGGAATTTTGGTATTTGAAAATAAATAGTTTCAAAAATTATAATGGCATAGATTTAAAGACATTTGTATCTACAATATTTCCAAATTTTGTTATAATATCTTTAACCGTTAAAATTTTACATTTATTCAAATTTCATGTTTTTGTTCATGAAAAATCTCTATATTATATTTTTTTTGTCTCTAAGGTAAATGACGTCCGAAAAATTAAAAAAAAATTATTTCATTTCACTAAACTATTAAGCTTCAAGGCCTAAAGTTTTCAGCAATACCAACTACTTATGCAAAAAGCTTATATCTATTCATCAGGAGCTCCACAAAACGTGCTCCCTTTTGAAAAATTTTAAAATTTTTTTATACATTCCATGCAAAATGCGTTTTGGAAAAAACATAAAAATACGGCCATTATTTTTAAGTTCCAACTTTGGATGCGTGTAATTTTCTATAGGGACAAGATAACTGTTAGGAAGTTATTTTTATTGTATTTTATCGCAAATATAGGTGATATTTAAAAAAAAAAATTCGAACTTCCGTAGGCCCGCCATATCTAAAAAACCAAAAGAGATCGAGCAAAATTAAAAAAAAAAATAAATTTTAAAATAAATAAACAAATCAAAATCTAGTTGGACAAAATTATAAAAATCGGTATCTTTAGAATTTGGAAAAACGAAGTTTTTTCGGAAGCTGACAATCTGCTCTCTTCCAACACAAATGGATTTTTCGATTGGACATTTGTTTTTCTCAACAGAAGCGCCAGAAGTTCAAAAAATGTTAAATATTTTATATATTCATACTTCAAAATATAGATAAACATTGATATAGGCTTTTATTAAGTGTATATCTTATATTTATGGGGCTCTCCATTTTCCTGTTATAGTCCTTTAAACTTGAGTCTCAAATATACTGATATTTTGTTTTCTAAGAATATTATATAGCTTGCCAAAAAAAAGACCGTCGAAGCCTGTCCAATTGCTATATACATCATTTAAAGAAACTTCTGGAGAATGTCTTTGTAAAAAAATTTTAGCCTCCAGCCGAAATACTTTTTTTTTAATTTTTATTGAATGGAATTTTTAGAAATATTTTTTTTATGATTGAAATATAGTAAATACAGATATTTTTAAAAATTTAGTTTCAGAAACACATGAAAAAGTATTTTTTTAATTTTTTTTTTATTTATGATTTTAATATATCTAGACTAGTGTTTACAAACCGGTTAACCGAAAAACCGGTTTTTCATCGAAATCTCGTTTTTTTGCAAACCGGTTAATTTGAAATGTTGATTTTCGGTTAACCGGTTTTTAAAATTTGGGAATAAAATTAATAAATTTCATGTTTTGTGCATTTTTAGTATTCATACGATACACATTATTGGTCTGATTTGAAATCTAAACTGCTGATTTACAATACAAACCTCTTTAGATTAATATTTTTAAGAATTTTTAAGAATTACAATGATTCTATATAGTAGAGGACGATGAGTTTACTTAGATACTTTTGAAATCTAAACTGCTGATTTACAATACAAACCTCTTTAGATTAATATTTTTAAGAATTTTTAAGAATTACAATGATTCTATATAGTAGAGGACGATGAGTTTACTTAGATACTTTTTCAGAATCAATTACACATAATGAAAATATTAAAAATTAAAATTAAATTCCGCATAATTCTATAAGTTTAAGTTTATTCTAAATCTTACTAATGCATTATAATGATTCATTAAAAACTTATTGATGATTTTACCAAAAGTTTGACTTCATTAGTGTGTTTTGTTCTTAAGATTTTAATTTATTAATCATTTTATTAGCTTTTCAGAAATATTGCAGGAGAGACAAAAAACGTTCTAAACTCCATGATTTGAAACATTTTTGAAATCTGATAATGGAGTTTTATTAATTATTTGCTATGATTTATAATGACAAATAATCACAGTGCGTTTTCATCTTATAGGTCCTTTTTTAGGACTTGTAACATTTTCTGTTTCGTATCAGAAAGTTAAGGTGATAATAAATTTCAAAATGATCAAAAATTTAATTAAAAAATTGATTTACATTTTTTGGTTGGAATTTAATGAATAAACCAATAATTAAAACAAGTACGTATTATATATTTAGTAGCATATTTATACACAATTCCATTTGACTCAGATAATAATTTTGCAATTTTTACAAAATAAGATGAACTCAGCACTTTTGTATATTTATAGTAATTTAATATTAACCATTCCTGACTACTGAAAACTACAAATTTTAAAGCTGTATAGACTTTATTGGACATTTTATATTTTCTACACATATATGACGGTTACCCGGTTTTTTCGATGTCGGTTAACCGAAAAACCGGTTTTTTAGAAAAGGCCAAATTTCGATTAACCGACAAACCGGTTTTTTAAAAAGTCGGGGTTTTATAAACACTAATCTAGACCCTACTGTAACTTGAAAAAAAAGTTTATATTGATCTTTTAAACATTTTTTTTTTTTGAAATCGGAGACACCAATTCTATATAAAAAGAGCGCCAATTAATTTTGTCCACCTAGATTTTGATTTGGAACCACAGTCAAAACCTAAATAACTCTTGACCGAAAAGTGATAACCTATATATGTATGGATGTTTTTTGTAGATCTACTCTAGGACTATTTCTATTTTAAATATCAGCTCATTCGGATCATAAATAGATTTTTTTAAAAAATGTAAGACCCGAGATGTGTAATTTCGCTAATTAAGCTTAAAGAGCTTAATTTACAACTTTGGTATCTTTGGTGACCTTCACTGAAATTTTCCGCCAAAAATGTTCATAGAATATTTCAATCCTTAAATCCTTCTCTAAAAAATGAAGAGAGGAGCTAGAGGGTTAAGAACTTTCACAAAATTGATCTCCATAAAATTCCAAAATATAACTCTGACAATAAGAATTTTCTTAGACATTAACTTACAATATTATTTTGAGTTAGTATAATGCTACCTTCGATCAAAAAATTAAAAATTTGACCCACTGTAAAAAAATTTAGACCAGCTGGACTATAAGTTTATTCTACAAAAATGCCCATTCATAATTATAGAATTAAAAAATGTTAAACATTCTGTTTTTGAATTATGTGTTAAACATTTATATTTTTTAGTGATAATATACATTACAGAACTGATATTTTGTTCCTAACTAACCCTATATATCATATAAAATGGATATTATGTTTCCTGATAACGCTTCAGATCTTTATTAAATATACTCGTATACAGTATACTGAAACTTCTGAAAGGCTTTAAGTAAGTTAGAATTTGTAGAGCAAATTAAAAATGTTAGCTTTTTTAATGAAAAACAGCTTGTTTAACTACATACAATCATTTAAATTGTTTTACAAAACACTTAAATCCTTTTCGTTCTGTGCGTAACCTATAAAACTCAAAAATGCCCTCCCGCTTTTACAAATACAGCTACGAACTTGTATGTAGATATCCATGTAGATAGCAACAAAACTATTTATGTAAGTTGGACAACAGGTTGTGTGCGTAAGCATAAATCACGATGACACCATTTTTTTTTTATTTATTTCTGTTCTACCAAAAAAATAATCAAATTCAACAACAACAACAAAATAAGCTTGAACACGCATTTACAACACGTTTTTACACACAAAAAATAAAAAAAAAACAGAAACGTCATTGTAAAGTAAATTTTATACATGAACGTTTTTTGTTTTTATTTTATTTTTTGTTTTTTGGTTAGAAATGCATAAAATTTAACAACAAAAATATTTTAATGACATACAGACACAACAACCACACACTCTTTGAGCATAAATACAAAAACAGGTTAGTTAAGAACTGTTATAGGCAATTTTAAAAAACCAAAACCCAAAAACTAAATATATAGGCCTCACTGAACAGTCACAGCACACAAACAAAACAACAAAAAAAAAACGTGGTAAAAAGGTAAAGAATAAATAAAGTTGGTTTCTTAAACCAAAGAAGTCAAAACTATATAGTTAAAGCTTTACTAAGTCTAAGTCACATGTTGCATAGTAAGTAGTCGAAAGACCTAAATTTAAGTAAAGTTGCTTGTATGTTTAAAGGCACATATTGTTTTATTTTTTATGTAAAAAAGAAATAACTTAAAACAAATTTCACTTTTTAACAAAAATTTACAAAGAAAAGACAAAAAAATGTAAAGTTATCACAGAACAAAAAAAAACAATGTCATGAATTTGCAAAAACAAATATGTTTATAAATGTTTCAGCATTTTTAAACAGTCATAATTTATTGTCCACTGTTGCTGTGTTGTTTTGTTGTTGAGTTTTAAAAGTCACTTCTATTTCTTAATGAATTTAAATTAGCAAGTTTGTGTCTTGAAGTCTTTTGTTTTGATTAATCGAATATGAAAAGCAATCAAAACAAAGTATTCAGCGGCCCACAGTGGTGTGGAAACTTTTTATTCTGGAAATAATTCGATAGCTCGTGAAAAATTAGAGATATCTTAATGAAATCCGTCAAAGGGTTCGCGGTTGAAAGCTGCTACAATATTTAAAACAAAATCACCAAAAATTCAGCTATTATACTTGAAAATAAATACAAAAAATATACTTAAATGATTGGCTTATCTCCTTTATTTCAAAAGTTATTTATGTTGAAATTATTTTATATTTTTTTTCTTTTTGGTGTGGCGAAAATTGTTTTAAAAAGATCAGTTATATTTCTAATAAAATTTCAACTGTTATCTGGTCCGTCCAAATTCGGAACATCTACAATATTTCTTTTATAGAAACATATCTTCGGGCTAGTGAAGGGTATAATAATAATTCCGTTTGTAATTTCCACAATATAATTTTCCGACCCTATAAAGTATATATATTCTGGATCCTTATAGATAGCGGAGTCTGTCTGTTGAAATCAGTTTTCTGAAGACCCTAAATATCTTCGGGATCCAAATCTTCAATAATTCTGTAGACATGCTTTCGAGAAGTTTCCTATTTAAAATCAGCAAAATAGGTCCACAAATGGCTGAGATATGAGGAAAAAAACATAGATTTTTGATCTATTTCTGGATTACTAAGTCATTAATATAGACAATATTGATATCTAATGATAGATATTTCAAAGATATTAGCAACGATACAAAGATATTTGCAACATATATAAGTTGGACTTACAATGGGTCAAAATCGGAAAAAATATTTTTTAACACGATTTTTTTTCATCAAATTAAAATTTAAAAAAAAATAAAATAACAATTCGAAAAAGAAATTTTTTTTCAAAAGATGTTTTTTTCAACTTTGGAAAAAAATAAATTTTGTTTACCTAAAAATATTTAAAATTTGTATTTTGAAGTATACAGTGAGCCTCAAAAGTGAGTATACACCAAAAATTATTTGATTTTTTTTAAGATAATGATAATTCTAATATTTATCCATCGATTAAAATTTAAAAGTTTCGGTTTGTTGGAGCTTGGGTTGAAAATAGATTCGGTTGTGAAAAAAAAGATTTAAGTCGGACTATAAAGATTTTCATGATCTTAAAAAAAATCAAAAAATTCGCTGGTGTTTACTCACTTTTGAGGTTGTGTGTAATTTGGTGATGGGTATTTATGTAAGTTGGACAACAGGTATGCAAAATTCGGCACAGCCGAATATAGCTCTCTTATTTAACTAAAATTTTATAAATATTAACTAATTTTTTGTATTAAATTTCAAGTTTTACCATGACACTTTATACTAAAACAGCAATATTGAGCTAAATTTGACAGCTAACTACGAAAACTTATATGATTGAAATATCACATAGCGATGTAGAATTTTATCTAGTTTCATAATTTACCAGTAATAATGAAAATAAACATAATTCTTAAATTTCAATTAAGCGCCACTTTTGAAACACTTAAACCCAATGTGCGGCCATATTAATTGAAATGAAACCACAAACAAAAACAACAATAACAAATGATGTATGTGTCTTAAATCTTTTGAATTTAAAACAACCACTAACCAGACACACAAACAAACTGCGTTTGCCTCTTAAATCTGCTGTTATATTTTATTTTAAGTTATTTTTTTTTCTTTTTGTTTGTTTGTACAAATAAAACAATTAATAACAGTAGTTATTTTTTGTTCATCTCAAATATGTATCATTTTTTAAACGGTTTATTTTTTAAGCCAAAAAAAAATAAATAAACATTAAAATTCATTCATATTTAAAATAGCAACAATAACAACAATAGCAAATTTATAATACATAGTTGTTCATACACACATACATATTTAGTTTACATACATACATACATCCATATTTAAATATGAATCTTACAAAATCCATTAAAAAAAATCATACCACTACTACTACTTCATACCACTGTTGCGTCTGTGTGATATCATGGTATTTAAATCAGTTTTTTTATATTTCTTTTATATCATTTTATTGTTGCTGTTATTGTTATTGTTGTTTGTATGTTTAGTTTAGTTCCAACATCATCTCATTGACAATAACCTCAAACTTCATCTTCATCGCTTGTTTTTGTCTTGAAGTCAAGTCAAAGTGTCACTGTCATGGCCCTTTTTACTATAAAAACCGTTGCTTTTTATTATTTTTTGTATTGTTTTTTTTTAGTATTTTGAATTTTATTTTCAATGCAGACTATAAAAAGAATGAATACTATTAGCGGCTTTCCAGCTAAAACTTTATTTAACTAGTAATCCGGAAAAGATCTACTTACTATTTTGCATGAAGAAATTCATTGGTATCGCTTACAAATTTACTGTGAAGTATGTATTTAATAAACAAAAATATTGAATTAAAATTAATGGTTTCGGTTGATCAGACACGCTATAAAACTGTGCTAAATGCAAAAGTTCTTTACGAACCTGTATATAAACAAGAATCTTATATACCCTTCACCAAATTATATTTCGAAATAAAAAATATTTTTAGGTAAACAAAATTTATTTTTTTTCCAAAGTTGTTTTTTTAATTTTTGAAAAAAAAAAAGATTTTTAAATTTTTTTTTAATTTTTATTTTATTTATTAGTTTGTTGTTCTATACAAAATACTTAAAAGTCTTATATTCCAGTACAGAACTGAGGAATTGTAAAACACATTATATAAAATGTTGCATAGTATAACTAAATTTTTACAAAATAATCAAATAGATCAAAAATTGAGAGCATATAGGTAATTATTCGATAAATCTTTAGCGAAAAAAAACTTTTGGTGAAAAAATAAAATTCGGTTTAAAATTATTTTTTTTCGCTTTTGACCCATTGTAGGTCCAACTTACTATATACGTCGTTGCAAAGGTCTTTTCCGATTTTGACCCATTGTAGGTCCAACAACGAGCCGGAAGAATTCCGGAGATATTGATGTATGAATCGTGTATGTTAAGGTAGTTTCACATATGGAAAATATTTGCTCAAAAAAGCGTAACCACTTTTTTATCACAAATTTGTTTGACGTGTTTACTCTTACAAGTGTTTTGTAAGATCAAATAAAATAAAACTAAATTTTTTGTTTTGAGTCAACCTAAGTAAAATTATATTGTGAAAATTACAAACGGATTTTTTTTTTTTTTTAACTTTTTATTTATTTATTTATTGAATCTGCCTATATCATTAGGCCTAACAATAAGTGATTAAATCTTATAACTAAAATTAAAACTAATTGCTCTCTAAAGAGAGCATTGTTTGATGGATGGACCACATCTTAGCGGGGTGGTAGATCTCCTCTACAAAGCCTTGATCTGGTTTGGCTCTGTGCGAGAAGCCGAGCAAGCGGATTTGGGTGTGATTGCAGTTTCAGTATATATTTATCGCGGACTTTCTTAAACTCATCCTTCACTAGTGGCACTTCCAAGTCCCTGTGGATGTTTTCATTTCTTATGTACCATGGTGCACCCGTCATGGTCCTAAGAATTTTCGACTGGGCCCTCTGTATAAGCTCAATACTGGAATTACTGGCCGTTCCCCACAATTGGATTCCATATGTCCAAATTGGTTTTAAAATGATTTTATACAGGGTGACTTTATAGTCCAGGCTTAACTTTGATCGGTCACTTATTAACCAGTGAAGGCTAGTTGCTTTTAACTTCATGTGAAGTCTCTTGGTTTCTATATGACGGCGCCATGTAAGTCTTCTATCTAAGTGAATACCAAGGTATGTAACATAATCGGACTGAGGTATATTAACATTGTTAAGTGTGACAGGTGGACAGCATCCCCTCCTCAGTGTGAACGTAACATGTTTGCTTTTTAACTCATTTACACGTATTCTCCATTTGTTTAACCATGTTTCAACACATCTTAAGTAGCCATCTAGTACACTAGATGCTATATATGGGTTTTCATGCGAGCTAATAATTGCTTATATACCAGTCCTTTGTGCCATACTTTGTCGAAGGCTTGAGCGACATCCAAAAATATAGCTGAACAATATTTCTTTAATTCAAAGGATTTTCTTATCTCTCCGGTTATACGATTAACTTGTTCTATTGTTCCGTGGCGTTCCCGGAAACCAAATTGATGAACTGGGATTATATTTTTCTCATGTAATAATGGTATGATTTTCTTTTGGAACACTTTTTCGAACAGTTTCGATAAGCAAGGAAGCAAGCTTATTGGTCTATAGGAGGATGGTACGGTCAAGTCCTTACCTGGCTTTGGTATCATTATTATCTGAGAAGTTTTCCAATTTGTCGGAAAAACTCCATGTTTAAAGATCGCATTAAATATTGTAGACAGCACAATTATTGCCACACTCGGTAGGTTTTTAATCATAGTAGGTGTAACAGAATCATTTCCAGATGATTTTTTTAATATTATATTATCCTTGATTACTTCGTTAATGTCTTCTGGGCTTATATCTACTATGTCATCATTAGATAATGTTGACACAGGTGGCTCTACAAGTTCAAAAACAGTAGTTGGCGAGTTTGGTTGAAAGACTGTACTTAAGTGATCGGCAAATATTTTAGCCTTTTCCTCCGTGCTGCGAGCCCAGGTGCCGTCAGCTTTCCTTAAAGGGCTTTGCCCCTCTACCGGTGGCTTGATATTTTTCGTTGCCTTCCAAAGGGAAAAATTTGTGTGTTTGGTATTTGTTAAACTTTGAATGTAATTTCTATTTCTGCGATCCTCCTCTAATTGAAGGGCTTTTTTCAGATTTTTACTAGCAGCAGACAGCCTGTGCTTTGCAGCAGGTGATCTACTTTGTTACCATTCTCTTCTGAGTTTTCTCTTTTCTAAAAGAAGTCGTTCAATATCTGAGTTGGAAATGTGCATATCAGTTTTAGGACGTGTTTACTCTTACAAGTGTTTTGTAAGATCAAATAAAATAAAACTAAATTTTTTGTTTTGAGTCAACCTAAGTAAAATTATATTGTGAAAATTACAAACGGAATGACAAACTTTTATATACACTTCTCACGAAGGTGAAGGGTATAATAAGTACATACAGAGGCTCAAAATTATAATGGAACCTATAATTTGTTTAAGTTCTAAATTACTTTATAGCCACTTTTATGCTAAAATCGTAAAAAATATATATGTTTTATTAAACTAAATCGAATAGAAAATATTTACAAAAAAAAAGTTAGCATTGTTTCATAATGTTTACGTATTTAATCAAAACAATGGGAACACTGAAAAAATGGGCTAAAAGTAATAATGGAACACCCTGTTATTTCAATTCCAAATTGTTCTTCAATTCTATTAAAATATTTAAAATTGGTTAATTTTAAACAATATTATTTCCACTGTTAAGTTTAAAGAGCATTAACGTTTTTTTTATAATAATTTTAAAATGACGCCGCGTGGTGTTCAGACTTCACCATAACTCAGGGAACTGATAAAAAAATTGTCCAAGGAGGGAAAAACAATTCGAGAAATCGCCGAAATTGTGAATCGTGATTTTAAAAATAAATCAAAGCCTAACAAAAATAAAATCTTCTCTCATAATGACGAGAAATGGTTAGTGCGCCAAATTAAACGGAATCCTCATCTAAGTGCACCAAAGTTGGCAGCAGAAGCAGAGAAATTCCTTAGCAAAAAAGCAAACCCAGAAACAGTTCGTATTGTTCTTCGAAAGCACAATTATAATGGTAGAGTTGTACGTTACTAAATAATATAATATGCTGGTTAAAGACCACTCATTACAAAGTAATGTATGTAGTAACTAGCTTTCATTACCAATTCACACAATTTTTTATGGGTTAGTATTTACACAGTAAAAAGAAAGTCATTATTGAGCTTCGCTACCACAATTGAAGAAAAATAAAAAATTATGAAAGGATTTTATAAAAAAAACAAGAGAAAACTCCTTATTGAGATACGATCTCTGTAGGTACATTCGTTCTAGTGTTTTCAATAAAAAGGATCAGAGGCTAATTGGACTATAGTCATAATATTTAGTATATGTTGCCCACTTTGGGATGAAGACAACCCATGAAGACAGTCCAAAATGTGAGTAATATATGTAAGTCCATCTATATAAATTAGAGTGCTCCTAGATTGTATGGACGAAAAAAAATTTCTAGGTACAGGCCGTCCCCCACACTAGAATTGTTCTATGTATTGTAGAAACATATCGTGTATAATATTATGATGATAGGATAACGTTAACTGCTGCCGCAACGACGCTAAAGTTTTGAGGTGCATTTACAAGGGGAAAAATGCAACTTTTTCAGTTTTTGTAAAAATTTTGCCATTAAATAATTATTTTGCAATATAATTTAAAACAATTGCCGTTATAATAAGATATAAAAGACAAAAATTGGTTAAAAAATTTTAAAGTTATGAAAAATTCGCCAGACCATTAACGTGTCTCAGGCCACTAGAACAAGAAATGTAGAAACAAAATTAACATATTTTGATAAATATTAACATAGAAACTCATTTTTACTTAAAATATATCCATATTTACTTGTATATGAGTTTTTGTCTTCGTAGGATACCGTTAACCTATTCACAGGTATGATCAAAAAAATATATTTTTTTTAACGGCAGTTTCCAAACTCAAATTTCAAATTTTGTTAAACAAATTTCAGAAGTTTTAGATCACATTGGGATTTATTGGAAACATAATTGGGAATAAAAATATGTAAAATGTATTTTCAGTAAAAAACTTAACCCTTAATAGCACTTGGGGTTAAAAGGACCCCAAACTTCTAAAACCATAAAAAATTTTAATTTTCAATAGTGCTGATCAAAATTTTATTTTTATAAGAAACAAACATTAAAGTTAGCACCATTCATATTGACTGTGTTTTTCGTGATTTTAAAAGTTTTCTGCTGTTTTTGTAAATACTATATTTGTCTTAAGTTTCATCAAAATCGGCCCAAAAATATATAACATTTCGCTATCTTTCCATGATAAATTCCAAATATTTAAAAATTTGACATTTGACCTTCACGATTTAAGGATTGACGTTTTCCGATTTTAGTAAAACTTTCAGACTATATTTAAAATTACCTGGACTATAATATTCTGAATACTTTTACTTAACATTCGTAACAGTTCGGCTCATTCGCCAAAATATGGCCAAAAAATATGTTTTTTCGAAAATTTAATTCGCAGGTACGGAAAAACTATATGAAGTATTGTCAAACTTTTTACATATTTTCATTCCCAATTCTGTTTTCAATAAATCCCAATTTGAAAAAATTCTGAAATTTGTTTAACCAAATTTTTAAAAGTTTGAAATTGGAATTTTTAAACTTCCGTTAAAAAAAATTAATTATTTTGATTATACCTGCGAATAGGTTAACGGTATCCTACGAAGACAAAACTTATATACAAGTAAATTTGCTACTTGTTCTGATCCCGACCAATTTGATCCCAACTACTTACAATGCTAAGAAAATATCTTACGTATAATTTCTAAGACTCTCGATTTTACAGAAATTACAGTTCTTAGTATGGGAGGTGCAGTTCTGATCCCACCCATTTTTATTGTACCTATGTATACTGGTAACAAAATAACTAATATCAGGCTTTAACTACACTGTCCAGGTAGATAATTTTTGTAGAATACACGTATAGTCTAGCTGGTCTGAGTTTTTTTATAGTGGGTCAAAGTTTTAATTTTTTTTTGTCGGTAGTGTTTTTGGTGACCCCCACTAAAATTTTCCCACACAAACATTTTCGTGGATTATTTTAATCCTTACATGTCCTTTTTGAAAGGACATTTTTTTGATTTTCTCGAAAAAGGGTCAATATGCCCTAAAGAGAGGATATAGAGAGGGTTAAGATCTTCCACAGAAATTATCCGAATAGAATTCCACCATGTAACTCTGACAATAAGAATTCGCTCACACATTAACTTACACCTTTTTTTCAGTTAATAAATTGCACGCTTCGACCAAAAAATAAAAAATTAGACCCACTATAAAAAAAACACAGACTATCTGGACTATACGTTTATTCTACAAAAATGATCTACTCAACATGACCTTTCAGAATTATAGTGTCGCTATTCTGTTCCAAAAATACTGTTGTTGTTTTCAGCAAAACTACTTAGAATAATAAGAAACCGATTTGGGCATTATTGAAATTGTTAATCATATCACTATTCCATGTGAGGTTCCTGTTAGGTGCAAGAATACAATAGAGGAGCCATTCAAAGTTGGTTCGATGATTGTTAGTACTCTACAACAGCAAAATGGAATAAAAATAGCGTCGTTCCCGGCACCTCTTGGAGTTTATATAACGGGGGTAGGCCAAAAATCCGTGACTTTTTGAATTAAACACAGGTTTTTGGAAAAGCTTTCCCATTCCCCAATTGTCATTCAAAATTGAAACCACTGAGCCATTTGAGTGATGCTTTTTTACGCAAAAAAAATGCTTAATGAGCAGACGAAATTCACTTTTTCCAATTTTTCCTTAATTCATGAGGTCATGAAGACAAACACAAACTAAATGGCACAGCTTGTTCAAATTTTGACAGGAGTCTAGTGGCTGATGCCTGTTGACGGGAGAGCCGGTATATTCAAAAAGTCACGGAATTATTGACCCATCCTAGTATTATATACTTCTGAGTTATATATAAAACGTTCACCTTCGTGAGAAGGGTATATATAAGTTTGTCATTCCGTTTGTATTTTCTACATTTTTCATTTCCGACCCTATAAAGTATATATATTCTGGATCCTTATAGATAACGGAGTCTATTAACCCATGTCCGTCTATCTGTTGAAATCAATTTTCAGAAGACGCCACATATTTTTATTTTGAAGTATAATTTGGTGAAGGGTTTATAAGATTCGGCACAGCCGAATATAGCTCTCTTACTTGTTATATATATAGATATGCATAATACCAATAAGTATTTATAAATAGCATTTTCAAAATGGTTTAATAAATATGTTTTAATTCAAAACGAATGACTTCTTTTGAAAATCTGATCAAATTTAACACATGCGCTTTATTAATGCACATATAAAGAAACGTACATCCTACTTAAAAATCAATGGTATTATAAGAAATTATACAACGTTTGGCAACATAGAAGCAGGTGAGCTAAACCAACACTAAATCAAATAAATTAAATGTTTTTGTTTTATTTTTTGAAATTAACACAGAGTAGTAAAACTTTTACTAGGAAAATTTTAAATTGAAAAAAAGTTCAAATAATTTCCAAAATTTTACCTAATTAGGGTATTATAAAGTCTAACTGATCCCCCCAAAAAATGTTCTTACATGTTTTTATAATGTCTTACAAGTTTTGGGTTTTTTTTTCATTTCTTAAACATCAAAGATTTGAAAACGCAAAATCATAAATACAAGTACGAGGACCAGCCAGCCAGCAGCAGCAGTAAGATTGATGGCTACGAGTTTTGTTGCCAGTAAAACATAAAAGACGTTGTACGAGTAAAATGTTAAGTTACTTGCATTTCTACAGAGTCTCTTGGTATTCATTACCCATGCTTTGTATTTGTACCAAATAAGTAGAAGTTTGCTTGAATGGATGGATGAATGGTTGACTGGATGGATGGATGGTTGGTTATGGAAGACTTTATTTGTAGGTTTTTATGGAAAATGAAATGTAAGTATTTGCTATCAATACAATGTATGTTTTTTATATTGTAAAATAGGAACACGTGTGCCTCAGCACATGCCATTAATATACATATAACTACATATACATATGTACATTAGGCCGGGTTGTTTTGTATGGACGATCAAAAAGTAAAAAATCGTATAGCAGAAACGCAATCTACGGAAAATTCTAAGAAAGTTTCCTCAAGAAACCATAGATCTAAAATAAATTTCACATTGGCGACATGGCGATTTACAGACTAGTTGGCGATTTATTTGGCGATTTTTAACAAATTATTTGTTTTTCTTGAAATAATTTAATTTCTTTGATATTTATTAACCCAATAATTAATAATTAAAATTAATCACGTATTATCTGATCATATGGATGCAGGTAGCATACACGATCAAATAGTTTGAACAATATTAATATTTTCTTCTAAAATATTTAAGCCGTCTTAATAACTTAATATGCTCATTAAAATTGGCTATTGGTTCGCCGGATTCTTTTCTGCCATTGGAATCTATCGATTTTGGCACAGAATTTGGAACGGAATTACAAAATATAAAAATGGAGGAATATGATGCACAAATTTTAAAAGAAAATAGTTTTTTGTACTTAAAAAACTTTTAAAAGAAATGCTTAAACAGTTTCCAGAAAATATAACTCTTTTTAAAGTATATAATGAATTTTCAATATTAAAATGTGGGAATTTTCGGTAGTTCAAAATTCATTCATTAACTTTATCTAAATCCAAAATTATCTGCAGAGGAATATGAATTGTAATGTTCAAAATTAGCATATATCAATTAAACTTAGATCCGATGCAGCTGGAATTGTTAAAGGCTTAGCATTGGCCGTTCTAAACTTAGATCTTTAAAGGTGAAATTTCAACAAATTTGTTAGATTTTTGGCCACAATTTTACAATTATTGCGATGCAGCTGGAATTGTTAAAAGCAAACTGAAATCTGGGTGTGAATGAATGTTTTTGTGTATTTATTTCATTTAATACTCAAACTCAGACATTTTGGAAATTTTCGGTAGTTCAAAGTTCATTAACTTTATTTAAATCCAAAAGTATCTGCAGGGGAATATGAATTGTAATGTTCAAAATTAGCATATATCAATTAAACTTAGATCCGATGCCGTTCTAAACATGTTAATTTTACCAACTAAATATGTATGTAGAATCCAAAAAAAATATTTTGGCGACTTTTGGCGATTTTTCGTTTAGCTTTTGGCGATGGAGGTAAAAAAAATCTGACAACCCTGAATACAAATAGAAAAAATTCTGAAATAAAAATGGAAATATCTGAAAAACAATTGCAACATTTTTAAGTATAACCAAGTAAGAGAGCTATATTCGGCTGTGCCGAATTTTATATACATACCCTTCACTAAATGTTACTTCAAATTAAATTTTTTAGTTAAACAAAATATATTTATTTTCAAAAGTTGGTTTTTCATGGGAAAACAAATTTTTCGAACTGTTTTTTAAAATTTATTTTTTTTTAAATTTAAAATTGTGTTGTTGTTTTTTTCAATTTTTTTTTTAATATTTAGTGAAAAAACAAGTAAGAGTACTATATTCGGCCGTGCCGAATCTTTAATACCATCCACCTTAATATGATGTAACAATTGAAATAATATAACAATTTTTTGAAAAGACTAGCTTACACAGAAGATATTTTATTTCAAACTAGTTGACCACACCGGCTTCGCCCGGTAGCATTTACTAATGTTAGTTCTTCAAGTTTCTCCAACCCACATACCTGCCTGTTCTTATTTATTTGCAAATAAAATATCTAAATTTGTACTGCATACTTTAGGGAACTTTTTTTATTGAATGGACTCAATAAATTTTTGAATTTTTTTTCTTTACAAACCATCTCCGGAAAATTTCGAATAAAAAAAAATCAGCCAAATCGCTCCAGCCGTTCTCACGTGATGCCATTACATACATGGACCATTTCAGTTTTATATATACACTCAGGTCTCGTTTGATGCGATAGATGAGTTCCAAAAAAATCGCATAAATTGAATTCGCATAAAACGATACTCTAGCTTCAATGATTCGTTCCAAAATTCTGAAAATCCGAATAAATTCAGATTTTAATCAAAAAATCAGAACAAACTCGCATACAAAAATCAACAAAAATATATTTATTTAGTTTACTTATTGTTTAAGTAAACTAAATAACTAAAAACAAAATACGTTAAAAATAATAAACAAAAATATTTATAATTACAGAAAAAGTGAAAATGATCAAAAATAAAAAATGAGCTAACACATTTTTTAAGGAAATTCTGTAAATATGCATGATTAATCTGAATCACAGAATAATTGTCTGCATCGGTTTGGAATTGATTCAACGTTACTTGCATCACTAAATGATATAATCATATTGTCATCATATGGTAAAATATCATTTTCAGTACTAGAATTAATCTAGGGAATAGGGGACGAAATCGAAGAATTTTTAGGAGCTTCAATTGCTTCTTTTCTTGCAAAATAATTTGTCATTAAACTTTTAAGTTGCTTATGCAACTCTTGATATCCGGAAAACAGATCAGTCAGTCCGCTATGAATCTTTAATTCTCTTTCTGTATCTGAATCTATATTAAGAATTTGATTTTGTAAAAAACAAACTATAATCATTATATCAGTGATGCAAAATTGGTTTAATTGAAAAATGGTAAAAAGGTAAGGCCCTTAAGGGCTCGGTTATGTAAATGAAGAATTAAAAAAAAACCATCTAAAATTTCAAAATCTTTTAAAATTCTAAAAAAATTAATTTAAAAATCGCATAAATTTGAATCCGCATAAAACGAGACCTAAGTGTATAGAAGATAGAAGATGTAAAAAAATTTATATACATATGTATATAATTCAGTAATTTATAATCGAAATAAATTCAGATTCTTACCATTTTCAACAGAGTTTGTCATTTATTCCTATTACACTGTGCATCCAATTTCGGGTCATTAAATCTTTCCCGAATGAGACCAACGGGAAGTGATAGTAGAACATCAGTAGACCAAAACCCCCAAAGGGTTAGTTAGCTCGTATTTTAAAGTTATGCGCCTTTAAAGTTCAGCTTTTTCATATATATTTAATTTTTAAAATTTAATTTGTATTTTTTTTTATATAAAAATGAACTACATTATATAGTTCGAGGTCTTTTTTGCTCTGGTGGATGCTCTGTAGAACCAGAATTTGAAGTAGACAAATTTTGTAGTTCACTTCCTGTGTTTTCTTCTCCTTCATCATCGTAATGCAAGTTCTTGCTCCACCAACAAATTTCCGCTAATACAGCATCGGGAGACTTTTTTCCACGATATCTGCAAAATTTGTGTTAAAATATATTGGGGAAAAAAAATATATGTATATTAAAAATTACATCATTTCAAATGGCATTGCAATTTGGTGGTACTGTTCACCTTGTTCATCAGATTCGGTCGCTAGTTGCTGACCGAAGTAGTCTAGATGATGATGTAGGTAATGAATTTTGAGCGACATATTAACGCCTATTTTAGAAAAAGCATTCATCATTGCGTTAACAGATCTCTGATAGCTGTCAGACCTATTTTTACCCAACAACCCGCCAATAACCTCTTTGATTGATTGCCAAGCAATCAATTCGTTTTTATTTAAAATATAATCAAATTCCTGATTTTTGACCAGCTTCCGAATGTCTGGACCATTCACAACACCTAAAGGAAGAAAAGTTATAAAAAAATATATATTTTAATCAAGAAAAATATACTTATTTTAAATGTTTTACCTTCTTTTAATTTACTTTCAGTGAGTCGGAGGAAAATTTTTGCTAAAGTATTGTAAACTTCATCCCTCTTAACCACAGTTTTCAGAAAACTTTTTACTATAACGAGATTTATATGTAATGGTGGTAATAAAACTTTGTCTTGAGGTACCAGGGGATCTTCAATGACGTTGGCATTCGCATGTTTGCTTAATTCCCTACACTTCCATTCATGATTTGCAAATTGATCACCCTTCTATCTGGAGTCCCAGTCACATAGAAATAATAATAATAATATTTTATTCTGATTTTGAAAATTGTTTACGCTAAGAGTTGCATTTCTAATATTGATTTGAGTTGTATTTATAGTAGAGATGCATTTTTTGCACCATAACCGTTAAATTTAAATAAATTAAATTGTAAAAATACAAGTCTAAAAGTGTTGAGTAACTACTTTTGAGTATTGAGTACTCAAACAATATGGCAAATACTCGATACACGATACCCACTACTCAATACTTTTACAGCAATATTCAGCAATTCTCCAAAAATTGGTAATTGCGTATCTAAGTACCAAAAACTATAAAAATAAAATAAAAATAAATCTCCAAAAAGTGTTAAAATTAATGAATTTTAAGTATATTAGGACTAGAACATTCAACTAGAATTACTTTATATAAATATTGACTTACTTCAATAGATTATTCATAAAATATATATGAAAAATTTTTACTCAAAAAAACTGAACTTTAAAGGCGAATAACTTTAAAACACGAGCTAACTTTTAAAAACCGGGGGTTTTGGTATACTAATTATCTACTTTCATTTCCCGTTGGTCTCATTCGGTTATAAAGTATGAGATTTAACATTTTATATGCTTAATAATTGGTTAACATTACGCGTATAGCTCAACATTTTTTCTTATTAACCTCAAGTGAAGAAACAGAATATAAAAAAAGGGTATACAAATATATTTAGGCAACGTTCAAGAGATTTCTATGTATTTTAATTGAATTTCATCTTTAAAATAGTTTTATGAGTATTATAGTTATTATCACAAGTGGAACTTATATGGGTGCTGTGGCCAAATATGGACCGACATACACAAAATTCAAAATTGATTTTTGGATACAAATTACTAATCTGTGTATTATTTTGGTTAAATATATGGGAGCTAAGACCTATTTTTTTGGATATTGGTGAAGGTTAATGTGTTTTCCGGTTCTTAGGCTCCATCTGTGACCAATTATGGACCGATCATCATAAAATTTGCTACAGCAATTTTTATAAATATTGAAATTTTTTGTTTCGAATTTGAACTTGAAATTGATGAGAATTTTTTTAATTATGGGACCGATATTCACAAAATCCAGTAGTAAGATAACTGGATACAAATTACTGATCTGTGTATAATTTGCCCAAAAATATTAGTCTAACACCCACCTTAAAGTATACCGATCGACTTAGAATCACTTTCTGAGACGATTAAACGATGTCCGTCCGTCCGTCCGTCCGTCTGGCTGGCTGGCTGGCTGTCCATGTAAACCTTGTGCGCAGAGTACAGGTCGCAATTTTGAAGATATTTCGATCAAATTTGGTGCATATTACTTTTTCGGCCCGGTCATAAACGTTTAATTTATCTATGTATCTACACAAATTTCGCTCCAAATAAGTTTTATATATACAAAATTCAGGTCACCAAATTTTGTTACGATCGGTAAATAATTAGTCATAGCTCCCATATAGACCCGCTTCCGAAAATCACTTTAACGTGCATAAATCGCTTAAAAATGTTGGTATACACACAAAATTCAACATAGTTAACTTTAATATAGACATAAATCACACGACCTAATTTTATGGTGATCGGTCCATAATTGGTCATAGCTCCCATATAAGGCCCACTTCCGAAAATCACTCAAAAATGTAAATTATTGATATTTTAAAAGAAAAATATTTTTACTCATTTACTTGGTGTAGGGTATTATATGGTCGGGCTTGACCGACCATACTTTCTTACTTGTTTTGATATCGATATGTTTTAGATATTTTAAATTTTATGGTATTAGCTGCAATATATTTACACAAATGACCAAACATATGTGAAAATTATCAATTTTTTTTTAGGTTGTCCCACATTTTGATTCATAACTTTGGTTCTACTGTACCGATTTCGATGATTTTCAATACCAAACTGCTTAGGACAATAATAAACATATTTTTTTAACTCTGCTAAGTTTGCGTATTTTGGGCGTTAGCGTGTTTTACACAGACGGACAGACAGACATAGCTCAATCGACTTAGAATTTCATAAGGATCAATAAATACTTTGTTGGGTCTAGGATGAATATTTCTCAATGTTACACGCGGAATGACAAACTTATATATACCCTCATTCACCACTTATGGTGGTGGAGGGTATACAAAAATTCGGGCTAAAAAATATTTTGTCCGTTTTTTGTAGTTCCAACTTAATTAAAAATAGGTAAAAAATCGAGGTTGTCCTGCTTTTTTCATTATATCTCAGCCACCGATTTTCTCGATTTTAAATAGCAACAGAGCCGGAAGAATTCCGGAGATACTGATTTATGAATCGTGTATGTAAGTTATTTGGGGGCTTCGGAAAGTTGATTTCAACAGACAGACGGACATGGCTTAATCGACTCCGCTATCTATGAAGATCCAGAATATATATACTTTATAGGGTCGGAAAATTATATTGTAGAAATTACAAGCCGAACGACAAACATATATATACCCTTCTCACGAAGGTGAAGGGTATAATTAAAAATTCTGAAATACAATTAAAATATTCTGAAATGCAATTAGAAAATTCGGAAATACAATTGGAAATGGTGTAGTTTTATACAATATTTGTTTTGTATGTACATTAAGGTTGTCCCGTTTGTATTTAGGAAAAATAAGGTGTAGATGTCCCCAACTAAAATGAAAATTAAGCTTTTTGGATTAAACCATTTCTTAAAACGTTTGTTTGGGGATCTGGATCAGAGTATAAAAATTTCCGTTTTTAAATATTTTATGATTTTTTCATATTTCTCACAAAGGAAACATAAGAAATATTGGTATCATGTGATAGGTATTTGGAAGATGATTTCAATGCCATATCTGAATTCTCGTGATAGTCCAAAAAGGTTAGAATTTTTGTAATTCTTGACAAACATTTTAAGTTTTTATTTTCGCCTAGAATTATTTTATGTATTTTATGCATTTTTTTCAGTTTTTGTAAAAATTTTAGTAAAACTTTGAGACTGTATTTAGAATTATTTGGACTATAATATTCTTAATAGGTTCTACCTATAATTCATAACTATAGGAATTGAGCCCAAAATATGGCCAAATAATTGGTTTTTCTCGAAAATTGCGAAATTCAAATCGCAGGTACGGAAAAACTATAGGTGATATTTTCATAATTTTTTCATATTTTTATTCCCTATTATATTCTCAATAAATCCCAAATAAGATGATCAAAAAATTTGCTTAACAAAATTTTTAAAAATTTAAAAATTGAGGTTTGGAACTTGCGTCTAGGTTACGAAGCCAAAAACACAAAATATGTTAATTTTGTTCCTACATTTCTAGGGAATTTTTAATAACTTTAACATTTTTAAACAATTTCTGTTTTTTCTGTCTCATTAGAACGACAATTACGTACACATTTCTATTCTTTTAAATTAAATTGCAAAAATAATATTTTAATGGCAAAATTTTTACAAAAACTAAAAAATTGCATTTTTTTTCTCCATGTAAATGCATCTCAAAACTTCAGTGGGCTTGCGGCACGTTTTAACCCCAACTGATTTACCCAAAATTTTTTCAGGGTGATTTATTTACTAAATGTTTACTAATTTACCAAACTGGAGGGTGAGACTGGCCAATATCCAACTTTTGTTTATTAAGGGCCACCCTAATATTATATATCATTAGATAGAAAAATACATATTATTTTAATCATACATATGTACAATACATTAGAATGGAACTTATTTTGCACTTTTTTGATTTTCGATGCTCCCAAGGTCTAAAATGGAATAAAGTAAGTTTGGAATTTAGATTTTTGGGTCAAAGCTTAAATAAGTTTTGAAAGAAAAGAAATAGTTTTTATATTATATTTTTCCATAAATGTTTAAATGTAAATTATAAACTTTATTGAAATCGATAATCCATTATACATTATGTAATTCGACACCAAAATTTCATGCATATCTCAAATCATAAATTTTACATTTTCAAACAAAATTTTTTAAACAAAATTTCAAAAATATTTTTTCGTTTCTAATAAATGCTAATACCAATTTCAATGGATGTATGTACCTATTATTAATTAACGTGGGAACCAATTTGAAATTAGAGAACTCCAAGGAAATTTTGATTTTGGTCAAAAATTTTTTAAAAATATTTTTTTTTACATTTCATAGCCTACTTTCTAATATTTAATTTCAGATTATTTCATTGGGCTGCTTATTTACGAATTTGTAATTTAAAGCATTATTACCGCTTTTATATCTGGGTTTAAAATTGCCAAAGACAGTAAAGTTAGACCTCCACATTAAAGATTACACACCACCCTAATATACCACGGTAATGTCAGAATATTAAAGCTAGCAAGAAATCATTAAACTCATTTCTTGAAGTCAATCGCCCTTAGAGCAAAACATTAGTTTCGACTGTAAATGCCAAATGCGACCCCTAAGTTCGGGAAAAAATATCATCATATGAATGTCGGTTAGCACTTAATAAACTCCCTACTATATATTTTGTTCTTTATTTATTGAATTAGACCAAATTTATTGTTTATAGATCATGAAAATACCATTAATTTGGTATTTTATATTCCCAGGATCAACTTATAAGAGATCTTGGACAACTGAAGTCAGTGTGTAAATTATTTCAACAATGTATTTTATTAATTATTACGAATAAATTAGATTAAAACAGAATAATAAATTAACTTTATAATAAAAATTATAAGTTCGAATAAAATAACTAACCTATAACCTACAGATGCATACATATTTCAATTTCTATAAAATTAATAGTTTGGAAATTATATTTAATTATTCATATACATATATTTACCGATATTCACAATTGTGTGTTTATAAAGTAAATTTTTAGTATGAACAGGGTTGCTTGTAGACATTAAATCAATCACAATAATAAAAAACCGTTAAAATATGTCACATTTAAAAAAATTAATAAACAAATCGTTACCTCAAAATACAAATGACGTAAGTGAAATTTTTCGATTACGACATACAACATTTGTTGTATGTATGTAAAATAATGATTTTTCATATTGAAAATACAATTGTTGTACGCATAGTAGAAAAATAGAAGGTAGTTTCATTCTCTCTTTATTTTTTAAAATTCTACGTCTGACATGCTTAAGGATTTTGACGTTTTCGTTAAAATAGTAATACCATATTAATTAAAAATTTTCCCATATATTCTTTGAAGTTTGTGAAAAAATTAATACATAATTTTCATTAATTTGAAGAATATTAAAAAAAATATTTACTATCAAATTGGGATCAAAGGTAAGATTTTCATTTTCAAATATTTCAAAGCTAATTACATTATTTTAAGATTTAACAAACATGAGTTGCATTTTCCCCAACTGCGAAAATACCAAATATTTTTGCAAAAATTCAAATGTAAATTTTTATAAAGTCCCTACATTACCTAACAAACGACAACAGTGGCTGGATGTATGTAAAACTTGTCAGAGGGTGGATTATACAAACCGAACACCAGTTTTTTAAGCCTTTTGGAACGTTTAAATTAAATTTTTTTAAAATTTAATGAAAATTCTTTGTCAGGTAGCCCAAATTATATAGCGAATGTTAGGAATTGAATCATTAACTTCCAACACAACATACATAATACATTTTTATTTAAATACTAAATTATAAATTACACATTTTTTGTAAAAAAATTCTCTAAAATAAAAATCATTTTTAGGAATGTGGCAACGCTTTTTATAATGCTCACAAAATAAGGAAACTTCAAAAAACCTTATTTGAAAAAAAAAATTTGATTGAAACCATTGTAGAATTAGCAAGGTACAATTATTAGAAAGTATGCTCTCAATTATACATTCCCAATAACGTCAAACAAAAGAAAATTAAAAAATATAAAAAGGAAATGCCAAAAAAAATAATTGAATTTAAATTTTTGTTACGAAAAAATTCAATTTCATTCATTAATAACACAGTGCAACAGTGAAAAAAACACAAGATCATGACTATATAGGTTCGACTCTACTAACAAAGGGTAGTAAAACCCTATACTCAGTTTGTCCATTTTGGTGACCGATTTTTTTTTATGGGCCCCCAAAGTTTCTGAAAATCAGTTGGGCCTCTAAAAAAGGTGTCATCAGTTTTTGGTTAAAAGCTAATTCAGACTTTGTGATACGGCTTAACTTTATATGGCAATAATATAGCTAAGATTCCGCCAAATAAATTTTGTTAACATTTTTTTCCAAAAAATAGCTGTTTCATGCACTTTTGTTGAAAAAATATAAGAAGAAATTTTTTTTTTTTTACTTTTATTAGAATAACTTCCAGGGTCTCCTCTTTTTTCACTAACAATATCTAGCAAAGTTGTAGCTACGGTAAAGTTGAACAACTCTTGAGAACATATCAATGCATTCTGAACGTGTCTAGTCACTCTAAATAGCACATAAAGATCACTTTGTACCTTAACAATTTTCGTTTTTACTATTTTTTTTTACGCTAAAACAAAGATTTTTTGTTAAAATAGTATGATCAAGTCCACACTTCTATATTGTGCTGTATTATTTACTCGGCTGAGGTGTTCGGAATGGGGATCAGTGAGTGGACCCTCAATGTCACACATTTAAAAAAAAATCGCCAAAAAGCCATTTATGATCCGAATGAACTCAATTTTAAAATATAGATAGTCCTTGAGAAGGTCTACAAAAACATGCTTTTATCTGTAGGTATCTCTTTTAGTTAAAGAAATATTTAAGTTTAATTTTTTTTTTAAATTTTGCTTGATCTTTTTTTTGTATTTTATATATGATGGGCAACGCAAGGTCGAAATTAGTTTTTTATATACGACGTATATTTGTGATAAAATTCTAAAGAAAATAAAATAAACCTGATAACAAATATTTCCTCCCTATAAAAAGTTACACGCATCCAAAGTTGAAGCATCTTTTTATATATTTCAACTTTGTATGCGCTTGTTTTTTAAGTTTTTTCCCAAAAAAGTCCACATATTTTTTCTTTTATAAAAAACTAATTTTCTTCGTGGCTATATACATTTTTTTATGATCTCAAAAAAGAACTTAATGCAAAAACGTATAAAGTAAAATCTGACTAACTGAAGCGCACATTGTACCCCCCAGCCCTATCCAAACTTGGCCAATTTTGAAACAAAATATTAGGTTAGAGTAAAAAATTCTAAAAACGCAAAACACCGATCCTCTACAACTCGTCATATTTGTATAGCCTAATATATTGTTTATATATATACAAAACGTTTTTACTTTCACACTGTAAATAACGTCAAAGTGGGCTATTTTCTAAAAAAAACTCAGGTTTTGGAACACATTTTCCCCGTTTTAGGAATTTCGATGTTTGAAAATAAAGAATGGCAACATTAGTGATGCCATTGACTTAAGAACATTTAGATCTCTATTACTTCCAAATTTTATTGTTATATCTGTAACTGTTCAAATTTTTCATTAATTCAAATTTTTATTTTTCTTGATGGAAATTCACCATTTTATAATATAGTTAGTTTTTAAGGTAAAATACGTCCGAAAAAACACAAAATTTATTCATTTCACAAAAATGTCAATCTCCAAGTCATAAGGTTTCCACCGATATCAGAAACTTTTATAAAAGCTTATATTTACTCTTCAAAAGCTCCACAAACCTTGTCCACTTTCAAAAATGTTGATTTTTTTCATATCTTGCATCAAGCCGGTCTTGCGTGATCAAGATTGGATAAAGAGATGCGCCCGGATCATACCGATAATGATTTGCCCATTATTCGTTATTGCAGCACAATAGAGAAGTATACACTCGAACATACATTTTTAACAAAACATTTTTGTTTTAGAGTCAAAAAATAGTAAAAAACTAAAATTTTTAAGCTACAAAGTGATTTTTGACAGCTATTTAGAATGCTTAGATATGTTCGGATTGCATTGATATGTTCACAAGAGTTATTCAGATTTACCGTAGCTACAACTTTGCAAAATATTCTTATTGAAAAATTAGGAGTCCCTGGAAGTTATTCTAAAAAAAGTAAAAAAAAAAATTGTTCTTCCTATATTTTTTAAACAAAAGTGCACGTAGACGCTATTGTTTGGAAACAAATTTTAACAAAATTTATTTGGCGGACTCTTAGCTATATTATTGCCATATAAAGTTAAGCCGTATCACAAAGTCTGAATTAGCTGTTAACCAAAAACTGATGACACCTTTCTTAGAGGCCCCACTGATTTTCAGAAACTTTGGGGGCCCATAAAAAAAAATCGGTCACCAAAATGGACAAACTGAGTATAGGGTTTTACTACCCTTTGGTAGTAGAGTCGAACCTATACTGTCATGATCTTGTGTTTTTCCAAAAGTCTTCATTTGTTGCATAGTGTAATTGAAGAAAAACTATATTTTATTAAATAAATGTGTACTAATTTCAATTAAAACGTTAAAAATGTATAAAATATCGCGGTAACAAATTGAAAAAAGGTAAGTAATTAAACACATAGTTTGACGTTTTAGGGTTGAATAATGAAAACTCTCTCTAATAATTGTACCTGGTAACTGATTGTACCATGGATTGAAACTACCTTCTATATTTTTATCATGGTTGTACGTCATACAATTTTATTATTTTTTTAATGAAGAAGTGAAGAAAATAACTGGTAAAAAAATAATAAAATAATAATAAAGAACATAAATAACTGTTTAGTTTGATAAAATTCTTAAAAGTAATATTTTATAGTTGGCACTCAGTTCTTGCATTTAAATACAAACAACTCCCAAAAGTTCCAAATAGACAGCGTAGATGTTGAAGATGTCCTGTTTGCATTTTCACGCTATTCTTATACAACCGGTTGAATTTTCAACCTATTCTAATGGAGCTGGTTCCACTTTCATGCTATTCATTTTCCATGATATTCTATATGATATTCATGATTTAAAATATTTTATTCTAAAGGAAGGGCTTCCATTTCCTTTTTTTAGCAGCTGTTTATTGGTTTTCATTATGTTTTTAAGATTTTTCTTTAAATTTTATCACGAAATTTCCAGTGGGCTTTTTGTCGTATGTTCAAAGAAAATAATTTGTTGTGAAAAAATGTAAAATATATAAACCACTGAATTGCGTGAAAATATAAGTAAATTTTTGCTTAACACCCTTGCATGGACTTTACTTAAATTTTTTAAAAATAAAATAAAATTTTTTTAAAACTATAAGTCTACATTTCATCTTTAAACATTTTCTACAAAACTGCATCATTTGATTTTTGAAACTGAGTGTTTGAAAAATTTACTTCTTGACACCAAAATCCCTCTCTGTGCGACATCCGTATTTTAAGGTAACGAAATGGAAAAACAATTTAATAAATCACAAGATTGTTTATAATTAAACAGCAATATAAAAAAAGATTTGATTCAGAAATTCACTAAAATCAGTGATCTTAAAAAATATATTTATTAAATCATATTTTCTTTAAATATACAGCATTGCAATACTTAGAAGGTTACTGTCACATTTAAAGTTACATACAATTTTTGGAAAAATCGATGTTTTACTCTAAAGTTATCTACATAAATTTATATTAAATTTACAACTTATTGGAAAATTTAAATATTACGTTTATAATTTTAGAGGCAAATTAGCACTTTGAAAAGGTGCCTGATTATTACATTTTTAGATTGACATTGTTGGACCGGATCGATCCAATACTTCATTATCAACATATTTTTAGAGTGCTTTAATTCTACATGAATATAATATAATTATGTACATTTGACAGGTCATATCTTTTAGGTGTCATGATGAAATCGAAGTTCAAATTGGTCTAAATAGTAGCACATTAAAGTTTTTATTCCAAATACAAAGATGAAAACTAACTTATAATAACTAGATTATTTTCCAATTCAAAATATTGAAATTATCCTAAAAATACTTTAAGAAGAAACAAAATTTATAACCGAAGAATAATAGTAAATTTTCGATTTTGAGCTATGAAGAAACACGGTATTGGTTTCGGTTAAAACCCATTAAGATACAGTTGTTATATATTTGATATTTTTTATGATTTTAGTTTGAAAATTATATATATTTTATTCATAAGTATTAATAAATAGTATTCCAAATTGAAAATAATTTATTTTTTGTATTTCCCTTTCAAGTTATAGAAAAAAGTTTGGCATTCTCTGCATATCTACCTCAACAATTGTGAATATCCAAAAGAAATACGGGTTATTGTGAATGAAAGTCAAACTCACTTGATACTGTCAACTATTGTGAATTGCTAAGAAACGTGAAACGACAAGAATGACAAGTGAAAAAGGAGAAGACATAAAGAAATGGCTGCTGCACTTTTTTCCAATACGCGGATTTGTTAAACGAAAATTATTGACAAAAAAGTGAATTAATTATTAGTTAATTAAATATAAAATATTAACAAAGTATTAAAAAGGTATTACCATATATATAATTAAAGAAATATTATTAAAAAAAATGAATTTATTATGTAGTTAATAAAAAGTTCAACAAACAAAAAAATTTCCTAGAGCAAACGCCATTGAAGAATAGAAAAAGAATAAAGTGCATGAAGAGTGGAAAAATCGGTGAAGAAAAAAAAAAGAATATGATTAACTAGAATTACAAAGAAGTGAAAAAGTGAAGTTTTTTATTCATTTAAAATAGCTTAAACGAACAAAAGTTATAAGAATAATTGTACATAAAAGTGATTTATTGTAAAAAAGGTAACAATAAAAATTTAACAAAAAAATATTTAGCTGAAAAGTAGAATGATAAAACAAGATAGAAAAATATAGAATAAATGGAAAAATAATTTCCATTAAAGAAAACAAAATTCTATTTAGAATTTATAATTTCTTGTCCAGTAAATAAGTATTGTTGGTGTAAATAAGTATTAAAAGTGGAATTCCTTTTTGGTGCCATGAGTCTTGTATTGAAACTCCTTTTTCATTCTTTTTTTTAAGTTCTACGCCCCCTTCATCCTCTCCAGTGCTTTTAGTGTGTTTTAAACAGCTGTCATTGTATGTTTATTTGATTGTTATTTTGGTTGAGTTGTGTGTTCGTTTGTGCGCTTGGAGAGAGTGTTGTCAACCCATTTTAAATTGATTTTTCCCTATTGCTTTTGTGTTCAATTTTTTCCATTCGGTATTGGAAAATAAAAAATAGGAAAATCTTTAATGACATTTTTGTATATGTTTTAAAAATTTAAAAGCAGCAACAAAAAAATCTGTAAAAAATAAATTAAAACAACAAAGACAACAAATCAGCCAGTCAATAGTTCCTCCTGAGTTTTTTGTGTGTGTACCACCACCCACCCACACGTCGTTCGCCGTACGTTTTTCTTTAACCATCCGCTATTTCTGACGTTTGTCATAGTTTTGCAGTGTGTGTGTTTGGTTGTCAGTTCTTTGCTATTATTGTTGTTGTTGCTGAATATGCGTGCAGGTTTGTTAGAATGTGTGACGGATGACAATATTTAAGATTCTCCTATTTATATTTTACCTTCTTTCTTAAGGTTTGTTGCCTTTTATAGGTTTCCCATACATCCGTCCGATAAATGTCTGTTGGCTTCTATTCTGTCTGACGATGACGGCTTAAAGTTCCGGTAACATTATTTTTATCATGCCATATAACAACAACAGCAACCAACTCTAACAAATGTATTTGTATAGTTATATAGATAAGGGTGTTGTAGGTAGTTCATAAAAAGGGGTTACAAAGGGAAAGCAAATAAATTCCCCCAACTGTCCAAATTTTAAGATAAGGATATCAAGTAATTTTCCCCAATGTGACTTTAGTCATTAGTTTGCTAATTTAAACAAACAATATAAAATTTCTAAATAATAAAGATACCAACCAGTATTTATCAATGATGTCATTAGAATGATAATGATTTATTCAGTTTCGTGTGGAGTAGCTGAGCTATATGATAGTTATCGTGCAATAATGCACTTATGATATTTCAGAGGTTGTAAATTTATTGTAATCAATAAAATTTTTAACTCAATAATTTGATATCTTTAGTAAATAAATTGAATTTAACCACTACAAATTTTATTATTAGTATTTTAAACTACATATTGTAAACCAAATCAAATTATTTGTATGCAAAATCATTAAACAGTCTTACACAAATTAATTGTATGCAGACCAAAATCAATAAACTTACACAAAATTGCAGTGTGTACTTGGAATAGCAAAATAGATATTTATATTTTTTAAACTTTTCACGCACTCTAATAATGTTTTCAAAGTAAAACTTTTACAATATTTTTGAAACCCTTTGTTGTGATCTCTTTAATTGATGTTGTTCTTGTTTTCGTTATCCTTAACTGGACCGTATTTCATTTGTCTCTTTCTTATTAAATCTTGACATACTTATCTTTACTTTTTTTCTTATCACGGCTGGGGAACTCATTTGATAGTATTGTAACATGAAATTTATTGAATATTTAAACCTGTATTTGTACTTAGGTTTATTGTATTACTATGTAATATTATTTTGGCCAAATTGGCTTTTTATTACTGAATAAATAAATAAACTGTACAAAAATATTTCATGAATTCTAACCAGTAGTATTATATTCCATTTTTACCAACGAAAAGCTTTTAGTTTTTGTTTCTATTTGGCTTTTTCTTAAAAAACTACTCAAATAGCATTAGTTTTTCCAAAAAAAAAAATAATTAGCTAAATATTTAAAAACAAAAAATAGTTTTTAAATAATTTCTAACATGAAAAACATTCAAATACCAACTAGTGTTTGCTGTAAATGCACTATAAATGTCCTTAAATGTCTTATAGTTCACAGTATAACAAAATTGCTAATAAGGAAAGGTTCAACACTAATTTATCCTAAATATTTTAATTTTACCCAATACGCAAAATTTTAAACCTTTAACAGTCGAAACTAAATTTTATTGCAATCGATTTCCAAATTTTTTAAAACTTGTGACAAAATTTAAGGTTGATCAACAATTTTTAATTCGCATTTTGTTTGGTTTTTTAGCTAGGTTCATTGTTCAAATTTTATATATGAAAATGGCGTAAAATCACTTAATTTCATGTACATATATAACTTTTTAATCGCTTATCCAATTTTTACAATATTGATCTCATAGTAATGCTTATGTTCCCTAGTTTTAATTTATTTTCCTAAAAATGCTTTTCTTTTGAACACAGGATATTGAATAAAAAAATGTGTTCTTGAACAAGGAATAACTCAAAAAAATTATATTCCATTTTGTAATGATTTTTCTCAATTATAAACCTAGTATTTTTAACAACACATAGAAAATTCATGAGAGGATCTAAAAATAATAAATATTTAGCTAAAGTTGTATAATATTTTGAGGAATAAAAGTATTTATAATTTTAGGTATAGTTTTGTAATTATTTGTATTAAGCAAAATTTAATAACACTGTGCAACAAATGAAGATTTCGACTATAGGTTCGACTCTACTTCCAAAGAGTGATAAAACCCTATACTCAGATTGGCCAATTTCTTTTTATGGGCCTCCAAAAATTCTGAAAATCAGTGACCGGTCATAAAAAGGTGTCATCAGTTTTTGGTCAACAGCTAATTCAGACTTGGTGCTAATTCAGACCGCTTAACTATATATGCAATAATATAGCTAAGAGTTTTGATGAATTCCTTATGATTTCATTAACAATATTTAGCAAAGTTGTAGCTACGGTAAAGCTGAACAACTCTTGTAAACATATCAATGCACTCTAAATAGCTCACAAAGATTAATTTCTACCTTCAAAATTTTAGATTTTGCTATTTTTTTTTGTCGCCAATTATACTAAATACCATAATAAAATTAAATTTCATATTTAATTAATGAAAATTAGCTTTTTGAACCTCTGACACTGAATTTCATACTTTTTCCACTGGAAAGTAGAACCTTGGTTGTCTTTGTCCTACCTTATCTTGTATTACAGCACATCAATTGTATAATCTCATACAGCCGAATTCAATTTCCGTGGGTTTAATAAGATATACGTATTTGTCTGAGTCCGACTCTACTTCCAAAGGGTGATAAAACCCTATACTCAGTTTGGCCAATTTCTTTTTATGGGCCTCCAAAAATTCTGAAAAGAATTTCCTTTTACCTGTTCACCTTAGCCTCAGTAGAACGGAAATGTCTAAACATTTGATGTTGGATTTTTAATATGAGTTATAAAATTGTTTGTTTAATGTTCATGAGGTTATATTTTTTTAGAAACCTCTGAGTTGATTTCTGAATATCCTTAAAAATGTATTTTTTTAACATTATCAAAACATCTTTTTGTTTCACAATAAAGCAGATATATTAATCCCCCTTATACAATTTATGTTAATAACGCTTCTGCTATATTCATACATGTAGTATGTAGTAACCAACTATACCAACAAATGCATGAATACTTCCGTTGTGGCCCTTATACTTTTTTACTCACTCGCTACTGCAATCATTTTTGTATTTTTTTTTTGTTTTATTTTGTTAGTTTATTTTATATTTTTTTATTTCTAAATAACCTTAAGTGGGCCTATATTTCTATTCATTATATATGTTTTTTTGTGTTATTATTCATTCATTGCGTCTTTAAAAATGTAATGAAAACAAAAACGTACTTGTACTACTCAACTACCCACCCCTTCCGTGGAAATGCACTACCAAATTATGTCTAGCTTAAATTGTGTAAAAGTCCGTCCTTCCGCATGTCGTTCCTCTTGGGTCTCACAGATCAACTAAACTTAAACGACATGCACGTATAAGTACATGTGCAATGGATAAGCAAAAAATAATAATAATATTTGTTTCGCTATTTTTAAATTTATTTTAATTGTTTATTTTCCACATTATATTTTTCTTATGTTTTCGTTTTTTTTTTGTCTTCTCCATAGTTTCTTAGCACACACATATAATCTGAACTGCTTAATGTTTAAGACATAAATGTATGAAAGAAAAACAAATTCAGTGGCAGCAACAGCAACAAGAAAACAATATTTATACTCGTACATACATATTTTTATCCAAAATAGACAAACTACTACTTACTATACGTTGTTGCACTTGCCTTCTTTGCTGCGTTATACTTTAGTCCCATTTTGTCTGTCCATATTATATGACTTAGTGTCTCTTCGTCTGTCCGGCTGTCTGTCTTTATGTATGTTGTCGTCGTCTTTTCTGGTGCACCACCTCCTCTTCGATGTCGGGTAGTTTTGAATTTTTTATGTACAGAAAATATGTTGTTTTTATTATTATTATTTCATATAGTATGCACGAACATATAATCCAGCACCTTAAACTTCTTCTTTTAATCATTATTGAAGTTGAAAAGAATTAATTCATTTTTATTTTAGGATGTTCTTACTATATGTGAATTACAGAATCATGGTGAAGACTTTATACTTTATTAATACCTTTAATTTTTTGTGAATTTTACTCCATCAAACACATTTTGAAATAAGAGTTCCATGATAATGTTAAGTTTTGAAACAGTCTTGATATAAGCAAATAAATTCGGTAAATATGTAGTATGAAATATAGGAAAAGTTCCCTATGACATTGTCTGATCGGTGTTATAATTTTGCAGCACTTCAAAAAGCCAATCCCGTATATTGCTAGGACAATATTGTACTGCTTACGTATATCTTAACTCACCATTCCAAACTGGTTCCACTTATATGGAAGTGAGTGATATAAATAGTTAGTGTTAAAATATAGTCCGTCTATGGTATCCTAGTAGTATATTACATAAGTATATAGTCACAAATATTCAACAATTTTAAAGCTTGTACTTTTAATGGCAAAGAGATAAATAAAAATTTGAGAAACAAATTCTTCAGTAGGGAACTAAAACGTCAGAATTTATGCTATGTTTTTTTTTCCATATTTTATATGTTACACACTTCCACAAATAACAAAATGGGCCCACGCTACTTCAACTACTTCGTCAAACTGGGCTTTTTCCATATTTGACCCTTTTTGAGAAAACCAAAAAGAGGATAGGTTTTTTGTTCAATTTTAAAAAAAAGTAGCACTTACCCAGCAAAAACTCTACTTACTAAGTAAGTGGAGCTAAGTGATAACTACTTATTATTTGACTGAAACACTCGCTTACAAATGTAATTACATTTGTACATTGAAACTAAGAATATGTAGCTAATAGCTAACATATAAATTAATTTAATTTAATATGAACAAAAAAAAATAATGGCTTCGGTGTTAAATAATGAAAAAAAAATAATGTGCTGGCTAACGACCATTCATTACAAAATAATGTATGTAGTAACTAGTTGCCATTCACAAAATTTTTTGCTGGGTAAATTGAACATTTTTGAAAACTATACTTCTGTTAGTATTTTTTCAGTTAGTATTAATTTCATCTAACACTAAACTATTTGATTTTGGATTTTGTACGCTTGGTTTTCCCCTGTAGTAAAATTTAGTCACATACATTACAAAATCCTTTTCCAATATCCCTATTCACCTGGTCAGAATCTTAGCGACTATAATTTTCTATATTTGGCTCTAAACAAAAATTGTTTCCAAAAGACCTAAATTTTGGAAGAGTTTTCAAAATTCTAGTTTTTCAGAGGTAATGAAATGTTAGAATCGAACAAGACAATTATGTAGATAAATATAAATAATTTCCAAATCTAAAAACATTGTTTACTTTAAGGTCAAGGACTTTTAATATTGTCTTGTGATCTATTCCATTTTAAGCACAATATTCCTGCATAATTTTCTTGAATGCACTACTTTATATCAGCACTTGATTTTAATTAAAAATTTTATCAAATTAATAATATGTACTTTCAATTCTCTGTTCATTATTGTTATTATTATTTCAAATACTTAACATAGAAGACGACGCACACATGCACAAAAAAGCAAAGCAGAATAGAATAGAGCGGAGCACTTAATGTACAAGTACCGTCTTATATTTTTGCTGATTGCCTTCTTTTTTTACATTTTAGTTTATTTTCCAATGTAAATATTGTTGGTTGGGATTGTTGCAATTGTATGGAGGAGCCACCACCAACAACATTAGTTGTATGTTACACACAACAATGTTGTTATTTCTGCTGCTGCATTTTATTTGTTGTTGTTGATGTTGATGCACCTTTATATATTTTGTTTACCACAATTTTTTTTTGTTTAGTTTTATGACAGTCTAATGTATAAGTTTGTGAGTAAATGTGTTTCTTTTAGCTGCTGCTGTTGTTGTCAATGTGCTTTGTACGGATGCCTCTAGTTTCTTTTGGCCACTTGAGCACAGGTATCATCTTGTTAGATTATAATGTATACATTTTATTCATGCCCACATTTATATGTAAAAACAGCAACAAAAATATGTACTACAAAAAGAAAAAAAACACTTGCAACATTTGCATGCGTGTATGTGCATTTTTTATATACATTTTGTTTTGATTTCTTGTTTACATATGGGTATTTCCATATCATCGTACGTATCATTTGTACGCATATAGAGTGGAGTAGGAGTAACTGAAAAATTATTTGGCCTTTATGTTCCATTCAAAGGAATATTATAAGTACATTCGAAACATTATTGTCCAAAATATCGAGTGAAATATGGGTAAATATCATACGTGACATATGTGTGTTCTTTTCTTTTAACTTCTTACACTAATAAAATATATATCCTGTAAAATACATACAAATACTAAAAAACAAATATATTGTAGGTTTCAGAAAACAAGATAGATAAAACAATCAGATTCAAATTCATTTCTTCCTACATACTAATTGTGTGCTTAGTATTTGCCGCCACCTTGGCCTACTACGTACTAATTCAATTAAAAATATAATCAGTTTAAACTGTTATTTTTGCTTTTAAAAAATTGTAATAAACTCTATTCATAGAGAAATACACATAGAACGAAAACTATGGTAAGGTTTCCAGGCAGCCGCGAAGTAAAGAAAAGAAGAGCAGCTAACGTGGGTACAAAGCTATAGGTCACTTTGTGTTACCTGAATGTAGAAAGTCAGAAAAAGAGGTACAGATAGAAGTGAAAAAGAAAGAAGGAAGATGTCCGAAGAAAGAATGAGAGGAGATATTTTTTTTTTTTTAAAAAATGCGTACCGAAGAGTTGTCGGTTATTAGGTCACTCTAAAAAGATCCCAATGTCTTGTATTTTTAACCAATTACTGCTCCTTATAAAGCCATTAATGCCATCTAGCCTCATATTCGAGAGCTCTGAAAGACTATTTAGGGAACGATGTCCATGAAACTTTAAGCGTATATCTCCTAATGCCGGACAATGACAAAGAAGATGAAATATGGTATCATTCTCCTTCTCATTTTGACAACTTCTACAGAAGTCGTTGTAGGGCAAGCCAAGTCTCTTCGCATGGTTGCCAAAAGTGCAGTGTCCGGTTATGACCGCCACTACACCACTCAATTGTGAGGGTGTCAAGCCAAGAAGATATGTTGTTCGTCCACGATTCAGTCTGGTAATAGTGCATGTGGGTTCACGACCCCATCTTGTCTGTGCGAGCTCATAGTAGATGTTACTAATTTGTAGCTTACATTTCGATAACGGAATTCCACATAGGAAATCTATGTGTAGCATGGCGCCTTTTTTCGCCAAATCATCAGCAACGCAGTTGCCCGTAGTATCTCCGTGTCCCCATACCCACTTGAGTACGACTGTTGAATGTCTCGCCATCCTGTTCAAGGATGCCCGGCATTCCTGGACCAAATTAGATGTTGCGTATTCACCTGTTAGAGACTTTATTGCGGCCTGACTGTCAGTATATATACGAATATCCCTGCCAGATATCTTGTTATAACTGAGCCAGTTAGCCGCCCTTTTGATGGCTGATATTTCAGCCTGAATAATGCTACATTCATTTGGACGTCTAAAAGATAACCTAATGTCGAATTCCTGAATGTAGTCACCTGCGCCAACTCGATCTCCCTTCATAGAACCGTCTGTATAGACTGAGAGAGAGCGTTTTGCCTGAATGCAGAGGTATATGCCATTTTCCTTGCCATTAGATCCACGGGGATCCAATTCAATTTAGTAAAGAGGGACTTTGTTGCGGTCGTCCTTAGAGCTCCTGTTATCAGGATTGACATTCTTCTTAAAATCTTCTCGAATAGCATGCGAATTGAGCCTTTGTCTAGCGCCTTCCACCATACAGAAACTCAATAGAATAGTGTCGGCTTAATGACCGTATCACATAGCATAGTACCCCACTGCGTACCTATTGGCTTCTTACAGACGTACATAGCCGACAAGGCTTTTGACGTCCTTAAAATGGTATTGGTTTTGCAGGATAGTTTGCTATCCAGAATAACCCCTAAGTATTTCGCATTGTCAACATCATTTAATCGGGGAAGCGAGAAATGAGTAATCTTGTACTTTCTTGTGAACAGTACAAGTTCGACTTTGCTTGGGTTAACACTCAATCCACTGTCTATACTCCACCGACTTAATACACTGTGTGCATGTTCCAGCCGATGTGATATCGTGCCCAAGTGGATCCCTCGACGTCATCCGCGTAGGCGACAGTTTTATAACCCATGAGATCCCATTTCCTGAGCATATAGTTTATGGCCAGGTTCCAAAGAAATAGTGATAAGACGCCAATGTTTTATATTTTTTTCAGTAGTGGTTAACTTATTTATGGAATTGCCCATATGTAAATATATGTATAGGTTTTTTGTGTAGTAAACAATTTTTTTCTATACCTTATAATCTAATCCGTTCTGGTACTTGATTTTAAGTAATCTGCTGGTATTTATAACAAATATAATTTCTTAAATTTGTTAATTTGTCTTTGGTTCTTGGGGTCAGAAAATATTTAGACAATGATTAAATCAACGAAAATTAATTTTACATAGAAATTCTCAATTTCACAAGAAAATTCTCAGTTTCACATTGATATTTCCGACAGTGGTCGGCAATCATAGCCACCAAGGATCGGACATGAGGGCAATTTCATTCAAATATTGGCCGCGACTATGCTGTAGGTCCAATATTCGATCACTCTTTCCAGCATTGATACCGGCGAATTACGACTTTGAATGTGAAAAAAAAATCTAAAAACCCTGCATACACAATACGCCAAGGAATGTAAACAGAATTTTCATTCAGTGCAAACAGAAAACATTCTCAAATCCATTGTGTTCTCTTTGTGCCGGCTATTGTTCTAAATCTTTAATTTTCCATTTGTAAGAAAAAAGTTAAGTCTGGAACTTAAAGTGACAGAAAAAAATATGTTACACTTGGGTAGAAGTACTTAAATGCTGAAAATGAAAGGAATTTGTATTACAATATTTTTTTTGGCTGAAGAACAAGGGAAGAAATCTGCTCATGAATCATCGAGACACATTTATTTATTATACACATCCGTTTGCTTTATAAAATTCTTGTAGTTTTGAAACACTTGTAAATATCTTCTTATTGAATTTATAACTGTTTTGGCAATTAAATTGATTAAATTTTATTATTAATAGTAATTCAACTTAAAAACTTATTTTAATTATCAATTTTTTTTTTAAGAATTCATACATGTGTATATGAAATTATAACGAATTTCATTTATTCATATCCAACCAATACAACTCGTAAACTTTTTTAACCGTACATGCACTTACGTACTGCCATACATACTCCTCTTGTTATACATTTTAAGAGTCTAGTACATGTTTGTATTAAACTTTTATTTTATTTTTTTAAATTTTCAACTTCATAATCACCAAAGTATGATGATTCATACATTGTAAAATGTCGTTGCATGTTAGTTGGATGGTTGGTTGGTTGGTGGCTTTGCTGCTGGTGGTTGGGTAGTAGTAAAGTAGTGTTCTTCCATTCTACACAATATGGACATTTTTCTGGGTGAAATAACTTTTTTTTCTCTCTCTAAATGTGTATAAAAATGAATGAAGTACAACCAAATAGAACGTGCATCAGCATGTAAACAGTAAATAACGAACGAACGGACTACGATACCATCCATAATTGAAAATAAAATATGAATACATGTTGGGTTTTAAATATATTCCTAGTTACATTATATACTATACAAATGTATGTATATCGTCACCTAAAATGCAAAACAACGTATCATCAAAAAATTTGAAATTGATTTTATTATTGATTACGATTCACTACATCATATTACATGTGTACAAAATTGTAAACTTTTACTATCAAAAATAACCTAGTTATAACCAAAATTGAAACTAAAGTATCATCAAGTATATGATTTTCTTGAACAAAATAACGTATACGCTTTGTGTAATTAATTAATAAATCGTTTTTACCTTATTTTAGGTAGTATCCTAATTTTTTTAAAATAAATTTGTTGCAATTGAATATTTTTTGCAGGCTTAATAAAAATTTAATGAAGAAGAACCTTTTTTAGTTTAAAAAAGTAGTTGTTAGTAATTAAAATAAAAAAAAACATAATAAAATTAAAAAAGAATATATAAAATGCTTTTATTTAAAATAAAAAAATATTTTTATTTAAGTTTTTATTTTTTCATAAAAATTTATATTGATGATACGTTTTTTTGTTTCAGAAAATAACAATTCAAAAAAACGTAACCCACATAACTTAAAGTGTACTTTGAAAAAATTAGTTTTTTTTTCATAAAATATATTTCTAGAGTCATTGTAAATCAGATTTGAAAATTTTGTTTCAATATCTCAAGTAGTTTTCATTTTATATCGTTTTTTGCTTCTCCTATAAACTTATGAAAAGTGATGTTACGTTATTTTGCATTTTAGGTGACGATATATTGTAAATGATTTTTGGTTTTATTTACAAGTTTTAGTATATTTAAAGGAGACTACAAACGTTTTGGTATTCCTTTTGTAACAGATGAAAATACACTGTCATATAGGGGCTAAAATGTTGCATGTAATTTTAAAACTCCTGAAGCCATAACTAGAGAATAAAATACTGGGGACAATTACATGTGTTCATATTATTTTGAATATCATCGACGTTGGAATATCCTTTGAAGATAGACATATGGAAATGTTTATGAAATACTATAAAATATACTATTTTAACCCTTGATCTGGCACCAATTATTTTCTTAAAATAATACCACAATGTTTGGTAAATATCCCCATAAGTAATCTATGAACGCTCTTTTCGAGCAATAAATATATACTCTGTAGTATGTACCCTATTTTAAGGGCGACACTGAATCTCTGTTTGCTCATTGATGTCGGTCTGGGACTGTTGTTTGGGTCTCCAAGTTATAACCGTGTTAATGACGGCTACCATATTGAGCGGCAGCCTGGTCTGCGTCTGACTCCTAGTGAAACATCTTATGAAGATTCAAATGATGTTATGCCTCAATTTGTTGGTGTAAGTAGAATAAATTCCCGTATGAGATCTCATAGCTGTGGAGTTCTTCAGAGGTTCGTATTAGATTCCGAATTCCTTTTTATGTCTACAAAGACTATATCTAAATAGTGTAAAATAAGCCATCCCAACGAGTCTCGTAAAGTCTTCGACACCTTCAATCGACCTTGCCTAGCAAGATCAGAAATTTTATAAAATCAATCAGGCCAATCCACCCTCATATCTCTTATCGTTGTATACACGATTACTAATCTGGTCTTAAATTTCAAACTTCTCTAAGCTACATGACGAGACATTCTTCTGTTGGACTCTTCTGAATACCGATAAATCAAAATCTAACCGAAAATTTAATTGTACATTAATTAGCCGTGATGGGAGCCTCACTATTAGATGATGAGGTGGATTGATTAGTTGGTATACCGATCTCATAGTGCAAACGATGGTTCTAGAATGAACTCTATAATTGCGCGCAATCCAGATCGCAAGTGCTACGCCATATGACTGCCTCAGAACCACATTATAACTGTCGCAGAACCCCAACATATATGAAGATTGAATCTCCCATATAACGATTTCTGCAGAAGTTGACATGAACAAGAAAAGGATGAGACTGTGAAGCATTTCCTATGCCACATTCTGGGCGAATTCTACCTGCACGACCTGACGGATATGTCGGGGATGGACGTTAGAAGGCTGGATGCCTCCATACGTGCAACAGGATGGTTTGGATAGTAATTGAAATTATCGGTTATGTGGAATCCTTTCTACACAGGTATAATAAAGAGATCCATGACGACCCATATATCTCACTCTCAAGAGCTGGTTTTTATCTAACCTTCTTCGGAGTCCTTCAATCGGGGTCAACCAAATATTCTATATCATTCGTTTATAAATTTATACATTTTTTTCTTGAATTTGGGAAAAAGACGAGAAAGAAAATCATTAGATATTAAAGAACAACTTTCTGGTTTAACAAAAACAATATTTTAATAATTCTCGTTATTTCAATATAATAAGTAATTCTTTATTAATTTTGATTTATTTTTTTGTTTTTAAACCTTCACAATATGTTTCTAGTATGTACATTAAGCGGGCATTCAACTAACACTCACTGTTAAACACATGCCCATTTTAAAAATTTGTTCACAAATATTTGTCATATTAAAGTCGAAATATTGTGGAAGAGGGCACGTTATTCATTCATTACAACCGTATACAGAACTTTTACAAACTTAAACTTGTCTATAAAATTCAATTTCCTTATCATTTTTTCGCTTTCATTAAAAATATAATTTTTTTTATATTTTTCTCTTTCGTATAAAAGTTCTTAAAGTACTATTATTAATTGTTTGTATTTTATTCTTGTACCTCTACTTAAAAACAAACACACATCTTTGAATATAATTTATAGATTTTTTGAATATATTTTTTTTTTTTTTGATTTTCATATTGTGAATACACTATAAGAGTGGATTACGATATGAGGGTAGTTAATAAATTGTATAAACTCCTAGATTTTTTATCTCAAAGCGAATAGGAGGCTACAAAGAGGCTTTCGAACTTTGACTTTTTTTTACATATTCCGTGTAACTATCCTAGAATACAGGGTCTCAGGCAAAAATGGCTAGGGTAAATATTCCATGATGAACTGGGGGATATAGCTAGATATGATCTAGGAAATCTATTATTCTTAATCAGAGGAATAAGCCGGCTATTTTAGGTAACGGGACTGTGTGAATACCTATATAAATACTTATTTTCTGTCATTAATAAACCCTTCAGCTTCGTGAGAAGGGTTTATATAAGTTTGTCATTCCGTTTGTTATTTCAACATTTGTCATTTCCGACCCTATAAAGTATATATTCTGGATCCTTATAGATAACGGAATCGATTAAGCCATGTCCGCCTGTCTGTTGTAATCAACTTTCCGAATCCCCCAAGTAACTTACATACACGATTCATACATCAATATATCCGGAATTCTTCCGGCTCGGTTGCTATTTTAAATCGAGAAAATCAGTCTACAAGTGGCTGAGATATAAGGAAAAAACCAGGACAACCTCGATTTTTGACCTATTTTTAAGTAAGTTGGAACTACAATGTTTCAAAGTCGGAAAAAACCATTCCATTGAGCTGCCATACAATCAGGAATGGAATGTAAAATTTGCATGAATGGTTTTTTGATATTGTTTTCCTCCCAGTGCAAAATGAAATGCATTTTACGGTTACTGCTAATATATGCTAAGACCCACCGACTAATTGTAAAAAAGCATACGATCCTATTCGAATATCGCTTTTGTGATGACATCATCAGTCGACCTATTTCCCCAGACATATGCTACAAAAAAGGTATTAACTGAGGGATTAAGAATATTTATGTTAAACTCTAGATTCAACATAGTAATTTCAAGATAACGTAGTAATTTCAGGATAAATATTTATGTTAAACTCTAGATTCAACGTAATAATTTCAAGATTATCATGTTTTGGCTTTATGCATCTTCTCTTAACGTTGTGAAAGAGAAGAACCACACTTCGTGTTCTTAGGCTAAAATTCCACGAGCACTTCCTAAAGTTTAAAATGTTTTTCTTAATTGAAATGAAAAAACTGACTGTGTGCCACAACTTGCCAAGAGCTGAGTTCATGTTGATATCCATCAAATTAAATATACATCTTTTACGTTTTTTCCAAACTGCTGATTAATTGTTTCAGCTGAATGATTCTGTGATCTTTGGGGACTGCAAAGGGAGTCATCATCCGGGAAGCGCAAATAATTGATACTACATCTAGATATTATGGACGTCTAATATTAGTTTAAGCAAACATTATGCAAAGTATTTTTTTAATGTGATGTTTTGGAACTCACCCCAACTCTTTCAACAGCTCACATAAAGATTGATCTCATTGTGGTACCAGCAGGTCGATCAATTCCAACATGAAATGCCAACCAGATTCTCTGATGAATAAAACGATACGCCTTGATAGATCTACCAGACATGAAATATAGAGGTCTCCTAGTAACTCGTTCCATCACATTATCCAAAGCTTTTCATTGACAAAGCATTTTCTTTGCCGTCAAATGCTCAAAGTGCATTTTTCTTTTCGTCGATTTATTTTCAAAACACCCTCGTATATTATTTGCCGGCTACATAATTATTATTATTATTATCAAACGGCAGCATTATAATAGAGACAGTGACGACAAACATTCTATTCCACTACATTCATCCAACCCATCTATCACTCGTACATGAATTCAAATCTGACTGTGTACAAACATATATATGACTGTGATGATGTTCGTGTTCGAAAGTGTCGATGTGTGTGTTTAGTTTTCAATACTCGTATGGGATTTGTAGTGAGAGTGTGGCAGTGACATCAAAAATTAATATTAAAATCTAATTTTGAGGAGGTGGTGAACAACAAGATTCGCTTTTTTGAACAAATTAAGCTGAATAGTTCATGTTAAATTAAATAATTCAATTGAAGTCGAAGATAAAAGCAAAAATAAGTTGTAAAGTACTTGATGTTTTTATTTTTTCTGTTTCTCAATTAAATTTTAAAGTGTATGTGTTGTTTTTAAAATTTGTAATCAAAATTAATGGTTCATTATGTCTGATTATGATGGCACGGATTAATGGATTTGATAAACCATTATTTGGATATTGCGATTGGAAAAAGTGGAAATAAATGGTGTGGAAGATAAATACAATTTTTTTTATATAGTTTTTAACTGTTTGAAAGTACACAGTAGTCTATTCGCGATAAAGTGTTGCTGCAAAAATATCCCGGCCTAAATACACATGATTGTTTTTAGTAATTTTCTTAAAAATCTTTTCAACTATTTAATTCAAATCTGGTTTTATTTTTCCTGTTTTTTCTATTAAAATTGATTTACCGAAAAAATAATTGCGCGCAAAAAAATTTCTGTAGAGTATTCAAATAAAGGACTTTTTCAGAAAACCGTTTTTCGGGTTATTCGAAAAATTGCATTTTGTAAAAACCCGATTTAGAATACGGTTTTATATTGTTTAATTAAACTGACCACCAATGAGCAGGAAAATGTGCCCACGAAGGTTATTCTTAATAAAATTGCTCGTTAAATGAAAATACTTTATGTCGTAATCAATTGGAATCGGTCTTGGAAGCATAAAATATAAATTGTATTTCACAAACAGGCTATTTTCGGATATTTATTACTTTTAATCAGCCCGATAGATTTTCGATATGAAAATATTGTCAAAAAGTACAATAATTTAAAATTTAAAAGTTCTTAATTATAAATGGCGGTAATAACTGGCATGCCGAATTATTCGAAAATATAAAATATTCGAAACCGGAAAAAACCGGTTTCGATTTTTGAATACTCTTTACCACTGTCTGTACAATACACCCTATGTTAGCTATAGTTGGCCTATATTTTCTTGGTTTGTTTTTGTTTTCTCACTAAATAAAACCAAAGTATCTTTATCAACCAAATATTATTGTTCTGAATAATATTTTATGCACACACACTCTAATTGTTTAATTATTAGTAATAAGACTTTTCTTTGCAGTGTTTGTTGTTTTTTTTTCTTCCTCTGATTTTTATTGTTTTTATTCCCTATCTAACCCCAAAAGAGTATAAGATTTCAGGGGCGCAGCTGATAGAGAAAAACAATGTACATACATTCATGCATACGTACAAATATATTTATGAATGTATGTAGGCATACAAATAAGAATAAAAAGAAAAATAAATAAACACCATGACTATTGTATAATATAAAAAATAAATGAAATTTTGTTTAACCATAAACATTGATGACACAAACATTTAAGCGAAAAGGAAAAAATAAATAAAATTAAAAAACATACAGATAACACACAATTAGTAAATTGTTGTTCGCAAATTTGTATATGTATTATTAATTCCATGTTAAAATTGTTCACGCATTAACAACAAATATTTATTAATAATTTTCCAAAGAATTTCATTCATTAAATTTATTCTTTAATTCTTTTGTTTCAGCTCCAATATTTATTAAAAATTTAACACTATACTACCGCCATACAATATACGCAAAATGTCCAGTGAAGAGGATAAACCGCCAGCTCCACCTGTTCGCCTGACCAGCAACAGAGGCGGTGATCGTGTTGGTGGCAGCTTGGGCTCAGTAACAGGTTCAGGCGATGGTCCACCAGTGGATATGAGGCCTCTACCTAAAGGTTTTTTTATTATATTGTTATTCAGCTAAAACAAATTTGATTTATTTGTTTTTCTATCCTCTCCCTTTAGAACCCGATGATCCTGATCGTAAAAAGAAAACATTGAAGAATAAAATAAAAGGTTCCAAACCATCACATCAAGATTCTAAACCCAACATTTCGTATCCTACAAATTTCGAGCACACAGTTCATGTAGGTTTTGATGCTGTTACGGGAGAATTTACGGTAAGTTTTCTATTTATAATTTAATTATGACAGCGTTCATATTGGTGTACTCATCTACTATTAAGTTGTATTATTGCATTGGAATGTTTTTTACGGTTTTTTCCCCTCCCATATTATTGGAATTGTGAATTTTTTTTTTTTGAAAATCCCATGCAATGAAAAAAATAATGTAGGGTATTATGTTCCTGTTTTTGTATTGAGTAAAATAAAGTGTTTTAAATAAGTTTCACTTCAGTCATGCTGCAAATTAATTCATTCATCTAAATTTGTCATTTGTATATGTACGAATTTAGTTTGTGATGTAACATTAGCAATTTCATTTTAAATCGGCATTCGATTCATATTTTTCGTTAGGGCCTGAATCAGAAACACGACTAGAAAACAATGGTAAAACTGTTGTATGGAAATCACTGAGTTTTTAAATAATTTTTGAGTGTTTTTCATACAAAAATTTGAGAATTGTTTCCCGATTGTGTTACTGAATTAATTTCATACAATCAAACTTTTGTATGAAATTACTCAGTTTTCAAATAATTTTTATATAAATATTTGTAAATTGTTTTCCGGTTGTGTTTCTGGATCAGGCCTTTAATTTATTCAATCATTTTCCTATGAATTTTGTATAAGAATTTATTCTATAAGTAATTTATTAAAAATATTCATATAACTGCACTTTATTGCAATATTTGTGTGCACTCTATGCTTTTCCAAAAAAAATACTCACTGTGCCTACACTTATTGAAGGAGTGTATTTAAACATATATTCGTTGTTGAATGATTTTTCCTTTTACTTAAAAAAACACTCTGAATCTTTAATACAGTTTTTAAGATTATCAGGTACATAGACAATAACTAGATAGGTAACTGAGAGCCAAAAACCTAAGTCTGTTGTCAAAAACCTAATTCATGATAATGTATTGCATGTATTTTGTTATTGTATCACCCGTTTGTGAAAAGAGAGTCATTTTTCAATATACATATATTACTCTCTCCTTCCGTTCTATGTGTTTATTCTATGATCAGGTAGCTTGTGATAGAAATCATTCGAAAACATAAATTGATTTTGGTCATTTTTTTTAAATATTTTTTTAATTTGTTTTATAAATTTGGATTAAATTCAAATTTAATTATTTAATTTAAGCACATAGACAAACACAACCGGTACTTCGTCGTAGCGATGTTGACTAACATCACCACAAGATACTGCTTATCAAATTAGCGATATTGTCAAAATATATTGCTAAATAATCATCATACTGCTCAGAATTTACAATATTTCGGTTTGAAATCATGTAAATATATCAGAGGGATATTAAACCTTCTTCCACACGTCAATGAGGGATCTGTAATGACTATATACGTGAACAGTCTGGAGGCACTTAATGCTCTCTAATGTCATTTAATACATTCCCGCTTAGTGGAAGACTGTAGGAGAGCTCTCGAGAAGTTATTGGTACACTACTCAATAAGATTGTGTTGGGTACCGGGGCACTGTGATATACAGGGAAATGAGGTAGCTGATAAACTGGCCAGACATGGTTCTGATGTAGATCATGGTACTAGGGAACGGGGTAAAACCTCCTATTTGTCACTACTACAGGCTAATAATTGAAAGATTCCGTGACTCCACCGTCCAATCCTGAAGCAATAGGACTGATTGCAAAGTGTCCAGGGCCATTTGGCCAACACTGAATGCAAATGCAACCAAAACATTCATCATAATCTCAGGATTCTAGAAGGAGTGGTAACCGGTCATTGCTCAATTGGGGCCTTCAAAGGTAAATGCGATAACGGCACACAGGATTTCCAAATCCGTAACAAAATCTTCATTTTTCTTTCCCTGTGCGGATTTGGACTCTTTTTGTTACTGAATTGAAATAAGCAGTAAACCAGTGCCAGAAAAAGTTCTGTTTCGCTCGCTTAATGCCAAAATAGCTAGTGGTTGCATCATCATCAATTTATTTTCATCATAAAATTTCTATTGTTGCTTATTGTTTAAAATTACTTTGGGCGAAATGTGCTAGAACAACACTCCAAGTCTCAACAATCTTAGAGCATTATATTGGTCAACTAAGAAAATTTTTTGTAATATATGCCACAAAGTGTGGGGAGGGTATGCATTTCAATTCAGCCAAAAATATTTGTGCTCAGACCCACCTAAAAGTACCTATGTTAATTGTTTTTGTTCACTATTAAAGCAGAAATGTCTTCATTGGGGATTTTAGCAGAAGGACCATCTTAGAATTCAGGAGTACTTCTGACAAAATAATGTCGGGAGTGATCAACAAAACTATAATTATATATGTACACATGGTTCATATTTTAAAGTCCTCTAAAGTTTGAAAAATAAATTGCAAATGAACAAACGAAGACGGTAGATTTAGAAAATTTTATTTTCTATAAGTTGTGTAATAATTGTTATTTTCACACACTTCAAGTTTACTTCAGCAAGTCTAGAGTTTATAGAAGAGAAGGAAGAAAAAGAGAAAAATCTTTACAATCTCCTATCCACTCTCATCTACAAACTGAAGACTTGCGCAAGTAAACTTGACGTGCGTGAACCAGCTCTAATTGTAAACTTTAGATGTATATAAAATATGAATCATATATTTTTAATTGAAATTGAGAACATTTTACAAAATTCTAAATAAAATTGAGAAAAATTCAATTGTAATTAAGAATATCAATTGAAATACAGATTGAGAAAAATTCAATTTCATGTGGAGAGTTTGAAAAAAAAATGTTGTGGCTTTGCCCATATAGAGAATATTCAAACAAATTAGCAAACTAATGTTGCAAATGTCTTAGCATTTGTTATACGTCTTAATTCTTAAAGTACACACCCAATTTCATTGTAAAAAAATAAATTAAAAATATATTTTCATAAAATTTAGCCGTATTTAAAAAGATTTAGATTCTTTATCTACTATTGTAATTCTGGAGATGCTTATACATATATATTTCATAATTAAATTATTCTAAAATCAAATTTTCTCACCAGTTCCGACATGTTTGTATCGAAATTATCAATTTATTCGAATCCTTGCATTTAAATGTAATTTTTTTTTCTCATTAAAAATCTTATTCTTTCAAATACACTTTAAATACACATTGTACATTGTGTATGCATTTAACAAAAGTTTACTTACGCATAAAGAATATTATATTGTACTCTTGTTCTGTTCTGTATATGTACCCGTATGCTCCCCCCCACCGTATTTAACTGAAAATCTTTTGTTAATGTATCAACTGTGCTTTAAGGCTTATTTTTTATGTTACGATTCATTTGCATTCGCATTAAACTAACTGCCTTTTACTGAATAAAACAAAAGAATACTCCTTACATTATAAATGGAAAAAAATAAAAACAACAACTTTTTTTATTTAAAATTAATTCAACAAAAAACATTTACAACAAAAATAAAATACATGCCACCAAACAAACCTTAAACAAATACATAAAAAAGACAAGGATATTTCTTTGTTGTTATTTGTATATTATTTTTACTTTTTTTTCTTTCTTGTTTTTTCCAACAATTTTTCTCTACTATATTTAAAAAAAAAATAATAATAAAAAATAACTAAAAACAAATATTTAAGCTGCCAATGAAAGTAAGTATTTGGTACTTGTTTTACTACTCTCTTTTATTATATCCTTTCCGAATTGTTTTCTATTCCTTCTCTCATCACATACAAAACATTCATATGTACATTTATTTACTACAATTATTTACTTCTATAAATAATTTTATAAAATACATACATTCATGTGTAATGTAATGACTTAAATAGTACTTCATTTATAACATTTTTCAATAATAAATGAATTTTTTGTTGTATAAATTTTCATAGTACATATTACGTTAAAATTTGTTTTACTTTTTTACCTTTCCCTCACTTACACACATTCACTCCCACGAAAACACTCCACTACATTTACTCTCTCACACATACACTGGCTAATTTATAAAACTTTTTCAAAAGGATTTCATTCTTTAAAGTTTTATAGCAACAGCAACACAAATTGTTATAAAACTTTATTATGTTTTTCTCTTTTGCAAATAAGTTTTATAATGATGGCAGTTAGCTTTTGAAATGTGCTTATTAGGTCTAAATGCTTTTTTTTATTAACTATGTAGTATGTGTGTATATATAAATTATATTGTTTTATAATTTTAAATTTAAAAAACAAGGAAAGTCATTTAGAAATGTTTGAGTTATTAAAGTATTAGTTCTGTTCCCGTACTTTATTTTAATCAGAATCATTATTTAATAATTCTAGCTGGATTTGTTAGATAGTGCGTTATCTATTTTAATAAATTGAATTAGTTATTTCTTGAAAATATACAGCCCTGCCACATATTTTGTTCGGAATGGTTTCAATTCAGAAATTTTTTATTCTGATCGATTTCGCTTTAGGTTCTTCAGATTCCGTGTATTAAATCCAAAAATATTTAATAATTCTGTATTTCTGGTTTTAATTTTAAATTGTTTTTTATAACGAAATTTAAATTTCGAAAATACGAAAAAAACGTATCGTTTTACTTTTTCTGAAGAAGCCAATTACTGAATTAATTACACTTTCGATCGGAAAGGAATTCTGTAACAGGCCTGATAATGATTTTCTGAGAGCCTAGTTCTAATAGAGCAAACACACTTAGCGGATTTAGTATCCATGGACCGTTACATTTGATGTCAAACATACACATTATTTTGTTTTTAAATATATGGATTCGATAGAGGTGAAAATGTGTATATAGTCTAGGGTTCATACGCGGGAAAAATTTTCCGGGAATTCCTAGGAATATTTTTTAAGAAATGAATTGAATTTCTTTATACGTTTTCTTCAGAAATTCACAATATTCTGATTTATTATGATGGCCATGTTTATTGCTCAAATGATTACATTATAACAATCCTTTTTTTCGGCCCTAGCAACAGATAGTACGTTGGCAGAAAAGCATTATGGTTCAAATAAACGAATTTTTGTCACTCAACTAATATTTTTCAGCCACAGCAGATCAATCTGGTCATTAAGAATGACTCAAATTTAAATTGTATGTTCTTAAAGGAATTATTAGTGCTCCTAACATTACAACTTCTTAAACCTTTAGAAGTGTTGGACCAACATTGTTCAACCAAATAGAGTTATTTTATACATCTTTTAAAACACTGGCAAAATTCTAAGACTACTTATTCGAAAAAAAATTATGGTTTTTGTTGCAATTTAGTATTAAAAAATTCCCGGAAATGAAGATCTTTTTTAATTTCCTCCCGGGAAATGAAAAAGCCCGGGAAATTAGGAACCCTAATATCGTTACACATTTTTATTATTGCGGATTTTTTTTTTTATTCTAAAAAAATACGATAAAGTTTTCCTACAAATTTTACCAACTAAAAATTTCAAATAGGTTAAATCCCAGAATAATTTCACATCAATGAAACTGGCTTATACTAGCAAAAAATTTCTAAATTAGCTAAATTTAATAAATGACGTTTACACTTTGACAACTAAGTTTCGAAAAGTCGTTGGTCAAAGTAGAAATTTCCCAAAAAAAAATATGTTGAAACTAAAAATTTTACATTCATTATAGTACTATTTACGATTGTATATGCACAATCATAAATTACGTAAATATACGTCGTTTAAGCTACTTCACGATAATGTTCCCGAAATGCAAACGAAGTATGAGCACCTCAAAAATTTTAATGAAAGTGAAAGTTTAAATACATTCATAATAATGTAAATAGCAATCTACATAGTTATCGTAATATTTTTACATCTTTCACAATGAAATCGCTGACACGTTTTATAATTCTCAAATTTTGAGAAAAACTACAAATCATAATTATCGATTTTTTTGAAAATGGTCATATATTAGTAACTTCTGTTACGATTTCCATATAATAAATATGTTGATTCTTTAGTTACTGTTTTTATTCCTAATTGGCAATTGTTAACAAAATTAAATATGGATACACTGGTTAATAAATTTTTGTATCCTAAATTCAAATCTGTTATATAAAATGGGCATATAATTTCCGTTTTCGAAAATCGTAAATCGCGATTATATCTATATTTAGTCACATTAAGAGCTAGTTTCTTACTTGCCAGTTAAACTCAGCTTAACACGCTGTTATATTAAACCTGAAACATATTTTGCCGGTATTTAACCAATGATTGTGTTTCTCACTAGTGGATTAATTTTGTTAGCATTGCCGTATTTTTCAATCAAATCACATGTTTATTCCTTAAAATGTTTCATATACATAAATATGGCAATACTTTAAATATTATAAGAAAAAGCTTAACTTTTTTTGTAAATTTTAACTTTGTAAAAGAAATGGTGAACATACACAGAAAAAAGAAATTCATAATTGGAATGGATTTTGTAATAAATATTATTAATCGAACTTGACTTTTTTTCCCAAACTATTTTCATTCAGAATAAGAACATGTTCATAAATATTATAAAATTGTACATGACGGATTTTTTTGCTTTTTTTACGTAAATTGTATGGTATTTTATAATAAATTGCATTATAATTGTATTATCTAATGAATTATTTAAAAAAAAATTGCATAATAGCCATATATTGGCCAATATATTGAGATGAATTATAAATATCTGAAACTTAAAAAATATCATTAATCATAATAAAACATTAATAAACATTAAAGCATTTCATCCTTTTAACAAAATTTAGTGAATTTCACGCATTTTTTCTCATTTTGTAGCTGAAAATCATAAAAAAATAAAAAAATTTCCAAAGGAAAATTTCTAACATATTTGAACAACATAAAAATATAAATGAAATTGAAATAATATTTTTCAAGCCTTCTAGATTTTTTTTTTTGAAAACATAAAATATGAACAAAATCATAATATTTATGTTGAAACTTTTTTCTGTGTAGATATTGATGTTAATAAATCATATCTTATTTAATTTATTATTTTTTTTTTAACTAAATAACATATAAACTTTTAAGACAATTTCATGTTTTCATCTGCATTATGTTAAGCCTCAAGCGTAGAATTCAGAAATATTTTGCCATCAATCGTTTTTATATAATTCGACAAAACGTTCCAAAATAATTATTTAATAATTATTATTAAGCGATAATTGCAAAGACAAATAACATATCGCAATTGATTTAGAATTCTTTCTGAATTTTGGCATTCAAACTAGATTTTCCAAAAAACCGAAGAATTTCAAAACCGCGGTTTCGGTTTTAAAAAATTTAAAACCGATCGGTTTCGGTTTTATTTCGGTTTTGATATACATAATTTGTTATAGAAACAAAATCAGTTGATAATATAATATAGGAAATGCTATACAAATTTAAAATTTAAATTTGACTAGTAAAGGATATAATCAAGAAATAATCAAGAATAGGAAACTCAATGGTATTATGACACCAAAAAAGGAGAACTAAACCAAACTAAGGAGTAATTTTTTGTTCTTCAAAATGGTACCCATGGATCTGAATGAGTTAGAATTTACAAAAGGAGACTTTAGTGGTACCTTTCTTTAGCAGTTTCTATAAGAGACATCTTTTCCTGAATTAATATTGAAGTCATAGATTCTTCTCTGAACTGCAGCATTCGAATTATGCAGTGTATCGAAAGTTGGTAAATGATGTCGCTATTTATCTACAAAACATTATTTTTGTGAGCTGTCAATCCAATCCGAATCATTATCATTTTGTTTTCTGTCATTCCGTTTGTAATTTCTACATTTTTCATTTGCGTCTCCATAAAGTGTATATATTCAGGGTCGTTATAGGTAGCAGAGCCGATATAGTCTGTATGTTGATATGAACTTTCAGAAGACCCAAAATAACTTACATACATGATCGATATATCAATATATCCACAATAGTGGATCTCGGCTGAGATATATAGCCCTTTTTCCCCCTTTTTTCATTTTTCCTATTCAAATTCAATGGAATTTTTTATTCATAATTGGGCTGATGAACAAAAAACACGAATTTTTACTTATTTTTTAACCATATTTTTTCAAAAAAAAAATTTCAAATCTTTATCTTAAAGTATAATTGTTTTATAACAAAATATGTATTTTTGATTTTTTTCTTAAATGCCTAAATTTTGAAGATTTTAAAAATTCCTGCGCTACTATATTATATTCCGGAGTCCTGGACCAGATGTACTGCTGCCTTCATCCCTAACGAAAGGAGTTTTTTCCTCTTGAAAACCATGGAAAGGATAATCGGTTTTCACTTACGTTCATAGGATACCGCCAATAAGTACCCCGCTTATTTTCAGGATCAAATAACTATTGAAAAAATAAGACAATAAGAAGCATTTATTAACTTTATATTTCTTAACGACGTTTCCATTAATTATTCTAAATTCTATTCAATTCCGTTGATTTGAGTATAAATACTTTATTAAATATATTGTATAATTGCTGCAAACTTGTTCAGGTTATTCATTTAATATTAACGAAAACGGAAATAGGATAATTTTGAAATTATGATAATAAATTTATCACCACGGCAACCAAAAATATGCTCTAAAAAAAAAGTGTTATATGCGCATAAAATATGCATTTAAAAACGAAAATTATGCTCTTAAAATTCTCATCCATTGTTTCGTCTATCGATATCCATTCTGAACATGTTTTGATATATCTTTAATTTAATTTTAGTGGTAAACTGTTAATGCCCAACCATAACTGTCTCAATCAATCTTAAGTTTTTTTAAATGTATCCAATATTTTGTTAAAGTACAATTTTAAAATTGTTTCGTATTTTTTACTATTTGTTAAATAAATACTAACTCATATGGTTATACGATGCACAGCAAAAAATATGATATTTCATAAAAAATATTTTTACCTCTATTATAGATAGTTTTTCAAGCACTTTTGTATGAGATCAAATAGATATACATATACTGTGTGTACAACCAAGAGTAGTTAAACTCTTTTTTAAGGGCGTGATTCAGAAACACGAAAGGAAAACCATTTTAAAATTTTTGTATGAAAATCCTCACTTTTCAAATAATTTTTGAGTGTTTTTCATACAAAACTTTTAAAATTGTTTTCCGGTCATGTTTCTGAATCAGGCTCTACTAAGTATTTTTTTTAACAAAATACATCAGCCAAAACTCATAAATTTAAGAATCAAAACATAAAATATTATTTGCACCGTATTACTGATGTTAATAGTTCTATTATCTTTAATTCGATGTTTATGGTATAAGTGTCAGATAGATATTTTGGCATCGATATTATTGATATTTTAGTATTTTGTTTTGAATTGTGTTGACGACAACTCTTTTTGTTTTGCCATTTTATTATTTAATAAAAACGTATACATCTATAATTATTTTTGAAATATAATTTCATATGCATATATTTTATGTCATTAACACACTGTGCATTGTAATACATATTTATTATTATTATTGATGTGGATTCCATAAATGGTTATAGAAAGTACATGTGTATGTAAAAAACATAGTAGTATTTATATATTTATTTGTTTACATTATTTATCTATACATAGGTGTAGTTTTATAATAAGCTTTCTGTTAGAGCAAGCGTGCGAGCGGATATCATACTCGTATTGTAACAATGAAGCTCCTCTTCGATCATTTTATATTTATTTCCAAAGAATTTTGTAAACATGTCTTTGAAGTCTGCCATATTGATGGATTGCATTAAACATACGTGTGTACTTTTGTAAATCTTTATAGGGTATGCCAGAGGCCTGGGCACGTTTGCTTATGAATTCAAACATAAGCAAACAGGAGCAAAAGAAAAATCCGCAAGCTGTATTAGATGTGCTCAAATGGTTTGACAACACAACCAAACAGAGGCCAAGTTCCAAATACATGACAAATGCCATAACAACACATTCGGGTAAGAATATCCCTAATATCACTTGTACTTGGAAATATTGATAGTTCATTAACTTTATTATATTTTCTGTAAATACAGGTTCATCTTTAAGTCGTGTTAGCAGCAGTAGTCCCAGCAGTACACCTACCGATTCCGAATTACACGGCTCCAATAGCGGTGGCAATTTAATTGGTGTCAATATTGGCGGTTTAACTATTGGTGGTGGTTCCAATTCCAGCAATGTTGGCTTAAATAATTCAACTGGTCTTGTATCTAGTGGTTTAGGCAATCATCAACTTCATACACCTCAATATCTTCAACAACAGCAGCAGCAACATCATCAACATTCTCATCATCATCAGCAACAACAGCAGCAGCAGCAGCATCATGGTCAGCATCAACATCAACCTGCTACAATTAGTCAATCGCATTCGTATAATTTCGGTGGCAATACAGCATCATCTTCCTCACAACATTCGTCTGCCAATGAGGATGATATACTCGGTACACCACAACCACCACCGCCTCCAATAGCCTCACGTCCCGAACGTACGAAATCGATTTATACACGTCCCATTGAAGAAGTTGTACAACCTGCTGTAGCTCCTATGATACCACCACCAACAGCGGCACCTGCCACCACACCAACAACACCCCAACACAATAATGTGGCTCAGCCCCAATTTAAGACACCAACGCATGTGTCCGCCTCGACTCTCGATAAAAATAAAAATAATGCAAGTAAGTTGAAAATCAATCAAATCAGTATTTTTATTTTATCACCAGGTATTTATTATTTCTTTATTAATTGTGCAATTTATTCAATGCAAAGAATATTTTTTTTGTAGAGCATTAATTAATTGTGGTGTGAAACGGAAAATTTTGTGAAATTTTTATTTAGATAAAATAAATATTATATTTGTAATGCAATATCAAAAACTTATTGTGAAATTTTAAATGTTAAGCATTTTTTATAGCACTTGCATTCTTTTTCGTTTCACCGATATATTTTAAACATGTTCAAGCGAATTCACAAACCAAGGGTCAATGGTCTTTGTAATTCCAGAGTTATGAACACAAAATATTTACTTTCTAGTTTTATAATAGATCTTGCAAATGTTTTAAAAAACTGTCAATAATATTTCCAGTCTCTCCAAAAGTTGTGACGACTCATGCGAGATGATGTTTGGGCTTAATTCACTTCAAAAGTAATTTTCATAAAACCCTTATCATACCATTGAAATTGTTCGGTGTGACATTTGCCACTGTGTTAAATAATTCAACATTTTCAAGCCATTGTTAAATAATAAGTTATACATCACAATTGAATTCGATCTTAAAGAATTCTTGCTTATAATACAATTTTAATCAAGTAATATAAATTTCTTTACAATATTCTGAAAGTGTTGAAGGTGATTAACATTAAAACAAAGCTAGTTTTCATAAAATATGCTGATAACGTTCACTTTCTACCTTAATTGTTTTGTGTCTTTGCTTAGAACATAGTAAGTCTCTTAGTTTGCCTACTAGTTTTGCTATTTTCTAATAGGTATTTGATTTACTCAATGCAAGTAAAAATATTTGAATCTAGTGTGCAAGCGACTAGGCTTACTTCACAAAAACATTTTATTATTAACTATCTACTATTGAACTAATATTATTCACTTAAATCAATATATTCTCCGTATGTTATATATTTTATTTATTACTAATTACAACTGCTAACGCTAACCAAAAAATTATAAAAAAAAAAATTACTATACCACCAACTACTACAAAATCACAACTACAAAAAATAATAATAAAATATACGCAAAATCAACCACTGCTACAGCAGCGGCTGGCTATGAGGCTGGACTAACAGCAGCTTCTCAAACTGACACTACTAATCTTCTACTAATGACTACTACTACTAATGACACTGCTACTGCAGATCTTAGCGCAACTCCTAGTACTAGTAATCAATTGCAATTTATTGATTGTAATGCTACAACGACAACAACAACTAATCATGATTCTTCTGCTTCCTCCTTTTCATCGTTTCCCTCATATCATGATGATATGACAACATTGCCACCCATTTATTGTCCCTCTTCGTCGTCCTCGATCATTGAATCGATTGCTATGCCAACACCACCATTGCCCACACCAACTGCTGCAACAATACTACCAACCGATACGGATGCGGTTGCGTTAAATGTTGTGGATGTTCCTACCATAACTACCATAACACCGGCTACACCTGATAACATTGAACCTGCTCCAACGACAACACCAATTGTTACCACAGATTTGTATACGCACGATACAAATACTAATAACTTGACTGCAGCCTCTGCTGCTGGGGCTAATGCTGCTGCAGCATCGTCCAATGCGGCCTCACCTGCTCAAGCGGCTACCACAGGTGCCGCCACCACCACCACGACGCCAGCAACAACTACGACAACACAACAACGATCGGGCGCTGCGAAAAAGAAGAAAATGTCGGACGAAGAGATACTCGAGAAGTTGCGCACCATTGTCTCGGTGGGTGATCCGAATCGCAAATACACGAAAATGGAAAAAATTGGTCAGGGTGCATCCGGTACCGTTTATACGGCCATTGAATCTTCCACTGGCATGGAAGTGGCCATTAAACAAATGAATCTGTCGCAGCAGCCCAAAAAGGAACTGATCATCAATGAAATTCTCGTCATGCGAGAAAATAAACATCCAAATGTTGTCAATTATCTGGACAGTTATTTGGTATCGGAGGAACTATGGGTTGTTATGGAATATTTGCCGGGCGGCTCGCTGACCGATGTGGTAACGGAGACTTGTATGGACGAGGGTCAAATAGCGGCCGTGTGTCGTGAAGTCTTGCAAGCTTTGGAATTTTTACACTCCAATCAGGTCATACATCGTGACATTAAAAGTGATAATATTTTATTGGGTCTGGATGGTTCAGTTAAATTAACTGATTTTGGCTTTTGTGCGCAAATATCACCGGAGCAATCGAAACGCACAACAATGGTGGGCACACCATATTGGATGGCACCCGAAGTTGTTACCCGTAAACAATATGGACCTAAGGTATGTTATATTTCTTTTACTTTTCGTAGTTTATTTGCAATAGTGGCAATATGCTAAACAACTACAAAGCAAAATTATTATTTTATAAATTTCACATGGGTAGTTTACTAATTGAATTCCCCATTAATGTTTTCATCATATTAGTAAAAAGTGAGAATGAAACTCAACATCATGATTTTATTGACTTCAAAACATTTATTTTCTTAGATCCAGGATATTCACAAGATTTTTGATATTTACAGTGGGTTTAGAGAAATTGCTCAAGTATAGTAAAGTTTCATATATGTATATGGTTTTTGTAGGCATGAACACAGATGCATTTTTACTACACTTTTACTACACAACGTTCACATGGTTTACATGGGTAGTATATTTTTTGGCTTAAACATCAGAAAGTTAATATAGCAGTAGAAAGAGAGAGAGAGTAAAAACTCATCATGTATTTTTAGATCTTGAAAATTTAAAACGTGGTCAGGGCTGTCAGATGTGGCGATTTCTCGCCAAACGTGGCGATTTTTCAATGCCTTTGGCGACCAAAATTTCCAATTAGCGACATGGCGATTTACAGACTAGTTGGCGATTTATTTGGCGATTTTTAACAAATTATTTGTTTTTCTTGAAATAATTTCATTTCTTTGATATTTATTAACCCAATAATTAATAATTAAAATTAATCACGTATTATCTGATCATATGGATGCAGGTAGCATACACGATCAAATAGTTTAAACAATATTAATTTTTTTATCTAAAATATTTAAGCCGTCTTAATAACTTAATATGCTCATTAAAATTGGCTATTGGTTCGCCGGATTCTTTTCTGCCATTGGAATCTATCGATTTTGGCACAGAATTTGGAACGGAATTACAAAATATAAAAATGGAGGAATATGATGTAGAAATTTTAAAAGAAAATGGTTTTTTGTACTTAAAAAACTTTTAAAAGAAATGCTTAAACAGTTACCAGAAAATATAACTCTTTTTAAAGTATAATTCAGTATTATATATAATTCATTATATATATAATGAATTTTCAATATTAAAATGTGGAAATTTTCGGTAGTTCAAAATTCATTCATTAACTTTATTTAAATCCAAAATTATCTGCAGAGGAATATGAATTGTAATGGTCAAAATTAGCATATATCAATTAAACTTAGATCTTTAAAGGTGAAATTTCAACAAATTTGTTAGATTTTTGGCCACAAGTTTACAATTATTGCGATGCAGCTGGAATTGTTAAAAGCAAACTGAAATCTGGGAGTGAATGAATGTTTTTGTGTATTTATTTCATTTAATACTCAAACTCAGACATTTTGGAAATTTTCGGTAGTTCAAAATTCATTAACTTTATTTAAATCCAAAAGTATCTGCAGGGGAATATGAATTGTAATGTTCAAAATTAGCATATATCAATTAAACTTAGATGTGATGCAGCTGGAATTGTTAAAGGCTTAGCATTGGCCGTTCTAAACATGTTAATTTTACCAACCAAATATGTATGTAGAATTCCAAAAAAAATATTTTGGCGACTTTTGGCGCCAAAATATTATTGAAGGATTCTGCTTTAAAATGAGTCAGTAATCCCGAAATAATTTTGTAATAAAATACTTGCATGAGTACTTTATATAAGAATAAACAACACTAAAGTATGTACATTATGCCTATAACCAAATTTTGGACCTAGCACCACGCGATGGCAAATATTTAGTTATTTACGACAACAAATTATCTCAAATTTGTATTATTTTAAATTAGATTCAGGTTAATAATTATTAAAAAATCTAATGCGTATTTTACATAAAAAAAAATTATCTCCAAACTTTACAGCGTTTTGTGGGTAAACGTTTTTGACAACCGCGTAAAAGTAATACAATTTTTTAAATAACTTTCAATGGTCTATTCGACTACGCTAGGGCCATTTTGATATTCGCAAAAATGTAAAAAAGTTATAGCCCTAATGTACATACTGGTAAAAAAAGAGTACCTTAGTAAAAAATTAATTTTTTTATTTGACAACCGTGTACACTTACATACATAGCTTTACAAAAAAATGTGAAGAATTGATTTTCCAGAGCCCCAATTAAGGAAAACCAAAAATACCGCTTTCCTTTGTTAAGTATATTGTAGCAGGCGTTGAGCTTAACAACTTTGTGATATTCGAGCATGTAGAATGTCAAAATGCATGAAAAAAGCACACAAAAATTACAATTTCCCATATTTATTTGGGAAATCCCAAATATCCCGAAATTTTAAATTAAAAAATCCCAGTATCCGGGATTTAACGGGATTCCCCGTTTGGAATCTCTAATCATATCACTGTAGTCGTAAATTGTCGAATTTTAATTTTTGTTGTAAATCTATATATACACATCTGCTCAAAATAATAGATACACCTAATTGGAAAAAATTTAAATGGCGGTAACATTGAAAATTTCCTCGCAAGCGTTAAGAATACATCATATTATTAAAATTTCTATCTGGCAATGTCATGTCAGTCAAAAATCTGGCAACTATTTGCTTTCATGTTGATTTTTAAAAACGAATTTATTTGAATTACAAAAAAATATTTGCTCATAAAAATAGATACACATCAGTAATTTGTAATTTGTTTATATACAATTTTTTTTTGTGCAATTTTTTGTTCCTATTTACGTGAAACAGTAAGTATAATTTAAATTTTAGCAACAATTTTATAAAAAATAGGACTCTTTTGAAGAAAATGGGACGAAATCATCATTGTGCCGAAGATGAGAAAAAAATTGTTCAAACGATGAGAAATCAAGGAAAATCATTACGGGAAATAGCAAAGAGCATAGGAAGATCTTTACATTTTGTCCAAAATGCTTTATCTAAAAAACAAAAAAGAGAAACTCGCGGTAGACCAAAGAAAACCAGTCCAGAAACAGATAGGCGGATCGTCCTTATGGTTAAAAAAGACCCTTTCATATCATCGAAAGCTATTTCTGCGGAGCTATGTAACGAAATCAGTCCACAAACAGTTCGTCGTCGTCTTTTACAAGCTAAATTGGCGGGAAGAATTGCCAGAAAAGTGCCACTAATGCGCCAAAAAAATATCAAGACAAGATTAGAATTTGCTAAAGAGCACTTACAATGGTCCGGGTGTGAAGGCGAAAAAAAATGGAGAAATATTTTATGGAGCGACGAAACAAAAATAAATTTGTTTGGAAACGACTGCCAAAGAAATGTACGCCGACCAAAAGGAAAAGAATTCCACGTTAAATTTACAAAAAAGACGGTAAAACATGGCGGGGGAAACATAATGGTTTGGGGTTGCTTTTCATGGAATGGTGTTGGTCCGATATTCCGAATAGAAGATACCATGAATGCTAGTGGGTATAGAGACATATTGGTAAACGTAATGCTTCCATATGCATCGGAAAATATGCCATTAATATGGACATTTCAGCAGGACAACGACCCAAAACATAGTTCAAGATTAGTTAAAAACTGGTTCTTGGAGAATAACGTACCTGTTTTAAGCTGGCCCAGCCAATCCCCTGATTTAAACCCAATAGAAAACTTGTGGAGTGAATTAAAGATAAGGCTTTCGAAGGAAGTTTTCAAAAATAAAGACGATTTATGGGAGAAAACGCAAAAAATATGGTACGAGATTCCATTGGAGAAGTGTCAGAACTTGATATCCAGTATGCCCAGAAGAGTGGAGAAAGTTTTACAAAACAAAGGTGGATATACTGGATACTAGCTTTACTTTAATAATAAACTAATTTTTTTAAGATAAAATTTATTAGCTTTTGTTTAATAAGAATTTTTAAAAATGTATCTATTATTATGAGCACCAAATTTTTCGAAATTTAAGAAATTTAATTTACTTTATAATATTTATTATTAATTATGAAATATTTTGTTTTTGTTTTTTACTCTCCTTTTAACTATAAATAAAAATCGACTGAATTTTTTTTATAATTTTACAATATACCATTATTTTTTTTCGTTTTTAAAAAATAAATTTTGGTGTATCTATTATTTTGAGCAGATGTGTATATAAAAATTAAATGGTCCATGTATGTAATGTCATCACGTGAGAACGGCTGAAGCGATTTGGCTGATTTTTTTTTATTCGATTCGAAATTTTCAGGAGATGGTTTGTTTGTAAAGAAAAAAATTCAAAAATTCCGGGTAAAACTCGGAAATTCTTTTTTTTTTTGTGAGTCCAGTCAACTGTATTAAAGTAGTACAAATTTAGATATTTTATTTGCAAATAAATAAGAACAGGCTGGTGTGCGTGGGTTGGAGAAACTTGAAGAACTAACATTAGTAAATGCTACCGGGGAAGCCGGGGCGATCAACTAGTATTTTATAAAATCTCATCAATAAATCTAACAACCATATATTTTTTACAATAAAATATTTATGATGAAACATCGATTTTTCATAAATAACTAAGGACGAAAAGTAGATTTTTTGTTTCAACTATAGAACCCTAGTAATTTGCTATTAAAACACTTTTACTAGACTTGCTACATTTGCAAAGTTTTACATTGGTAGTTTACCATACAGAATTGTTCTTCTTTTTTAACGTATCACAGTATTTTAGATCAATGTGATACAACCGATTGTAATAATTTATCACATTTTCATTTTACTCTAACAAATAAAATATTCCAGGTCGATTTATGGTCTCTTGGTATTATGGCCATTGAAATGGTTGAAGGTGAACCTCCTTATCTTAATGAAAATCCATTGAAAGCCTTGTACCTCATTGCTACTAATGGCAAACCCGAGATTAAAGAAAAAGAAAAACTCTCACCAGTATTTCAAGATTTCCTCGATCAATGTCTGGAAGTAGAAGTTGATCGTCGTGCTAGTGCAATGGAATTGCTAAAGGTAAATTTCACAAAAAAAACTCACATTTAAAAATGAAAATATAACAATACGCAATTCTTTTATTATAACAGCATCCATTCTTAAAATTGGCCCGTCCATTGGCCAGTTTAACTCCGCTTATTATGGCGGCTAAAGAGGCCACCAAAAATAACTGATTAAAGCTACAACATCATTGATTTATGTTGAAATTATTTTCTTAAGTATATGTTTTATTTCAAAAACAAAACAAACAACAATAACAAAATAATTATATAAATAAACACATATTTTACATTTTCTTATTATTATTATTAATATTATTATAATTTTGATTATAAAACTTAAAGAAAACAAAACAAACAACAATAAGGAAACAACAAGAACATTAAAATTATATACATATTTACGTATAATTATTATTATTATTATATATATAAATAGTTATTATATACAATAAACAAACAAATAATAAAATAAAATAAAAAGAAATAGTAACGAATGAAACAAAAAGAAATTATATTGAATGAAATAAAAATCCATAAATCATCTTTATATTATTAAAAAATAAATAATATAAACAAGAAAAAAACAAAACATTTATTAAATATTATTAAACTTATTATTAACATTTAACGAGAGAGACAAAACCGAAAACAACAAAATAAATAATTACTTTAATTATATTATATATATTTATAGTTATATATACATTAAAGAAATAAATATTAAAAAAATAATATTAAAGCAAAAAGGCGTTAAACACCATGTATTTAAAAAGAAAACAAAAAACAAAAACAATAATAGTAACAAAACAAAAATAATACATTATTTTCTGCATAATCCCCCCACCACCAACTACTTTTGATCCTTCTCTACACTTTTCAAATTTATTATTTGTAACCCTCTTCAATTGTATTTTAAATGTCCAACTTTTTAATATGAATTTATTTTCTCTTTTTCTCTCTTTAACCTCTTTATTGTATTTGCATTTTAAGTTTATAAGTTTAAATCATAAAAATATATAAAGAATAACTAATTATATTTTAACGCTAAATTATCTTATTGTTTTCTTTTTTGTGTTTTTTTAATGACAAAGAAAATATTTTAACATTTCTTTTTTAAGTTTAAAATAATTATTTTTTACCACTACAACTTATTTAATTGTAACAATAATATTAATAGTAATGAGCATTTTAAATGCCTTTTTTCATTTTAATGACAATTATTTTTTTAACATTATTATTTTAATTTGAGACTAATTATTAATAAATGAAAATGATCAATAAAATAACAAATATTTCTATTAATGCAAATTGTTTTTGGAACATATACAGCGTGATGTTAAAAAATCTGTTTAATTTCGAATTTTGTAAAAAGCACTTGTGGATGACAGCATTTTGCCAGTTTTTAAATAGAGTATTTCAACAATTATGTCTCGCATGACAATTTACATAAAACAGTCTATAAAGCATCTCAGGAATAGAATGCGAATTAATGGTGGTCCACAAAAAAAAAACGAATTCTTTTCTTTAGCAATTCACTTAAAATATGTAAAGATTCATTGATAGTATTTAATCATTTAATATTTCAATATACATATTTAACAAAATCTTGTGCATAACATTAACTAATTTTTCTCTTTCTAAACTATTGTGCGGAATATTACGCTCAATATTAAAATGATTTTGTTGTCAAATTATTCTTTAGTGTTTATATTTCTTATTATTTGTCGAACCTTTGAGACCGTTCATTTACTATTAAGATATCAACTGTTAACCACAAAAAATAGAGAGGTGACAATTTTGACATTTCAAAAAGCAAAAATGAAAGATATAACAACTTTTACCTAATTTAAAGATAGTTCTGAGAGAAAGGAGAAGAACACTTGACCATCTTCTGTCTCGTGACACCTCTGTATACTTTGTGCCATTAAACGAGAAAGAATGATGAATATAACATTTTCCATAATAAAAATACTTTTAAACTTCTTCTCATGATTACATTTAAAAACTCTTGACTTCTCATAATGATTTTCTAAAATATAAAATTCGTAATCTGAGAAACAGGATAAAATTAAAATTAAAAGATTGTTCATAACAATTTAATTTAAATGTTGATACAGAAAAACCTTTATGAGCTGGGAGTCGAGTTTGTGACGAAGATGCTCCTGCTGAAAACTGAGAAAAACGCTAGCAGGGTGTATCATACATACCGTTCTCCCTGTTATCTCCACTCGCGAAAACACTCGATGCTCTTCTCCTCACCACACTGACATGACACAAAGTATTGAAAAATCATTTAAAAAAAACGGTCATATTGGCACTCGAATACCTTCGATACAGTCAGTTATGCCACCCTCTTCGAGGATATTTTCCAATCATTCCTGGCGAACAATCTAAATAGAAAGATCGTGAACTACTTGAGTGGACTACAGTCGTTCGTCGAGTTTAGAGGCAAGAGATTAAAACACCGTAGAATTAAACGAAGGGTCCCTAAGGACGGAGCCCTGTCATCTCCATTGAGGACTTATGTGGTTTGGTGAACAATTATCTCAATGATTTCCTAACTGCGCGTAACTTGCAATTATCACCAGCTACACTTTATACCAACTGGACGAAAAAAATTTAAGTCGATGGCGCAAGAATTCTAACAGAAAATCATCCTAAAATTGTGAGTGTTACGTTCGACAACCTCTTTACTGCCTCCACATATGCTACTGCAATCTCATAACTTCCGAAGTAGGAAAAAGGTATAAAAAGCACTCGCAGCACTTGGGGTATGGACAAAAAAAACCTGTTGGCTACTTATAAAATTATACGGTCCAGTGTGGTCACCATCGCTGAGTGATACCCAGTGGAGTGGGCTGCCTACAGATGTTTTCAGAACTGCAACTTCACGAGTAAACAAAGGTCTTAGTGGTTAATAAACACAAAAACTTGATTTCTCGCGAGTTCCTTCTGGAATGTCATCGGTGGAACCACCCGAACTTCCACATAACCGAGTTAGAGTCACCCATGGGTTTGACGCTTGATCAAGCTTCGTACACAGCAGTTTTGAACGATATTCATTGAGATGCGGTTGCAAGTTACCACATGAATTTCATATTATCATCCTGCGGTTTCCCCACCTCACTTCGTTCTGAATATCTTTGCACACACCCAGCCGAAGTGGTGTTACATCTTGCCTAGATCTCAACAATACTGAAGAAAGTCCATTACATTCATCATGGATTACAAGTATATGAAATAAATACCAGGTAAGTGGTCGATCTCCCCATCATCCACACTCGACCTCTACTTAGAAAAACTTTCAGCCCAATTATTAATAAAAATCCCACGGTAGTTTTTTCCCTTTTCCCATTTTCCCTATTCAAATTCAATGGGAAAAAACTCCCGGGGAATTTTTTATTCATAATTTGGCTGTATAAGGATTTTATCCGAATCTGATTAACTATGATTATTATGGCTTGTCAACATTATCGCCTTTAGAAACTAAGTGAACATAGCGAGCAGTACCATCGCGCGCGTTGTACATTACCCTATTGAAAAACAATTAAAATGTTACTGGAACAAGCCTTTGTGGCTTTCTAGGTATTGAGAATGCCTCAGAGAATAAGGGTGTGACTGGCAACATTATAAACTTTGCTGCCAAGGACTTTCTTCAGTTTGTTGTCATTACTTCACTTTATTTGTCACTAGTCGTTGATGAGCTTATCTAACTTATGCATAGACAAGGATATGATTTAGATACAGTGAACACAGATGCATATCTAAGACCCTTCGGATCCGTTGTGATTACCTTCAGATAATTATAAAAGAAAACGAGTAAAAGGTCAGAAGAAACATTCCACACCCTGAAAATGTCTATACCCATAATTAACCTACCTAATTGCCTTAATGAAACAGGAAATATTATCCAGTATACCGTTTACCTAGCCAATTAAATCTAAGACATTGTATCCTTGGACAATTATAAACAACAGAAATCTGGACTCCCTATACTTCATGTGCTTGGCCCTAGCACTTATCAAACTGATTCTCAGACTCAGATATATATAGATTCTATATTCACTTTATTATATTATAGAACCAGTTATGGGAAAAGTTTAAGGATATAATTTGTGAAGGACATTTAGGACAACATTTGAACTTGAAAAATTAATACATAAATATTCTGGAAATCAAAAATATATGTATTTAAGACAAATAAGGAACACATTTAACACATATTAAAGTATATACAGGTGCATTAATATTGTCCACAGATGTTTACTTGATTATACCAATGTTTTATAAGAGAAAAATATTTATTTAAAGGTAAATTAAAATTTTACAGTGGACACTAGACATGCCCTTAAAAAATAGATTTGCTTGGATGGGTCTTATTTCGTTCATTAGTAGCTAAAACTAGCTACTGCAAAATTTAAGTGCAATCGGATAACTATTGATAATTATAATGAAATATATAAAAATATTATACCTGACATTTTAAAGTCCTTTATAAAGGACAAATAATCGCGCTATGAAAAATTAAGTACTGAGTACACCATATTCATATGACCCAGTACTGTCATATGAATATGGTGTGGTTCATGTGTTAAAAATGCTGTTGTATGGTGTTATATTTTTGTTAATTCAAATAGAATTAAAGCACTTTTCCTTCATTCAATATTTTTTGTTTCTAATCATTTACAAAATTAATCGAAATAAAATTTTCCATTAAATAATTCCTTCTTTATTGAATGATTCAAATGATCTTCAATTCAAATTAATATATGGGCAATTCCACGAGAATGACAACAACGACTGAAAAAGATGATTTGAATAGGAGACAACACTAAAATTTTACTATGTGAAAGTATTTAGAGCTTATTAAAACATTTTAAGGTCAAAAATAATAGTTTAAACTGACTATATTTAATTTTTTAATTTAATTTGTATGTTTTAGGCTAAAATTATATGAAAATGAATTTGACTCTGATTGTTTTTTTGCTATTATATATGTATATTTTCTATTTATTTTTTAGTTTTTGTATACATATGTATATTTACAGAATATATATTGTTTTACTATAAGAGAAAAATATGTCTCGTACGATATTAAATTTTATTTATTATAAAATCATCCAAAGATTGTTTTTATATAAATATGACGGATTGTAAAGTAAAAATTTTTTGGTTTGGTGTAAGAAATTAAAAGAAAATATAACGCATCACATGATTCGCAAATTTTCACATATTTCTACATGTAACTCAAAATTACTTTATCGTTTTATGTCACGTACGATATACACATATTTCGCTTGATATTTTGGACAACAATGTTATTAACAAACTTATTTTTTTTTTAAATATAGTACCCTCTGAATGGAACATAAAGACCAAATTATTTTTCAGATAATCTTATTTTTGCAAAATCTATTCCACTTTATAGGCGTACAAATGTCACGTACGATGACATGGAATTGCCCGTATTCTATTAGAATGGTTAGGAGATATAATTTAGTTTGATTTTGAATATTTAATTAAGAATTAATTCTTTCAAGCATGGATGCCGACTGAACAGACAAGAAAATATCATTTGCGCTGGTCTTAACATATATGGATATTAAGGATGCGAATATCAAACGAATATAAAATCTTCATCGATATACTCCGGATTCGAAATATTTTGTCTAAATTCAAAGATGAAATAGAGTTTGGCAAAAAAAATTCGGAAGCTTAACAAAATAAAATTTTTTAATTTTTTTTATTCACACTATTTAAATTTTTATTTTCAAACACAAACCCATTTCCTTCTATCTCTCATTATCCCTCTATGCATTTTTTGTTTAACAATAAAATAAGAAATAAAAGAATGTCTTCAATAAACTGAAAATAGATTATAGAAACAGTAATGATTAGTGTAGACATGTACTATATAATTATACAAGAAATCAATTAAAATTGACTTTAAAAAATTATTTAAAAAAAATCAAAGAAAAATACACAAAAATTCATAGAATTAATAAAAAAAACAGTCCCTAGTAATACAAACAAAAATTTAAAATTAAAACAATAAAAGCTGAATAGATTTGATTTAAAAGAATTCTGTTGAAGAATTTAGCAAATAAACTCAGCTTTTATTAACAATAAAAATTAATGAACTAAGTATATAGATCCCATAGAAAATTATGAGAAAAATAAGAAGAAAAAAACTATATTTTAATAGAAACAAAATCATACGTTGTGCCTAAGCATCAATCAATACAACTCCAAAACCAGAAAATATACTTAAAATAATACAGTTTGTATTAACAATTATCGAGAAAGTAATATTGATTTAATAGGCCTAATCTAGGAACAATAGAAAAAAATAATACCCAGAAAATAAAAGTCTTGCCATAGAAAATTAAAAAAAAAATTAATTTATTTTTTAAAATAAACTTATCTTTTTTAAGCATGGTTCTTAAATTATCCTATTTTCAGTAGTACTGTTGGAACCAATGTTGCCAGATAATTTTGGTATAAAATCGTCAAAATTTAACTAAAAAATCGTCAAAATCGGTAAAATATTTTTGATATTTTTAAAAAAAATCGGAAAACATTAAAATACGTGTTTTTTTACGAAATTTTAGAAAAAACTAACAATCCAATAAAGAATTCACATATTAAAAGAATTTATTATAAAATAGGTGTTATATAATCACCCTTATCGTGGTTGGCTTAAACGTCATACGCCAACCACAGTTTCGTACTAGATTAAAGAAACAGTTTGCATTTTATCTTTAATCTAGTACGAAACTGTCGTAGACGTATGACGTTTACGCCAACCACGATAAGGTTTAATATTTGTATACACAAATTAAATACTAGTTTATCATACCGTTATTTTTTTCCACATTTTTCATTTACGATCCTTATAAATAGAGAAGTCGATATTTCGATGTTCGTCTGTCTGTTTAAATAAACTTTCGGAAGGCTCTCAATAACTTACAAACATGAATGGTACAACAAGTATGGTTCTGGTTCGGTTGCTAATTAAAATCTGGAAGCTTACAAAAGGCTGAAAGATTTCCAAAAAGCTACGACTTACATATATCGCGAATACTAAGTCATGTTGAAAAACAATTTAGCAAACGTTTCGGACGTATACAAATTCGGACCAACAATGTTTCAATTTCTGGAAAATCAAGTATCAGTCTTAATTAACTTTAATAATTCTTTAGTATAGGTTTATAGAAATCTTTGAAGTAGCTGTTATACACATCGGCTGACGACTAAAATTAAAAGTTTCACAATTTTTTTATAAAATCATAAGAAACATTTTACATTTTGATTCATTAAATTATTAAAATCATGTAATTTAAGCTCTTTAAATTCGGATTCTGTTTTTATATATAATATTTTTTCTTACAAAAACAATTACAGTTCACTTTGTATTCATGACCTTGATGTAAATATAGACTTTTCATAAAATCGTAATTTTGAGTACTAAAATCGGCAAATCGCACTTTGCAATTTTTTTGCGATTATTGCTTTACTTCAAACGTTTTTTAATGCAAATTGTTGGCAGTGATGCCGCAAATTTGTGCAACCAATGCATCATTAAGTTATATGTTGCAAAAGTTTGCAGGTCGTGGCATCAGTGATGCACAAATTTACTACATTTACGAACACACCCAATTTCTTGTTGCCAATCCTTTGTTTTGGATGACACAAGAACATCTCTTAGCATAGAAGATATTATGTTTTTATGGCGTTTTTCGATATTCCTTCCCAGGCTATTTTAACGGCATGAAATAAATCGTTAAAATTGCCGATCCTTATTTCCGCAATTTTCACGATTTATTTTCATATTAACAATGTGCCAAAGTTTTCAATAGGATTAAGATCGGGAGATTGACTAGGCCAATGAAGAACTTGAATCTTATTGCTCTGAGGCAAGTCTTACAAACTTTGGAGGTGTGCTTAGGATCGTTATCCTGTTGGAAGCTCCCTATAAGTGGCATCTCTTCACTGGCATAAGGCAACATTACATCTTTCAATACATCAAGGTACATGAAGCGATCCATAATCCCATAAATTTTATGATTTGGCCCAAATCCTTGACCAGACCATTACATTGCCTCCTCCATGCTTAATTGTTCCTTTGCAATACTTAGGATTCAATCTTTCTCCTTTTGGTCTGCGTACACGCTAACGCATAATCTTAGGTTATAAGGAAGGATCAAAGTCCATAGATACCAATACGGTCCCTTTTCCATATTTGTTTTTATTCACAGAAATGTTTAATATATTATTCTAGGCATTCCAATATCAGTATCTAAATATATTCCATAAATAAATATAGGTTTAGGCCTCTAACATCTGTCAGGTTTAGAAATAAACAGGAGCCTAATACAGTAGCCCAAGAAAGTCTACATACAGGAAAAATTATTATGTTACTTTAATTTAAAGCAGTTTTTTTTAGTTTTTTTTATGAGATATATAATAATAAATGTCTTATGTCGATTTTAGCAAAAAAAATTCAAATAACGCCCAAAAGTTCACCGTTATTAGAGTTATTGATTCTGAGTAAAATAACGAAAAATTTATTCTCGGTCACGCCTACTTTTTGGTGGGCGGGACTATTAAGTTTCATAATATTTTGAACATTAAAGCCAAAAAACCAAAAAAAAAATTCGTTATTTGACTCAGAATCAAAAAATTTAATAACGGTGAAATTTTGGAAGTGATAGGAAATGTTGATAAACCCGACTTAAGTGATGTTGTTTTAATTTTTTTTAGTGTGAATTTATTTTTTTAACAAATATATTTCACTACTTTTAACTTACAAATACAGCTTTCAACGAAAGAAATTTAATTTGAATTCCTGTATGTAGACTTTATTGGGCTACTGTATATAAAATCTTATTTTTGATAGAGCTAATTTACCTAAAAAGCGTCTGTGCTCGACAGCCTCCCACATGATATCTTTAATTATTACCAATATTATCATAATTAATTTTAACACTATGCTACAAAAATAATATGCAGGGTTACATATCCAACTTTATCTCGAATCCTCTTGACTGAGATAATAATTTTGCATTTATTTTGGTTTAGTCATCAAAATATTTCCATTTTGATCATCAGAAAATCCACTATCGATTATCCAATGGTGTATCTACTGCGAAATTTGTTAATCGATTGGAATGTATGCGTATTCATCTGGACAAGAGCTTGAATTTTTGAGGGTTATATTGGGTTATTTCAATGTTCAAGGTTTCAAGATTGCTACTTTATTCTTTACTTTATTCCACTAATATACATATAAAATTTGAAATAATGTAAAATGTTAACGGTTAACGGTTAAAGATATCATAACAAATTTTGGAATTAATATAGATTCAAATGTCCTTAAATCAATGGCATTATAATTTTCATTTTTTATTTTCAAATACCTAAAACGGGGAACATGTGTTCCAAAAACTAATTTATATTATAAAAGTGTCACTGTGATATTATTTAAGGTACATATTTATAAACGGCAATACTGAGTATTAACACTTTTCAAATTTAAAATATTATTGAAATCATTCGGTATTTCAAGAAATCGTTTCGAAAAAACTTTTATTGTTTACACGATAGTATTACAAATATTTAATTTCTTTGTTGATTGATATTATTCTGCATACTTTATTTTATATTTTCTTGACATTTTTATTTGCCGTATTTTATTTATAAATACATACCCGATACATATGAAAATAACAAGTTTTTGAATTGTTTTAAACAAATTTTTAATACCGACCGTAAATCAAAAAAATCATCGTATTTTTTTGAAAATCTAATACAAATTTTGTTTAGACGATAAAATTTTATTATGATACTTGAGTTTTTGACAAATATTAATACTCAGTATTGCCGTCTGTAAATGCCTTTACCGTGTGATAGTAAGAAAACTTTGTATGTATTTAAGTAAGGATACAAATATGGAGCTTTTTGTTTCAAAATTTGCCACGTTTGAATATGGCTGTGGGGGTCATGTCCGCTTAAATGAGCCACATTTTATTTTACACGTTCATGCATTAATTCCCCTTTACAGATCATATAAGGAAAACTTGTTTCTATAAAAAAAAATATAGAAACTTTTTTGGAAAAAAAACTTAAAAAATACGGCTCTTTGGATGCCGTTTCTTAACTTTGAGTAAATATAAAACACAGATAAATATAAATAATAAAATGTATGAGGCGTTTATATTAAGGTTTGGTCTCTTACCAACAATAAAATATTTTTGAAAAATTTTCTCAAGCCTCCCCCCATTTCATAAGTGGTGATTGAAAAAGAGTCCAAAAATGGACTCTTTTTAAATTAATTATATAATATATATAAAAAAAATCAGAATTATTATATATGTATGTATTGCCGTGTGTTACTAAATCTCCAAAAAGGAACCTAAGGCCATTTACCCAGCGTACTGGTGAATATACAAGCCGCTAGGTGGCAGCAAATACCGGCGTGTGTTTCACCACACGTTGGTACTGATAGTGACATTGGTAATTAAATATTTTTTGTAATTACGACACAATCGATCTAATGGTAACCTTGGTTTACGTCTAACTACTTTGAAACATTAATTGCTAATATACTTTCCAAAATACATACCATAAAAAACATAAATAACTAAAACAAGTAAGAAAGTATGGTCGGTCAAGCCCGACCATATAATACCCTACACCAAGTAAATGAGTAAAAATATTTTTCTTTTAAAATATCAATAATTTATATCTTCGAGTGATTTTCGGAAGTGGGCCTTATATGGGAGCTATGACCAATTATGGACCGATCACCATAAAATTAGGTCGTGTGATTTATGTATATATTAAAGTTAACAATGTTGAATTTTATGTGTATACCAACATTTTTAAGCGATTTATGCACGTTAAAGTGATTTTCGGAAGCGGGTCTATATGGTAGCTATGACTAATTATGGACCGATCGTAACAAAATTTGGTGACATGAATTTTGTATATATAAAACTTATTTGGAGCGAAATTTGTGTAGATACATAGATAAATTAAACATTTATGACCGATAAACTCCAATTTCGAGGGGACATTTGTATGGGGGCTAGGTGAAATAATGGACCGATTTCAGCCAGTTTCAATAGGCTTGGTCCTTGGGCCGAAAAAGTAATATGTACCAAATTTGATCGAAATATCTTCAAAATTGCGACCTGTACTCTGCGCACAAGGTTTACATGGACAGCCAGCCAGCCAGCCAGCCAGCCAGCCAGCCAGCCAGCCAGCCAGCCAGCCAACCAGACGGACGGACGGACGGACGGACGGACATCGTTTAATCGACTCAGAAAGTGATTCTAAGTCGATCGGTATACTTTAAGGTGGGTGTTAGACTACTATTTTTGGGCGTTACAAACATCTGCACAAACGCATAATACCCTCCCCACTATGGTGGTGTAGGGTATAAAAATTGTACCGAACAAAAGATTTCAAAACACTTAACAGTATCAACGTGTGGTCAAACACACGGCAAAAACTATGCGTCAATAACAAAATTTTTTTTCCAAAAATATTAAAAATGATAACATAATGTTTAAATTTCCGGTAATTAATGAGTTAAAATCCTGCACGGTGGTATCTATCGGAGGAATAGTGATAATAAATCTGTCTATTCTAAACTACTGGTCCAGTTGCAAAATTATGTACAAACAAATCGTACAGAATGAAAATTAAATCCCTATTAGAAGATACAGGATCCCAAAGTTGTAGGTAGAGCTTGTAACTTTTATAAATACGGGCTGATATTTAATGAATTATTTTAGGATAATGAAAATGAGAAAACCAAAGCCAATTAAAGAGACTTGCCAGTACAAGCAAGTGTGTACCCCTCTTCTTTCTGCTTGCCTTTGTCTAGTATAAACTCAGACTTGCGGGAAGAAAACTTGCCCTGCGTAAAAGCAGACTAATAATAAATTCGATTTAAAATTATTTCTATGGCAAGATTAATTTTGTTTATTTTTAAAATTTTTTTTTTCAGAAATTTTGTTTTTTTAAATCTGTAATGCTTAAGTTCCTAAAGACAAATTTTAGTGAATAACCCAACCCAAAAGAGAATAAATAAATAAATTAGTTTTGATTTCAAATATTTATGTCCACTAAACAACAAGAGTAACAATAAATAAGAATTTAACATGAAATTACTAATAATTAACGAATATTTATTTAATTTAACATTAATTATATGAAAAATTATAATACAACAATAACAACAAACCCAAAAACATGTTCGTTCATTAAACACAAATAAATTAATAAATGATCTAATACATGAAAAAAAAACAAAAAGGTATTGCATGTAATTTTTATTTGTTTAATATTGTACAAGATGAAAACATAAATTAAAAACATTAATACCAACAAAAAAAATGCATGTAAGAAGAAGAAAATAAATATTAATAATAAAAATACATAAAATTTAAAAAAAAAATCTTTATTTAAGTTCATAAAGCGCAATATTAATATTTGAGTGGTCGTTGATTATTTAGAGGAATAAATAGTAGATGGGTCCATATTAAACACTAATTCAAGGACAATATTAATGAGATTAGACCACCATAGTGGGAAGATATTTTGATAAAATTTGGTAAGTAAACATTTTTCGGTCCAATAGAAAATGCTTAAAATCGGTCGATGATTTCAACTAGCCACCATACAAATGAGGGTTTATCCCTGATAAATGTCTTCAATATGTCGGTGTTCATATAAAATTCAACGTAAATAAGTCTTATATGAGTAAAAATGACAGCACCAAATTTTGTGAAAATCATCCCATAATTGACTGCTGCACCATAAGGCCCACATTCGAAAATCATTTTATCGTGAATAAATCTATATGTACAGTGGTGGCCAGGAATTTAAGACAAAAATTGTTTGCTAAATTCCATGTAATTGTCAATTATTTTTTCAAATATTTCCACAAATATGTATGCATGAGGACTGTTTTAGCACACAAGTGTGTTTTATTCGACTGTGTCAATTCATACATATTCACCATGAACACATAAAATTTTTCTACAACTTGACCAAAAAAATTTTTTTTTAAATAAACATATTTTCTCACATTTATATCATTATAATTTTATTATTATAAGATATTCGGACCAAATTTCGTATTTTTAGTACCATTAGTTTCGGTCATATCATGTTATTAACAGCGGATGTTCGCTGAGGTGGGTCAACGTATTTCCACATATCTTTGTCCATATATGTTTTACTGATTTTTCCAAACATTTTTCAGAAACTAGAAACATTAATAATAAATTTCATACCCTTAGAGGTCCTTTTATTTTGTCTCTATCGCACTTAAAATTCAGTTGATGAAAAAAATTCAAGTATTTGTCTTAAATTGGTGGCCACCACTGTATATACATATGTATAAAACAAACATTTTTTCTACTTATTTCCGTTACCCAATAAGCATTTTTACTGGAATTCAAGTTGAAAGCAAGTGTAATTCAAGCCTTGAATTATAGTCAAGCAATTGAAATATAGTTGTATTACACTTTATTTCAATAGCATTCTCCAGTAAAAAGGAAACATAAATTCAAGCCATATGTTTTTTGTTTGAAAAATAAATAAATTTTCAAATATTTTTCATGTCTAAAGTATAATTACATTTGCATTCAAGTCAAATTCCAACAAAATGTTCAAGTGCTTGAATTTTTGGGGCTTTGGTGCTTACTGGGTATATACTCTGAAACTTTCCAACCGATTAGATCTAAACCGGTGTCAAACAAATTACTCAAAATAATCACACATACGAGTGTTGTTTTTGTTTTCACATATTTTCTAATACATTCTCATCACTTAGATTTCTGACAACTGAGTAAGGTCTTTGACAGAAGAGTTTCCGCTCTATGTCTATTCTCTATGGTTTTGGTCACCATAGAGAATATTATACAATTATACAATACAGCAATTTTTCCCAATTTTGAACTTTTAAAATGTGTATGTCATAAAATTATGTATGTATGTAGGGACCTCCCCCGATGTGTAGATCAACTAAGAAGGGATTTTTGGCAATTCGAATTTTAAGGGAATATAAAGAAAGCTTAGTTCGTTTCCTTTATGACCTTTTTGGTCGATTGTGGGATATCTATCCAATTCAGTGTTTGGCCTTCTCCAAACTCTTACTCTGTCGTCCGATTAAAAAATACTTACAAACAATCTTACAAAAATAAATCTGAAGATTTCTGGAACGTTATACTATTCTTAGATAATATTTTTCAATAATATTTTTTAATCGGACAACAAGAATGGCAAAATATGGGCTCGATTAAATAAATAAAAATGAAATGAAAATGAAATATTGGAACTGACGTCACCAAAAATTGGTTGATTCAATGCCAAGACGATTAAAATAAGTCATTAAAAAGATAGGCTACTCCACAAAATTGTAGTGGTGTGCTGGTCAGCTGTTTGTTTAAAAGAACAAACAGAAAACAAAATAAACAAAAAGGGACTGAGTGGCCAGATTGCTAGCGGCGCTGGTATGCCCGCGTATTGCGCGGCTAAAGCTCGCCGGATGGGGTGGTTCTTGCCGGCAATCTGGACCACGAACACACACTGACACAAAATTCATACCAGCATTTGGGGTATTTATTATAAAAAGGGGCCAAAAGTAGTCCTGCATCTCCCTACGGTCATACCTATACACAAATTATGACCCTCCCTCTCGAGGATTCATCCTCGCCATGACGTCATCTTCCTCGACGTCCCAGATCTTCCCTGCAAACATTTAGTCACCCTACTTACCGCCGATTACTAAAAAATTACCACATCATACTAATGATAACACTTTAGAAATTCAATTAAACATTATAAAAAAGTTTGGTTTATTTAAAATGAGAGGTTTAACAAGGTTTCCTTAGGATTTAATTTTAATGTTGGCAAATTTTAAGTTTAAATTATTCAAACAATTTTAGTTTTAAAATTTAGCAAATTTAGTTTTTAGTTTTAATATTTTAACAAATTCTAGTTTTTTAAATTTTAATTTTATACAATTTAGTTTTTACTTTATTTTGAGTTTTTTTTTTTTTTTAATTCTAATTAAAGTTTTCCCTCTTATTTCAGGTTCAAGGATGGAAGTTTCTCGACGCCAGGTGGTTGCAGGATGGTTTTCTGTCCGTCCGTTTTATCGTCGGTTCGGGTATTTCCGGTAAGTAACAAACAAATATTATAATGACCTTTTAAATTATTTGTGTTTTTTTTTTTTTTTTTTGTATATACAGGTTTCCGGCAACCTATGAGTTGAAATGTACCGCGGGATTATTCCTAACTAGGCCTGAGCTCAATCCTATCATTCTCGCGCACGCTTGGAACAATTTCATCCAGCGGACTGGCTTCGAGCAACTAACGCAAGGTATGCCTATTAACGTATATATATATTTCTCTTTTTTTTTTGTTTTCTAAAAAAATTTTTTTTTTTTATATATTTTCTTTTTATATATGGAAATTATTTAAAAGGGCTGGTTCCGTTCGTCCTGTCGTTCGGGTAAGAAGTACACTATGTCGAAAACCTTAATACCTGTGCACCACAGGACTGATGGTGCGAATTTGCCAGAGTAGTCCCACGATGGATGGAGCTGGCGATGGCGTGGCTCAGCGTTGGCTGTTTTAGTTTTATTATCCTGTTTTACTTAATTTGATGTATTACTTTATTTATTTTTAAGTTTTATTTTAAGTTTAGTTTTAAATTTGTAATTTATTAAATGAATAATAAAAAAATAAAAAAAATTCAATTTAAATGCAGATTTTACTGACGGCCACGGGCTCCACCTTCTTCTTAGGCAGGGAAAAATAAAAAAAAGGACCGGCATTTTAGTTTTTAGGGACCGAGAAACCTCGGTTGCCAATATGGTTCCCAATATTTTCTTTCAATTTCAGCCATTTGCAGTGTAGTTCTTTATTTTTGTTCCTATTTTCCAGCTGTCAAATTGTTTACCTCCCTGCGTTGCCAACTTTCTTTTCGTCTTCTTCTTTTTAAATTTTGCCCTACTACAGGGTGCACACGACAAACCGTACCATTTTGTAATCCATTTATGGATACAGAATGGGGTGGAAAAATTTGCGCCCTGAAATTATGAATGTCCCTAATTTTAAAATCTTTTTTGGGAATTTTGGGCATTTTTTTTTACTTCTAACAAAAATTGCGATATGGCAACCCTTATTCCATTCACAAACAAAAGTGCGACTCTGTACCGCCGTTAAAACTGGTCGTGCGGCGACGTACTCTGATTTTACTACACAGCTGTTTGAATGAAATGGAAGGGGAGGAGAGGGAATGCAAAAATACGCATTTATTAATATTTTCAATGGCGGTGATCTACAATGGTAAGTACTTTTTAATGAAATTTTTTATTTTTGAATTTATTTAATTTTACTTAGAAATTTTAATACAAATTATGCCAAAAATACTAATTTAAATTTTTTTTTTTTATATTTTCTTTTCAGGAAAAGACGGAGGATGCTGCAGATTCTGGTGGAATATTGGTAAGTAGAAATTTATTTAATTCATTCAAGGGCAACAAAAATTCTTAATGCATTTTTTTGTTTGTCTTTCAGGAATGTGGCTACAGTTAGCTATTGGGTAGGTGCTGATGTAATTTCTGGAGTTGGACATGTGCAAGGTAAGTGAAAATGAATTTTAAGTGTAAAATTTAAAATAAAGTGTTTTTTAAGTAAAAGTGCTATTAGGAATTTTTGGAAACTACAGTGAGTGTGAAAAGTGTGTGTAAAAAAAATTAAATAAAAGTGTTTTAAGTGAGTGTAATGTGTTATTGTGATAAAAAAATAAAATTTGGGAAATACAGTGAGTACAAAAAGTGCGTGGATAAAAGTGTACGTTTTGAAACAAAACAAAGAAATAAAACTATTGAACTGGGCTATGGTGTTGTTAATTAATTGAAACTCAAAATTTTTTACAGTGGTGTGCAAAATTTCAGTGAAAGTGAAAAAAGTTAAAATTTAGGAAATTAAACAAAAATTTTTGAGAATAATTAAAAGAAATTGATGAAAAGGAAAGTATTAAAGCGAGTAAAAAAAACTTGTTTATAACAACTATTGTGAGATTTAGGTAAAAAATGCAAATAAAACTATTGTGTAAAAGAGTGTATTAAATAACGAAAACGGGTGTTCGCAAAAAGTGTGCTGTGATCTAAAAAGCTAATGAAAATTAAAAATCTTAAAATAAGTGATAAATAATGAAAATTTTGAAACTATTTAAAAACTAAAAGGCTTTTTTTTTTGTAATTCATGTTTTTTTTTTATAATTTTTTCTTATTTTTAATAGTTTTTTTGTGTTTTTTTTTTTCTTTTCTTTTTCTTTATATAATTTTACTAATTACGTGAATTCTTTATATTTTCAGATTAAACTTCTAGAGGATATTGAACTTCAAACTGGCCTTTGATTTTGTTTAGAATTCGTAAGTATAAAAATAAAAGAAAATAAAATAATGTTACTTATTATCCATTGTAATACAAGGACTAAATCCACCAAAGCTCGTAGAGTAAATTCTAGAGATTTTGGCGGGAAATACCCCTTGTAACTACCTTAAACAAAAACTAAATTAGTGCTTCCACTTTCTTTACAGAATACTAATTCAACACCTGAGGAAAGTGAAGTGGAAGACCGAGATCCTATTGAAAGGTCAGGTAAGTCTCTTATTAGAGAGTTAGGTGGAAAAGCAAGGACCAAAACCACCAAAGTTTTCGGGCTGAAGCCTTAGATCTTTGGCGAGAAATGCCCCTTGACATTTTCATTTAAAACTAAAATTATACACTAATAGAAATAAGAGTGTTAGGTTATAAAATTTTCTAAAAGATAATCCTAATAAACATTTTCATAAGACAATTCATAAATATTCTTTTAGAAAATTTTATTGCTAACTTTAAAATAATAAAAACTAAAGTTTCGTTTCCTTACAGGTTGTTAAGACTTCAAGTGTCCCTGAGAAGGACGAACCGAAGGAACGAAAACACCATATAGAAGCCAAATTCAGTGGAATTCATGGGAATTGCAAGTATTGTAATGAAATATTTAAAACTTAAATTTATTACTATTTGAATCCCTACTAAAGTCCTTCGAACTTTTCTTCAGGTGGCAACAACTATAACAACAACAATAGAGAAGATAAATGAGAACGGATAATGAAGCAGATAATCCGGGTGAGTGAATATTAATAAAAGTAGTTGATATTAGAAAGTATATTAGGAAGACTGGACAGCTAGTTTAGGTAGTCTAAATCGGACTCCATAGGAAACATATCCTTTTATAATTAGAGCAGAATTCGGTAGTAATAACAAAATAAAGTTTAGAAAAACTATGAAACAAGGCCCTAAACTACTTGTTATTACTACTGACTTCAAATGAATTGTGTTTAGTATCGTTACTGATTATATCCTGGACAAAACTGAAGATTCTGTAATACCAATCATTTATATCTCAGCCAGTGACAATCGGCTTACGGAATGACCAACTACATGTTGCTCTTCCAATATGTATTGTCCCATTTGTTTCCTTTGGTATCGGCTCGCTGTAAGATCGGACTCAGAATTGTGTTATTGCCCTAGGTGACTAATAACCCTTATGCTTTTAATGGCACAGTACCGGAAGGCTTTGATGGGGTTGCACCTACTAATAGGGTAATGACCGGTTACACATGTAACCAGCTTAGAAACGTTGGCTTAAGTCGATCCAAACAAACAATTATTCATTCCAAAGTAGCCATGGATCTCACTGGACTACGATATAAATGAAAGATATGTACAGAACTCAGTACTGCTCAGGATATATCAACAACTATGCGAAACAGAAATTCACTGCAAATAAGTAAAAGACAGATTAATATGAAGACTCGACAACACGTATTAGAAAATAGGTACCCATTTAGGCACATATTAGGTGACTAGTAGACGCTGTCACCGGTAGATATTCAGGAAGAAATGTTAGGACTAGAACCACCAAAGATATTGAAGCTATTGCTTCAAATCTTTGGCGTGAAAAACCCCCAACGATTTCCCCTGAAAATCTTCGACCTCATATAAACTGTTACCGACTGGTCGGACGATTCGGCATTTAAGAAATTTTCGGGCGAATTTGGCGTTGAAATTGTTTTTAAAATTGCTCTGCTGGAAGTTACGTCGGTAGACTTCTTGACCGGGTATGAATTTGACTGGACGACACCGCGTGTTATACGATTTTTCGTTGCGAGCGTAGGCTTTATGTAGATTTTCGCGAATTCTCTGCCGTATCAAATCCAATCTATCCGCATTCGGAATGACGTTAGTTTCGGAATCGTTTAAGATTCTAAGTTTTCGTGCCAATTGGTATACACTACCATGGCCAATCATATTCATTCCGAATAAGGCGAAATAAGGCGTAACTCCTATGGACGACTGCACGGAAGACCTTAAGGAAAACTCAATTTCGGACAAATGCTTGTCCCATTCTGTATGGTCTTCCTGTAGATACGACCTTATGGCTGCCAAGATAGATTGGTTAACCCGCTCGGATGCATTAGCTTGCGGCGAGTGAGTTGCAGTTCTAACATGCTTGACACCGAAATTCCCTATCATATCCGCAAATTCCTTACTCACGAACTGCTTTCCATTGTCCGAAACGATTGTTTCCGGGGTTCCAAATTTATGGAAAACCTCCGTGATTAAAAATTTCACCACATTCTTGGTGCTGGCTTTAGGCAAGGCCTTCAAAAAAACAAACTTAGTTAAATGATCTAAAATGATAAAAATATATATGTTTCCGTTTTTCGACCGCGGGTACGGACCAAGAAAATCTATGAAAATGCGTTGGAAAGGTCGTTCTGACTGTACTTCGGAACCCATTGGTGGTCTGAGCGTAGAATTCGCGGGTTTCGATTCCTTGCAGATTTGACACATTCTAACAAAATTTCTTACTTGAACATTTTGATTGGGCCAATAAAAATACTCCTTCACTCTATACAGAGTCTTACCGACGCCTCCATGCGACGCTTGTGGAGAATCATGACATGCTTTAATGATGTCCTCTGTCAGATCTAACGGTACCCATAACTTCCACGCGAAATCTTCATTCGTAGCTATACCGTCGTAAGGCTTAGTACGTTTGTAAACAAAACCATCGACGACCTTTAAATCCGGCAATTGATCGGCATTTTTCTCGACCGTTTCTACCAGACTTAAATAATCCTCGGACCGAAAAGAAACTGAAGTTAGGTCAATGAGTTTAGGTACGTTTAACGAGATTTCGTCCATATCATAGCGGGAGAGGGTATCGGGTACTACATTTTGCTTCCCCTGCCTGTGTTCAATCGTAAAATCGTACGATTGTAGATGTAGACTCCATCTAGCTAAACGACCTGTCAAATCTTTATGACTCATGAGCCACTTCAGACTACTATGGTCCGTAATGACGGTAAAAGGCATCAACTCTATGTAGGGCCTAAACTTCTTAATCGCCAAGACTACAGCTAAACATTCTCGTTCAGTTACAGAATAGTTTTTCTGCGCTGACGTTAGTTTGTGTGAAAAGTAGGCTATTGGGTGCTCTCCATCGGAATCATCCTTCTGGAAAAGTACGGCACCAATACCTACGTCAGACGCGTCACACTGAACGAAGAAATGTTTGTTGAAGGCAGGATGATTAAGGAGTGGACTCGAAACTAGAGCTTCCTTGAGACGATCAAACGCGACCTTGGCTTCCTCCGAAAACTTGAATTGTTTACCCTTCTTCAGCGTTTCAAAGATTGGGGCTGCAATGGTAGCATAGTCTGGTATAAATTTCCTATACCAGCCTGTTGCTCCCATGAAGCTCCGCACCTGTCTTGCTGTCTTAGGGTAAGCAAAACGAGTAATGGTTTCTACTTTGGACGGATCAGGTTTCAGTTTGCCACCTCCAACTATGTATCCTAGATATCTTAACTCCTTAAAACAAAATTTAGACTTCGCCACATTGATGGTTAGACCTGCGTTTGCTAAACAGATAGCTACACGTTTCAACAATTCCAGATGTGTCTCGAATTCTGGAGATACAATCAAAAGATCGTCCAGATAGACGAAAACCCTATCACGAAATGCTGCGGGGATCACTTTATCCATTAAACGACATAACCTTTGGGCCGCATTGCACAACCCAAAAGGCATAACCGTAAAATGGTAGAGTGGTCGTCCTGGCACCGTGAATGCGGTTTTCTCTTTACTGGACGATTCTAGTGGTATCTGCCAGAACGCGTCTTTTAGGTCGACACTAGAGATGTATATCGTGTCTCCCAAACGACTGAGCAAACCTTCGATGTGCGGCAATGGATAGGCATCCTTGACTGTCAGTGCATTGAGCTTACGTGCGTCCAGGCACAGCCGGTTTTTCTCGCCCCTGCGGACCAGAGTAACCGGATGACTCCATGGACTTTCACTAAGCTCAATCACACCGAGGTCAAGCATCCTATCGAGCTCCGCGTACATCAACTTTTGCACTGCCGGGGAGACAGGATAGTGACGATCTTTAACTGGAATTGCATCTCGAGTATCTATCGTATGCATTTCCAAATTTGTTTTTCCTAAGCCCTTTTTACTGTAGCAGGGGAACATTGATCTGACGAAATCTAATCTTTGTCGCTGATCCAGGGTCAGCTTATGAGTCACGACATCTAGGGTACTATCAGCCTCTTCGCAGAGACTAACTCCATTGGTCGTAAGACTCTCTAGACTGGCAAACATTTTAAAAACCTTCATAAAATCGACCCCCAAGAAGAGCTCTCGATTCAGAGTAGGCACTAAATAGAATGTGATAACATTTACCGCCTCACGAAACCTAACTTCAGCCCTAACTCGACCTACAATTGGATGACTCGTGCCATCCGCGGTTTTAATAATGGTACTGAAATCATGTACTTTCAGACCGGCTTTTGCCACGAATTGCACGCAGTTCTTTCCGAGACACGTGACCGTTGCCCCGCTATCGAGTAGACCGATTATCTCCTGGCCTCCTATACTTAACCGCGTATACAAACGTGAGTCTTCACCCTCGTAAAGTGAAGCCGACGAGATTTCATGGCGTATTCTTTTTCTTGCCCTATAGCGCTCACGGGCTTTTCTAATTTTACTTGTCACTCGACCGAATATTCTACTTTTTGCTTCATTGTACTCTTGAATCCGAATATGCAGGGGCTTGAGTTCTCGAAGCCGAGGCTCAGATTTGAACTCAAACTCCGACCTATTCGGATTCTTTAATATTCTTAATTGTGGTTGCTGTTGTTGTTGTTTTTCCTTAATTTGTACTGGGCCTAAACCTCGGTCGACCTCGTCTCCCCAGTTTGAGACGGGTTCCGGAACCTGTTTCCCTGACATTTGGGACATTTAGGAGCCACCACGTTATCCTTTCCACACCGGAAACAAAACTGTCTATTAATGGGCTCGGGACAGTCGACAAAACTATGACCGACGACCTTGCAATTCCAGCAGGTATAGTGACTTGTAGACCGAATACCATCAATCTCCAAATCTATCAGAGACAAATCCTCGTCCTCACAAACCAGTTCATTTACACGATGCGTGACATTAGCTCGCTGGTATAGTTGCCTTTGGTTGGCTATCAAATTTTCTGCTCGCCTTACTTCACGACCAAACTCGGACAACGTTTTAAGACGAATTGAAAACATCATTTGAGCCAATGATGGTTTTAAATTACCACGCATGATCTCCACCAACTGCTCCTCCGCATATGGGTGCTGTTGCTGGTTTCGGAGCTTGATGACCGCGTTATAAAAATCGTCGAAAGCTTCCTGCGGCAGCTGCCGTCGGTTCAGGATTTTCATTTGAACCTCATGCTCTTGCTCGAACCGGCGGTATTGGGCCAACAGGGCTTTTTCCAGCTCCTCCCAGGTATTAATATGGACCATTTTCCGGTAGTCCCAATACCAGTCTAATGCGGGACCTTCTAAAAGGAGATGGAAAGTGCGCAGAATCTCATCATCGGAACAACTATAATCTCTTCTCAGAGCTCCAACTCTAAATATGAATTCTTGAACATTCATCGTCTTATTCGTACCGTCGAACTTTACGCCCCATTTAGCTAATTTAAACTTGTCCAAGGACTCTTGAGGTCTTGGCATGGACATTGCCAAGTTGTAGTTTAGAGGCGGTTGCTGTGGCCGTTGTAGAGCGGCGGGCCTGGACCAAGTATCCTGTGGATACCTAGTTTGAGAATCACTCTGACATCGCAAATTAGCCTGTGGACCTGGCTGCGGCTGCGGCCATAATTGCTGCTGCTGATTGAACTGCTGCGGTTGAACATATGGTAACTGGTTTTGTGATTGCAATACTGGTTGTGACTGGTTAAGTCGTTGCGCTGGCTGCTGACTATATGTCTGTGGGTTTGCCTGCGGCAAAAGTTGCTGCACTTGACTATACCACGCCGCCGGCTGCTGGATAAGCGGCAGGGGATTTTGCTGCTGAAGTAGCGACTGTTGCTGCTCATATTGTGTTTGCACCGGAGGCGGCTGGATACTAGCTTCTACTACTCTGGGAGCTGCTGGACCGATAGGCACATAATTTGGAGCTGGAATCAAAGGTGGTGGTTGTTGAAAGGTTGGCTGGCCAGGTGGCGTTGCTAATTGACCATAAACCGACGGCTGTGCCTCCAAAAAGGTTCTTGGTGGCTCGGTTTGGGGTACTCCATGATCAATAGGGGACAACATTGTTGGCATTGGAGCGGGGTTAGCCATTGGCAACGACAATATAAGCTGCTTCATATCGTCCAACGCTTTCTGTATTTTGTTATCAACCTCTTTCATAAATTGTATTTGGTGTAAACCAACCGAGGCACTCACAATGTTCTGAACATCACTGACTTGTATTGGACTATCAGTTCCTTGGCCTGCCATGCTCTCTCGAACTTCTCTCCTTATATTTTGCGCGGTCTCACTCAGAAAGGTTGGAGACACTACCGTCTGGTTAGCACCCTCGGAGCTGATCGAAAGGTCATGAAATGCTTGGGTGCTGGCGACAGGATTTGCTGTACTGACTGCGGTTGTAGTTGGATTCGTAAATGTCACGACAGATGAGGTGCTAGGGGTATCGGTACTACAAGTTACATTACTTGTCGTCGCCATAGCGTTGGTTTGTTGTCCTAAACGACTCGCGCGACGGGTTAAAACCATTTAAAAAAAAACAAAATTCACACTTATTTAAGGTATTGCAAATATATACAAATACGAAATTCGTAGCACAGAAATTTTTTTTTTTTTTTTTTTTTTTTTTTTTTTTTTTTTTTTGCAGCGTAAGTTCCAAAAGAAAATATAAACTAAAAGATTTTTGATCCTTCAAACCAAAAAAAACTCAAAAGAAAATGAAAGCAAAACTCAAAATTTAAAAACTTAAATAACTTGTATGCGGGCGGCATTTTCGGGTAAATAAAAGTTCGCAGGTAAGATTTCACAATTTACATTGCTGATTTGTGTATAGATATGACCTAATTCTTTTTCCTATTCTGGTTTCAGGAGATGCAGAGTACTAACAAATAACAAAACAACAAAAGGATGAACAAGAACTAACTGTCTTTCTACAGCACGTACTAATGAGGTGCAACTTGACCAGGATTACGTTCTCCTAGTATTCAAGGACTACCTTCCTAGACTTCCTGCAGAACTAAAACGTAAGTATTCTTACATTAAGACAACTAGTTTAGGGTTATTGTAATCTAGAGGGATGTAGTCGCTATCCTTCCTTCCAACTTGAGCATTTAGAGAATAAACTGTGTCTATTATCTCTAAGCCTCAAGTCGTTAGGAAAGGATAGCACCGAATGAATCCAGAATTCCGGATGATCCTATTGCCCACACTAGATGTCGCAACGCGATCGGGACTCTTTAGTCCTCGAGACCGGGACTTACATCTGTGAGAACAATAGGTATCATGCGCAATTAGGGATTCATACCTATTGAAACTAAAATAAAAAATTAGAAATGTCAATACATTATCCCGTCCGCCTACGTAGCTACAGCTAGGGACTCTTTTTAACCTAACCGGCCTACGTAGATTTCAGGGTAACGATAGTCCCTATCATTTGGTCTATGGACCTACTTCGGGCCCCACGTTGGGCGCCATTATGTAGTGGTGTGCTGGTCAGCTGTTTGTTTAAAAGAACAAACAGAAAACAAAATAAACAAAAAGGGACTGAGTGGCCAGATTGCTAGCGGCGCTGGTATGCCCGCGTATTGCGCGGCTAAAGCTCGCCGGATGGGGTGGTTCTTGCCGGCAATCTGGACCACGAACACACACTGACACAAAATTCATACCAGCATTTGGGGTATTTATTATAAAAAGGGGCCAAAAGTAGTCCTGCATCTCCCTACGGTCATACCTATACACAAATTATGACCCTCCCTCTCGAGGATTCATCCTCGCCATGACGTCATCTTCCTCGACGTCCCAGATCTTCCCTGCAAACATTTAGTCACCCTACTTACCGCCGATTACTAAAAAATTACCACATCATACTAATGATAACACTTTAGAAATTCAATTAAACATTATAAAAAAGTTTGGTTTATTTAAAATGAGAGGTTTAACAAGGTTTCCTTAGGATTTAATTTTAATGTTGGCAAATTTTAAGTTTAAATTATTCAAACAATTTTAGTTTTAAAATTTAGCAAATTTAGTTTTTAGTTTTAATATTTTAACAAATTCTAGTTTTTTAAATTTTAATTTTATACAATTTAGTTTTTACTTTATTTTGAGTTTTTTTTTTTTTTTAATTCTAATTAAAGTTTTCCCTCTTATTTCAGGTTCAAGGATGGAAGTTTCTCGACGCCAGGTGGTTGCAGGATGGTTTTCTGTCCGTCCGTTTTATCGTCGGTTCGGGTATTTCCGGTAAGTAACAAACAAATATTATAATGACCTTTTAAATTATTTGTGTTTTTTTTTTTTTTTTTTGTATATACAGGTTTCCGGCAACCTATGAGTTGAAATGTACCGCGGGATTATTCCTAACTAGGCCTGAGCTCAATCCTATCATTCTCGCGCACGCTTGGAACAATTTCATCCAGCGGACTGGCTTCGAGCAACTAACGCAAGGTATGCCTATTAACGTATATATATATTTCTCTTTTTTTTTTGTTTTCTAAAAAAATTTTTTTTTTTTATATATTTTCTTTTTATATATGGAAATTATTTAAAAGGGCTGGTTCCGTTCGTCCTGTCGTTCGGGTAAGAAGTACACTATGTCGAAAACCTTAATACCTGTGCACCACAGGACTGATGGTGCGAATTTGCCAGAGTAGTCCCACGATGGATGGAGCTGGCGATGGCGTGGCTCAGCGTTGGCTGTTTTAGTTTTATTATCCTGTTTTACTTAATTTGATGTATTACTTTATTTATTTTTAAGTTTTATTTTAAGTTTAGTTTTAAATTTGTAATTTATTAAATGAATAATAAAAAAATAAAAAAAATTCAATTTAAATGCAGATTTTACTGACGGCCACGGGCTCCACCTTCTTCTTAGGCAGGGAAAAATAAAAAAAAGGACCGGCATTTTAGTTTTTAGGGACCGAGAAACCTCGGTTGCCAATATGGTTCCCAATATTTTCTTTCAATTTCAGCCATTTGCAGTGTAGTTCTTTATTTTTGTTCCTATTTTCCAGCTGTCAAATTGTTTACCTCCCTGCGTTGCCAACTTTCTTTTCGTCTTCTTCTTTTTAAATTTTGCCCTACTACAGGGTGCACACGACAAAATATTAAACTATTAAAAAAAACTATTTTCCTATTAAAAATTAGAAACTGTGTGAATATTTTTGTCCCCTTAAAATCGAACTTCGAAACATTATTTAAATTTTTTTCTGAAATGTGCCAACTTATGTTTAGTTTTTCCATATATTTCAATAAGTTATACGCAAATAAATATTTTTTGAAACCCGTACGAAAGTTGTGGCCTTCGTTTAAAAAATATGGAAGATTAAAGATAAATCTGTATGCTGTGTGAATATTTAAGTCCGGAACTGTATGTAGGAACCTCCCCCGATGTGTAGATCCACTAAGAAGGGATTTTTGGCAATTCGAATTTTAAGGGGATATAAAGAAAGCTTAGTTCTTTTCCTTTATGACCTTTTTGGTCGATTGTGGGATATCCATCAAAACAAATGTTTTGTAATTCAAGACATACATACATACATATCGCTCATTTGCTGCAACAACGTCATAACTCAAAATCCGGGTGTTTTGAACTGAGTAATACAAAGTAAGCGCCGTTCTTAGGTCGTTCATATAGCTTTATCAGTTTTAAAAGAAGTCAATTATTTTTTGTATGAGAGTTTTTTTTTTTTTTTTTGTTGTAAACGTCAAAATTAAAATTCATGTTTTCTCGTATATTTGACAAGTAAAAAATTGGGTTAAATACAGATTAGAAAGATAGTAATATCTACTATTTAAATCAGGTTTTATTTCTGAAATCGCATGATTTGTTGAAAAATTTATTTAAGAAATAGTAAAATGTCATAAAACATTCAAAGCCGTTTTTCTTGCAGCAAATGAGCGATATGTACATTTTTGAATTTTTTCCAAAATCAAAAACTTTTTTAAAAAAATAATTGTTCCTCGCTAGTGTTGTCCTGAATACGAAGATTTTCGCCATTTTACACGCACACAACCCGAATGTAAACAATAGAGAGTAAAAATACAAATATTTCAAAAATTATTCGAACAATTTTATGTAGAACTAGAATATAATCGAATAAATGTTATATATATTTAAATTTATTAAATTACTTAAAATTTTTCATAATTCCAAATTTAATGACAAATAACTAAAGACTAAAAAGTGACTTTCGGTCACTGTAGATGAGTGTTCCGATAGATCCTTCTATATCTATCTATATAAATAAAAATCAAACGTCGTTCGTTGGTAATTGCATCAGTTGAGAACGGCCGGACCGACATAGACAACATTTTTTTTTAAAATGTTGGTCATAGTCCAACTTATTTTCCTACGGAATCAAAAGTTGCCACGAACACTTTTTACGATTTATCCAAAGTCGGAAAACGGCTGCCCCTATTTAGCTAATTTTTTTCTTCCAATGTTCATAGTAATCCAATTTTTTTTCGATATATCCAAAATCGTAGGAAGCCTGGACCGATTTGGCAAAATTTTTTTGTTAATGTTCGCAAAAGTCCGAAAAAGTTTTTACAGAAATAAAAATTGTCCATTTGCAAAATACATCGATCTGTGATCACTCATATTTCAGACCAAAATTCTATAACTTATATAAAAACTCAAAATATCTTAAATCATTAATAATTGGCCAATAAGCGTTTAATCAAGAAAAGGAGCTCGATCTGTGATCACTCACATTTCTGAACAAAAATGGATTTTTTATATAAAAACTCAAAATATTTAAATTCGCAAATAACATGGCCAATAAGCGTTTAATCATGAAAAGGAGCTCGATCTGTGATTTTTTATATAAAAACTCAAAATATCTAAATTCGCTAATAACTTGGCCAATACTCGTTTAATCAAGAAAAGGAGCTCGATCTATGATCACTCATATTTCTCAACAAAAATCAATCAAAATATCTAAATTCACTAATAACTTGGCCAATAAGCGTTTAATCAAGAAAAGGAGCTCGATATGTGATCACTCACATTTCTGAACAAAAATCGATTTTTATATAAAAACTCAAAATATCTAAATTCGCTAATAACTTGGCCAATATGCATTTAATCAAGAAAAGGAGCTCGATCTGTGATCACTCATATGTCTGACAAAAAATCGATTTTTAATATAAAAACTCAAAATATGTAAATTCGCTAATAACTTGGCCAATAAGCGTTTAATCAAGAAAAGGAGCTCGATCTGTGATCACTCACATTTCTGAACAAAAATGGATTTTTTATATAAAAACTCAAAATATCTAAATTCGCTAATATCTTGACTAAGCGTTTAATCAAGAAAAGGAGCTCGATCTGTGATCACTCATATATCTGACCAAAAATCGATTTTTGATATATAAACACAAAATATCTAAATTCGCTAATAACTTGGCCAATAAGCGTTTAATCAAGAAAAGGAGATCGATCATATTTCTCAACAAAAATAGATTTTTTATATAAAAACTCAAAATATCTAAATTCGCTAATAACTTGGCCAATACTCGTTTAATCAAGAAAAGGAGCTCGATCTGAGATCACTCACATTTCTGAACAAAATTAGATTTTTTATATAAAAACTCAAAATATCTAAATTTGCTAATAACTTGGCCAATAAGCGTTTAATCAAGAAAAGGAGCTCGATCTGTGATCACTCATATTTCTCAACAAAAATATCTAAATTCACTAATAACTTGGCCAATAAGCGTTTAATCAAGAAAAGGAGCTCGATCTGTGATCAGTCACATTTCTGAACATCGATCATCGATCTGCTATCACTCATATGTCTAACAAAAAATCGACTTTTTATATCAAAACTCAAAAATCTAAATTAGCTAATAACTTGGCCAATAAGCTTTTAATCGAGAAAAGGAGCTCGATCTGTGATCAATCATATTTCTGAACAAAAACTCGATTTTTTATATAAAAGCTCAAAAATTCTAAATTCGCTAATAACTTGGCCAATAAGCTTTTAATCAAGAAAAGGAGCTCGATCTGTGATCACTCATATTTCAGACCAAAATTGTATTACTTATATAAAAACTCAAAATATGTACAATGATTTAAAGGTATTCTGTTGTTGCAAGACATTACAAACCGCTTCTCACAAATCGAACACAAGCATTGTTTTAATTTGGACAGGACAACGTCTGTCGGGTCAGCTTGTTTCGAATAAAAATTTGGCTATCTAATGTTTTTATTTGAATTTCAAAGTACTATAATGTTAGATTTATTATTGGTTTTTTCTCTCCTAAACAATTTGGTTTTTGCAGATAGCCCTTTTAATTTTGTAATAATTATGTACTCATGTTTATAATGTTACCCAAAAATATACCAATCTTTACAGCAGCTCTGCGTGTATTAATAGAAAAAGTAAACCAATTCTTATTCGATTTTGAAGTAACAAGAAAATTTCAATTTATTCACACTAAATCATGCATAGCATTAATACAAACTCCAATAAACTACATACAAAATAAAATATTCCCATTTATTGTTTAGAATAACCAGTTTTTGTTTTACGGTTCAAAAACTTGTACAAATATAAAATACGTTTTTGTAAATGTTTCCATTTGGTGGGCCGCGCAACTGGGAACACGGTTTTCGAGAGCATCTTACGTTTTCGTAACAAAACTTGGTATTCATTGCCGGACACACCACGCAACCAAGATGGTACTGAATACAAGACTTTTGTAGGATGTAGACGATCATTGCCCAAAATATCAATGTAATCATTTTGACCAAACAATGCACGTTTCGTAGTCCATGCATTTTTGGGACGATAATCTGGCATGGGCAACTTTTGGCCATTATCCATATGTGGCAATAATCCCTTTTGTAAGAGATGATCATTGTAGCCATAACGCCGCAATAAAGGTCCTCGTGCTTTCTTTTCCTCGTATGAGAGCTGTCTTGCGGGCATGAGGATGCCGGTGGCGCAAGGTGTAAGACTGGTTGTTGTCGATTTACATATTTTGGTTATACTATTGAGTGTAGTTCTAAGTGTATTCGTTAGCAAGGACATATTTGGGATTAATTTTAATTGATAAACTTTACAGAATAATTAGATAATTGCAACAATTCCTCCACACCAAAAAAAAAACACTGAATGTGAAAAACGTAAAACCATTCACAATAGAGCTTAACACAGCTGATGACTTAAAGGTGTTCAGTTGACAATGGGAAATAGCGAAATTAATAAACACGAATAATCACAATGAAAATAACATAAAATAATTCACAATAATAAATTAAATCTATGTCAAGGAGTATTTAACAAGGTGACAGCCAAGTAGTATTTAACAAGGTGACAGCAGTGGCGAATTGAAATAAATACAGGCGAATTCACTTATTTTTTATATATAGAGTTTGACATACGGGCGTACGGGCGAATATTTTTTATATATGTAGTTTGACATTTGTGCGTGCTATTTCTATAATCAGCTGCGCTGCCGATGGCACCAAGGTGCATTTAATAAGGTGCCATCGGCAGCACAGCTGATTATAGAAATAGCTCGTACAAATGTCAAACTGCATATATAAAAAATATTCGCCCGTACGTCCGTATGTCAAACTCTATATATAAAAAATAAGTGAATTCGCCTGTATTTATTTCAATTCGCCACTGCTGTCACCTTGTTAAATACGCCTTGGATGGCACCTTATTAAATGCACCTAGGTGACAGCAGTGGCGAATTGAAATAAATACAGGCGAATTCACTTATTTTTTATATATAGAGTTTGACATACGGGCGTACGGGCGAATATTTTTTATATATGTAGTTTGACATTTGTGCGTGCTATTTCTATAATCAGCTGCGCTGCCGATGGCACCTTATTAAATGCACCTTGATCTATGTTGAATTTTTTAGTTTGTTGGTATTGCTCAAGGCGAATCTATAGAAGGTGACGACAGAAGAACAGCTGATTATTTTTTTTATTCAGTTGTTTAGACAAGTGAACTGTCAATTCACTTGTGTTTGTTGTGGCGAAAAATACAACAAACCCAAAAGCAAAAACAACCACAGGCAACTTTGACAGTTCACTTATCTTTTTACAAAAACAAAATACCTGTTGTTTTTGTATATGTTGTATTTGTTGTAGTTCTGTCGTCACCTTCTATAAATTCGCCTTGGTCAAGGCAAATTTATTTACAGGTATACCCAATTCTACAACAAATACAACTTTACCAAAAACAACATGTACTTTGTTTTTGTAAAATTATTTGCTAGCTGTCAAACAGCTAAACAACAGCAGACTGCAAAAATCAAAAACAAGGGTGAAAATAAATAAATATGTGAAATTTACTTTCAATAAGTACTCCATTCACTTTTATATTATCAATTATTCACTTTTCTACTATTTTATATTTTTTATTAAAAGAAACAAAAACGTTAATTTAAATTAATCAAGAAATGTAAACAAACTTTGACAGCTAGAAGTGAAAAAACAAATCGAGCAAAAAATAGTCAGCTGGCTTTTTGACGTCACCTTATTAGATACGCCTTGGCCTTGGTATTGCTCAAGGCGTATTTAACAAGGTGACAGCAGTGGCGAATTGAAATAAATACAGGCAAATTCACTTATTTTTTATATATAGAGTTTGACATACGGACGTACGGGCGAATATTTTTTATATATGTAGTTTGACATTTGTACGTGCTATTTCTATAATCAGCTGTGCTGCCGATAGCACCTTATTAAATGCACCTTGGTATTGCTTTAAAAATATTTTAAATAGGTACGAAATTAAAAATATGTTAATTTCAGTCATTTCCAATCTTTTGTTATTTTATTTCAAATAAATTTGTTTTTTAAACCACTATTTTTTATAACACTTGTTTGTATATACAAATACACGTTTGTAATTCACAACTTATAATTCTCTACTTAACCATGCTTCAAATTAGAATGACTCGTTAATGTTCTCACGGACACCTTATATAATCAGCATTACCATCCAGATGTTTCTAGCACCATCTATCGATGCTTACTTTTTATAATCTAGATTCTAGGAGTGTTTGTTTCTTTTCAGTTTCTCTCAGCCCTTACCCTAAAATGTTATCTAATAAATCACTCTCTCAGTGATATATCACAAAAAAATATTTTTAAATGGCTGCGAATAAGATTTTACCATTGAAATGAAAGTGGACTCGTTATTTTCTTTTCTTGCACAATTCAACATACATATTTACATATCGAAATTCGACCACTTTTAAAACGCTTTTTACCACTTTTATGGAAATAATTTAAAAACAATTTTTTATATTGTGCATATCTAGAGAAAATAATCTTTTACTCCATATACATATGTTTCATCAACATTGGTGGACAATAACATACTTACAAGTGTACCATAAAAAAACATGTGTCCTATTTATAATAAGATATTTTGATCAAATTCATAAGTCGTATTGAATGCACATATAATTCATAAAATAAAAAACGATTTCTTAAAAGTTACCAAATTTTTAAAATTAGTTTATTTAAAATTTTATTTAAATCAAAACATTTGTGAAATGTTATTTTATTTATGTTATATATGTATTATAGTTAATTAGATATAAATTTCCATACTGTTTAAAAAAAAATATTATTTATAAATCCATTATATCTATAAATTTAGCCAGAAATAAAAACAAAGTTAATTATTTATGCCCTAGCATTATCATTGTCACAATAATAATTTATTCTTAATTTTGGTATGATTTTTTAAAGACGATAAAAAATACATTGCAAGCTATGCATAGAGGTGACTGAGAAAATGTAAATAGATATAAAAGGATAACTATTGCGTTTTTATTTATTACACATTTGCTAACGCTTTTTATTTGGTGCGGCGTGTAGCATCTGAGGCCGTAGGTGGTGGGGGTGGTCCACGTTTGTGTAATTCCTCTAAATAGTTGACGACAATAGCGGTACGTTCTTCAGCTAAATGTTCTATTATTAAATATCTGCAATAGAATTTATATTTAGAAAACGTTTTCTCTAGGATATGAGAGTTAATTTAAAATAATGTACCTTTTGTCCATTTTTAAAATATCCTGTATCTCTTTTAGATGATTTGGATTTTCTTTGACTAGTTCATGACTTTTGTGTGTTATAAGTTTACATTCTTTAAGCAATTCCTTGAGGGCACCTTTGGCGGCCAAAGTTTTGTCTACTATATAATCCCTAAACTCACGTTCACATTTTTCCGAATTATTATATTTCAAATAACGTGGGTCCTCTTTGATGAGTTTCTTAATGTCTTTCCAAGAACTAGTCAATTCCAATGTGGTGATCTCATCTAACATTTCACGGAATTTTTCACGCTTTTTCTTCATTAAATTATCGATATGTTCGTTGAATATTCTATTTTGATTTGAAGTTAAAAAGAAAAAATAATTTCATTATAATTAATATGTATTTATAATAAAAGGTTAAATATACCTTTCACGTTCATCGCGATCAAGATATTCAACCAATTCCCAACGATGATCTTTACGCAATTGACGCTTGACTTCCTTCCAGGTGAGATCGGCATTACGTACTAAATCAGTAAGTAAGGCATTGAAATGACCTACTGCCTCTTCACGCTTGTGTAGTTCACGTTCCTTATCACGATCACGCAAATGTCCAGCCAATGTCCGGTGCACTTCTTTCTCTCGCTCGCGTATGCTCTGTTCGGCTCTCAACTGGCGCTCGCGTTCTTTTTGTAGACGTTCAGCTTCTTGTTCCTGTTCGCTGGCCGAATGCTCTTCCTCGGTAGGCTGTTCTCCTTCTTCCTGCAAATTCACAGCAATTAGAAAATAAATTTAAAAAAATCACACTTAGGCCGGTTAATTTATCAAAATTTTAAACATAGTTAAGGCATAATCAATGTTTAAATATATTTTTTCCATACAAAAAAAATATTTAAACATTGATTAAGCTTAACTATATTAAAAATTTTGATAAGTTACCCGGGCTTAGCAATAATAAAACTGAAGGTCACACGAATATTAATAAATTTTTAAGCTGATATTCATAATAAAATGTTTCTTTTATCTAAGGATATAAATTTCGTTATGAATACTAGGTATTATTTATTTATAGAAATTATATTTGCCTTTTTTACTTTAAACTTACGTAATCATCATCTATTTTCTTTTTATCGTCTTTATCTTTGCTGCTCTTGTCCTTGTCCTTATCTCTATCTCTGTCTCTCCTGTCCTTATCCTTCTCTTTGTTATCCTTATCCTTGCCATCTCTATCCGAACGATCCTTGTCACGACTACGGCTGCGATCTCGCCGATCTTTATCACGACGATCATTTTTACGCTCCGATTTCCTTTCCATCTCTTCACGCTCCCTATCTTTTTTACGATCTCTCTCCTTACGCCTCTTCTCATCCTTCTGCAGACGCATATAATCATGGAAGTAATCCTCCCGGTACATGGAATTCTCTACAGCACGATAACGTGAATCCGACTCAAACTTCTTCTTGACGTCATGCCAGCGACAATGACGATCCAATGAATCTCCGCGTTCACGCAACATTTCTATAAAATCTTTGCGTATCTGTTTGATGGAGCAACCAATTATGGTATCCAGCACAAAGACAAATCGAAATAGAAGGGAGAGAAAGAGAACAAATACGACACTTTTAGTTTTTTTCAAATGAAATAATAGAATTTTTGCGAAATATCAAGTCTTAGTTGCCTATAAAATCTTAAAAACTACCTTAGTACTTAGAAAGAGCTTAAATATATTAATTACGTTTGTTGGAGCTGAAAAAGAAGTTGCATTAATTAGTTTACAATTAAAATGAATCTAAAAATTGACTTAATATGTATAAGTAGTAAATAAATATAAGATTTGTGTACGCCAGGTAAACAAGTTTTACAAGTATATTTTTCAAACGGAAGGACGGACAGACGTACACAATAATAAATAAAAAGTGACAAAATAATAGAAAATGAAGTGTGCATGTAAATAATATTTAATATAATTGTAAACTAAAATCAAAAAATAGTTGCTTTATATACCGATTAATTCATCATAACCCAGGCCAAACGTCTGAACATAAAATTTGTTTGGGGTTATTGCGTATTTCGATTCCAAATGAAATCATTCGAAAATGGTAAATTGTATTTGTGCAAAATCATAGCAAAATACATTACTTTTTTCTCTTTTCTAAGATAGAGGGTTTTGAATACTGTAGCGTATAGGTTATAAAAATAGAAATTATTTTGTATTTTTTTTTTTTTGATTTTAACCTATTAATTGAATAATTGATATTCAAATAATAGATCAACCACTGGAGTATATTCAACACAAGAGTATACTTAAGAAAACAATTAAAAAAATCCAGATTTTTACCCATTTTCTATAAAGTGTTTCTGGTAGATCTTTGTATTAACATTTATTTACCCGATATATGAATATAGGATTCATAATAGTAAGTTATTTGACGTGCTCCGGAAAGTTGATTTCAACATACAGAGATACAGACGGACTCCTATATTTTTTATGGAAATTCAAATTAAAATTTTAGAAATGAAGAACGGAATGGCAATCTTTTAAATGCTACTCATTGTGGAGGATATATAAAAAACATGACAATTAAAAATTTGACACATTATTCATGTTTCTTATAAATGAATGAACCAGTCAGCTTTTTTTTACACATTTATTCTTGGTTTAAGTAAAAAAGTTCATTCAAAGATATTCTGGTAATATTTGATTGATACTTCCTAAAATTGGGCTCATATTTAACTGGGAAAATAAAAGGGATTGAATTGAATGACATCTTTTCATGCTTCTAATAGTGCAAGAAAACTAAATGGAGTGAAGTTGCAAAAAAAAATCACAGATTAAATATTATTTACACGCAAACACACGAAATATATGCTGGAAAAGATGTTTATAAATATTAGTTGTTTTAAACATAAATATTTATTATGTTTTCATACTGTTTTGTTTTGAGAATCAATCAATCAATCGTACAGCAAAATGGCAGCTTCGCAACGCAAACGACAATTGGAACAATCTGGCAAACAGGAAATTAAAGCAGCAGCTATCAAACCAAATTACAAGAAAACAGTACAAACAATGGCACAACATAGAGATAAATCCATGATGTTGATGATTTCTGCCTCCATCTATTCATCTTTGACTGAAGGTATGTATTTCCGAAATCCATTATTTGGCCTAACAGAGGGGGGTAAATCACCAACGATATAAATCAGCATAGTTTTTTGTGTTTTTTTTTTTTATTATTTATTTGTTTTTATATTGATCAACATTCAACTGATTCTTTTAGAATATTATTTTTTTAGGTTTTTTTTTGATTTCATTGGATAACTCACCACACTCGCTGTGGAAAATTAAGGCTCTAAGGTTAATGTTTTTTAGTGGTAAACAGGTTGGTTGTTCTCTCGGCTACGGCTCGTAATACCAAATACCATACATTGCTGACAACTTCCAAGTCCTCGGTTTCTTCTCAAAACACTGCTACGTTTTGAAATTTTGGTGGGTTGAACGTTCAGTAGGTTGGATGGTTGGTTGATTCAGTTGATTGTTTGTGTAAAAAAAATGTTTGGTAACAAAAAAAATGTTTTTGCTAAACAAGATTTGGTAAAAGGTTTACTGAAGCGATTTAACGCACTTACTCTATCCCATGTGTTTAAGTTTGTTTGCTTATCTTTCTATCATTTAAATTTGGTCTGTTTCTTTAAATGACCACCATCAATCAATTAGAATTTGGGGGTTGCTCTTACACACCCACATCAATATTCTCATATACACTCACACGGAAAAAGAGAAAAAGCAGAGGAAGTTGTAAGTAATTGCCTTTTAATCACATCCATTTTATTAGTTTCAATACCTTATGTCAATTCATTATATATGTATGTACATTATTGTATGTGGCAATAAAATGTAACAACCAACACACACTCTCACACACAAAGTGTTTGGATATTGTGATAGAAAGGCTGAAATCTATACAAATTTTATAGTTTTTCTTGTGGGTTGAAAATTAAATAGTCATAAGTAAAATATATTATAATATATAAATTTAGTTAATAATTGTTTTCTAAATTTTTTGATAAACTTTAGTTTGTTGTACATTTATATTTAGAAAAAACAAGAATATATAAATATTGTAAATTTATGTAAGTAAATACACAAAACCACTGTTGAATATTATTATTATTATTATTTATTGTTTGTAATACGTAATATTGAAAATGGAAATAAGGACTGAGTTACAATCCTGTTATGAAAAAATGTTACACATACCTGTTCTTTCTTTTGTTGCTTTTCTTCTTTCTCTCGTCGCCTTACATCCAAGAGGTATTCATTGAAGAGCGATTCTCGTTCGCGAACCTTTTCAATTGCCTTGTAACGTTCATCTTTACCAAAACGTTGACAAAAATCACTAAACGACGATCTGAAAAAGAAACAATTAAACGAATTCATTAAAAAATTGAATTTAAAATAATTACACATACTGCTCATTGTATTTATCCAAAAATACAATTTGGTAAGAATAATTTTCTCTCATTTAATTATTTTTATATCTAGTTATAAACGAAAATATTAAAAATATGCATTTTGAAGAGCATCAAAAAATAGGGCCAACAGAAATCAAATGAGTGGAAATGATTCTTAGCTGAACAAAGCTAAAGTACAACGAGTACTTTAATCAATAGTACCAATCAATACTATTTGTATTTTTGGATAAATAGAACGATTAGTATCTGATCCTATAATTTTTATCAATTATAACATATCAGAGACTCAAAAAAAAAACTTACTTTCCATGCAGCTTGGCATCCTCCAAAAGTTTGCGAAAATCATCTCGTTTTTGCCTCATTTTGTTTCGTTTTTCCTTGCGCTCCTCCTCGGCCCGATCCTTGACGTATTTTTCAAATACTTGTTTGCGCTCCTTAGATGTCAGCAATAGATAACGGGGATCGAATACAATTTTATGTAGTTCTTTTTCCCATGTGCTAAAAGCAGACACCTGAAAATGTAAAATAGATATTATTCAATTAGATTAATCTTTATCAAAATGTAGATAAATTAAAATACATACATCTTTTTCACGTAACATTTCTTTAAACTGTTTAACACGGGTTTCCAGTGGCACTAAGGCACGTTCTTTAGCGGCTCTTACCTCAGCCTCAATAGCAGCTTCACTGGCATCTGCCTTTTTGGATTTGGCTTTAAAGAAGGGAACACATACATTAATATTTGGTTGTATTTCCAACGAATAGTTTTAAAACTTACTCAAACGTGTTTTCTTAGCGGGAACTTCTTCAACATCTGATTCGGATTCTGTTCTTATTTTAATAACCCCGTCATCGTCGTCATCCTCTTGCATGTCATCATCACTTTCTGGTTTCGGTTGATTTGAAACAGGAGCCGGCTTTTCTCTTTCACTTTCCACCTTGTCTGCTTTAGAAGCCATTACTCCTTTAAGTTGTTCCGGTGGATTGTTTATAGCTTTGTCGACTTCTTCGCGTTCAAGTAATTCTTCTGGGCGCTCCCAAACGGAAGTGCGTGTAGAGGGATTGTAGAAGAAAACGCGTGCATCACCGGTCCAGACAACGCACCAAGGTGTCCCAGGTATTGGTGTACTAGAGATGGGCCTTGATTTGTCTATCGGTTTAGTTGCAGCAGTGGTTGCTTTCTTATGTTCATCGTCTTTTTTGCGCTTTTCGTCGGCGATTTTCTTGGCTTCTTTTTCCATTGCTGATGTTTTGGACAAATCGTTCATAGGTTTAATACCAGCGGCGGCAGCTGCTGCTGCAGCTGCTTGGGCATAAGCTATGGCAGGATCAGCGGAGAAGGCGGGATTTGGTGTCTGCATGTGCATTAGTGGATTGGCCATCATGTGAGGTGGTATTCCCGACACTAAACCTGGCGTGGGAGGTGCTGCAGCTGTTGGTTGCGGTGTAGCTCCATGAGCGGCCATTCGCGCAGCTTCCATATCGCGCAATGCTTGAGGTTTTTCCCAAACACTTTCGCCTCTAGCGGCATGATAATAATACGGACGACCATCTGGAGCTCTGTGTTCAGACCATTCAGCAGCTCGTGCAATAACAGCAGGATCAATAACGCCCGGTTTAATTATGAGGTTTTTAGCCGGCTTTTCTTGAGCAGCAGCCGGTGGATGCATGTGCTGATTCCAATGCATAGCCGCCCATGGCCCAGCAGCTGGACCACCGGGAGCACCTGGGAAACCGCCACCATACCCTGGAGGAGGCATACCAAAAGGAGGTTGATTAAAATTTGGTGGATGCATACCAGGGCCAAAGAATGGTGGCGGCTGTTGATGTAATCCTGGTGGATGCTGGTGTTGTTGTCCTGGCGGCATACCAGTAGGTGCCAAATTGGGTGGTGGTTGGGATAATGATTGTTGACCGGGAGGTGGTTGAGACATCATTCCTGGAGGAGGCTGGGAGGTAATTGTTTTTTCAGGAATAGCAGCTGCACCATCTGGCTTGTCCTTGCCTGCTTCTTCGGTACTACCATTGACTATGTTGACCCCACCTGCGGTAGGTTGACTTCCCTGCACCGGTTGTTGTTGATGTTGCTGCATTTGTTGTTGTTTTTTATTCATTTCTTCAATTTCCGCTTGTGTCATAACCTTAATGTTTGGTCCCTCCGGTTTTGTCCAAGTAGTTTCTCTGGTTAATGCGTGATAATAGTACGATTTTCCGTCTTCCGTTTTTGTCTCTACCCATAATTCTAATTGGGGCCCACCAGGCGGTGGTGCGCCACCCGTATGTGCAGAATTATTTTGTGAGTTTGCTTCAAAAGGACGAGTGCCAAAATTTGTAGCCCCTCCTCTACCTCCACCACGGTTAAAATGCATTATAAGACCACCCCGACCTCTAAATGATCCAGGAGGTCCACCGCCATGGCCAGCAAACGGCACAGCATTTTGGGCAGGTGCCCTAACACATGATGCAAAAGATTCAATTACTCTACGTGCTTATGACTATTAAAACGAAAAATAACCTAAAATCTAACTTACCAAGATTCTTTATTAGTGGCTACTTCAGCTGCGGCTGTATCTGGCAAATTTTCATTTGCGTTACCATTAATGGCGTTGTTAACTGTCGGTGCAGACTTTACTGCAGCGTCATTTTCGGCCTCGGCAATTACCTCAATATTAACAATTTCTATAGGTTTTGCACTTATATTTCTGCTCACATCAGTAGCAACCTCCATTGTGAGTTAGTTTCTATTATTTCTTGCAATTATTACTTTATTTAAACAAATTTTCACACTGCATATAGAAAGAAAAAGTATGTAGTCGATTTTTCCTCACCATGGAAATGTCAAACAAACGAAGAAAAAAAGATGGTGTCAAAATAACTGAAGAAAACAAACAGACCTTTTTGCAATCTTTTTTTTTACAGAGTTGCAATAAAAGTACTATTTATGTAAACATGAGATCTCGCGTCATGAAATAAAAGCATGACAAAAATATTGCTTTACCCCCTGTCTCCACGTAGCAATATTTATTGCTAAGCTCAAGCAATAACGTCGGCAGAACAACAGCAGAGTGATTGCTGATTGCTTTAGGTGGAGAAAACGTTCGTCACAAATACAAAATTTTCAACGCGAGAAGTTCTATGAAAAACTTTTGTGTATTTTGCTTATATTTTGTATTGCATGATTTTTTTCACTAATTTCTTTGATTTTTTACTTTTGGTACTTAAATAAATTAAATATGTATAAATTAATCGCACCGAATCATAGAAAGAAGAAATTTTACATTAATGATAACTGAACTGACAGCTTATTGCTTAGCAATAATTGCTCAGGCAATCAGTAGAGCAATCATTGCGCAATGGATTGCTACATATGGCAATTTGCGGTCTACACTCGCAAATTTCATTGACGCAATCAAATTTGACAATTACAGCAATAAATATTGCTACGTGGAGACCTAGGGTGATGAATTTTTATCATGATAAACGTCAAAATGGTTGTCAAGATAAAAAGTTATCAAGTATAGTCTCCATTTATTAGTATTATTGCTTCGTTATGACAAAATTTGTATTTAGTGCTTTTGCTCAGATAACTTTGTCTTGACAACAAACGTCATTAATTGTTATGATAAATATTTGTCAAGTATAGACAGGAGATTATATGTGGAACCATAATCTGGTTATTTTAAACGATATTTAAATACAAAAAAACGAAAATGTATAACTGCAAAACTATAGAATCAGTTTTCGTGCTTGTCACTTGTGCCATGTAAATTGTTTCTTTGCAGCAGCCTTTGGAAAATTAAAAAAAATAAATAAAAATTCGGAAATTATTTCTTAAATAGAGAACATAAATATCTAATAATTGATGTATAAATCATTTTGATTGATTGACCATTTTCAATACTAAACCAAAAAAAATTTAGACAGCTAGCTCCTTTTGCCTTGGCTCTATCGTGTTTTTAATAGACATACGGATTGATTTGCCCATAAAATGTTCGATGTGTAGACGGCAAATTGCTTTACTAATCGTTTGAGCAATTATTGCTAAGCAATAGGCCATAGACTAACATAGACCCAAATCAGCTGTTTTTAGCAACATGGCGGAGGCAAACAAAAAAAATTTACGAAAAATTAACAAAAGAAAATGTATAATAAACCACGGTACAAACGGGACAAACATATAAATTTATCTTTCTATATCTCGTCTCACACACTCATCGATTTTTTACTACATTTTATTTTTTCTCTCGCTCTAAGATCTGCCTTAATGGCGGAATTGAAAAAATGTTAAAAAAAATGTAAACAAAACCATACGGTTCGAAATTACTTGTTTGACAGCTGACAATGGTCTCTTATCTGTAATAATCTGTGCAATAGTCTGTCAGTTTTCTTCTTTCTATGAGTCGGTGTAGTTAATGCTTACTCATTTAATTTATTTAAGCACCAAAAAGTAAAAATACAGAAATTTGTGGAATATTATCTCGTTGATAATATTGTATTTGTGACTAAGCAATTTTACGTTTTCTCCACTTAAAGCAATCAGCAATCGCTGTGCTGTTATTCTGCCGACGTTATTGCTTGTATTTAGCAATAAAAATTGGTACGTGGAGACCTAGGGTTACTTTTATGGAGTAATCGAAATTTTTCCGTTAGTTGACTTTCGAGTTTTGAGCAAAAAGTCGTTTGTTCGATTCTTTGATTTTAGAGAACTCTAATGTTGTTGTTATTGAGTACCAGTGAAAAAGTATTGAGTACCCAAATACTCACTACTTTCACAAATCTAGTTGTTAAAGCAACAGTAAAATAAACAAAGTTTTTGTGAATTACCTGAAAATCGTTTTACAATTTAGTTTGTATCTAGTTTTTAACGATTAAAGTACAGTAAAATGGATAAAATAAAACCTAAAAAATATGTAAGTATAAATAAATATTCTAGTGATAAACAGTTTGGAAGCCATTTACTTCCCTAAACAGCATAAATCGTAAATATCCCATAAAATAATTATCCGGCTGCAAATGTATTGAAAAATGTAAATTGAAAGTGATTGAATCGACAAAGCAGATGTCATAGATTATGAATGATTATGTGTATACTTTAGAGTATTCATAGTATTAGAATCTGAAATACTATTAAATAAATATATCTATCGTGATTGGCTATTCAAGCCCTTTTAGATGATGTCTAAAATTTGAGATCGAATAATTATTTTAATAGATAAGTATTTACGATTTTAGAGATTTATTGATATAAATGAGTTCGTTAGATATATACATACTACATAAATTCATTTTGGAAATCTTTCTTCATATCAAGATTTATCTATCTATGAGTGGGAATATCATTTGTCGATATCTTAGCAGCTGATCATCTGCTGGGTGGAAAATTACTATTTGCTTTGCTCAATGATGTACTTCGGCTGGACAGAATCCTTTTTAGCCCTGGAGTAGATTTTGTGCCAAAAAAATACTTCTAATAAAACAAGAAAAAAATGCACCTTTAATCTTAGAATCCTGAATTATATATATAGAGGGTGGAAAATTAAGAAAATAGTTTTAGGGTTGTTTTTTTAAGCCAACAATTTTTCTTAATTGTATTCATGTGGCAGATGAAAAATTTAGAAAATCCCAGCTGTTTAGGGTTGTTTGTTTAAGCTAGCAATTTTTTCCCAATGTGGCATATGAAAAATTAGAAAATCACATCTGTTTAGGGTTGCACAGTAGATAAACTAAACAAAAGTGGAAATATACCTATCTGTAACTTTTAAAAGTATTTATAGATGACAATACGTACTCAGTATTCATAATTGTCAAAATCTTACGTATCATAATACAATTACATTGTCCATGATACAATAATTGTAGAAGGTAGAATCACTAGAGAGTTTTCAATATTTATTTTGAAATAATACAAATGATTGTTTTTATTTACGGTAGGTATTCATTAATTATTATTTTAAAACCAATTCAAAAACATAGATACTAATAATAAAATTTTCAGAAAAACAGTAATAATAAAAATTTTAAGTAGAAATTTATAACCGGTTATGGCCAATAGGCTAGGTTGTTGAAAATAAATAATAAAAAAAAATATATATATATAGGGTGAATGCACCAGTAGTCGGCAGTTTAACTTTTTTTCAGTTTTTAAAGTGATACCATTATGAGTGCGAACATGGTATTGGGATGTAAATGGGTTATTGTTGGTTAGTAATTTGTATAGTTTTAGACTCAATTAATTCTTTTCAAGCAGTTTTTATTAAATTTGAGCAATTTACGTTTTTTTGAAAAAACACGATTTGTACCCGAAGTCGGCACCCTTGATCCTAATGTCGGCAATTTGTGACCCAATTGTCGGCATAGCATTTTTTATTAAGAAAAGAATAAAATCTTAAAAGAATTCAAGTTATTTTTTATTTAAAATATCAGCCATTTAAATAAATACTAATAAAAAACATAAATTAGTGCATTTGAGGTGAAACCACTGTGCGCAAATATCATATCCTACGTTTTTAGACCATCATCCTCAGGATCTGTGTCCAAATCCTCTTCACATGTGCCCCTAACTCGTTTTATCTTCCTTTTTTAATTTGTTTTGGTTTATTTTATTTTTCTATTATGGTCACTGTAATTATGTATATGTTTGCGGTAACCATTTATGTTTATTTTATGTTTAAGTTACCATTCACATCATTGTAGCAATCATATATACATATGATTGTAGTAAATATTTATGTGTTTGTGGCAACCATGTTTATGATGTAATACTTCAACATATTGTGTTGTTCTAGGATTATGGTTATCATATTCTGAGATCAACATATTATGATAAATCATTATCATGAAAATGATTGCCATAAATATATATTTATTTACAATCAAGTTAATGGTAACGTAAACATATTATGGTTACCGCAATCATATATAATATCCCAGTGACCATAATATTATTAAAAAACTTTGAAAAAATTTGAAATGTACAACTACAACTTGTTGGGATTGGACTTGAACAGTTAAAAGGCTGAAACCAAGTATTTGAATAATTATTTGATAAAGTTGGAGATGAGTAGTGAACAGGTTTCAACGTTTCATTGTGATTTTCTGCAGCTAAAGTTGGCGATACTACCATATTTTCAACTTTTCCTTGTTAATTATGAACGTGCCTGCCTCTATGGTAAGATTACTCACAATTTCAATAGTTTGATAATTTATTTTTAAGTTATTGTTCTCTTCGATAATGTCATCGGAATCAATTCTACGCTCATATTAGGAGCTAGTCGGTTGACTATTTCAAAAGCTAGATCCAAATCCGTTTCTTTTCTCAACTGATTTAGTAAAGAGCCTGTTTATTAAGGTACCTTACATGATTATTTTAGAGAGAACAGTTTAAAAACCCCTTTATACCATTTCTTTCCGGGTAGATCATATACAAATGGTGTGGTTTGCTGCTCTTCCTTCACGATTGATTGAACCGTGTTAAGTTAATCCTCACTTTCTTTGGAATTAGATAACACTGTTTGCGGCCCCATTCTCATAGGACCTTCGGAATCGTATAATTTGTCCTATATTTTTGAACGCGGAACTCCATATTGTTTACTGGCACCTAATACAGAAATCGGGCCTTCTCTCGCATAGAAAATATTTTAAGGCTTTTTCAGGATATTGGTGCATGGGTTTTTTTTCTGGAGTGTCCATATTTGGAATTCTATTTAGAATTAATAATACCTACTGAATCTCTAAATATTACTCTGTTTAACGATCTCCAGTCAAATAAAAAGCTGCTGCCGAGTTCAGGATGCTTGGTCTCCTATACTCGGCAGTTCTTAAAATGCTCAATTAAAACTGTGCCGACTATTGGGTAAACTCATTTCAAACTCATTTTCTCCAAATCTATTGTCAAGAGAGATGAGTAATAAACAAATTTGTAGAATTTGAGCTTAATACAAAAAATTAGCAATTTTCCTGAAGTCGGCATCACTATGCCGACTATTGAAAATCATAGAAATTTTTGTTCCTAATGACGGCATCAATTAAAATAACCAAAAAAAATATTTTTTGTGAAAACTTTCACATTGTAGGTAATATTTAAACAAAGTTTTATCTGTTAACACCACTCTGGTAAAAATATTACTTAAATTGATATGGTTACTAACTTGTTTTAGTTGGCCTTGCCACTAAAAAATTTCTTAAAAAACAGGCACTTCCGCACCAGTTGAAAGATGGTCACTTAATGAGGATAAAAATAGATGAAAATACTCATCTCACCCAAATTTAAACATTACATAAAGATAAATGAGTGTATGTTTAATTAAAGTTAAATCTTACTTTTGTATAAAATTATCGTTATTCTTATTTATTAAGCTTTTAAGTCAAAAATGCCGACTACTGGGTCATGCCGACTATAGGAGCGTTTACCCTATATAGGTATTTTTCAAAATGGTTTCTTGACAAACCGGACGGGTTTAATAACATTTTTAATTTGAAAAGTATTAATTAACAGTTTTGTTGTCTGTAACTATCTTAAACGGATAGTCTGATTTTAATAAAATGTCATGGCTATAGAGGAGTCAATTTCAAGATTAGGGACATTTTCTCTAAACACATATCTCCGACCTCAGTACCATCAATTGAGCAAAAATCTAAAAATCCAATTTTTGGGACTTTTAAAAAGTTGTTTGGGAATTGTGGGATTCTCTCTAACTTAAGTATTTTTATTAAAAATGTCTATATACAGTGACTCTCATTAATATTCGGTTTTTATACCTATATCAGTTTCTGAAATCCGAAAATTCTCAATGAATATAATGACATCATGTTAATGTTTATTTTTTACTAGAGGCATATATTTAGAACTCACTTTCACGATAGAGCAAAGAAATTAGTGATTTTCATTACAAAAAAAGGAAACAAATATAAAAATATTGGTGAAATATTGAAAATGAAGCGAAATACTGTCGGTGACATTATCCGAAGATATAAAAACCAGAATCGAATTGATTTTAAAAAACAACCTGGGCAGCCAAAAAAGCTTACCGAGATGGAAGAGCTCCGTTTTATAAGAAAAATCAAGGCTAACCCATGCTTAAGTGCCCCCAAAATTGTTACTGCAGTTAAGACGAAATTTGGAAAGACAGTTTCAGAAGCAACAATACGTCGCACCATCAAAAAAGAAAGGTTCAAAAACCTTTCGAGAATTTAATGGATTTATTGGGCAATAGGTCGTTGAATAATCGTTTAAAATTTACTAAGGAGCATATAAAAAAGATGTAAATTGGTGGGAAGTCGTAATTTTCTCGATGAAAGCAAATTTAACTTATTTGGAAGTGATGGAATAACTATGGTGTGGCGGAAAGGGGCTGGGAAACTGGTATTAATCGAAGGCATTAAGAACAAGGATGTTTATTTGAACATTTTGAGAGATAATTTGAAAAAATCTGCACAAAAAATGGGAATTGCAAGAACTTTTGAATTGTATCAGGACAACGACCCTAAGTATTCGTGAGTGGTTGCTTTATAATTGTCCAAAAGTGATTAATACGCCTGCTCGGTCCCCAGACATGAATCCCAAAGAAAATTTATGGGACTATTTAGATCGCCGAGTCCGCGGAAATCCCATTTCTTCGAAAAACGAACTCAAAAAAGGCTGCAGGAAGAATGGGATAAAATCAATGTTGATTACTTGCAAAAAAATGTTTATAACATGCCAAATAGTCTTTCTGAGGTTATAAAAAATAAGGGCTATCCAACCAGATATTAAATTATTTTTTTTAAATTTGTATTTAAAAAACCGAATATTAATGAAAGTCACTGTAATTGTAAAATTGCATTAAGAAAGATTCATAACAAAAATGTTATTAAAATTTTAAAAATTAAATTTTCTACAAAAAAACACCTAAAATTTGTTTTTTATTATTTTTGGAAAAAAATTTCTATGAATTTGTTAATTTTTAAAAATATTATACAATTTCCTACAAGTTATATAATATGTATGTTTATCTTATCTTTTCCAGATGAATCCCATAACATTGGAAGCTGAATTGTTCGTCAACAATTTGGAATTTTTGTCCAAGACATACCATCAGTATGATGAGGTGATGGTAAGTTCATTGGAAAAGGTAATGAATGCCATTGAAAAATTTTTGGACTCAAATCCAAGCGAAATCTTGGCCACGGAAAATACAAAACTAGTAGCATGCGATAATCTAAATCACATTCAACGACTTTATCATTGCTTAAACTGCAAAACCGATTTGGGAAAGTCTGTAGAAAAAGTTACATTGCACCTGACGGAACAATGTGGTGAAAAAGCGGCTGTTGTTGCGGGCGGCAGTGGCCGGCAAAATAGTGAAAAGAATTCAGGAAGAGATGTTAAAGAACGGGAACACAAAAAGGATAGAAAGGAAGAAATACGCATGCAGGAGTTAATTAGGAAAGAGGAAAAAAACATTGAACAAGCGATCAAATTAAGCAAAAGTATGTTTGTTACTATTAAATAAATTTAAATTTTTATTTACATAAAATTATTTATGTCTATTTTCGTAGAAGCATGTGCCCTGCTGACAACCGATTTTAAAAAATTCTTTGATGATCATGTAAGAATTGGCGCAAAACTTAAATGTATTCCTGAATATGATGTTATTGAAAGTGATTTGATGGATCTTATAAAGCCACTATTTCCGACTGAAACTGTTAAAATCTATAAATTCGGTTCTCGTATATCTGGTATTGGCAGTCGCGAATCAGATTTGGATTTATTCATTGATATTGGCGATACTTTTAATGTATTTAAAAATAGAGCCAGTAATGAAACTGTTCATAAACTGCAGATCGTTGCAAATGCATTGAATAAGCAGAGCAACACGTGGAAAGGCATAGTGCAGATCAGTAAAGCTCGTGTTCCTATAATAAAAATTATACATTCGCAAACCAGTATAGAATGTGATATTAATTTTTCGAACAGTCTGGGTACTGTAAATACACAATTTCTGGAATTTATATTTAATCTTCAGCCCATTGGTAAGTGTTTTTTTTTGCATGTTTTGCAGTAAAACTAAAGATAGAAATGACATTAATCTTAAAATTCTCATTATCTTTTCAGCACGTATGTTGTGCATTTTTATGAAAAAATGGTTACATCGTACAGGTGTCAATAGTGAGATGAATACCTATTCTATGATTTTGATGGTCATTTTTTATTTACAAACTGAGAACGTATTACCATCATTGGAAAAATTGCAAGAAAATGTTAATATGGAAAAAGCGTTCACTGTTGGACGTAAGTATTTAATGTTTTGATTTTTATATTAATGCTATAAATAAGTAATTTTGTGGCGAGGAAAAATTACACAAGCCGTATTTTTCCGGAGTAAATTTAATTTTATAATATGTATTAGTATCTTCTGGCTTGTATTATTCTTTGAAATTTACTTTATTTTAAATAATTTTTGTGATTCTTCTTAAACATGATTATGCATTTGGGCATTCTACTTTTTGCGTGATATCACAAATAAGAAATAAGGGGAATCCCAGTAAACTTGAATATGAAATATTACTCATGTATACAGTGACCATCTGTTCAGCTTTACATGGAATCGGAATAACTTATACTACAACAAATATTCAAATATTAATATTATTATCAATAAATACAATGGACTTCAAGAAAGAGGATTATTTTCCAATTAATAATAACCAGTAGATATAGAATTTATAATAATATTCAATCAAATGCCTTAAAAATTTACTGAATGAATGCCTTAGACAAGTTTAAAAATACTTTGAAATCTAAAGTTCTTAAATCATCAATTATAGAAGTTATATATATTGTTTGTTTTTAATTTTTAACGAATTCTGTTTACATCAGTGGGTTCATACGTAAAATTTCAACATATTGCTTCAATATTTTTTGTTTTGTTTTTTTGCAGTGATAAAAAAACAAAATGTCTATCGTTTTCAGTGTTTAGTATTGAATATTTAAGCTCTCAAATTGCCAAAATACAAAAAATATTGGAAGATCTGTTAACAAATTTCTAAAATTAAATGCAAATTATGGCATAAAAAACTCCCGATCAAAAACCAAAAATCTATGACAATGCGAATGGCATTATTTTAAAGGTGATTTCTTACCTTTTCTACACATATTTTTGGGAATTCGTTAAAAGAAGTGCGGTTCTGAACTAAATCATTATTTAGTGACGCAGTTATAAAGTAGTAGAAGTTCTACACCAGCTTCTAATTGTTACGCAGTTGTTCCAGAACTGCTACAACCATTTGACTAAATCACAAAAACAGCGATTAATTCGGAGCAGCACAACTTGGTTAGCCATGCCAACCTAAATTAATTAAATACACTCTCCCCGCCATACGCATTTATGTCCCATTTTCACTTGAAAACTTAATCATTACCTATGTATATTAGAGTCCTCCAAAAAATTAAACTGCGAATTTTGACCGACGCGTTAAAATATGTTGAGAATTACCCTTAAAATAGGGTAATTTTTGTCTTCGTAGGATAAACTATTTTTTTTTTTTTCAATATTTTGGCGATTAACATTAATGATTGTCTGATTTTAGTAACACTTTCGGTGTGTATTGTGATTATTCGCCAAAATATTGAAAAAAAAATAGTTTTTATTGAAATTTTCAGAATTCAAATCGTTAAAAAAATGCTAAAATTGGTTTTACAAATTTAAAAAATTTAAATTGGAGTTTGGAAATTCCGTTTAAAAATCAAACTTTCTAGGCCATACCTGCGAATAGCTTAACGCTATCATTCGAAAACAAAGTACGAGTAAATACGGATATAAAAATATTCTTTTATTAGAATATTTCTAAAAATATGTTATTTTTGTGGTTGGTGGTTAAAACTTTATATATTTTTTTATTTACTGGGATCCGTTTAATTGTTATGAAGTTAAACGTGTTAATTGGGTTGGATAGTAAAAGTAATGGGATATGGGCGCACTGGATTTCTGTATGTTGTGCGAGCATATAGAGGAACTAGAAAGAGTGGAACATATTCTGTGTAACTGTCCAAGACTACAATGGCTAGGGGAAAGACTCCATAATGAAATGGATAATATTATCTAGGAAATCTATTAGTCTTTATCAGGGGAATAGGCTATTTAGGAATATTTTTAAGTAACAAGACTATGTGAATCCCAGTCTGTACTCATATCCTGTCATTCTTCTTTTTTCTTAGTTTTCTTTGGACTGGGTTTTTCACTTTAATTATCTTTATGGCACCTGACTTCTTTCTTTTTTCTCTCCAATTTAATATTTTCTCTTCACATTAAGTACCACCGGGTTGTATTTCTAAAGGCTATCACAATGGATCCTATGGGTATCCGAGTGGAAGTCTACTTCTATAGTACACACCCCTTCAAATCTGTCTATCTAAATGTTTTATTTTAATCATCACCGAATGATAATTTTTGGACCTTAATGAAAATTTTAGACATCATCTCATCTTAATGCAACATTAAACTCAGCATTCTTAAAAATGCATTCCTGGCTAATTCTAAAAATGTGAAATAAAACTATTTTTGATCTAAGTAAAATGTAGATCAAAATCAATGGTTTTAGCAAAATACGCAATTGTGATCACTAATGCAAAATCCAACTAAAATGGTATGATATCACAAACACTGAATTCAAATTTTAGTTTTTTTTTTTAAATTAATGTAAGAATTAAAAATATCTTTTAGTCAGACGAAGGCTATATAATAAAAAAATATTAGTTATAAACCTACACACAAAATATTAACTCAATTTTTTTTTCTACAGCTTGGTTATGTTCATATGCCACCTTGACTTTGAATGATCTAAATATAATACTATTGGAATTAAATCAACAAAATTTGTTAAAATTCGTTAGAGGATTTTTTTTGTTCTATACTAGTTTCAATTTTGAAACTGATATTGTCTGTCCCTATTTGGGTAAACCTATTAAAAGAGTTGATTTGGATATACTAATGCCAAGCAGGTTTGTTTGTTTTTTGTAACAATGTTTTTTTTTATTCAAATTCCTATAAACAAATATTTATCTTCTGTTTCTTTTTCTTATTAAGATATACCGAATTTGTTAAAAGTTTTCCCGAATATGCATTACAACTGGATAAAAAAGCAATTGTTGTACAAGATCCCATACAACTAAATCACAATGTTACTAAAGGTTTGTCAGCTTTTACTATTAAAGTACTTAAATCATTTATGGTAAAATCGTTGGATGTTATAAATGACACTTTTCTGTTTTAGTTTTAACAAATAGATATTAATGTATTAATATATTATTTTCAATTCCAGGTTTTCAGGTTTTAATGTGGTTATACACAATATAACAAATTGTATAGAAATTTTCAGTACAAGAGCGATTTTCTGTGAAACCTGCAAATCCGCCAAGTTGTGAAACAAACCTGCATTGTTCCAGTACTAGAAGATCGTTTCCGTACCCAAAATTTTCATATATTTTGTTGTATTACGGACAATTGCTGAATAAAACCTGCAAACCTGACAAGTACCTACTGGTAAAGATAAACTAAAAAGCCAATCAAACGAAATATTGTATTCAAGATTAGTTTAGTTTTATTTTTTCTTTAATTATAAACTATAGACAATGTAACCTTTTACCTTGAATAAATACATTTCAATAAAATTATTTGCAATATAATTCAGATGAGTATTATTTTCTTTAACTGCTACAAAATTACGAGAATTGTAAAAGCCCATTGTAAATGGCCATCCTCTGCCGCTATGAAAATCTGTAATTTCAAGAGTTTGTTCATTAATATATTAATTGGGAAATTATAATGTCTTAAGTGTCTGGGTAGAGAATTACAAATCCTTGTAGTTAGAACCATAGGCAACAACTAGATAGGTAACTGAGTGCCAAAAACCTAAGTCTGTTGTCAAAAACCTAATTCATGAGAATGTATTGCATGTATTTTGTTTTTGTATCGCCCGTATGTGTGAAAAAAGAGTAAAATTTGTTACTCTCTCCTTCCGTTCTATGCGTTTATTCTATGGTTTCTATCTTCAATAAATTTACTCAATTCACTTTACAATTTTATAAATAATCACATCCACTATTATTTAACCCGAAAGGATATTTAATATTAAACATTATATCCAATAAAAAGTTCTCTCATAAATCGAACTGTTAATACAAAAATAAATTAATTGTGGATTCCTTAACACGTTAACAGTCCTAGGCCGCGACTGAGGATTGCCTCACACGTCCGCTTTTTTGAAAATTAAAATTTCAAGTTGTTTACCTACCATAGTTTGGATTTTTGCTAATAGTGAATCCAAATTATCTTCCTATTTTGAATTACCAACAAATCTATTAGCAAAAAAAATATTTTTTCAAAATCGATACTAAAAAAAAGTTATGTGCATTTAAATTAAAAATTAGTTTTACAGTTAAAATCACTGCACAGTGGTATAGAAAAAAAGAGGGAAATAAATCTGTAACTTCTATCCTTATAGATAACGGAGTCGATTAAGCCATGCCCGTCTGTCTGTTGAAATTAATTTTCTGAATACCCCAGATATCTTCAATAATTCTGTCAGACATGCTTTCGAGAAGTTTCCTATTTAAAATCAGAAAAATCGGTCCACAAATGGCTGAGATATGAGGAAAAAACCATAAAAAAAATTTTAAAAGCCAATAAAATTTTTTTAAAATTGAAAAAAAAAAATTTAAAATAACAATTCGAAAAAAAAAAATTCCAAAAAATTCAAAAAACAACATTGGAAAAAAAATTAATTTTGTTTACCTAAAAATATTTAAAATTTATATTTTGAAGTATAATTTGCTGAAGGGTATATAAGATTCGGAACAGCGGAATATAGCTCTCTAACTTGTTTTCTATACCACTTTGCGAAATCGTTTTTTGTTTTTATGGGGCATATAAAAGAGGTTTTAATTTTTTGAATGCGGTCATGAGATTTAGCATATAGTAGAAATGTACATAAAAAATAGGTATAATTCGGAAGACTCTGGACTTCGCAGTAATATAAATTTTGAAATTATTTCCCATTTATAGAACTTCCCGAAATGTTACCTTTGAAAAATATAAAATAACGACATTTAGCAGTATATTGACAAATATTAAAGAACGATAGAAATTTACCTCACTTCTATTAAGTGGGAAAGTGGTTTTGTTATTTTTTTTGCTGAATTCAGAGTCTGTAAGAAATATCCTATATATGTATTCTGAAATTAGGCCAAAAACAAACTACTCCTGCCTCCCAGTTTTTTTCAAACCATTTTATATTCTAGCAAATAAATATATAATTAACAAAAATACTGAACAAATTCCATAGTTTGTTTGGGAGCCAACAAACTCAATTAGATCCGTGTGGAGTCTTTTGCTAGTTTTACTCCCATCGGACGCGTCCCCGGGTGGCGGATATGGGGGGCTAGTGTAAAATATAGGTTATCAGTATACTCAGGTGCGGGGAAGACCAGTACAACTAGCTAGGCGGTTGAGATTCAACACATCTCGAATTAGTGATAACCTATATGTTGCACCAAGCCTTAGGGGTCTAGAACCTCTCGCGGACCAAATAAAATTAGCTAGGGTGGTACCAAAAAATAAGCCAATTATGGAAAGTAATCTAAATAAAGAAGAAGTTACGGTGCAGAGCTTAATAACCTCAGTACCGGCGACTAGTGATGGTGTGCAAACAGGCCGCCAGTCGTCGTCATCAAGCGCCTGTAAGGAACCAATTTCGGAGGTGGGAAACTTGGCTTCCGTTGTTGAGAAAGCATCAAGAAGTAAAGATAAGGAAGGGACGGATCCGAGGGTGAACCCATCGCAATCCCTGCCAAATAAGATAGGTGAGGAATCCGATACCTACAAGTCCACAAAGTTAACTGGCGAGGTATTCAATACCTATAAATTCACAAAAAGTGTTGAAAAACTAAAATTGAAGAAGAAGAGACCTTCTGGTGCACAACGCAGGAAAGCCTCAAAACTGTTAAAGAGAGCAATAAAGCAATATTGTAAAAATCAACCAATATATGAATGTAAACAAAAACAATTAAGTGGTGTCTGTAAAAGAAGAATGGCCTTTCTGCTTTCAAATGGATATAGTAAAGACGAAGCAATGGCTCTGGCAAGAAATCCACTGGATGTGGAAAAGATTGCTCAACAAATTAGACAGAAATCAATTGAGAGGGAACCTAGAGCGTCGTGTGAAAAATTCACTTACTGCAGAAACATTACACAGGAAGATGATAAATTCCAGGCATTTGCTGAAAGAAAGCGACAAAGTTCATTTGAAGGAATTGTGAGGAAAACAACATTTGGACAAACACCTTCAGAAATGTTTATCAAGAGAACAACAGTACAATCAATGATACCTCACTCAAAAGAAGTTGTTGGATTTTTCCACAACTCAGTTCATGATGACACTGACCGAATTCTATTCTTTATTCAGTGCCAAAATGATGGACTCAATGTGGATGCATGGAAATTGCTTCGAAGATCAAATAAAAACACCAACAATGTAATGTTGTCACTTACAATTGATGAAATATCTGCGGCCAAACTGGAAGAAACAAGAGGTAAAATTTTCTACAAATTTCGACAAATAAGACTGCATGTCAAGGATGTCGTTGATAGGCCAGAAGCAGCAATAACAAGTACTGATATGTGGTCGTTTGAAACAATTTCACTACAGGCACCATCCAGAGGATAAAGACATCAACAATAACATTACATAGCGAAGTGCATGCTCCTGAATGCATCCTCAATTTGATAAAGTTTAGTGGAAGATTTGTCCAATGCACTTGCAAGATTGGTCTGATTCAAGAGCCCGGAATTAAACGAATGTAAGTGAATTTATAATGTGACCGATTCAATGACTATTAGACTTACATTTTCGAATATGTCTTATGATTTCAGAACTTTTGGATGGGGTCCCATAATTGCTTAATTAGTTAATGGAATCAAGAATGCGAAAGTAGTGACATAAACATAAGAGGTGAGTTACTACAAGAATTTTCACGAAATATCTACTAAACAACTAACATATTTAAAGTTGTCAATATTTAATAAACCAAAAATGTCACTTGTGCTGCTCTTAGTACAAAAAGTGACATGAGCTAACATAGAGACGAGACGTAATTGTTAAAACCCTAAGTCGGTTGTCAAACAACAAAATAAGGGGTGTTTTTTATGGAGGTAAACAACTTTAAAGTTTACTATGGTAAATATTATATAAGGTCCGAATATTACACTCTTACTAGTTTAAATCGTGTTAGAAAGAAGAAATTAAGCTGAATATACATACATATTTATTTGTATAATTGCCCAATTCACAATTAATGTCGTAGTGTTGTAGCATTGTACGTCATAAATATTTTTCAAACAAATTTTTCGAAACAAAAACAAATCATTAATAAAACCAATTACGACATACAACGATACAACGCTACGACATCAATTGTGAATTGGGCAAATGTTTTCATTAAATATTGTAAATAGCTAGCTGAACCCGGTCCGCGTTGCTGGCCCTTAGAAAACATCTGTTTTATATTGCATCTCGATTTTAATATACAGTGTCAAAGTCGGTAATCCAACCTTTAATATTAATACATGTGGTGGCACTCCGGCTGGTTCCAATGAATTCAAAAATTCAGTAGGATAATCGACGGCTAGTTCTTCGTTCATTACTGTGTCAATCGATTTGTATTTTATTGTTTCGCCAGGCAGTTTCAATTGTATTTGCTTATTGAGCTTGTTAACATCATAATTTGTTGGTGACAAAATTGCATGTTCCCACAGCCAATTCGAATTTTTGTAGTTGGTTGCAAGACTTGGGAATACCTTATAGACAGCGAATTCTCATTTGGGAGAATGTTTCGGCAGAAGGGTATTGCAGCAAAGGCACACGCATGTTCGTTGATAGTGATCGGCTTCTGTAGCTTCATTTCCAGTGAAATATCATAGCGGGAGCAATGATCCAATTCTGTGGTACATTTGGCCTTGAACTTTAAAGGCATGAAGCCGACGTCATTTGAAATCATGAGTTGAACTTGTGGATATTTTGAAGGAAGTGCTTGGAAATAGAATTGGCGCCGGAAATGTTACTTAGAAGCAGCTCAGGCGGCTCAATAACTGGTGACAGAATAACTTTACCGTTCGAACAGCACATTCCCGGGGATTCCTTAGGGAACTTCAAAACGCGGCAATGTTTTGCATCAGTACGTCCTTTTGATTCCTGTAGTCATCTTAGTGTAATAAAATGCCGCCAACTTTAAATAGATTATTTCTCTTGATCGAGCCATTATTAAAAGTGAGTTATTCAAAATATTATTTTTTTAATAGATTTTATATGGAAATTTCTTATTCATGCACCTAATATGCAAAGTAAACAAAATTGTTTATCATCGATTGTTAATATAAAAGAACTTTTATAGTACCAGACTTGTGTTGGAATGTATTCCTTACTTCGCTTACACCAAATCATTCGCTTCATACACCACTGAGAATTAAAATTCTTAGAATGATGTTAAGCAACGAAATGAAAATTGTCATTGTTTGAACTTTGGGAATAAAAAAAGTATTTATTTCTCCAGTTGAAAAAAACATTTTTTTGTTGAAAAAAAAATTTTTTTTGGACAAAATTAATTTTTTGGAAAAAAATATAGGAAACTAAATAAACTATCTGTAAGAATTGCAAAAAAGATCGATCAACATTTATACAATAATCTTTTTTTATGTCATTAGCTGTATATCATAAAAAATTTGATTCTGCCACGCCATTCCGTCCATAGGCCGAAAATCAAAAATCTGACTTTAAAGTATTACCAGCTGGGCCATTTTTGAGTTCATTCGGAACATACATACCCACATACAAACATCCATTTTTATATATATTGACAATTACTGTCTTAGGGATACATTTACTTACTTGCTTAGCTGCTGTCTTATTACGGCATGAATATTAAAGTTGGATGCTACTTTACAGCACGATCAAAATATTGATGATTTTAAAAGGCATGTCGCAAGATAGAAGCTCTAAAGATTGTGGGTTTAAATAAATATTCATACCAAGATCTTATAATTAATATATCCATCGTTTTCTCAGAGGAACAATTATAATTTTAAAATTTTAACTATTAAATTCCTGGTATAATTTAAAGAGTCCTAACTGCAGGGAATATTGTTGCATATTTCATGGACATTGAGCAATCCATAGTTAATTATTTTATGTTTCTGCACAAAAATATAAGTGGATATTTTTTTAAATATTTAGGTCATATGTATTTTGATTTTTTTGAAGCATATTTTAGGCGCATATTTTCCAATAATAAATGCATGAAAATCCGCCCCCTAGTGATCATATATCGCAATATCTCATTTTTTTTATCGGAATTTTTCGTTTTCTCCAAGGAATTGCTTAATAGAGTTTTGAGGTTTCGCACTAAACATATCTAAATGGTTGAGGTGCATGATCAACTCACCGACAATCATTCCTTGTATTCACTGTATAATCAGATTTATGTATTAAAAAAAAAAAATAATTTTTTGGTAATTATATTTGTTTATTTTTTATGATTTTATTAGTTTTATTTTAAATATTTATGTATGTATATTTGTTGTTTATATTTAAAAGTAAATTAAAATTTAATATTTATATATAGTATATGTATTTATTTATTTATTTATGTATATGTATGTCTTTTCAATGGTACTTATTTCAAATTATTTACAATTTGTGCAAAATTGTTTAAATTTTCATTTTAGTTTTAGAACATTTAATATAATATTTTTGTAGTTATTGAAATATTTTATTTAAAATTACATTTTTAATTCATTTACTTAGTTTTTTTTAGTTTTTTTGTTAGAAAGTAATTATTAATTTTTGTTGCATTTCATGCATTATATAGGAAACTTCTAGTGTGGTTTGCTTTCACAAATATTAGTTTAAAACAAAAATTTTAATTAAAAAATAAAATAGACAATTTTATAAATAAACAATTATAATAACACTCTAAATAATACCAGCCCTTTTATATTATTTAGAATGCATTTACTCTATGTAGTGTTTTTTAGTAAAACAAATATGTATTTCCATAAATATTATTGTTGTATAATTAAAATTAAATAAAACAATTAATTTTAGTTCTCGTATTATATTGATAATTTTGTCGGCTGCTTCTGCTATTGATGCCAAACATACATAAATACACGAAAATTTCTTCAAATTGTTGGTTCAAATATTTTGGGTTTCCAGCTTTAGTTTACAGATAAAATGTCATCTGGAAAAAATATTTAAAAGAATTTTAAATTAATTAAAGAATATTAATTGATATTAATTATATTAAATTAAAGTTGTATTGTTATTTGTTTAATGAATTCAGTGTCTGTCACAATAATCCTGAAATTAGGCTAAAAACAAAAGTACTACTGCATCCCACTTTTTATTTTTAGAAAAAATTAGAAAAAATACAGAATTCCAGACTTTGTTTGGTGGCCTACAAGGTGATTGAGATTCTACACATGTCGGAGTAGTGAGAACCTATATGTTCCACCAAGCCCTAGGGGTCTTGAACCTTTCGAGGACCAAATGTAGAATTAGCTAGGGTGGTACTCAAAAATAAGCCAATTATGGAAAGTGATCTAAATAAAGAAGTTGTTACGGTGCAGAGCTTAATGACCTCAGTAACGACAACAACTGACATTCCCCCAGTTGTCGTCTTCAAGTGCCTGTAAGAAACCAATTTCGAAGGTGGTAAACTTTTCTTGTATTATTGAGAAAACGTCAAGAGGTACAGATACGTCAAGAAGTACTTGATGCAAATACCACAAAGTTAACTGGCGAGGTATCCAATGGGAGACAAGCAGCATTTGCTGTAGGGATCTGAATGCGTAACATAGCTAATCTGTCGATAATGCCAAAGCCTCTTCGGTATCCAATGACCGTCCATGCGTGGTGAAGAACCGCATCCTACACGAGGTGTCTCTGTCAAGTGCTGAACATGGCGGATCTAGAGCGGACGCTCGAAAAAAGCCCGTAATTCCGGATGGTATCCGCTCCGTGTCCATGGAATGAATGGCACTACTTTAGTGTGTCTTCCAAGGGCATTGTCCGCTTGTATTTATGCCCATCTACAGCATGGGGCTGTGTTGTATGATGTTCTGTTTGCCCCCATTAATTAATTAATTATCTTTTCTTACAGATGGAAAACGAAAAAATGAATAAAAATATGTTGATAAATTCAGAACAGGTTCCTATGTGCCTAACTGAACACGTTACAGGATCTAATGATCCCAACCCAAAAAGAAAAAATGAAGAAATGGATGATACCTTGGTGTTGGGGGACTCATGTCCCGAATCTACTTTGGTATCTATCCCAACTGATGTAGAAGGCGCGTTACTGGAACCCTCTACGTCCGCCAATGCCAATACCACTGAGCAGAAAACAGAAAATTTAAACGATAGACCGAAATTATGCGGGGCTTCACGAAAACGTTTAAAGCTCTATATGGAGCATGGTATGAACATCGAAGAGGCAAGAATACTGTGCCTTAAGCCAATGAAAGAAGTTCGAAGTGTGCTTCATGACCTTAAAATCCCCAGGAAGATAGGGCGGTCAGACGAATCAATTGCGGAGAAACCGAATCCACAAAAACAGGAAGCTAGTGCAACTGCAGATGGTTCACTACAATTAAGTGATGTCGCTGAAAAAAGAATGTCCTTTCTTCTTTCAAATGGATATAGTAGAGACGAAGCTATGGTCCTGGCAAGAAAACCACTGGATGTGGAAAAGATTGCTGAACAAATTAGACAAAGATCAATTGAGCGGGAATCTAGAGAGTCGAGAAATTCTAGTGATAAATTCACTTACTGCAGAAACATTACACAAGAAGGTGATAAGTTATTGGCATTTGCTGACCCAAAGCGGCAAAGTTCATTTAAAGAAACACATACAAAAGCAAAATTATCAAAAATGGAATCCCAAAAAATAGAGCTATCAAAAGAGCTATCACTGATACTTCACTCAAAAGAAGTTGTTGGTTTTTTCCACAACTCCGTTCATGATGACACTGACCGAATTCTATTCTTTATTCAGTGCCAAAATGATGGACTCAATGTGGATGCATGGAAATTGCTTCGAAGATTAAATAAAATCACCAACAATGTAATGTTGTCACTTACAATTGATGATATATCTGCGGCCAAACTGAAAGAAACAAGAGGTAAAATTTTCTACAAATTTCGTCAAATAAGACTGCATGTCAAAGATGTCGTTGACAGGGCAGAAGCAAAAATATCAAGTACTGATATGTGGCCGTGCAAAAGACTTTTACAACAGGCACTATCCAGACGACAAAGACGTCAACAATAACTTAACGAATGTAAGTGAATTTATGATGTGACCCATTCCACGACTATTATAATGTCTTACAATATGATTTCAGAATTATTGAATGGGGCGGGGCGTCCCATAATTGTATAATTAGTTAAGTCAAGAATTATGGAGAAGTAGTGAAATAAACAAAAGAGGTGAGTTATTGCAAGAATTTCCACTAAATACTTATAAAACATTAATAGGTAAAACATCCCACATTGGGTTCAAATGTGCGTCAAAGTGGTGCTATATTGAAATTTAAGAAATAAGTTTTCTTGCTGATATCACTGAAATTCTAATCATCTAAGTTGTTTACATATTCCGTAGTTAGCTGTTAATGTAAGCTAAATATTGCCGTTTTCATATCGTATAAATTGGTAAAACTTTAAATTTTATACAGAAAAGTTTCTATTTTTTTAAAGTTGGTATTTATAAAGTTTTATTTCAATGATGGAACTTTAGGTTTTAGGTGTATAAAAAAAATTGTGAATTTATGATGGATCATAAATTCTAAAGTAGTTAATTGTTAAATTAGAAGCAAACACTTTCGAATTCGTTTATTTCGTAATTATTCATAAATATTTTATTTAATCCGTGTCTTTTTAAAAAAACAAATATGTTGAATACTACCTTGTAGATAATAAATTTAGTTTTCAAAATGATTTCTTTACAAACTGAATAAATTTAATATGTTCAATTTGAAAAGTATTAATACACTGTATTGATGTATGTAAATACCTTAACAAGAAATGTATTTTTAAAAATGATTTATTGACAAAGCGAATGGATTTAATAATATTTTATATTCAAAAAAGTATTAAAATACAGTATTATCGTCTGCATATCGTCATATTAAATGCAAACGGACATAATTACACCTTTCTTTATTTTACAGAAGAAGCAAAAAACGAATAGGTCCAACAATTTTGAATTTACCCTACTAGCTACGTGACTAGTTATTTTAACACGTGCGTGTCCTAAGAAGGGAGTCAATTGACCCTTTTTGATTACAATGAGACTATCCGATTGCTGGTCCAAAGTAGTCAAATAATTGGATTCACATACTGGTTACATAGCGTCAGTTACTTTACTAGCTACCTAACTGGTTACTTGATAAGCTACATAACTAGTTATTTTAACATGTACGGGTGTTAATTGACCTCAAATAAAAGACATCATAGACAGTCCAATAAATTGTTGCTTGTAAACAAACCTTCCTCCGTCAACTCTACAATAGATTGCTTCTGGTGGCTATAATAACTACTTTCTAAAGTGCAGTACAAAATAAACGTTTAAAGCGACTTCACTATAAGTTACTAAGAGACACTAAAATCAGTTTACTTAAGCAAAAATAAAAATAAACTGTATGAGAATAATAACACAACAATTTATATAAAACCAGTTTGTACGAATTACTCACAAAACGTTTAAAGTGACTACACTCCAAATTACTTAGTGACACTTAAGTGGCAGTTGTCTTCACGCTAGATTACTTAGGATGTATAAAGTAACCAATTGTCTTCTCTCTGCACTAAAGAGAGCACATACGTGTCATATGACCAAAATATACTATAAATTGGAGTCAGCCAAGTGATAAGAAATTTGTGACAATTACTGTCTTTAAGGGATACACTGACTACTTGCTTAACTTTTGGGACACAGTGCAACACGAAAAAAATAACCATATACAGACACCACTACGTGATAAAAGACCAAAAAGACAGTTTTGCCCAAAGTCATGCACTTTTTTTATGGGCCCCCAAAATTTTGGGGCCTCGGTGTCTTTTTTCAAAAAAGTTTTTTGTAAACAGTTTGGAATTACACTCTGAGTCAAAGTTGTAGCTCTTGTCATAAAGAACAAAAATTGTGAACATATAAATTCAAAAAAACTTCATCTTCAAGATCAAAATCTCAAAAGCTTTAAAAATTCGATTTTTTTTTACCTTTTTTCCCTGTTCAGGTCCATAGGTTCCGTTCAGAATTCATAAAAAAACAATCAACTACAAAAATGTACCTAAGTTCCCAATAAACAAATTTCTAGAACTTTCCAAGGAATGATTCTTAACACCGTTTAAGTAGGTCAATATAAGTTAGTAAGAAAAAGCTAAAGGAATTAAGAGCTAGTTTCTTACTTGTCAGTTAAACTCAGATTAACACGCTGTTATATTAAACTTGAAACATATTTAGCCGGGATTTAACCAATGATTGTGTTTCTCACTAATGGATTAATTTTGTAAGCATTGCCATACTTTTCAGTCAAATCACATGTGCATTCCTCAACATTTTTCATATTAATATGGCAGTACTTAAAATTTTATAAGAAAAAGCAACCGCGTACATAACTTTTTTTGTAAATTTTAACTTTGTAAAAGAAAAAGTGACATTAAAGTATATAAAATGTATACTAAAAATTATATTTACATATGTAAAGCAAATGAAAACAAAGAGCTGCTGTGCTGAATTGTTTATTAAATTTTTTATCTGTTTGTGCTTTGGCATTTTATACTTAGGTTTAACTCACCAATGATGCTCAGTTAAACCTAGATTATATAGTAAATAAACAAGGCAAGGCAAAACATGGGCGCCGCGTTTTTCATTTACTCTTCTCTTACGTACGTGTGCACACGCATTGTAGAGAAATAAACAACTTTTAATCAGTCTAGCTTGAGAACTCAAACAAGCAGGTTGTGTATCGTTTTTTATCGCACAATTTAAGAATCAGCGTTGCCAGTGAAAAAAAATATGTCCCAACATTTAAAGATGTATGATGAACAATATGAGATTTTACATTTTTAATTGGGGAAAAGCGACGAAAGTTTACTGGCAACACCGATTCGTGGTGAGAGCGGAGAGAGTGTATAACTAATACAATCGTAAAATGCAATAGTATAGGTTGCCTTTCCCTGATTTAAGGTGACGATATAATCGTACCTATAAAGCAGTGATGTTCAAAAATAAAAATGAAGATGTATTGGTGAGAGAGCTACCCAGCAAACACTTAAAATAAGAACAAAATAAAGAATGTTTAGATTTAGAATTTTTGCCAGATATAACCAATTTATTAAATGAATGTAATTTAAATTTTAAGGAAATAAAAGAATATACATTATACGGCCGAAATTCTCTCAAATTTGTTATTTATTTCTGACTTTGTTGTTTTGTGTTCAATTGTAATTGAAACGCGTGTGTTTGCTATGCTTCGTCCAAAAACCAACCAACAACAATGCTTAATGAATTTCTGAAAAAAATGAGACATTTGTTATGCTCTTTCAAAGAGAATAAGAATATGTGTGTTCTTACTCAGCGCGAAAGCACAATGAAATGAACATCATTGCTATAAAGGGAGAATTAATCATATTCTTTTAATAAAATTTTTTTCAGTTAAAATTTATTAACATGGTTAAACGTTTACTTTCAGAAATGGTTCATCGGAAGGTCCAAAACATCTACTGGGGCGAGTGCGGTTGAAAATGCAAACAAATTTCATCTAGACACAAATACAAATTTAATTAGACAGCCGGATTGAAACGATTCTTGCACCGTGGATTTGTACCAGAAAGTCATAAGGCACTATAAAATCTGAATGAACATAGTACAATTATATTTATCTGAGTGCCAGGACACAGTGGCCATAATCATATACATAGGACCTGTTCATTGCTTATATATCTTAATATCGTGGCATATCGAATGACATAAAAGTATATTATAATAACTACGGATCGGATAAAAGCACTTAAACCACAATAAATTGAAGCTGATGTGTGAATCAATAATGTCACATGCAACACTTGTTTTCGCTAATCTGAGACGTGGAATATGCTGTACCTTCTTCCAACTGTCTAACTTATGCTGATGAATGGGAATATGTAACCGATTTGGTGTATTGTTTCAAACGTTTAAACTGACGAATTAAAATCGTGTTGAAATTAAATGTGAATTATGTTAAGAAACTAAATTATACATAAAGTACACATTATTATTTAAATCTGTTCTTAGATTCCACATGTATTTAAAAAATAATAAAAACAAAATTTGTTTGCTGCTCTAGTGCCATTTCTTTAAATACATATGTTTTTTTTTAAATCAAAAAATTCTATGCATGTCGCTTGCAGTGACTGCCATGAAAAAGGTTAAGTGCCTCTTTACTAAGTACACAAGTCCTCCAGCCAAAGAAAACAAAAATAATTTTAATAAATGCTATAGAGCAGCATGTTTGCTTATACTGCTGTTCGTACTTACCAGTTGTAAACGGACGCTTTCCTCTCATACCAAGAAACCCGTTGGGTGCACGTTTACCATAAAGTAGACTCATAGTTGCCGATGACAATGGTGACCGGTTGTTGATGTTGCTGTTGTCGAAGGCATTAAACGCATTCATGCCATCGTAGGAACTCTTCTTTCCTCGGACAGCTACAAATTTGTTATTGAAGTCGACGAAACGTTGACGTTTTCCACCACCGGCTGGTAAAGACTTTTTCCAAAAAACAAAAAAATAACGCTAAAATATTATTTAGTATTTTTAACTTTTTACTATAAATGATTTGGCTTTGAAATAATTATATAATTATGTTATGTAGACGAGAGAGAGAGAGTACGAGTGTTAAAAAGATGCTTTTGTGTTGAGTTTTCTATAATTTTAACATAGTTGGTGATTTTAGCTTAATTTTGAAATTATAATTTTGTTTCGTTGCCAATTGCAGGTGAGGTGAATGTAGGCAGGCAGCTTTGAAAATGTTGGATGTTCTTTACACCAACCACCAAGATAATAGGAAAATAACTTATTAGATCTAGTAGTATTGAAGAGAAGACTATCATCCCCTTTTTAAATTATAAAATATAACACTAAGCTACACCCAAAATATGCGGGGGTTTTCATATAGCAATTCTGAAGAAACTTTTTTTAAAATCGGTTAGACAATGACTGTGTTACTTTCGTTTAAGTTTCAAATAACGCATTTTTTCAAGCTCTAAGTTGATGATAGAGTTAGTAAAATATTTTCTTATTTTATTGAAATACTCGTAGCATACTAAAGTAGTTTTCCAAAACACGTTAGTAAATAAAAATCAATAAAATGAGTAATGCTAATTTTTGAGGTAACATGTTTTTCGACTTTTCTGTTTTTTTGTACAAATGCTTTCGTGTTCATTTCTTAAGAAATGACATAGATGACCGTATCTTTTTCTTTAGTTGGGAACCATCCTGACCTTAAAATAACGTAACTTAAGGTAGGGTCACACATGGCAAAATATTTGCTCAAAAAAGCGTAACCACAAATTTGTTTGACGTGTTTACCCTTACAAGTGTTTTGTAAGATCAAACAGCATCAAATAAAATAAAACTAAATGTTTTGTTTTTAATCAACCTAAGTGAAATAAGTTTTTCAAATAAATAAAATAATTAAAATGTATTTTATTTAGTGCTTACGTCTTTTTCGTCAAATATTTACCATTCTCCAACCGGCTCTTATAAATATTTTACTGTTTAAAAGGTAAAACTCATAACTTAAAAAAAAACATTTTAAAAATAAGGACTGAGATCGAAAAATTCTTAACACACGTCTTTTATAAAACTTTTAACCCAAGTATGGGTGAATTCCAAAACGTCTGTATGCAATGCAACCTTAAAAAGTCGAGCGATTCTTAACGCAACCGTGTAAACTTTGATAATTTTTTTTATCGCAAAATGTATGAAAAAGTAAAAACAGGCAGTATGCTAAGTTTTTTTTTTTTAAATTTTAACTACGCGTTTGCTTGCTTTGTCTTGATAAAGATATGACTGCATTGCATACAGACGTGTTGGAATTCACCCTATTATTTGATTTTTTTTTTTGTTGATCAAGTTAAATTTGTAAATCATGTCAGTTGTTATGTTTAATGTCAATTATATTCATTTGTTGTTAATCTGATTAAAATGAGTGAACAGAAAAAAGTGCGTACTAAAATTATTAAATATTTTCAACAAACCGAAGTTGGTCAACAAGGACTAAGTTGGTCCTACAAAAAGTTGGTCAAACAATCCAAGGTCTGCTATCAAACTTATTCCAATTTTATTAAACAGTATTGTGAGAACTTGTCCGTTGATAGAAACCCTGGTACAGGTAGAAGGAATGGTCCACATGATGTTTCTAAAGCCAAAAAAGGTGTCTAAAAGTGTGGTAGATTTTAAACGGAGATGTACTAACTGTTTGAACAATGTGACAGAAAGCACTACAAAAACCTTAATGGAAGGGTTTCCGAAAAAGGTTCAAAACTTCATCACTAGTGATTAGAACTATAAAAATATTTTTTTTGTAAATTGTAATAATAATTCCAATCAAATTGATTTTTATTAACATGTATGTATGTTAAGAATTTTTCGATCTCAGTCCTTAGTTTCAAAAGAACTTCCATATTTATGGTTCTTTGAACTTGTAACTTTAATAATACCGAAAGTGATTGAGAAAATCTATATGTATTTCCGTTCTCTATGGACAACAAAACAAAACAGAATTACTACATGAGAGTCCCTGCATATATTTTTCGTTAGCTTTTGTAACACGGTTTGTAGCATCAAAATATTGGTCGTAGACCCACAAAAGTATATTTGTATATGAGGAAAATCAAAAATTTTGGAGAATTTAACTAAAAAACATAATTTTGTAGTTATATACGCAGATACTTTAGTATGCCAAAACTGTTCTCGTTAATAACACAAGTTTAAACAAATATATCGAGGGGCTATATTCAAAACCCTCTATCTTAAAAAAACACAACTTTTCAGGAGAGACAAAAACAGTTTTTTTCGCGTATTAGTTGAGTTATTCAAATTCGATGTTCTACAACATTTTTTAAACAACTACTGAATCTCACATATACATAATTGGTTTTTAAAATTTGGCATTATTGGTGACTTTATGACAGATAGAGTATTTGTTTCACAAAAATATTCAATGTGTATGTATGAAAATTATCAGATAGAGGGTTTTGTATTTTAAAAAAATAAATAAATTTTGATTTCATTTATGTCATCTGTCAGTTTTTAACGTGATTTATTTAAGATAACGACTAATAATATAACATAAGATAAAGAAAAAATAAACAATATTAAGTTATTTTTTAAGTTTTCTGGAGTTTGATTGGTGTAAATTATAGTAAAAATAATGGTATTTCGGTGGTATTACGCTCTTTCAAAATCCACGTATTTGGCTGAATTTATAGTGGACAAGAAAATAGAGGTTTTGGTTCAATATGTCCTGTATAATGTTAAATACGAACATGTAGATCAATGGAACTGTACCAAAATTTAAATTATATTTTACGTTACCATCTGGAAGATATAAAAGATATCTTAAATTAGACACAGTATGATCATTCTTTACTCGTCGTGGTCTAATGGAAGAAAAACGCATAAGTTCATCATCATTGTAATTATTAAAGAAATCATAATTTAAATATTCTGAATCAAACGCTTTTTTACGATCTCATTGTCAATTTCTAGTAATTCTACCGACTGGCAAGTGTATAGATCGATTTTTCAATCTATTGCGTATGGCATTTCTCTAAGAACTTCTGTTCAACAACTTTATTATTTTCCGCAGCAAAATTGGATATATCATTTGATAAATTAATTATTTGAATGCTCATGTCAACCGGATTAGTTGCTTAGAATAGACAGATTTATTACTACCACTATTTAGACGGCTTAAAATAACAAAGAAAAAATAATAATTTCGAAGCTATTTCACTCCACAATCGTAGAACATATTTGTAAAGGCAAGTAAGAAAGTCTTTAGAATTCCTTCAGTAGTGCTGACAGAGATCTTCGTAATTCACATAATCAATTAGAGTAAAGGTTATAATAGTTATAGTTCTTAATTATGAGTAATAATAATGAGTAATTATAGGTTATTCCTTAATATATTTCAAAGCTTATTAGCATTGTTCTCAATTTTAAATATCAATTTACCTCTGCCCCCGACGGCGATCTCTTAAATGTCTGATGTGACACATCTTTTTTACCCCTCACACCAACAAATGCATTATTGCCCAAACCACGTTTCGTTAAAGTTTCCATTGAAGAATCAAGTTCATCCATTACTGGACGTTTACCACGTACTCCAGTAAAACCGGTGGGCGCTCTCTTTGCCATTTCGTTGGGTAGATCATTTTGTGTGCCAGTTAAACTATCGAGAAAATTTTGTAATATAGCATCACGCACCCGTTCCTCTTCCAGTTTTTGTAGGAATTCTTGCCAACGATGATTGTCATTATTGGGATTGCCACCATTCATGGTGGCAAACTTTTTGCCGCGTACTCCATAAAAAGCTGTGGGTGCCTTTTTATAACGTCTAACATTTGGTTTGGCATATTCATCCCAGGTTATGTCTTCATCGGAATTGTGCAACTGGTTCCAGGGGAGACTATTATCGTTTGCAATGTTGCTTTCGTCCTCATCGTAGTAGAATTTTTTACCACGCATACCCACAAAACCACCGGGTGCTCTTTTGACCATGTTTAGGGCATCATGACTGAAAGCAAATTAGTTTAATGTTGAATAAATTTACAAAGTTATCTAGTTTTTGTTATAGTTTATTTAATTACCCAAAAAATAATTGATTTCTGGTTAAATCCTCATTTAAGCTATTCCCCTTGTCATCATCATCATCTTCCAATATGTTAGCATTTTTGGGTACTGCAGGTCTTTGTTTCGCTTGATCCTTAAAAATAAGAGAAATATGAAAAATACATTAGTTTTCCTGAACATTATGAAACTATTGAACAAATAAATCGTTCAACTAATAGATAAGGAAATCTTTTGAACATAAAAAAATATGTGAGACTTTCACACAATTGCCTCTAATCACCCATAAACTATTAGGGTCCAGATATAATATCAGATCTATTTAGAGATAACTACAGTCAATCAGGGGTTTTGTAGGAAGTAAGCTTCGTCCGACGATGCACAGTGGGGGAAATTAAAAAATAAATCTGAAACTTCTAAACCGATAATAAAATGTTCCACGACTATAGAGGAGGTATTGGTGTGTTTTGAATTTCGAATTTAAACTCAAAGGTGGGGCGGAGTCTCAAGGCGTATCTCAAATGTCATTCAACAAAGAAATAAAATATTTGTAATACTATCGTGTAAACAATAAATGTTTTTTCGAAACGATTTTTTGAAATACCGAATGATTTCAATAATATTTTAATTTTGAAAAGTGTTAATACTCAGTATTGCCGTCTATAAATATCTTTAACAATAAATTTATTAGTATTAGGAGAAAATTATTATTTAAAAATTGATACCAAGTCAAAAGTTATGTACATTTAAATTAAATAAAATTTAAAAAGTAAACTACTCTCTACACTTTCGCGATTTTTTTTTGGAAAAATAGAAACAGAAAAATAAATAATTTATATATTTCTCAAAGGTAAAATTTTGGAAGTACTATAGAAGAAAAATAATTTCAAAAAGCCAAAGTGTCTGGCCGCATATCCTGATCTCGCTTCAAACTTGTCTAAAATTTGGCTTATGGCCGGGATTCACGTATGATCTCTTACGCTTTGGGTTATCGTAATGGACCCATTTTTCATCGCAAGTAATGTTTCGGTGCGAAAATGATTTTATTTTATAGCGTTCAAGCATTATTTCGGACATGCAAAATCGTTTTTCAATTCGTATGGTACCCAATTTCCCTGTATTTGGATGAATCCAGTTTTGAAATTGCTGCTTGAGTAGATCCCAATGATTTTGCAAGATCTTGTTGAGTTCGACAACAGTCTTCATGGAGTAATGTCTCCAATTCTTTGTCTTCAAACTTTTTTAGCTGGCCTGAACGATATTTGACTTCCGTATTAAAATAACCACTTCCGCAAAAACCATCTCTCGAACGTTGAAACCAATGGAACACATTCACGATAAGCTTTTGTGAGCAATCGGTTTGCTTTAGCGTAACTTTTTCAAATTAAAGAAGTAAAGCAAAACTTCCCGCATATGACGCTTTGTTGGTACAAAATTCGACATTTTCGAAGCAAAAAAAAATTATTTACACTATAATTTCCGACAACTAAGTTTGAATAAATGACAGATTGTACTCTTCAAAATGGCATATAATTTATTTAAAACCCAAACCGTGTTCAAATTTAGCACAGCCTACCCTACCTACCTACTAGGGTATTCAATCGATTAACCATTTATCGGTTAACCGATTAATTTTGGACGGTTAACTGTTCGAATAATTTAAAATTGCCGATTTTCAAATAACAAATAAACCGATTAATTTGTGTCGATTAACCGAAATTTCTTTTTTTTGCACTTTAACTTATTTTTTGTATTTATTTTTCCGTTTCAATTCCAATACAAATTTCAAATTAAACTTAGATATAAACATGTTTAGTTAGTATAACAACTGACATATTTAATTTACATGTATTTGAAACTTTTTTTGTAATTACATGTATAGACGAAACTTTTTTTGAAATGAGTCTTTTATCAGAACTAAACGAAACTATTAAAAGTATTCAAAATCTAAAACAATCCAAAAAGGACTCTAATGGTATAACTAAGGATTTTATATGCTTAGAAAAAACTAAAAAAAAACTGAGATATTGAATATTCTTTATCATGCTTTTGCTTTCTTCAACATACACAATCAGCGAGAGAGATTTTTTCCAAGAAAAGATTTATTAAATCTAAAGAAAAAAATAGTTTAAAAGGAAAACATTGGAAATATATTCTTTTTTTAAAAGATTATTTCAGAACATCTCTCTAAAACAGCGAAATGCAAACTCACACCACTACAGTTTTTAGATATTGTAGTTGTATGAGTTGAGAATTATTCTCTGGCAAAAACAAAAACAAATAGCTGAAATAATGAAATAAACAAGCATAAAAGCGTAACACAACCTGCTTCTATCAATGCTCATGCGAGACTGACTGTTTTTATTCAATGTGTGTGCTTGCGTACATGTGAAAATAAAAACAAGAGAGCTCATATGAGAGCTCATTGCATTTCGCTGCTCTAAAACTCTAAAAAACTCACATATCGCTCATTTGTTGCAACAACGTAATAATTAAAAAAAGTCCTTCGAGAAAAACGTCTTTGAATGTTTTATGACATTTTACTATTTCTTAAATAAATTTTAAACAAATCATGCGATTTCAGAAATATAAATAATAGATGTTAATGTCTTTCTAATCTGTATTAACCCAAATTTTTACTTGTCAAATATACGAGCATGAATTTTAATTTTGATGTTTACAACAAAAAAAAAAACACTCTCACACAAAAAATAATTGACTTTTTTGAAAACTGATATAACTATATGAAAGATTATAGAACGGCGCATATTTTGTATTACTCAGTTCAAAAAACACGGATTTTGAGTTATGACGTTGTTCAGAAAATGAGCGATATGTATACAAAAATTATCTCAAATACAATATTTGCTGTTTTGTTTGTTTTTGTACATAAAATTCGTTGTTGTATTTTCAATTTAAAATTAAAATAGAAATTATTCGGTTAATCGAATAATTTTAAATTAACCGATTATTAACCGAATAAATCTAAAGCCCGATTAATTATTTGCTCGATTAACCGATTAAACCAGCAACCCGATTAATTGAATACCCTACTACCCTACACTAAGTTAATGAGCAAAAACATTTTTCTTTTAAAATTTCAATAATTTATATTCGTGAGCGATTATTGAAAGTGGGGTGGGTCTTATATGGGAGCTAAGACCAATTATGGACCGATCACCATGAAATTAGGTCATGTGATTTATGTCTATATGAAAGTTAATTATATTGAATTTTATGTGTATACAAACATTTTTAGGAGATTTATGCACGTTAAAGTGATTTTAGGAAGCGGATCTTATATGGGAGCTATGACTAATTATGGACCGATCATAATAAAATTTGGTGACATGAATTTTGTATATATAAAACTGATTTGGAGCAAAATTTGTGTAGATACTAGGATTTTCATTCGAGTAATGATCGTTCGATTAATCGAATAATTTCTTACGAACAATTATTCGAACAATATAAAAATGGCCATTTTCGAATAACGAATAATTCGAACAATTTTATGAAGAATAATCGAATAAAACGAATAAATTTACATATACATTTAAATTTATTAAATTGCTTAAAAAATTTAATTGTTTCTGAAATTAGACAAATAACTAAAGATAAGGGAGTATTTCGATACAAGAATTTACAATTCTAAAAACAAGTCTTTCAAAATGTTTAATTTAGGACTAGATACAATGAAAATAAAAGGTACGGAATAAAATATTTTTTATAAAGGCTAAATGATTTTAGAATTGATTTCGAAACTGAAATATTAACGTCTAAACATATGCTGGCGAAATATTAGCAGAATCGCAATTAATAATCAAAATATTAACTTATATTAAAGTGGTATTGAAAGTGATGGCGAATGTGATTTTGAAACGGTCGTCGAAAGTGATATTGAGGATGACATTTATAATGATTACGTTGACAATGATATCCAACCTTGGACATATTTGTGTAACTCCCTTAGACCACTTGATAAAACAATTGATAGAGCTTGAGGCTATAATACAATATGCTGTAAATAATTTAGAAAAAGTGAATAATTCATTTACTAAAGAATTAGTTACTCATTTTAAAACCCGAATTGTTGAACGACATAAAAAAGTTTTTAAAACGTTTATATTATACTAAAACGGAAACTAAAGTGTTTGCTAGTCAATTGTTTTGTATATTGTTCGGTAGGGAATCTGATCATAATATTTCAGATGAAAATTTAATGATGGACTTCGTTTTCGAATGTTTTTTTTTTATCAATACTTGCATTGTTAACTTTAACGTTAGTTTTTGTTTTTCTTTAACAATAAAATATTAAAAAACCTACATCAAAACTACATTCTTTACTTTTTTTAAAAAAATTAAATTATTCGATTAATTTTAAACGTGTGATCGAAGTATTCGAACAAGTTAAAATCTCTTATCTCGCACAAAGTTTATATGGACAGCCAGACGGACGCACGGACATCGTTTAATCGAGCGATTCTGAGTTGATCTGAATACTTTAAAGTGGGTTTTTATTATTATTATTTTTGGACGTTACAAATATCAGCACAAACGCAATATACCCTCCCCACTATGGTGGTGTAGGGTATAAAAATATAAGGTTTTCAAATTTATATTTATTTTCACACAAGTTTGTTATTCTTGTTTCTAACTCCAGTCTTAGATCCCACATATCAGCAATATAAATGTTTATTAAAGAATTATAAATATATATTTACCATAATATAATTATGCTCCTGCACATTGTTATCGATTTGCTGCTGTTGTTGCTGCTGTTGTTGCAACATATTTCCGTTTCCGTCAAGTGGAATACTCGATGCTCTCACACTATCCACTTTCATTAGCAGTGATACAACGACCAAACATATTGTTAAATAAATCACCAGTAATTGTTGTTGTTTCGTCTTGGCCATTTAGTTGTGTCTGCCACTTGAGGCGCTAAACGTTAAATTGTTGTTGTTGTTTTACTTGTATTTCAAATCTAATGAGCGTAAATGTTTAGCGTGCGTTTAGGCGTAGGCAGGTATGTACGTTATATGAATGTAAGTATGTATGTGTGTAAGTAAATAAGAATATCCTGTAAGTAGGTTATTATTTGACTTATCTTGGGGGTATGAAATAATAATTGCGGCCGATCTGAAAATAAAGAATGTGGGATTTAATTTAGATAAAATTCTAATAAAAATGTTAATTTTATTTGCAGATTATTAAAATGTAGTTACGTTTATATATAGACACATATGTATGTATGTCTGTATGTATGTTTTAATAGATTTTATCAAAAAAAAAAAAAACATTTAATTATATTTTCATTAGTACTTAGGACAGAAGTTTGCTTGCAGCTGTCATAACACAAATGAGGAAAAAATACATTTGCCTAATGCACATTTGTTATTTTGAAGTTTTTTTTTGTGGGAACTTTAGTGAAATTGTTAACAAAATGCTAATAAATGTGGTGAGGTATTGGCAGATAATAAAAGTCATGTTGATTTAATTAAAACTGCTTTACAAAATACACTTGTGCAATTTGTGTATAAATTGTTTAGGTCTATTTATTTATCATTAACGCAAAAAATTGCAAAAAATACTACATTTTATTTTGAAATTAAACCAACAATTTAAAAAAAAATCTTTATTAAACAGAACATTATATTAAAAAATTAATCACATCCATATGATTTTACCTATAGTGGTGTTTTAGCAAGTATGAGTATAAAAGTACACTATCTGCTCAGTCATTTAGACAAGTTTCTGAAAATCTTACATCGTATAGCGGAGAAAGTTTTCATCAATATTTAAAAGTGATGTAAGACATATAGCATGATCGCTGGGATGAACATATCGAGCCCTTAGTGCCAAATTATCGTAAGAGACAAAACACAAATATTACAGGAGATGTTTTTTTTTGATTATTTTGAAATTTATACATAGAATTAATCATGATAAAAATATAGAAGGTAGTTTCAATCAAATTTTTTTTTTAAAATAAGGTTTTTTGAAGTTTCCTTTTTTTGTGAGCATTATAAAAACCGTTGCCACATTCCAAAAAATTATTATGATTTTCGAGAATTTTTTTACAAAAAATGTGTAATTTAATTTATTATTTAAATAAAAATGTATTATGTTGTGTTGGGAGTTATTGATTCAATTCCTAACGTTCGATTACTTATTAAAACACGTTGACTATTTTTATATGTATGCATTTTCTTAATTTTTTTTATTACTATGTAAATATTTTATATCTTATAAATGGAGGTTTAATTATAAGAGACAAGTAGCACACGGAAGAATATATTTTCAAGATCTAGCCGAGCACTCTCAGAAAATATAAAAAGTCTTTGAAATCGGATGGAAAACAAAAAATGGCTCGCGGTTAACAAATTTACATGTCGAAGGTGCCCTACTTTGGGTCCCATAGCGCCGCCATTCAAGTATTTGTGGGGTTCATTTTCAAATCTTAAACTCGAATATTCCTTGGGTACGCCGTTTAGAAATACGAGATTTATTTTCAAATAATTTCGATTCTACTCCAGTGTGCATAGTTAATGGATTATGATCGGTAATAATCGGTGATATATATCCCAAAATATGTTTACATAATAAATAGTATTTTGAAGTTACCTTGTGTTCATTGGGACAGCATTCATATCCAATCTCACACGCTTTGTTTTAACTGAAATATTACTTTTAACTAAATGGTCGGAGCACACCATTGGCTGTTTTGGCAAATCTTCTTCGCAAGCTTTACATCAGCGAAATGCAAACTCACACCACTACAGTTTTTAGATATTGTAGTTGTATGAGTTGAGAATTATTCTCTGGCAAAAACAAAAACAACTAGCTGAAATAATGAAATAAACAAACATAAAAGCGTAACACAACCTGCTTCTATCAATGCTCATGCGAGACTGACTGTTTTTATACAATGTGTGTGCTTGCGTACATGTGAAAATAAAAACAAGAGAGCTCATTTGAGAGCTCATTGCATTTCGCTGCTTTACATATATCCATAAACTGTTGTTGGGTAAATATTTTTTCTATTTTTTTAATAATTTTCAAATTAATGAAAATTATGTATTCCCAAAGGGAAAATTTGAAATTGATATGGCATTACTATTTTAACGAAAACGTCAAAATCCTTAAGCATGTCAGACGTAGAATTTTAAAAAATAAAGAGAGAATGAAACTACCTTCTATTTTTCTACTATGGAATTAATAATGTTATGATGCGATATAATATAATTTCGTTCAAGCTCAATACTTTATTGAAAAATATGACAAACATTTTTTTTACTGAATTTTTGCAAAAATTAAATATTTCGAATTGAAATTAAATTTTTATTTATGAATAGCAAAGAATAACAAGAAGGGAAGGCTCTCTCTTTTTCTACAACAACAACCTCTCTCTCTTCTCACATACAAGTAGTATGTGAATTCAACACACTGAGAGAGAGATTTATCTTCAAAACTTTTTATTGAAAATTGCAATAAAATTGCAATTCTAACCAGTGTTGCCACCAATAAAATTATAAACTACACATGCCTTATTCCTAAATTACACATACGAGAAAAAATTACACATGTAATTTTTGTGATTGCAATAGGAGAAATTGTCTAAAGGTGGGTCATATTGTGAATACAAGATTTTTAAAACGTACATGAATACAAAAGGTTTGGACTATGGGATGTTTGGACCAAATACGATCACTTAGTGTCAATTATGGACAATTTTCACTTGCGCAGATTTTAATTTATCCAGGAATTAGGTTAGGTTCCATGGGCTGCTGCTCCTCAAGCAGCTCACTTGGGTCCATTTAAATCTGATCCCATTGTGATACCCAAGGGGTAGACAACAGGGTATTTATAATACCTCCGTTGCCTCCAAATTAAACCAGCCAGATACCCGGATGAAGGAGTAGATTCGTCTAAGATTCATCCTCGATAGCTCGTCCAAGCATGATAGGAATGGAAATCCAAGGATGCGTTCCCTCAGGTTTGTAAGAGCCGGGCATTGGCAGAAAAGGTGATATACAGTCTCCTCCTCTTCTTCATTATGACAGCTTCTACAGTAATCATTGTACCGTAGGCCCAATCTTCTAGCATGTGTCCCGATTAAACAGTACCCTGTAATAAAGGAGACAATTAGCCTTATTTGCTCACGACGGTATTCTACAAGTAGATTCGTCCTGTTGGCATCATATACGGGCCAAGTCGACCTCGCTGTAGCACAGGAAGGTTCATTAGTCCACCTGTTTTGTGCAGTCTCATACAATTTCTGCTGAGCAGCCATCTTGCATTTAACAAGGGAAATACCAGAAAAAGCGTCGATCGCCTCCTCACTCAACATCGCACCCCTTTTGGCCAGATCATCTGCTATACAATTACCCTGATTTCCATCGTGTCCAGGGACCCATATAAGCGTTATCCTAGAATGTCTCGCTATCTCATCTAGAGATACCCGGCATTCCTCGGTTAACCTTGATGTCGTAAAGACACCCGCTATTCCGTTAACGGCAGCCTTGCTGTCAGTAAATATACATATGTATGTATGTATATCACCAGATATTCGATAATACCTCAGCCAGTTGGATGCGCGTTTAATGGCAGTAATTTCCGCCATTGGATATATGAAATTATTAAAGCAAAGTCAGCAATCTCTTTTTATACCTTTCGCCATGAATGGCTGAGATACTAGGAAAAAACTGGGAAAACCTCGATTTTTGGCCTATTTTTTTTATCTATATCTGGATAACTGAGTCACTAATATAGACAATATGGATATCTAATAATAGATATTTCAAAGTCATTGCAACGATGTATATAAGGCTATAGTAAGTTGGACCTACAATGGGTCAAAATCGGGAAAAATATTTTTAATCCGATTTTTTTTTCATCAAACAAATTTTTTTTTGTCGCAAATTCTTTTTTGAAAAAAAATGGGAAAAACTTTTTTTAAAAAAATTAAAAAACTAATTTAAAAAAAAATATTTTTAAGTATAATTAGGTGATAAGATATAAGATTCGGCACAGCCGAATATAGCTCTCTTACTTATTTTTTAGTGAACTTTTCTAATTTAATGAATTCTTGAGATCAGTCAAATATGTCAATCCCAAATACGATTTTAACAAATAGATATTAACCAATGTTCATTCGAAGATTGTTACATTTCTATTAAAAATTTAACAATATTTAAAAAAATAGCACACTGTTTGCCTTCGAATTTGAATTTTTTCCTAATTTATATTAAGCACCTAATTTTGTAAATCACGTCACCTAAGTGATATTTATATGGATAGCAAAAACAAAATTTAAAAAATTTGTTTTTGTTTTATATACAAAATTTTAAAATTATTTTTGAAACTGCTAGTGTATACTGAAACCAATAACAAATCGCACGGTTTTCAGAACATGGTGAAATGCGTTTTGCGTTTTCTAAACCATAAGCGATTTGAAAACGCTGCGTTTTCCAGAACATGGGTGAAAGTTAAATATTTTTTACTATTTGTTATAAATTATAGCGAGAGAGAAATATAGAAAAAAGTAAATGAACACTTTACCGGTAAAATCTTGTAGGTAAAGAAATGTATAATTTTTGTAACGTTTATATTTTTAAAATATTGCGAACAACATAGCAATAATCTCCAAATTATTTATCGTATTTTTATGCAAACCTTAATGTTAATTTAGTTCAAACTTGATTCATATCTTCATACATATAATTAAATGATATACATATATATAAATTATAGTAAAATATAATAAATATGAATACATTTAGCGATACTAGATTTGTTATTTATCAACTAAAATAGAGGATATAGCTACTTTCCTTCATATAAACGTACATATTTATTTTCAGTCGGTTTTGAAATCTGAACAATACTAAAAATGATTGAAGACATACATTGACAATATACTTATTTTGGATATAATTTTAATTTAAAATTACACATGAATTACACATTCATTCAATTACACATGGGCTACACATCCAAGTTGAAATTACACACAATATGTGTAATTACACATGAAGTGGCAACACTGATTCTAACACAAACTTTCACAAACACATAACATTTTTTAATTTTTTTACACACATTTAAACCAGCGAAATGCAATGAGCTCTCATATGAGCTCTCTTGTTTTTATTTTCACATGTACGCAAGCACACACATTGAATAAAAACAGTCAGTCTCGCATGAGCATTGATAGAAGCAGGTTGTGTTACGCTTTTATGCTTGTTTATTTCATTATTTCAGCTATTTGTTTTTGTTTTTGCCAGAGAATAATTCTCAACTCATACAACTACAATATCTAAAAACTGTAGTGGTGTGAGTTTGCATTTCGCTGATTTAAACCTTTAAACTAACCGAAACATGTATATTTTGCACAAACGAAAAATATATTTTTTAATTTTTTTGACATTAAATTTTTGGGTGTTGAAATTAAAACTGAAAAAAACACATTTGTAAAATTTCGTATTGAAAATTAATACAAAATTCAAATAACTTTAATTTTTGCAGAAATTATTGAATAAAAAGATGAAAAATCTATTTATAAAACCTTTCTAGATTAAATATAAAATAAATGATTTGAGAATTGTCCGAATTTATAAATTTAATTGAAATAAAATTTTGTTATAATTTTTAAGGTCGCTTTGATACAACTATGTATGTTTGAGGAGTGTGGTGAAAGTGTTTTTTTCACTAATACATATAAACAATATGTTACCAATACATTTATATAGTTAGGTTTTTTTTGACAGCGTTTCACTTCTTGTTATTATTCTTTGATGAATAGTTTTTAATGAAATTTCACCGTTATGTAGATTTTTCTATTTAAAATGGAAATATAAAAACGAATTTTGAAATTTATTATCAGCAATTCCGCAATTCCCAAAAAAAGTGTTGAAAAATTACAAAAATGCAATTTTTAGATCCATACCAGGGTCGGGGTTATCGGGACCCTTTACAAAATAATTAGAAACATATTGAGTCACCTAAAATCGGTTACTATATTTTGATATCGAATATGCGATTTGTGAATTTTTCCCCTAAAGTTTTATTATACATAAAATAGGTGTTTTTTGAAAGGACCTGGTGCCCTCAACAATTTTTAAATTTGTTTTCCTTTAAAATATTTTATGAAAACTAAGCTTTCAGAAAGTAGAAATTCCTTATACATCATCTTAGATAGTTTTTGCTATAACTTAAAAAGAAAAAATGTTCTTTTTTCCAAAAAAATTTGCGAAAAATCGCCTTTTTAAAATTTTTTAAATCAAATGCATATAACTTTAAACATAGTCAATATTTTTAAACAATTATTTTTCTATTTGACACATATAATAAAGGAAAACTGGAGAAAATCGGGAAATATTTGGATACGCTGTTATCAAAGTTACAGATTTATTTGCCTTTTTTTTCTATACCACTGTGTATCGCTTACGATAAAATTTGTTAACTGTAAAATGTTTTGACTTACGATAAAATCTTCCCCCTTTATTTTTGAAGTTATTAACAATTTTGATATTCTGAGAACGCTAAAACAAAGTCGGTCCATAAAATTTTAATTTCTGCAATAAAAAAACAATTTTAAAAATGTAGCTTACGATAATTTGGCGCTAAGGGCAGGATATGATGGCAGTTTACTGTTGGAGTTGGAGTACTGTTGTAAAATCGTTTATTCTTATTTATTTCACCCCTGTGAAAACTTCACGTAGAGTTAGCCTGATACAGTTAGAATCGGGGTACCTTTAAGCTATCGTTTCTCCTAAAACACCCTTTCAGCTCAACTACCTTTACCGCTAAGGTACCGTTACCGAGATAACTGCAATTACCGTTGCCGCTAAAATACCGTTTCAGCTTATCTTTAATTTTGGTAATCTTTATTAAACATTTCAGTCAGACCTAAATTGGCATTACTACAAATAATTCAAAGTCCATTTCGAATCGGTATTATTTTTGAGTATACTTATTATGACTGATCAATATAATAATGCTCATACGCTGACATGGTTTATGCAAAAAATACAACTGAAACTGGAAAAAAAGATTAAAGTTTAATGAGTTGCTATATGAAATTTCGCAGCATTTTTAAAAAAGTGCAATAAAACTTTTGTATTTTGAAATTGTGAATGACCATCTGACTCGTAGATGTAATTTACAAAGAAATTGCTCTGACATCAACAACATTTGCCTTATAATATTGCAAATTACAATATCATTAAAATTCTATTAATATTTTATAAACTAAAAAAATTTGAAAATTAAAAAATTTGGTAAATTTTTGTTTAATTTTTATACCAACAAATATTTTTTTACAAAAAACATAGTCACGAAGAAAATTTTTTTCTAAAAAAGGAAAAATATAGGGACTTTTTTGTGAAAAAAACGTAAAAAATACGGCCAGTTTTAGACGTTCCAAATATTAATGCATGTAACTTTTTGTACATACGCACAATGCGGCCAAAGGCACCTTTGTCCGGCCAAAAGTCAAAAAACAAGTTTTTAGTTGGGGGTTTTTTTGTTATTGGGTTGGTCAAAGAAATGCTCTAGGAGATAAAAAATGATCATAGTAAGGTCCCTTGCCTCAAATGTCATTCATAATTTCAGTTTGAATGAGGCCTTCACACGAATGGCACACTACCGTAGGAAAGATCGACTAGAAGGTGTTTCCGTTAAACAGGTGTCAAAGTTTTTGTAATCAAGCAAATCTAACGAAACAAAATGGATTCTACAGCTGAAGGTAAGTATAATACGTAAAAGAATGTAAATTTTTAAATAGTAAATTGTTAGAAAGTGATATGTAAGGATTATTTTTTATTTTTAATATGTTAAACAAAATTAATGGGATTAAGTGAAATTTTTTTTCTTGCTTTTTCCTGCTCTCTAAGCTATTGGAGGTAATAAGTCAAAGTATTATTTAACAAATAAAATAAAATTTAGCTGCAAGTTGCCCTACGTTCGGCAAACAAAAATTTAATTTTTTTTGGTAACTACCTTGCAAAAATACTTACTAAAGTATACGGCGCATTTTTTTTTGTAAGCTGGTAAGATTTAATGTACATGAAATAACATAAAATACAACACCACATTTACATATAGAAATATACAGTAAAATCTCGAAAACGTGAACTAAGGTAGAGCTACACAAATACGCACTCTAACATCGCCATATTTCATTTCACCATTGTAAATTTATTAATTTTTACTATATTTTCAATTATATACCCTAATAATATCAAAACAAAAACTTTTAATCAATTAGAAAATTCATTTAATTTTTTATTCAGGATTTTATAACAAAAATAGTTGATATGTTAAAAAAAATTTCGACCCTCCATAGACTCCCTATATAAAAAACCAAAAAAAAATCGAGCAGAATTAAAAAAAATAAAAAATATATACTACATATCTCTTTAACTAAAAGAGATAACTTACATATACAATCATATTTTTTGTAGATCTGCTTAAGGCCTATTTATATTTTAAATTTCAGCTTATTCGGACAGTACTTGGATTTTTGGCGATTTTTTTAAAAAATGTGAGCCGCGGGGTGGCGTGTAATTTTGATAATTATTCGTAAAGATCTTTATTTACAACTTTGGTTTCTTTTTTAAAGGACTTTTTTAAACTTGGGTAGTTCATGAATAAACTCATTATTGAACGATTCCATTATTTGAACTAAATGTACTAGTTCAAATCGTTTGCTCACTTATTGAAGTATTGAACTATGAACTGAAATGTTTCAAATATACTTTCTTATTTAGTTAAGTGTTTTCGTTTCTTTATTTTATAAATAGGTAGTTCAAAAGTAAAAAAGAGCAATTGAACTTGACGAGCTACCTAGTTCATTTTTGAACTATGAACTAAAATGAGTCTAATAACACTGTCCAACAAATTGATACTTTTTGATTGGAACAGAATAGCGACCCTATAATTCTGACCAAATTTTATTTTGGTCGAATTTTTTTTACAGTGTGTCAAAGTTTTCATTTTTTTATCGAAGGGGGTATAATAGTAACTGGAAAAAATGTTGTAAGTTAATGTCTAAGAGAATTCTTATTGCCAGAGTTATATTGTGGAATTTTATGGGGGTCATTTTCGTGGAAGATCTTAACCCTCTATCTCATATCTTTAGGGGTAAATTTTACCCTTTTTTCGACAAAAATAAAAAAAAAATCCTTTCAAAAAAGACATTTAAAGAAATTTTCCGGCAAAAATTTTCGCAATATATTTTAATCCTTAAATGTCCTTTTTGAAAGGACTTTTTTTGATTTTATCGAAAAACGGTCAAATTGACCTCTAAAGAGAGGAGCTAGAGGGCACTGTTTAAAATGACGAATAGCTTATTTTCTTTTCTCAACAGAAGTTTGTTTTCCCATTTTAAAATTTAATATCTTTTCAACTTATTTTTATAAAAATTCTTTAAAAATGACCTTAGCTTAGCGCCTAAACAGAAAAAAAACTCATTGCACCGTTATTTCATTATCAAAGAAAGTATAAAATACACTGCATCATTTAAGCTGTGAGCTTATTTTAACGTGAAAATTATTTTTTTCATTAATATTTCTTCAATTAGATTGGTATTTGTTATTTTTTCTTCCTCAGCATTATAACAGGACATATGTATATTATTACATTTTATATAAAATTTGTTTGATAAATTGAATGAACATTGAATAATTTTCGATTTTCTAAAATAATTTTACCTGCATCAAATAAGCTGTGAGTCACTGTAGTATTCTACTAAAATAACAATTCCGGCAGAAAACTTCGCATAATAATTCATTTATATATATTAGTTTTACGATCTGAAAATTGCTACCGTATAGGATCGTATATTTAAGCTAAAACCTGAAATTCACATACAGTGCTCTGGCGATAACATGAACTTTAAAAATGAACAGCTTTAGTTCACTAAGTTCATATTTTAGAGTACCCCTATAAAGTGTTCATATTTTGTGGTGTTCATATTATCGCGGGTGCACTGTAGTTTAGCTATAAAATTGATTTACTTGAAAATGTGGCCTTTTAACAGGAAATATTCAATGAATAAATTGGAGCCAAAAAGTGATATGTTAATTATGTCCTTTTCGAAATGATGCGTTCAACTGACTCGTGGGCTGTCATAATATTAATCATTTAACGCACCGCCTTTTTCCATACAAATGAGATTATGGTCCCTTTGAGTGGTCCCTATTGCCTTCAGAACTAAAAATATGCAAATAGTAGTACAGTTTAAGCTGCTACAACATCAACAGCTATTTTTAATATACTTAGTATAACCAGGGGCTAACCAATAATTTTGGAAATTGAAAGTGATAAACTATCTTAATATGCATACATACATATGTAGATATGGGCAAAAACACTATTATTTTCAAATCAATTAATAATTCTCTCAAAATACAATGGAGTAACATTTCTGATATCAGTTTGAAAAGCATTATTTTTTGTATAGAAAAAGAAAAGCGTTTGAGTTTTTTCCTTGCAAAAACTTTTGAACCAAATGAAATAATCAAAAAATTTCAATGGAATATGATAGATAATTGATCAGCCTATGTAATGAGTGTTTGAAAGTGGTTCAATGCCTTTCAGGTGCCTAATTATGGGTTAGCAAAGTTGAAATTTGTGGAAAAATCTATTTTATGGGAAGTAAAATAAAATATTTTTTAAATTTTTTTTTGTTTATTTTTTTTAAAGGCTTTTGTGATTTAAAATTATTCCAGAAAAGATTAAAAACAATTTTTTTTAAAAAATATTTTTGGTTGGGGTTTTCACGGTTTTCAAACCATGTCTTTTTTCAAAATTTTACCTCTAGCAAAAAATGGGACAAGGACGGGCAGCTGGAAAATTTTGCATTAGGTAAAGGGATAATCAAAGAACTTATTTTGAAAATATGGCAAATATAGAAATTGATAGTTTTTTTTTCCATCAAAGATGAGAAACATTGAAAAAATAGACATGGACAGAATCAAAAATAATGACGATCCGCTACATAGTTTTCGACATATTGTCTCTGAAAGCGGACCAAATTATTTCAAAATTGTCTGTTTTTTGAAACTGAAAATCAGTCAACTTTGAAGGGTTATATCTTCTGAACGAAAAATCTGATTGTATTGAGAGTAACATATTTGAAATCGTTGGGCAATTTACTGTACAATAGGTTTATTCAACATTTTTGATTATTGCAACCTCACTCGTGGTGTGAAATATAAAAAAAATATTTAAAAATAGTAGGACTTTCCGTCACATAATGATTTGGTTGTTTAATCAATTTAACACTTTTTAAGATTATTTGAAAAACAATTCAATTTTACGTGGAGAACATTTCCAAAAGTGTATCTGAAAATTTTAATAATTTCTCGGCCTTTTTCATTCCCCGGAATTGTGTTCCGATTTCAAAAAAATTACATATAAAGAATCTCCTCCAGGTAAATTCTCTGTGAGTTGTTAAGTTTTCCTTAATTAGTATGCCATTTAAAAACATGAGGTATACATATTATACATACATATATCAGTGGATAGGGAATTTTGTCTATTTTTACAAAAAAATATATAATTCTTGACAATTAAAAAATTCATTGAATACTTTCTTGAAAAATATGCCAAAAAGTTTTTGCAAAAATACAAATTTTTAAAATTTAAATTAAATTATTATTTACATATAAAGATTTGTTAATGAAATTTTGCAGTTATATAGAGTTTTCTATTGAAAATGCAAAAATTAAAACAAATTTTGAAATTTATAATCAGAAATCCCGTAATTCCCAAAAATGTTTTGAAAAGTTCCAAAAATGGGTTTTTTAGTTTTTTGGTTATAATAGCCCTGGTGTGGATAGCAGGGTTATCGGAACCATTTACAAAATAATTAAGAACATATTTGGCCATCTAAAATGGGTTACTATATTTTGATATCGACTATGCGATTTGAGCTCGACAGCTTTTGCCGCTGCAGCCGAATTATGCCAATTTCTATTTTTGTCAACTACAAAACAGAATAGTGTTGCTAATATAATAAAAAATGTAAATCAAATTAGTACTTAAAAAATATATATTTTTTTTTACTTAATTAAGAGAAGTTTCTGATAACTATGTTGATATAAATTTATAACAGATACATAATTAATTATAACCACATACTTTGGAATTATTTTTTATTAAAGAAAAACCAAAAAAAAAACAAGTAAGAGAGCTATTATTATTTTTTTTAAATTTAAAAAAGTATTTTTTTCGAATTTGACCCATTGTAGGTCCAACTTGTTATGGTCTTACATACGTCGTTGCATAGGTCTTTGAAATATCTATCATTAGATATCTATATTGTCTATATTAATGACTTAGTAATCCAGATATACATATGTAGGTCAAAAATCGAGGTTGTCCTGGTTTTTTCCTCATATCTCAGCCATTTGTGGGCCGATTTTGCTGATCTTAAATAGGAAACTGCTCGAAAGCATGTCTGACAGAATTATTGAAGATTTGGATCCCGAAGATATTTGGGGTCTTCAGAAAATTGATTTCAACAGACAGACAGACGGACATGGCTTAATCGACTCCGCTTATATAAGGATCCAGAATATATATACTTTATAGGGTCGGAAAATTATATTGTGGAAATTACAAACGACTGTAAGCAGTCAGCAGCATTTGTGTTCGTGTAGACGTGTAGCCTGCTGTCTTTAATGTGTTTAATGCATAATGTCTAAATTCAAAACATATATTCGACAACACTTCTTCTTTGAGCATGTCAAATTTCATTCAAATCGGTCTAAGCTTTTTTTTATTGGCAACAAATCGCAACGAAATTGATTTATCCGTTCGTAAATAATAACACAGGTCAACAGCAAAATAAAGGCTTCACTAACCACTATATAGATTTAATGCATCATGGTTTCCCAAGTACAAAAATGGTAAAATTTTTAAATTCTATGGATAGATTTTTTATTAAATTTTTTTTTCTAAAATTGTGAATTTTTTTAGATGTTTCTACACATAATTTATGATAACTCGAAAAATGTTTAGTTCGATATTATTGAAGTAAACTCAAAAATGTTCAAATTTACATAATCTTTAATCCGGTTATATATTGCGATTTAATCGACTCAGTAGTTTCGGAGTTATAATAACAAATTTAAGCAAAAAATATATTTTTTACATGAAAATAGCAAACTACAAAATTGTGTAGTGGTTTAAAAAGCCTCCAACATTTTTTCAATTTTGTAGCCCTGTGTAATCTAATATTTCGAAGAAAACTTGTAAAGAAATTCCCGAGATTTTTTTTCGATTATGAACTCACTTTACCACTTCTTGTTCATACCAAACAGTATTGATGTGTCAAGAAAATCGTGAACAAAATTTACTAAAATTTTAACAAAATTGCCTTTTTGTCCATATATGTAGTATGTATGTAGGCTCAATTAAGTTCTAAAAGCTAAACATTACAAAACTAAAATGCTAAAACAAACAAACAAATTTACATATGCTAATTGTGCCCAATAGACAAACACCTGTAGGCAAAAAGGATACTGTGTGTGATACTTGATGTATTTTTTGTAGTTGTTGTTTGTTGTCAAATAAGTGTGAAATATTAATTCAAACATTCATGTGATGACATATTTTCTAAATAGACATCAACAACGTACAAACACAATGACATTTATGTGCCGTTATATATATGTACGCATGTACATAAGTATTTAAGGACATTTTCATATACATGTATGATCCTTTATATGTAGCCATAGATGTATGTAAGTATGTAGTTATTTAAGGATATGTAAGCAAGTAAGTAATAATCAAAACTTTTGTGCATATTTAAATAAGAGTGTGTGTGTGTGTAAGAAAATGTTAATGTATGTATGTGTTAATGCGTGAGTATATGTGTTATTGTTTATTTTTCCACATAAACACTTCATAATAGATTCATAAATGTGGGCCATTTTGTTCCTTTTAGATTTGTTTAATATTTGTACGTGTCGTATGTGATGAGCATGTGAGTGAAACCCATAAGGAGCATCATGTATGATTCCTGAATTTAACATTTACCTTAGGGTGGCTCTTATTTTGTTCATTTGCGATTTATCGATGCTGCCAAGCTCTAAAATTGTTCCCTGCATTAAAAACAAAATGCTGATAATTTGAGCAAAATTGGAAAACTTTTAAAGGTTGCCCATTTTATTTAAAGTTCGAGTTTCGAATGTTTTTCAAATTAATTTTTGAAATTAGATGTTGAACAATTTTTTTATACGAAATTTTAATAAATACTGTAAAGATATTGATTTCGATGCTTTGGGCAAAACTGGGTGACACGGGGTTTTTTTGTTGGTCTTTTATCACGTAGTGGTGTCCGTATATGGTTATATTTCCATGACTCAAAAAATTACACACAGTGTTATTTACCTATTCGTAATTATAAATTTCTAGGACATTGTTAATCCTTTTATACCTGGGGTCAATATTGTTCAAGACAACAAAGTTAGACCTCTACACTAAACATTATTAAAAATATGAGGCATTTCATGTCAAGTGAACCAACCAACTTTTGAAATCGATGTCTTCCGATCGGGATGAAATTTGCACCAGGTAGTTAGAGGACGTCAAAATTTGACATTTTGGCCAAGCAGGTGATTTTTCTTATCATCTTATTACCTATTGTTCTTAGCAAAATATGTCCCAAATAGCTTAGATAGCTCTTTCTACAATCTTTCGAAAAAAATATAAAAAAAAAAAATTTTTAAATGGGCCTTTTTTTCTTTAAATAAAGCTTAGATATTTTCCTTGAAGACCTATTTGGTCGTTTAGAGGGATGCGAGTGGGATATCTATCAAAATAAATATTTTGTAACTAAAAACAAACAATTTTTGACTTTTCTTGCAAAATCAAAAACTTTTTTTTTTCAAAATGGACCCTTTTTTAATTTTTTTTTAGTTCAAAAAAAAACTTGGGTCAATTTCTTTAAGACCTATTTGGTCGCTTAGTGGGATGCGAGTCGGATATCTATCAAAATAAATATTTGGTAACTCAAGACCTACAATTTTTGACTATTTTTTTTCCAATTGCTCATAAGAAAGCTTAGGGGCATTCCTTTAAGATAATTTGGGTCCCTTAGTGGAATGCGAGTGGGATATCTATCAAAATAAATATTTTGTAACTCAAGAAATACAATTTTTTAAATTTTTTTTGCAAAACAGAATTTTTTTTCCAATATGGGGGCCCTTTTTTAATTTTTTTTTTCCTCAAAAGAAAGCTTAAGTCTTTTCCATTAAGATCTATTTGGTCGCGTATATACAAATGTCTTAAAAATAAAATTCCACACAAATAATATTCATATGCATAAATATGCACCCAATTTCATGACGATCGATTCATAATTAGTCGTAGCTCTCATATAAGGACAACTTTCGAAAATCTTTTTTACGTGTATAAATCTTTTACAAGTACTGATATCGATATAAATTTTAACTCAAATATGTTTTATATCGATCCTTAATAGGTCATACTCTAATTTTTAATAATTTTTTTAAATTTTCGATTTGAGATATAAGGAGTGCACGAATTAAAAATATGTTATGTGGTATCATATAGTTATTAAATAAGGTTGTGATTGTATAAACTAAATTTATTTTTTGTTTAAATTGCTCCGTACTCAGTCCAACTAAACAGTATTGAGCATTTTGGAAAGCACATTTGAAAAATGTGTGCAACTTCAGTTTCAAATTGACTGAAGATGGTGCAAAAGTTATATCAAGTTATAATGAGCAGTGCAACCGCTAAACATTATCCGATTTTGCTAAAACTTTCAGCATTTGGTTTTTAGATGACGGAGAAATTTTAGACGAAAAGTCCCAAAATAAGGGCCACTCTAATACATACGTACGACTATGTTCCTGTGTGTTTCATATTATCATAGTGTGAGTGAATTATTCGAGTTTGTAGATAAACAAAAGAACAAAAAAGTATTTTATAAAAAACATTATCGAAGAAAAAGAAATCAAAAATTTAAATTAATAGAAAAAGTTATTTTACAATAAAACAAACACGCACATCATCCATTTAAATGTCAGATTTATTGTGTACGTATTTGTGTTTAACTCGTGGTCCTATTGCTTTTATATTCGTATTTAAGTCAGAAGCGTCTGTTATAGTTTACCCATTTTGGAATACATATTATGTAAATCACCCTTATCTTAGTAAAACATACAGAGTATATCACGCATTTGTCCCAACCATTAATCATGTATTGAAGAGTTTTCAAATTGTCCGCTTTACAAAATTCTATGTGGTTGAAATACATAGTCGTATTGTACTTATTTCAACCATATGCAACATTTGACGACGATATTTCAAATACATTTTCACTTACGTTACACTGTGGTTCCAAATTTAAATCTATGTTATATATGGGGCATTTCATGTCAAGTGAACCAGTTTTTAAAATCGATGTCTTCCGATCATGATGAAATTTGCCCCAAAGTTAAACCTATTGGATATTTTTTATTTGAAACTCAACTTTAAAACAGGACAAAGGTGAGGATAAATAAAATATAGATTTAATAAAAGCTATTTTCAATGTCTATCTAAGATTTGAAGTATCGGTTTCTATGTGCTAAAACAAATGAACCATACGTTGTTTAGTTCGGCATAAATTTGTTAGAAAATATGACCGAAGATTTGTTCAACATCTCGATCTCATGAAAACTAAGCGTATAATTAAAAAACTATTTTACATTGTAGCAGAGAAAGTTGTTAGTTATTACAAAAAATATATGTATTTCATTTATTCTGAAGGGATTAGAACCACAGTACGTTATTTGGTCAGATTGATACTTTTGTTCTCTATTTAAAAATGCTAACCACAAATATACTGTTACGTTTTTACCTTTTAAAAACTATGGTTTATTTCCTTTAAATAAACCGGATATTTTTGATTGCAAATAAAATCAGTTTTGTAGTTTAAAATTTGTAACAACTCTTTATTTATTTAAAAATGTACAACAACAGTGTTTTTATACACGTTCATAAATTCGCAAAATTAAACAATTTATAATGTTTACACTGGTATTGTACAACAACACGCTGGTAATACAGTTGATGTTTATTCGAACAGCGTCTCTGATAAAACTAACTAACGACTGCAACCTCTGCCACTAAACACCCGCCATCTTTCGTGAACCTTCTACAATGATCTTAACGGTCAAACTAGTACATTCGAATTCCAGAGCTTTCGATACTGCTTGCATCCAATTATAAATTAAACAAGTAAGAGAGCTATATTCGGCTGTGCCGAATCTTATATACCCTTCACCAAATTATACTTAAAAATATTTTTTTTTTTAAATATTTTTATTTAAACAAAATCAACATTTTTTTTAATGTTTTAAAATTTTTTTTAAAAAAAGTTTTTTCAAAAATTTTTTTTTTTTAAATTTCTTTAATTCATTTTTTTGGAAAAAGAATTTATGACAAAAAAAAATTTTTGATGAAAAAAAAAATTCGGGTTAAAAAATATTTTTTCCGATTTTGACCCATTGTATGTCTAACCTACTATGGTCTTATATACGTCGTTGCAAAGGTCTTTGAAATATCTATCATTAGATATCCATATTGTCTATACGAATGACGTAGTAATCCATATATAGGTCAAAAATAGGTCAAAAATCGAGGTTGTCCTAGATTTTTCCTTATATCTCAGCTATTTGTGGACCGATTTTCTCGATTTTAAATAGCGACCGAGCCAGAAGAATTTCGGAGATATTGATGTATGAATCGTGTATGTAAGTTATTTGGGGGCTTCGGAAAGTTGATTTCAACACACAGACGGACAGACAGACATGGCTATATCGATTCCGCTATCTATAACGATCCAGAATATATATACTTTATGGGGTCGCAAATGAAAAATGTGGAAATTACAAACGGAATGACAAACTTATATATACCCTTGCCACTCATGGTGAAGGGTATAAAAATAAAGAATGAATCATTAAAATCAATATTCCAGTTTTGGAGGCTTATAGCTTGTAAAATACAGTCTGTCTTTATTCATAAATCTTGTATAAACTTCAAATTAACATTTTTTTTTCAAAGTTTATTGAGAGGCCTTTGAAAAACTTTTTTATTGATATTGTTACATTTTTACCTTTTAAAATTGGTGGTTTATTTTTCTTTTAATTGCTAATAAATGCGATCAGTAGTTTCAAAGTTGTAACAACTCTTCATTTATTTAAATTTACACAACTATTTCTCTTAATAAAAACACTTTATAATTTACATAATGATATACTGACTCACTTACAACCCGCTGTTACTATTTCTATACACAGCTCCATATTCTAGAAATCTCATGAATAATTTAACGGAAAAAAAATCGAATGTTCTATTTCCGCAATGAGCACCTAAAGCATTTAAAGCTGCTTCACAGTTAATATTGTTATAATTATAAACAGCGATGGACATGTTTATAAAAATTATGAATGTTGCAAGCCCTTACAAACCGTAAAATTCATATTCGTTGCCAACTTATTTTGTAACATTTATTAAATCATAATGTGTTACATTTTTAACGATCAAAATAGAACATTTATGCTATTTTCTTTTATGTAGCCTCTAAATATTCTAAAACTATACTTTTTGCTTCCATTTTATTAACACAAACGAACTTCAAAAACAATAACAAGAAAAGCTGTTTAAAAAGTGGTACCTTTCTAACCCTTTGATTAAATAGAGGGTGAAGCATGTAGCACATTTTCGGGGTTTTAGGGCAAGATTATTTGAAAAAATTACAGAATTTATGCCAGAAAAAAAAAACGCCAAAAGTATATAACTGTCCCCTTTCAAATCCTTTATTCCGATACGCTATTGATAATACAACATACTTTTACAGTTATACCAGCGTGCAGTTAAAACAAAACTTTATCCTACAACCACGTAATATTTATTGTTCAAATAGACAAAAAAAAAAACAACAACAACAAAATAATGTTGCTTAATAATGAGAAATAATAAATGAATTTATTTGTTAAAAATGGTTGGTATTTAAATGGTTACAAAAATAGTACTCGTGTACATAGTTAAAAGTAAATTATTAAACAGTATTTCCGCGTATTTTAAAGTAAATGCAAAAATACAATTCTTGCAATTTTAAAAATAGTATTGAATGCATGAGTACATATATTTTTGTGTACAATTTTCACATATTTATTATTTGTGCTAATTTGTTGTGTCAATTAATTTTCATAGTTGTAGTAACAAAAATTCTGTTCAGAGATGACCGACATATTTTGTAACCACAATTTGAATATTTAGTTTTGAGAAACTGGTTTTTGTGTGATGTGCTTACGGCATATAGATTTACATACATATGTATAAGTAAAATGGACTTAAATATATACAAATGTGTATGTGTTTATTTGAATTGTTTCTGCCACAAATCCTTGTGCTTGCATTTTTAGCCCTGGTATAGAAAAACAACAAATATAAATCTTTATAAATTCCAATACATACGAGGGTAATCGGAAAATTGTTTATCAAAATCTTAGTTATTATCTGCTGTTGTAGAATTTATCAGATATAAGTGTTAATGTCTGTATAGGGACATTTCATAGGCTATGACCAAGTTTAGATTTGTAATACACTGGCTGCTCATCTCAGCAAAAACTTGGTAATACCTTGCAATTACTGCATATCATAATTTTCAATGACAACTATATGTATATCGTCGGCATTACTTAGAAGTAATCAAAGGTTTATCGAGTTTTAGCACTGTCGTTGCTTAGGGTTTTAATTGCCGCTTGACTATCTGTAACAATACGAATTGGAGTTTTGTTCTTCAACAATGTTATTAGAAATTCATTTCCGTTTCGTTACCTATTTTGAACCATATGTATATAGATCGGTTCCTCTCGTTATTCCATCCCTTTCTTCTCCGTCTGGTTTTACTGGTAATGCAGTTTATTAGAATATATTCTGTTCGTATTCGTTCACATTTACCAGTAGCAGCGTTATCCTTGGTAGTATATTTATTAATCTTTGGATTCTAGTTATATAGTAATTTGTTAGCCAGTCTCGCATTACCAACACTCTATTAAACTCTTTCTCTAAGGATGTCCACCATACTATCGTTACATACGTTGTGTCATCTTTGGGTTTATGCCCCATTTCAAGGCTATCGCTCTTCATATTCTACGAGTTTTTCCTTCTATGCTATCAATAAGGGGATTTCGCTACTTTTTTCATTATTTGTGTTGTTTTGAGTACAATGCTACACAGAAAAAACAAAAATTCAAATCCAATCACAAAATTCATAAAGTCAATTGAATATTTTATTGAAATGGGACCTATCACAAAAATCACAAAATCAAACAACAAAATTTGTAAATATTTTATTGAAAAAACAAAAAAATTTTTTTCTTATTAAAATATTTTAACTATCAATGAAACATTTATATGAAATTCCACATAAAATCAAACAATATTTTTAATAAAACCATAGAAACAAGTAATTGGTTTTGACTAGATATTCAAACAATATTTTTTATTAAATCAATTAAAATATTAATAACATTTAAATTCAAAATCAATAAATATTTTAATTATATATTATAATATAATATTATAAACAATATTTTCTATATAAACTACTGATATACACAATATTTTCTAAAGAAAATACTGTTTTACACAATAGTTTCTAAAGAAAATACTGTTATACACAATATTTTCTATATAAAATACTGTTATACACAATATTTTCTATAGAAAAACACTGTTATACACAATAGTTTATAAAGAAAATACTTTATACACAATAGTTTATAAAGAAAATACTTTATACACAATATTTTCTAAAGAAAATACTATTATACACAATATTTTCTATATAAAATACTGCTATAGACAATATTTTCTATATAAAAATACTGTTATACACAATATTTTCTAAAGAAAATACTGTTATATATAATAGTTTCTAAAGAAAATACTGTTATACATAATATTTTCTATAGAAAATACTGTCATATAAAATATGAACTAGTTTCTCCCACTTACGGACTATCCAGCAAACGGGAATCCAAGTTATATGGATATTGTTCACCTGTGGGAAGATAAACCAGTTTTCACATTCATCTTAATGAAAATCAATCGTCTTACCAATTATGTCGTATTCTCCCAAATTTCTGTCATAGGAAGCTAACAACGTCTGCAATTATACCGGAATGTTTAACAATGATATAATAAAGAATTTTAAGTTCATACATACTTACCAATCTTGAAACGTGAGGAGTTATTGAGCCCTTGAACTCCTAGTCTGTTTCATGACGACCAAAACTTAAAAATTGTGTACATATGTAAATATTTTTTTTCAAAATATATGTATAATTTATTTTTATTTTACAGCTGTTTGTCAAAATTCACTATAAATTTGTTTTTGTTTCAAAGTAAACACACATTTTTTCAATAATTTAAAAAATTGTTTGAGTTTATAAAAAAATTCAAACAAAATTTTAATAAAGAAAATATTTTGTTATGTACAAGTGTTGTCTATTATTTTGAATATTATAAAAATGTATCACAAAATGAAAACGTGCTTGATTTTAAGTACATTATGTTAAAATATTTACAAAACAAATAGACGTTTCTCATTATTAAAAAAAGTTGTTAGCATTGTTAACCATCAAATTTAAAACCAACTAAAATATTTATGAAACCAAATAAAATAAATAATTAAATACAAATCTGATTTCAAACATGCATTTGTTTGAAAATATTTTAGTCATAATTTTTTCTGTGTAGAACATTCCGTTTTCTATTGTACATAGAATTTTCCATCTTATCCGGATTTACATTAAGTCTTATTTCTCTTGCTCAGTTATAAGATATGTTAAGGATTCCTTTTCCCTTTGACTTAAAATTTTTGCATAAAAAAGTTATACATATTATTAGAGATTAAATTGCACTTTCTGGGGTTCCTCTAAATACTCTGTCTCTTAATTTTTGAGTAATTTGCCTCTCAATTTATCCATTATATCCTGGTTCAGATCAAATTGCCGTATGGAATCGACGACTCGAGATGAAAATGTTATTGAAAGCTCCTTCTAATCAATGAATATAGCTAGTGGATAGAAATTTTAACTTGTTCAAATAATTGGATCACACCTTTTAAATTAATTGAACTATTCGAATAATAGAAATTGTTTAAAATATTGTAAGAGATTAGGGGTTTCTCTTCGTCGAGTGACACTTAAAGTCGTATTGTCTAAAGCAGCATTAATATACATAAATTTTAAAATCATATTGTTCATCTGTTTGAAAGTATCAATGTCATCCTCATTATTATTTTCAACATTTTCATTATCACATTTATATATCACCTTCAATATCACTTTCTTCTGAGCTAACATTTTGCCTGTTTAAACATAAAGGGTATCAATAACCACCATATTTTTGCATTATGGCCTTACTGTCATATGTGGGACCTACAAAATCTGTATCGAAATCCATTCCAATTTCTTATGGTAACATTTATATATTTGTACAAAAAGCTATGGGACTCAACACAAAGATTGAAAGACTCCCTTTAGAAATTTGCTGAACTTCAGATTTTCTAGAGGGCATTTTTAAAAATAAGTATATGCTTATTTAAATTTAGATTTATGAACATTTTTGAAAAAAGTGTTAAATTAAATCAATTACTTTTATTCGATTATTCCACATTCGAATATAGTAATTTTTAAATTATTCGAATAATTATTCTTAAGAAATTTTTTGATTATTCGAATACTCTAGTAAAGGGTCTTCTATTAAGCGTTTCCTATATTTCAAATTAAATAGAACAAAGTGTGTTTGAGATATCATCGAAATATGTTATTCATTTGAAGGGCATATCGATGCCATCATGTATAGAATATAACTTCGTGCAAATGTCCGCCGAGACTTAGCTGGGTGGAGCTCATCCGAAATGTCAAAATTTCCATGACTCTGGTGCATAAATCAGGCAGAATTTGACCGATTGCATGGGTTACGTTGGCTTTGAGAGTCGAAGTAGTTTGTTGCTCATTCGCTTAGACCTGCGACTTAAGAAAACCCCACCAGAAAAAGTCTAACGGTAAAAAATCGCAAGATCTTGGTGGTCATTTCACATCACCTTGTTCATCTGTCTGAAATCGTGCAGAATATCCAATTTGGCATGACCGTTGACTGTGATGGCTTACCAAAGTCGTTCTCAAATAAATATGGACCGATGTTGCCGTCAGCCAAAAATCCGCACCAAACAGTGAATTTTTCGTTATTCATTGGATACTCTTGTAGCTCACCGTAAAAAGGGCAAAGCGTGCAGAACGTTGACCGAACAGAACACCCACTTTGATAAAACAATTTTGTCATTTGCACGTGTTATTGAAAGCTATATCCGTCCATGGTGATTTGGCAAAACAAACTGGATAAACGACAGCCAATTCGACAGATACAGCTTCAACAATATGGCCTCTATCAACTGCCAAAGTTTGGGAGTCCCTAATGGAAAACACTTAATATATACCTAGATCAAATGATCTTTCAATATGATTTACAACTTCCTGTAGTGCTGTCTTAATGGATCTAACCTTAATATAGGCTTGTTGTCCTTTAGTATTTCTCTCCAAGACTTTCAAGAAGAATGACGTTAAGCTTGTGTGCTTTTGGATTTGCGTAGCTCCCTTTAAGTGGTTTTGTATTAAGGATATCCTTGATTCTCTCCAAGATATTGCTGTATAAGCATTAGTGAACAATTTTTGGTTTCTATTAGGTCATACTTTTCTAAAGGAGAGCCGAGACAATATTATTAATTCTTCGAATCTTCAAATCACAGCTGTGTATAAATAATACTCTAACATTAAAAAGAAAATTAATAAAGACATTTCCGAACCCTAGTTGTGATGTTTTATTCCCTGAGAGTTTAGTTCTTATGTATTCCCCCATAACTTCCATTGTTTCCGACCTTTTACCATTCGAGTCTACGAGTAGTTCGGGGAGTAAACTCATTACAAAATTTACATTAAAGGACATCGCTATATGGCTCAAAATAAAGCTTTTTAGTATTACTAAGTAACATCCGAAACTGCCATTTTTGTAACATAATGTTTTTTTTATCTTTTATCTATTTACAAGGACTGTTCTGTCTGACCTTTAACAAACTTATGGTTGGTTATTTGTGTCTCTATGTGAAAATGGTCACATATTCACATAAAAGACAACTTCACTGTGACGAGAGCACTCATTCAGTTAGTTTTTAAATTTTATTGTAGCATAGCTTTAGGCTTAATAAATTTATGTTAAATTTGCATACTTTGTTTGTTGTACATTTGAAAAAATTTTTTGTTTATATTTTTTGGTATGAATAACGTCTACTCCGGAAGTTTTTTCCCCCCATATTTCATGGCTTGTTGTACTTCATTGTTTTTATATGCTGTAAAATAGAATCAATGTCAAAAAACTTTAAAAAAAGGCTTGCAGCACTTACCACTAATCAATTCAATTTAATCAACAATAACACAGACTAACCGACGGACACTGATTTATTGTCATAGAATTTGTTATTATTAATACCATTTTTATTTAAATCTATTATTTATTGAATTCAGAACAAAAGGTTCGGTAAAATGTTACGATTATTCTATTTTTATTTCAATCACAATATAATACATACAGGAGAAATGCATAAATATTTTATGAGTATTTATTGAGTGAGTGATGAGATATGATTATATAATGAAAATATTTTATTAACATTTATTTTAATTACACATATTATTCTTATAAAAATATTGTGTATAGTGTTATGATTCGTTTTGCCATTTTTTCCATATTATATTGGGTGAAATTATCTCTTTGATTACACCACTATATAATGTTTTTTAAACATTTTTAAATTGACTGTTTTTGTTAATTGATATTAATAAACATTGGACTTAAATTTATAAACAAATTTATTAAATCTTATTTTTATATTAAACTAGTTGACCGCCCCGGCTTCGCCCGGTAGCATTTACTAATGTTAGTTCTTCAAGTTTCTCCAACCCACATACATCTGCCTGTTCTTATTTATTTGCAAATAAAATATCGAAATTTGTACTGCATACTTTAGGGAGCTATTTTACTACAGTTGACTAGAACCAAAAAAAATGTCCGAGTATTTAACGGAATTTTTGAATTTTTATTCTTTACAAACCATCTCCTGAAAATTTCGAAATGAATAAAAAAAAATCAGCCAAATCGCTCCAGCCGTTCTCACGTGGTGCCATAACATACATGGACCATTTCATTTTTATATATATAGACAAGTAAGGGAGTTATATTCGGCTGTGCCGAATCTTATATACCCTTCAACCAAATTATACTTCAAAATACAAATTTTAAATATTTTTAGGTAAACAAAATTTATTTTGTTTTCCAAAGTTGGTTTTTTAATTTCACAAATTCGGATATTCACTCCAAATAACCTGTTTTAATGGCTGAAATCTCAGCTTAAATTACACTACATTGATCATGTAGCCTGAAACACACCCTCTTCTCAAAACGGGGAATATAGAAGCCCCCACCCATCCCAATCGCAGACTTGGAGCCAACAGTATAGATGACAAGTGTGTCCGTAGAAGAAGGTAACCCGCTTGCTATAGACACAGAGAATCGTCTGTCAATAAATGGTTAGGGAATGAAGTAGTCAATGTTTCAGGGATATTAGATATACATCCCAGAATAAACGCATGACCGGTATAACCAGACCTCCATGCTCCCACAGTGCTTAGCCTAACCGCTGTATAAACTGTCCAATAAGACTAGTTTAGAAGGGGTATACACTATGTGTAATTCCACTCGGATACCTTGAGGTCCATTGTGATTTCCTTCAGTAGATATATATACATATATAAAGTGAGGAGATATTGCGAAGATAAAGAGTCCTAAACCGCCTAGTAAAAGAAAATCGCTGTAGAACGTCGTTTAAATAGCCACCCTATTCCTGTAATGAAACCTAGTATGTTACTCAGTTTACAGCCAGCAACATTACTGAGTTCGTCCAGAAATCTGTTTCCTAGCCATTTAATTCTATGAACCTGTAGTCTAGGGCAGTTACACATGATATGCTCTACTGTCTCTAGCTCCTCTACATCCTTTGAAGGCTCAAATTGAGCAATGACCGGTTATCACTCCTATTAGAATCCTGAGATTATACCTATCTAACTCTATCAGTGTTCTGGTTGCGTTTGCATTCAGTTTTGGGCAAAAGGCCCTGGACACTTTGCAATCTGTCTATGTCTTCCATGATTTGTTGGTATAGTCACGGAATCTTTCATATATTAACTCCAATAAGACTAACCATGGTGCAAATTTCATCCCGATCGGAAGATATCGGTTTCAAAAGTTGTGTCACTTTAGATGAAAACCCCCATATATGACTTGGACTTGTAATTTATTTTTATATAAAACATCTTTTGCTGTTGCTATGAATATTACAATTTTATAAGCATTTATTTCGGGATCAAATTTGAAATTTGAATGGCTAGCAATACCAGAATTGATCTTATACAGACGGCCCATTTTAAAATTCTTAGGACCATTACGGGAGCACCATGGTATGTAAGAAATGAAAATATCTACAGGGACTCTAAGTGACATTGGTAAAGACAGTGTTCAAGAAAGTCCTTGAGAAATATATTGTGAAGCTGCAAAACCATCCCAATACGCTTGCAAGACAACTTGTGCGAATCCAAACCCGATTCAGGCTCCGTAGATCAGATCTATCACCCCGCTAAGATGAGTGCCAGTTAACCATGGAGGCTCTCTTGTTGAAGAGCAAATAGTTTTAATTTTAGTTATAAGATTTAAATACTTATTGTAAGGTCTATAAAAGACAGATTTAATAAATAAAGCGTTAAAAAAAATTTAATGGTAGCTACGAGAACTCATGGACCGATTCTTACTATTTTCAGCAAAGTTTATCCTTTTATCTGCAATGTATTTAAAGAAAATAGCAAACAAATTTTTTAAAAATATGAAGCACCAGCTTGTCTCATATTTCGGTTCATAACTCTGGATATACAGAACCGATTTTCAACCGATTACAAACGGACATAGCTCAATCTAAACGAATATTTCTCAATGTTACATACAGAATAACAAACGTATATATACCCTCATTCACCGCTTTTGGTGGTGGAGGGTATAAGAAACCGATTTCTTAATAATATGTTGGTGGTAAGTCCTTAACATAAATTAATTACACAGGTGAACAGCAAAAAAGGCTTCACTAACCACTATATAGATTTGATGCATCATGGTTACCTAAGTACAAAAATGGTAAAATTTTTAAATTCTATGGATTTTTTAAAAAAAAAATTTTTTTCAAAAATTATGAATTTTTTTAGATGTTTCTCCACATAATTTATGATAACTCAATAAAACAGAAAATTGTAATGAATATCAAATATATTAGCATTTTTACATATCTAATATGTTCTCAAAATTCAGATATGTTCGAAGATTATTGATTGCAATTACAATACTTACAATTGCCTTATCGCAAATCGAATGCTTTTAGACGGAAAATTAAGTTAATTTTAAATTTTTTATTTACTTAAAGACTATGCCATTTTAATTAAATAACTAAACTTATTTAAGTGACAACACTAAATTATGCTACTTATTTATTGTACAAGTCATCGTACTAGAAAACCAAACATTTAGTAGAAAATCTTTAAGTGTTAAACAAATTGAACAGACTTCCATGACTCGAAAAGCTGGTGCCACAGTAATTGATAATTGCAAGTAGTAAGTAAAACGTGTCTTGCAACTAAGAAAATATTGATGAAAGTAAAATATTTTAAATAAATAAATAGAACAACAACAATAATTCCATACAAAAATAATCGTTCAACAACAAAAGGAGCAGCAGTGTGGCAAAATTAAGAATATGAAAATAAAGTGTTACTTTTACAGCGGTTCTTTCCATCTGACAACTAAAGATATATAAGTATTTACATATAAATCAACAATCCGTATAAATGCGAAGCTGCAACAAGTTATTTAGCGCCAATCTAGCAAGAAATTTTCTATTACTTACTGTTTTATATATATTTTACAGTGACAGTACAAATGTGTGTCATCGTTTCATGAAATTATGGGCACCTGTAACCATGCAACAAATAACAGAACATTTTGTTGCACATAAATATTTAAATTGATTTATCATCATCATCTTTAGTAAGTAAGAAGAAAAAGTGAAGAAGAAGATGCAAAAACATGAACAAATACGAATAAAATATTTTATCATAAGTTTTGTGTGCCAACCAACCAATTTAAATTGACACGGCGACAATTCAATTCAATTGAATCAATAATCAACAGGTTCGATTTAAGAGCATAAATGGAAGAGTCGTAGACACACAAACCCTACACACACCCTACAAGCGCGTTGCTGTAAAGATTAAAACAATATTTTTGATATGTTATTTTATTAAACCTTTATTAACTTGTTAACCTATTTAAAACTAACATGAAAGGACCTTGTATTTAACTTGTATCTAACAATTTTGAGAAATATTTGAAATATGATCCCTTAAGGGGGAAGGAAACCAACACAAAACTACTTATGTTACTGGGGGATAAGCTTGTTTCTATGTGCACTTCCCTGCTTAATCCAGATCATCAGGATATTTTTTTCCAAAATCTGTTTTGATATAATAATATCGAGCCCTTAGCTCCAAATTATACTCAATCATTGAGAAATTATGGTAAATTTCGTCTTAATCATAACTTGTAAAGAAATATGAATTGGTTTCCTATATTATATTTCTCAATAATGGTGTGTTAGAAGATTTGTAATGACTCCATTGCACAGTGGTTTAAAAACGTTTTTTTTTTTAAATAATTCGGTATCTTGGGAACTATTGGAGATATTGTTACGAAATTTCACATGGTTTGAGCTGAGGTGTTTTTGAATTGATTTACGTTAGTTCAACTTCCTAGCGCTAATGGGGGCCAGTACATAGACAGTAAAATTAAAATTTTTGAATATAAATAGTCCTTGTGAAGATCTACAAAAAGTATGCTTACAAGTGTAGGTTATCTCTATTAGTTGAAGAGATATTCAAGTTTATTGATTTTTTTTTTAATTTTGCTCGATCTTTTTATGGTTTTTTAGATATGGAGGCCCTACGGAGGGTCGAAATTTATTTTTAAAATATCAGCTATATTGGCGATAAAATTCTAAATAAAAAATTTGCTAACAGTTATCTCTTCCCTATAAAAAGTTATACGCATCCAAAGTTAGAACTTGTAAAAAGGGCCGTATATTCGGGACTATATAAAATTTGTATATGATCCGGAAAGATAACTTAATGCAAAAGCATTTAAAAAACAACTTGGCTCACTTAAGCGGACATACATAAGCGTAGCTAGACTATTATTCTGGGATGGGCAAGTGCCCTTCCAAATAGTAAAAATAAACAATTTTTTTTATAAAAAAAATTTTTTTATTAAAACAAAACTAAATATCACAAAAATTCAGTTTGCTAACATAACTACTTCATTTTTAATATTTAAAACTGCTAATTTATTTTATAAAATCTTTTTATATATTTAACTTCCAATAATCAACTGAAGGAATAGAATCCGGCAAATCCAGATTTTAGCTTTTACCTAATGTTGATTCTGTATAAAAATCTTCAAGAACACAAGAACAGCGTAATTTTTAATTACTGACTTACAATTTTCATATCTACAACTCCATCTAGTTGTGCAAAGGCTGTTTATTTTATATTGTTTAATTTGAAGAGCTTGGCTAAGGCTTTTTAAATCATTATTATTTTCTGGTTTCGAAAAGTGAATGCATAAAGCCTCTATGCTAAAAATGTTTGCGCTGATGATATGTGTGAACACGAATCCACAAATGTCGGATAAACAATGAACCAAAATGGCTTGCGGATTCGACTCCTTTATTTTAGCTTGTAAAAACCAAACATTACATGTGCTCCGTTGTAAGATTTGCATTGGAATATTTTTTAACTTTTTGTTTTCAAAAACCCCATGATTAATGTTCTAGGGCACATGAATCTTATAACGGAACAATCTACAAATCCAAAAATATCTTTCTGCGACTTTCCAAATTTTTATCTGGGGTGGGCAGATGCGAGTCTGGGGTGGTTTTGTCCATCCCAGCACCCCCCTATCTACGCCAATGCGGACATATCACCTCTAGACCTATCCACACTTGGCCAATTTAAAAAAAAAAATCGGTTTGAGTAAAAAATTCTAAAAAGACAAATCCACGAAAAAGCTCCATATTTGTATAACCCCATATGTTTCTTAAATACCTATTAAGTATTTTTACAAAACTCAGTTTTTGGAACACATTTCCCCATTTTAGGAATTTCGACATTTGAAAATAAAAAATTTCAAAACTTCTATTGCCATTGATTTAAGGACATGAGTCTATACTGCTTCCAAATTTTGTTATGATATCTTTAATTGTTAAAATTTTAAATTAATTCAAATTTTATATTTTTATTCGTGCAAAATCACCATATTATAATTTTTTTAGTTTTTAAGGTAATTGAAGTCCTAAAAATTTTATAGAATTATTTAGTTTTACTAAATTATCAATCCTCAAGTCATAATGTTTTCAACAATATCAAATACTTATATAAAATGCCTTTATTTACTCGACAGAAGTTCCAGACAGAAGTTTGGTTGAATTTTCCGTTTTGATGTATTCAGGGACTTATAGTAAAATTTCACGTATAATTTTTTTTGCAGAACAGTTTAACCCTTTAAATCCCTGTTTTAATGGTGGTTTTTGCACTTTTTTAAAAGAAGGACAAAAAAGACCCATGCCTTGAGGATTTAAACCACTGTGCATTGGCAGGGTAGAAAATACAGTTCAATTTACCAATTGTCTAAATTACATTTTCAATGTATTCTTTGAAGTATTAAATAGTAACTCAAGACAGAATCAGACATTAACTTACAACATTTTTTTTCAGTTAGTATAATGCTTTCTTCGGTCAAAAAATTAAAACTTTGACCCACTGTAAAAAAAAATTCAGATCAGCTGGACTATAAGTTTATTCTACAAAAATTATCTACTCAACATGCCCTTTCAGAATTATAGGGTCGCTATTCTGTTTCAATCAAAAAGTATCAATTTGTTGAACAGTGTTAACAAATTAAAAGTTCGAAATTATTACTAAATTTTCTAAACTATTAACTCATAACTTTGAATCTGATTGTAAAGATACTGATTGTGGAGTATAATTGATAAAAAAATATTTGACGAAAAAGACGTAACCGCTAAATAAAATATATTTTAATTCTTTTACTTAAGACAATTCAAAACAAATATTTAGTTTTATTTTATTTGATGTTTGATCTTACAAAACTCTTGTAAGAGTAAACACGTCAAACAAATTTGTGCTAAAAAAGTGGTTACGCTTTTTTGAGTAAATATTTGCCATGTGTGACCGTACCTTCAGTTTATCATTAAAAAAAACTTCAGAACTTTAGCGGTTGATAGCGGGCATATTGTTAAAGCTACATCTCACAGTGGAGATCTGAGAAAAAAAAGTGGAAATAAATCTGTAACTTCTAAACGAATAGACCCCCTAGCTGTTATAAAATCGGGCATATCAAAAATTAAAAACAGAGACATAACTGTTATAAGAAATATCTGAAAAAATTTAGCCATAACTGTTATATTGTATAAATAAATTTTTGTTTCTTTAAATAATAGTTATTCTCAATGAAAATAAGTTTTGCTTTTCAATAAGTGTTATTCATAATAATTTTTTTTTCGTTGCTCATAACTTTTATTTTTGATTTTTATGTTTTTACGTTGCCTTATAAGAGTTATTCATAATAAATATTTTTTTACGTTAATCATAACTTTTATTTTCGATTTATATTTTTTTACGTTGCCTAATAAGAATTATTTATAATAAATATTTTTTTTTCGATACTCATAACTTTTATTTTCGATTTAACTTCACCTGAAGTATCTCCTCTTCAACCAATATCCGATTTTCTGATTGACGAATCGACGAATCTAAATACGTCATCGTTGTTCGAACATCAATTAGAGAACTTGAAGTGGATTTATCTTCAGAAGATGACAAAGGCAATACATCGCGAGAGTTATTTGCAGCTATAGCTGAAATAGAGAGCTTTAAACCAATGAGACTGGACGTAGAAGACGATTTGTTGCAATATTAGGAAGAGAAAAAGGGTACTTTTGCAATTTTTAAATAAATTGGTTCATATTGTCTATGCACTGCCGGCTAAACGGCTTTCTGTTGAAAGAGCATTTTCTGCTTTGCGTATTTTGTTGACTGAGAAAAGGTGCAACTTGGCGGACAATGCGTTTGCAAAAACATTGATTGTGAAACAAAATTCTTCATAATTAAAAAACATCAATCTCATACCAAGCTTATTTTTTGCGACTTTAAAGGTTAAATTCAATTTATGTACTAATAAAATGCAATCAAGGTGGCGAAAGAAACTTCTTTTGAGTTATGAGCAACGAAAAAAATATATTCTTTATTCTTATTAGCAACTTAAAAACATACAAATTAAAAAAAAAGTTATGAGCAACGTAAAAAAATATAAATCGAAAATAAAAGTTATGAGCAACAAAAAAAAATATTTATTATGAATAACTCTTATTTGAAAACGTAAAAATTATTCATTGATTTATACCTACCTTTTTCAGTCTCAAAAAATTTAATAACAGTTATTTTTGGTCTCTGATTAAAAATGATGCCAAATTTTTGTTTGCTATCCGATTTTAAAGATTTTTATATTTATGGAATCTACTAGACGAGATCTACAACATTGCTTTAGCCATATATCTATTATAGTTTACGAGTTATTCGCATTTGAAAAGTAAAATTTTATATTTTTTACCTACCTTGGTCTGATTTTTTGCTAATAACGGATCCAATTCTTTCCGATTTTTTAAAGTACCTTTTTTTGAATTAATAACAAATTTATTAACAATCGCCAGAAAAAACTGTGTAAAAAACTTTACTGAGTCAAAATATATGTGTATTCAAAAATGTTTCGCCATTTTTATATATTTATATTTTAAGTTATACAGAAAATATGAAAAAGATAAATATTGTGTTTATATTTTTCTGAAAGATAACATTTCGGGAAATATTATAAAAGTAAAATAATATAAAAATTCGTATTAGTGCGTGGTCCAGAGCCTTCCGAAGTAAACCTATTTTTTATGTTAATTTCTACTTTAAACAATATGTTCTCAAATCGCATAACTGCTTTCAAAAAATGAAGACCTATTTTGGATGTCTCAATATGTTCTTCAATATTGCGCAAAGGGATTTCATAGCCCCGGACTTGGTGCCTTCAATAGATCCAAAAACTCCAAAAATCCCAAAATTGGAAAAGTTTTTTTTGGGAATTGTGGGATTGTCATTAACAATTCGCAAATATCTTTTTCACTTATGGATTTGGATCAAAAGTTTTTATATAAGTGTAAAATTTCATTAAAAACGATTCATAAACAAAACTTTTATTGCATTTTAAAAATTAAAATTTTCAAAAAAAAAATCAGCTACAATTTTTTATTCCCATATTTTTGAAAAAAGTCTTCTATAATTTTTTTAATTCTTAAAAATGTTGTACATTTTTGAAAATAGGGCATAATTTCCTACACTTTGATATATAATATGCATCTGTCGAATTGGCAGTTTTGTTTGTTTTGCAACAAACGAACATTAGATCCAACATCATCCAATGCATTCCGAAAAAACAAACAAATGTAAATAAACTTTGACAGATACATAGATGTTAGAAAACACATATCGAGCACAAAATAGTAAGCCTGTTACTTAACGTCACCTGTAATAAATTTGCCTTGGATATTATTTAATATTGTAATATAAAGACTTTTAGGTACATACATATCTAACTTACAGTAATTCTCTTTGTGAGTACATTACTTTTTTTATTTTGTAGCATAGTGTAATTACCAGGGAAACCAAAATATGCAAATGCATGTTTTTTCTGCTGAGTCTAATGAGCACATGGATAAGATATTTACACGTTTCAGAACTATTTAAGAATTTTGGCATCGATTTGTTAGTGCATATTTTTGCATATTTTACCCATAAATACATATTTTTGCATATATTTGTTTTAAGAGCATATTTATGTCATATTTTGCGTTTTTAGAGCATATTTTACTGTTTAATAGCATATTTTGAGTTTATCAAAAACAAATATTGTCTTACTTATTTTTCGCTGTTGTGTTACAGGTTTTTACTTCCTTTGTTTAAAATTCAAAATTGAAAAATAGATGGCTTTTCACCAAAAAAAAAAAATTAAAAAACAGAAATTTTTTTAAAATTTAAAATAACAATTCAAAAAATTTTTTTATCCAAAAAATGAAAAAACTGAAAAAAATGTTTGTTCACCTAAAAATATTTAAATTTTTTATTTTGAAGTATAATTAGGTGAAGGGTATATAAGATTCGGCACAGCCGAATAAAGCTCTCTTACTTGTTTTAATATAAAATAAGCACTATTTTAATAATAGCTCCATCTAAATATCAAATTTTAGTTCTAATTCAAACTTAACCGTTCTAAGTGTTAAAGAAATATTGTCTTTTAAATTTGCTCCTGTAACATCAGTTGATGTCGAAAGAACATTTTCTATGTTTAAAAATGTTTTCAGATCCAATAGACAACGATTTTTATTTGAAAATTTAAGTAAATTTTTTTTGGTTAAAAATTTTGTAAAAGATTGTTTTTTTAAGAGCATATTTTTTAAATTTTAAGAGCATATTTTAAAGTTTTTACTGCATATTTAAAGCGCCTAAAACGCTTTTTTTAGAGCATATTTCCGGTTTCCCTGGTAATTACTAAACAAATGATCCGAGTGTAATGCAACATGTTCTTAAAGAGTCATATTTTTACTGCTGTTAAATATACAAAAACAAATTACAGTTACGATCAAACTGTTGGATCGTTGTTGATACTCATAGTGAAAACCATATGCAGTTTTGTTTAATTTTTAATTTTTCTCATGAAAAAGTTGTGTTATTCAATAAACAATAAATTTGTGAGTTCTAAACGCGACAACAAAACCAAACAAACTCTCTTCTCTCTCATTGTCTCTTAATTACCATGCAGATGTTTAAATTAATTATTTATTAGATCATGTGCGTTAACCCTTAAAGGCACAAAACTAGAGAAATAACATATTAGTGATTACCAGGGAAACCAAAATATGCAAATGCATGTTTTTTCTGGTGAGTCTAATGAGCACATGGATAAGATATTTAAACGTTTCAGAACTATTTAAGAATTTTGGCATCGATTTGTTAGTGCATATTTTTGCATATTTTACCCTTAAATGCATATTTTTGCATATATTTGTTTTAAGAGCATATTTATGTCATATTTTTGCGTTTTTAGAGCATATTTTACTGTTTATAGATGGCTTTTCATCAAAAAAAAAAAATTTAAAAAACAAAATATTTTTTTTTTAAATTTAAAAAAAACAATTCGAACAATTTTTTTTTCCAAAAAATGAATAAACTGAAAAAAAAATTTTGTTCAGCTAAAAATATTTAATTTTTTTATTTTGAAGAATAATTTGGTGAAGGGTATATAAGATTGGCACAGCCGAATATATCTCTCTTACTTGTTTTAATATAAGACAAGCACTATTTTATATTTATATGGCACTATTTTATAATAGCGCCATCTAAATATCAAATTTTAGTTCTAATTCAAACTTAACCGTTCTAAGTGTTAAAGAATTTGCTTTTGTCTTTTTATTGTCTTTTAAATTTGCTCCTATAACATCAGTTGATGTCGAAAGAACATTTTCATGTATACAAATGTTTTCAGATCCAATAGACATCGATTTATGTTACTTTATTGTGCTCTTTTACTACATTGCCAGGCCAAGTACTCTACATTGTGAATACCGCTATTGATTTTTTTTAAATAAAAGTATATTTTTTGGGTAAAAATTATATAAAAGTTTGTATTTTTAAGAGCATATTTTTTAAATTTTAAGAGCATATTTTAGAGTTTTTACTGCTTATTTAAAGCGCTTAAAACCCTTTTTTCATATTTCTGGTTTCCCTGGTGATTCAGAAGGAAAATAAATGACTGACGAATGTGTGAGTGTACGAGAAACGAATCGGTTATTTAAGAAATATGTTCACAGACTGATATTTACATTACTTTGGTCGAACGCTCAAATGAGATCCAGGTGTGGGCGCTTAAGGATAGAACATCTGGTCAAGTCGAATAGTATCACAATTGAATTTATGGTCTACGAGTGAACTTTCATGTTAACTAACTTAGATGGTTACAACTTATAATTAAAAATATAGAGTCGTTATTTCAAGAATTCTTTAAAGAAATTTTAAAAATGCCTTGTACTGTATTTGTGTCATTCTTTCTATGATTAACAACAGTTGTCATTCCTTTATAATACTGGGTTAAGTATTCTTGCCTACATACATATATCGCACTCACAGTTCAAAAGTGACTCAACTCAAAATTAATTTTTCGGGTTTATATGCTTAAACTATGCACAATACACCTGTCTATAAATATATAAAAAAATATCAGTGTATTTTGTTGTTGTTAACTGTTTTCAATTGGTATATATTTTTCTTCGATTTCTGAAAAATTCAAATTTTGAGTTGTGTCACTTTGGAACTGGGTGTGCGATATATGTATGGATGTCTCATTTGTCTTGCTGTGTTGTATGTTTGAAATTAAAGACGTGTTTGTTTAATTAAACTCATGCTCAGTTTCAAGTCCACACTGACAAACCGCCGGTTAAATAAAAATGTTTTTATTCTTAAAACAACAGTTGTTGTCCAACTGAGGGATCGTACGGTTGTTTTACGAAAAAGGAAAGAAGAAATATAAAATTCAATGAAGTTCTTGTGAGTTGTTGTAACTTGATACGATACGACGATCAATTGTTTTGAAAAACAAAAACGCAGGCAAACCTAAAGTACCCAAATGAGAAAGAAGTGAATACAAAAGACTTAAAAGTTTTTAAAGTTTAATAATTGTACTTGATTACTATTTTTACTTTCATCTTATGATTGATGATGAACTAAAACTATTGTGTGATTGATTGATAAAATTTTTTGTCATCTGTTTTATTTCAAAGAAACACAAACAGTAAGTGTTATTCATGATGAAATAATTCTAATATTATTTGAATTTCTTTTTTAATACTTAAAATAATTGAAACAAAAAAACATGGGATAGGTATTGAAAAATTAAATAATTGAAATCAACTGGACTTCTAAAAAAGTATTCTATGAGTCCCTTTGCAAAGTTGTGTACGTTTCATAATAAACCAGATTGTTCAGCAATTGTTTCAAATTAATACCTTTTAAGCTACGTTTCCGCATACACCGTAATCATCACCGAAAAGGAAATTCCATACATTTTCACCGAAAAAAAGTTCGTTTCAGAAATCGGCAACGAAAATTGGGAACGAAACGGCACCGAAAACGTAACGAAAAACCTGTCGGTTGTTTTCGGTGCTGTAGGAACGAAATTATTTTAGTTATTTTAGTTATTTTTTTATTTCAAATTTAAAGAAAATCAAAATGAATAAAAAAAGAAAATTTTCTTTATTGGAAGAGGAATAAATAATAGATTTTGTCAAAAACAATGAAATTCTATTTAATGTGCGACATCCAAAATTAAAAAATAATTTCGTTTCTGTTTTATGCCGCAACACACCCAACTGAAACGAAAACAATTCAGAAACGAGACGGTGACAAACACCAACGTTTTTCAGTTTCAGTTTTCGTTATCGGCGCCGATTACGGTGTATGCGGAAACACAGCTTTACTGAATACATAAATTCGGGACACCACAGATCCCAATCATATTCGACATTGCGGACAACATTTAAAAGACGAATTCTGATAAAAGCGGACATAACAGAAAACATAAACCGTGACCCTACATAGGGTCAATATTATTCTACTTTAAAAATAATTGTGTTGATTTTATAAGCTTTCATAGATTTCTAAGCTTGTAAAATCTTGGTAGTAGCCCACCACTAAGTAGGTAAACTAAAAAAGTGTATTTTTTTTTTCATATAAAATAAATTTCTGTGAAATTATATTCTAATACCGATATTTTTACGAGATTTATAAGAGTTAATGGCATTATCTCGATATTTATTATATTTGAAAGTTCTTCGTAATTGTTGTTACTTTATTTTTAGACCGCTATACTTTATCTTAAAATTAATAAAACCAAATTCTAATTTTATAAACCACTCTAAAATTATGGTGAGCATATTGATGTGGTCATTCCGTTTGTGACGCATCAAAATATGGTTTACAATTTTAGTTGAACTTTCTCTATCTGGAAAAAAATATTATTCTGAATATAAAATCCTCTATCTTTTTGAATAATTATATACTTTTTAATTCAATTATTTTGTCTAATTTGGACATGCTGATCAATAATTAGCTCAAATATTATAAATTGACTCGTTCTCGAGATGTGGAGACTGCAGTCCAAATTAAATTTGATCTGATAGCTATTAGTTTTATTAATACAAACTGTCTATTTTTGTAGAAAACAAGTAAGAGAGCTATATTCGGCTGTGCCGAATCTTATATACCCTTCACCAAATTATACTTCAAAATACAAATTTTAAATATTTTTAGGTAAACAAAATTTATTTTTTTTTCCAAATTATTTTTTTTCATTTTTTGGAAACAAATTTGTTTCGAATTGTTTTTTTATTTTTTTAAAATTTAAATTTTTTTTTTTAAATTTTAAATTTTTTTTTTTTAATATTTAGCGAAAAATATTTTTTCCGATTTTGACCCATTGTAGGTCCAACTTACTATGGTTTTATATACGTCGTTGCAAAGGTCTTAGTAATCCAGATATAGGTCAAAAATCGAGGTTTTCCTGGTTTTTTCCTTATATCTCAGCCATTTGTGGACCGATTTTCTCGATTGTAAATAGCAACCGAGCCGGAAGAATTCCGGATATATTGATGTATGAATCGAGTATGTAAGTTATTTGGGGGCTTCGGACAGACGGACATGGCTTAATCGACTCCGCTATATATAAGGATCCAGAATATATATGGGGCATTTCATGTCAAGTGAACCAACTTTTGAAATCGATGTCTTCCGATCGGGATGAAATTTGCACCAAGGTTAGCTCTATTGGATAGTAACTCAGACACAATTTTTCAACAACATCGGTCGAGAACTCTCTGAGTTATACTAAGGGACTAAAAATATCTTAAAGGAATGGACCTAAGCTTTCTTTTGACTACAAAAAAAATTTTAAAAAAAGGGCCCATTTGGAAAAAAAATCGTATTTGCAAAAAAAAAAATCAAAAATTGTAAGTCTTGAGTTAAAAAATATTTATTTTGATAGATATCCCACTCGCATCCCACTAAGCGACCAAAAGGGTCTTCAAGGATAATATCTAAGCTTTTGTTTGACCTAAAAAAAAAGATTAAAAAAGGGTCCATTTTGAAAAAAAAAAGTCAACAAAGTTTTTGATTTTGCAAAAAAAGTCAAAAATTTTATGTTTTGAGTTACAAAATATTTATTTTGATAGATATCCCACTCGCATCCCACTAAGCGACCAAGTAGGTGTTCAAAGAAAATATCTAAAAAAAATATAAAATATCTAAAAATTTTTTATTTTTTTTTTTAAATATTTTTTTTCGAAAGATCGAAGAAATAGCTATCTATACTATTTGGGACACATTTTGCTAAGAACAATAGGTAATAAGTTACATGGATAAGAAAAAACCCCTGTTTGACCAAATTGTCAAAATTTTACTCAGAGAGTTCTCGACCGATGTTGTTGAAAAATTGTGTCTGAGTTACTATCCAATAGAGCTAACCTTGGTGCAAATTTCATCCCGATCGGAAGACATCGATTTCAAAAGTTGGTTCACTTGACATGAAATGCCCCATATATATAATTTATAGGGTCGGAAATGAAAAATGTAGAAATTACAAACGGAACGACAAACTTATATATACCCTTCTCACGAAGGTGAAGGGTATAAAAACCCCAATCTATAATAAATTTGCAATAGTGCAACATTTTAAAAATAAATTATATATAGAATTTAGTAGCGACCTTAAGAATATATTATAGAAGAATGAATCCAATATTTCTTATAAATAATGGAAATAAACAGTTTTTTGCTCTCCTGAAAACTTGTGTTTTCTAAGATAGATGGTTTTGAATACAGTCTCTATATATACTCTAGGTCCTCATAAAATGTCCGTCCGCCTGTCTATCTGTTGAAGTTCTAACAGAGTACTGAAAATAGGCAAAATCGGTTAAACCAAAACAAAATGTACGTCAGACGTTGAAAAAGTAATACAATTTGTCACAAATAGTTATTACTAATAGCTATCTTACGTGTCCTAAAATAAACAAAATAGGTTGAACCGGTAAAAAGTTTTGGACAAAAAATGAAAAATTTTGTTCAGGTGAACTAGATAAAAGTTTTTATTTGGATTAGACCGATTTTGCCCATTTTTAATACCAAACATTTCTGATAAGCAAAGAATATTTTGGAAAAATTTCACCTCCCTTGTCTTTCACTTTAGGTTCTATAGAGCCCTTAACAGACAGACGGCTAGACATAGCTAGATCGTCTTTGAATTTTATAAGGATTTTTTTATGGATCGGTCTACGACCAATATTTTGATGTGTTACAAACGCAATACCTCATAATTTTAATGCTAAAAAATAAAAACTATTCTCACCACTTTCAATGTGTAGCAAAACTGTTCTATTTCAAGATTTTAATTTGAATGAATTACCATACGTATGTACATATTTTCATATTACTGTTTTTTGACTTATGAGCAGCTAACGATTTGTTTTCAATCATTTAAGAACATAAACATACAAAATGTATAGAGTACGTAATCAAGAACATTAGAAAGAAAGTCGGTCGTTTGTTGGTTCCCTGACTGAATACTCAATTAAATTATAAATATATTTGTGTGACGACGGTTTCACTGTCTGTCTGAATGTCTTTCTGCCTGTCTGTTAAAATGCAAAATACAGTCTGTCTGATAAGTACATAAATAAAATTTGGGTAAAGTAACATACTGTTTCTTTATTTTTGGTTTGTTTGTATTTAATAGGTCATGGAATAAGTAATTAAGCGTATAATTTGGAAGAATATACAAATTTAAACAAAATAAATACATAATATAAATTAAATAAATATAAGAGGAAATTTTGTTTGTTTTTAAAATTTATGTATAATAAATATAATCACTAGAGTGTCCCTTAGAATTAAATTTTTTTTTGAAACGGTAACCGCTGAAAACTTTCGTAATGACTTAAAATACCACCATAAAACCATCTTTTTAGCTTGTTCTAAGAAGGAAATTTACAAGGGGAAAAAATGCATTTTTGTTCAGTTTTTTTCAAAATTTTGCTATTAAGTAATTACTTTTGCAATTTAATTTAAAAGAATCGAAATGTGTACTTAATTGTCGTTCTAATGATATATAAAAGACAAAAATTGGTTAAAAAATTTTAAAGTTATTAAAAAATCGCCAGGCCATTAACGTGTCTCAGGCCACTAGAACAAGAAATGTAGGAACAAAATTAACATATTTTGAGAAATATTAAAACAAAAGTGTATTCTTACTTAAAATATATCCAAAAAAAATTTAAGAATTTTGTTAAACAAATTTCAGAATTTTTTGATCATCACATGGGGATTTATTTACAACATAATAGGGAATAAAAATTACTGTATTTTTCGTGATTTTAAAAGTTCAGGGTCATTTGGACCCCAAGTGCTCTTAAGTTAATTTCCATTTTTGTACTGTTATTGTAAATACTAGACTTCATGTCATATTTTTCTTAAGTTGCATCAAAATCGGCCAAAAAATATATAACATTTCGCTATCTTTCCATTAGAAATTCCAAATATTGAAAAATTTGACTTTTGATCTTCACGATTTAAGGGTTAACGTTTTCCGAATTTTGGAAAACTTTCAGACTATATTTAAAATTACCTGGACTATAATATTCTGAACAGATTTTATTTAAAATTAATAACAGTAAGGAAATTGGGCTCATTCGCCAAAATATAATTTTATATTTAAATTGGAATTTTGAAACTGCCGTTAAAAAAATATTTTTTTTTGGTTATACCTGCGAATAGGTTAACTGTATTCTATGAAGATAAAAACTGATATACAAGTAAATACGGATATATTTTAAGTAAAAATAAACTTTTGTTTTAATATTTCTCACTAGAACGATAATTATGTACTTACTTAATAGCAAAATTAAAAAAAATTATAGAATGCATTTTTCGCCTTTAAAGGCACCTCAAAACTAAATCGAAAGTCGGCACGGGTTGCCCTTCTTAGAACAAGCTAAAAATTATTTTGGTGGTATTTTAGGTCGTTACGAAAGTTTTCAGGGGGTATCGTTTCAACATTTCAAAAAATTTAATTCTAAGGGACACTCTAATAATCACACATGCCAAATATTTACAGATAAAAGTGTAACTATTTTTAACACACATTCGTTAGAGAATGTTTACTCTTACAAGAAGTGTTTTGTAAGAGTAAACAACATCAAATAAAACTAACTAGTGATTTTACCTATTATTTAGGATGACCACTAGTTACATGAATAGCTACGTGGCAACTGGTTACTTGATTAGCTACTAGGGTATTCAATCGATTAACCAGTAATCGGTTCATCGATTTATTTTGGACGGTTAACTGTTCGAATAATTTAAAATAGCCGATTTTCAAATAACAAATAAACCGATTAATTTGTGTCGATTAACCAATTAACCGAAATTCCTTTTTTTGCACTTTAACATATTTATTTGTATTTATTTTTCCATTTCAATTCAAATTCAAATACAAATTTCTAATTAAAATTACATATATCCAAGAAATATGTTTAGTGAGTATAACCAAAGAATATAAATCATATTTGGTATAAGTGACATATTTAATTTACATGTATTTGAAACTTTGTTTGTATTTACATGTATAGACTTTTTTTGAAACGAGTCTTTTACCAGAACTTAACAAAAATATTAAAAGTATTCAAAATCCAAAAAGGACTCCGAAAGATTTTATATGCTTAGAAAAAACTATGCTTTCGATTTCTCCAACATCTACAATCAGCGAGATAGTTTTTTCCAAGTCAAGTTTTAAATATTAAATCTAATGAAGGAAATCGTTTAAAAGGAAAAAAATTTAAATTATATTCTTTTTTTAAAAGATTATTTTAGAAGATCTCACAAAAATCCTAAAAAAAATCACATGTGTATACAAAAAGGATCTCAAATACCATATTTGCTATTATTTTTTGGTTGAATTGTTATGTTTTTTTGTTTTATCTGTTTTTGAACACAAAATACGTGGTTGTATTTTCAGTTTAAAATTAAAATAGAAATTATTCGGTTAATCGACTAATTTTAAATTAACCGATTATTAACCGAATAAATCTAAACGCCGATTAATTATTTGCTAGAATAACCGATTAAACCAGAAACCCGATTAATTGAATAGCCTATTAGCCACATAACTAGTTATTTTTTAGCTCGTAAACAATCCTTCCTCCGACTACTCTGCTGTAGATTATTGCTGGTGTTTAAATAAATACTTTCCAAAGTATAGTACAGAATAAACGTTCAAAGTGACTACACTCTAGATTCCTTAGAAACATTAAAGTGTCAATTTACTTTATGCTAAATTACCTGGCATGTAAGTCTACTTAAGCAAAACGAAAATAAACTGTATGAGAATTATATCAACAAAATACGTATAAAACCAGTTTAAACTAAACGTTTAAAGTGTCTTCTTTCTAGATTACTTAGAGACACTTAAGTGGTAATTGACTTCACGCCAGATAATCTGGGATGTATAAAGTAGCCAATTGACTTCTCTTTGCACTACAAAGAGCACATACATTTATATAATTGAAGTCTGCCAAGTTATCAAACATTAGAGACAATTTATGTCTCTGATGAATACATTGACTACTTGAAAAACTGTTTGGTACTTGTCCTAAAATGTTTTTCAAATAAACCAAGCACTTATATTATATTTTATTTAGTGGTTACATCTTTTCTTTCAATTATTTGACATATTTGTTTTTTCCAGATAAAAAAAAACTAATTTCTTATTTATCTGAAAATACAGAACGTGCTTTTTAAATAAAACCTAACTTGTTTTTATAAGTCTACATAATTGACTTAAGGTTCGCATTTCGTAGACTCATAAAAACAAATTAGGTTTTATTTCAAATCGCAGTTTCTGTATTTTCAGATAATTAAAAAACTGTAAAAAATATTTAGGTAAATTTTGTATGACACATACATATGTACATATATTTTAGAAAAATAAAAATAGTTCTACTATTTTAATAATATTTCAATAGGGATTTCTTATAAGCAAGTTGTGGTCAATTATTTATACTTTTTTAAATATAATTAAAAACCATTACGTATGTATAAATAATATTTTATTAATCAGCCAATGCACAGTGATTAAGACACGTTTTAAATTCAGTTCCAAAAAAATAGTTCTTTAAGGTATTTATATACAGCAATACTGAAGCTACGTATACACGGTTGTCAAAGTTCACATGGTTGTGTTAACCATTTTCTGATCATGTTCCTGACAATCTGACAACCGTGTGTACGTAGCTTAAGTATTAATATTTGTCAAAAACTCAAGTATCATAATACAATTTTATCGTCTAAACAAAATTTGTATTAGATTTTCAAAAATGATTTTTTTGATTGACGGTCGGTATTCAAAATTTGTTTAAAACAATTCAATATCTTTTTATTTTCATATGTATCGGATATGTATTTATAAATACAAATAAAGCAAACAAAAATGTCAAGAAAATATCAAATAAAAATAAAGTTTTCATAAAAATATCAATCAACAAAGAAATAAAATATTTGTAATACTATTGTGTAAATAAGAAATGTTTTTTCGAAACGATTTCTTGAAATACCGAATGATTTCAATAATCACCCTTATTGTGGTTGAAAGAAACTGTTTGCATTTTATCATTAATCTGGTACGAAACTGTCGTAGGCGTAAGATGTTTACGCCAACAACGATAAGGGTGAATATTTTAAATTTGAAAAGTGTTAATACTCAGTATTGTCGTCTATAAATACATTTAGCATCATTCAAAAAATTTAATTAATAATAACTTCATAATATAATTAATTCATTCGACCTTTGAATTATTAAATGTTTGTTAATTCAAATCTAATACAAATATTTGTTCTTAATTCAATTTGTTTTGTTTTTAATCATTTACAAAATTGTGACATATTTGACTTAAGCCTATTTGTAATAGATTTGAATTGTGGAAAATGTTAATAATTAAATAAATTTTATTAAGCTATTTTGTAATGTCTTCGAAGTACAGAAAACTTTAATGATTCAATATCGAGTTAATTAAATAAGTTTAAAGTACTAAGGAATTAAGACAACGAATTAATTCGTGCTGAATGGTTAAGAGAATATATTTAATTGGATTTTGAAAATTGAACTATGAATTAATTCTTCTCAACCTTTGTTTCGAACAAATATTCAATATCTTATGTTCATTTTTATGGAAAGTAAAATTTAAAAAATTATTAAATACAACAATTAAGAGTGTTAGATTCGCTAAACAAGTAAAATTTGTCAAATTTCGGTTTTAAGGTCTCCTTTCATTTGACTTATCTTGCTTTAATTAAATTTTTTTAAATTGGACCAATTTTACCCATTTTAAATAATAAACATTTATGATTAACTAAAAATATTTGGGGGAAATTTCATCCCCACAACAGACAGACGGACGAAAATGGTTAGATTTTAATAGATTTTGCCAATTTTCAATACGTATGTATATGTACATACATTTCTGATCAACAATATTTATTTAATGTTAGGGGACAATATCAATCCACAATATCATTAACAGACAGACGGATGGACATAGTCTAGATCGTCTTATTGAAATAATGGATCTTCGACCAATATTTTAATGTATTACAAACATAATGACAGAATTAATATATCTTTCATATTTTTGGCGCTGGGTATAAAAATAGCTTTGAATGCATTGACTTAATATGTTTCAAATATTGGGGTTTTTAACGTGAAATTAAAAAATAATATTAAGTTTTCTTTATCTCTTTTGTTTAATTTTAATATTTAAACATACGGTTTGTTTTTATTTACTCAATATTAAATACTCATTGCTTTATTTATTGTAAATAATTCTTAAATTTGTATACCCTACATCACGACATAGGTGATGATAAAACAATTAATTTGAATGACTGGATCTTCCACAATAATATTAGAATACACTAAGGGTACTCATTTAAACGCTTAAGTTTCCCATTTGTGCAAATGAGCAAAATTTGCGCGACGTGTTTCATGAACTCACCTTTTCAATTTTGTGCAAGTTTATACAGAAAATTTATATTTGATAAAAATGTCAAATAAAAATAAATTCAACAAAAGCTTTTAAAAAAATTTGTTCAAATTGCATACATTTTAATTTGAAAAATGTTGAATGAAAGTTAAATCTTTGTAACAAATGGTGGTATACATAGTTTGGAAGATTTTATTTATATTCTATCTGTTGGTTAATGTTTTCAGACACAATGCCATTTAATCTAATCATTCTGTTCCAAAGTTACACAATTTTCACATGCACCAAATTTTTATATTTTTTGATTTTTATTTCTTATAAATAAAAATAAACAAAAGCAGCTGATTCATCAAATGCACAATAAATTCAAGTTTGCGAGTCTAAATTGACGCGCAAACTTATCGGAGTTGTGCAAACGAATTTCCATACATTTTTTGACAGTTCATTTGCGAGAGTGTAAAAATGCACAGATTGCACAGTTTGCAAGACATATAAGCGTTTACATGAGGACCCTTACTGTATTTTACTGTTATATTCTGTTTACTGTGTAATCAGCAGAGCTGTAAATGAATCATTAATTTTTGAATTAATTCGAGAATTATTCATGCACAAAAAAATGAATTGAATGAAATTTAAGTCAATTCAAATGAATTTGGTAAAAATTAATTGCAATTTGTTTCCAATTCAAATGAATTTGTGGAATGAATTGTAATTCGTTTATAATTCAAATGAATTTGTCAAAGTGAATTGCAATTCATTTCCAATTTATTTGAATTGAATTGATTTTGAATTAATTCGTATGAATTAGCAAAATGAATTAGCAATTCATTTCCAACTCATTTGAATTGAATTAATTGAAATTTGAATTGATTTTGTAAGTAAATGTACTGCAATCACTGTCGTTTTGTTATTCAACTAATTTTTTATGTAAGAGACAGAAAGCATTACTCTCGTTTTGTATATCGCTTAGTCCAAAGACAAAAAATTCTTAAATTTGAAATTCCCATGATATACTGGAATTGTCAAGTAGCGGCAGAATAGTAATTAAGTTATTAGGTATCGGCGAAAATCCTACCAAAATGGGAAAACTATGTTTATTTGCTAAAAAAAAACTTAAATTTGTATTTTTCATTCCACCTAGATCTACTCCTGAACTTGATAGATTGCAACTCATTTTTGATTTCATTCATTTGAATTGCTAATCATTGTTCTAATTCATTTTAATGAATTCAAAATCAATTCAATTCAATTGAAATTCATTTTTGATCAATTCGTTTCATGTGAAAAGAATTAATTCAAAATTTAGCTAATTCGTAACGAATTAAAATTAATAAAATAATGATTCAGAATGAAAAACTATATTAATACTACATAGTATGTAGTACATATGTACATTACATAAGAAATTGAATTTCTGATTTCAATAACCGAGTTTATTGAAATATAGATAATTTAAAAATGAAAATCTAATAAAAAGGAACTTTTTGAGTCAGACCGAAATTACTGTTACCGATTAACAGCAAATACCGTTACCGCTAAACTAATCCAAATTAGCGTTACCGTTACCTTTTAATCGTTTCGAATCGGTAGCCAATCTTGATATTAATATATTGAAAACGGACGGAATATATCTTTGGTTTGCGAATACTTAACTGATTAATTAAACATATTGATGCATTTGTGAGTAAACATTATTATACTGATTTAATGTACAATTTATATTAAAGTAGTACATTAATTCATCCATTATGGAACATATGTATGATCTATAAACATATGCATGATCCATATGTTTAATCAATCATTCTAAATTTGCCTCTTGCATTTCAACGATTAATATGTGCATATCTTGTTAATTTTTTATAGAATTTGTAATTAATGCCACGAAAAATCATTTCACAGAATTTGTACAAAAGTTCAAATTGTTTGCACTTAATATTCATTTCATTCAAATTAAATGTATGCGAATGTTTTGTCGCTAGAAATTCAATATGTTTAATTAGTTTTCATTTCATAAGGAAATGACATGGACAATATATGTAGATATAAACAAAATGCTGGTAAAACAGTTCTTCAATAATGTTTTGTGTCCAGTTGCATAGTCCATAATTGAAAGCGAAAGTAATTTGAAAAAATATATATATTATTTTACATATTTATTAACTGTTTAATTGTATTCAAGTTTTATTCATAAATATGCAATTCTTATTACTCAATGTTGAAAATGAATTTTGACTATGGGAAAAACCTTGCAGAAATATTTTTTTTTTATTAATATTCAAGTATTACATAACTTTCGAAGAAATTATTGTGCTACAATTAAAAACTATTAAAGGTCTATAAGACAAACAAATTAATATTTATTAGACAGTCTGTGTACAATATTTGATATTTATTTAAAAATATTATCATCTGCACCTTTTTCAATTTGAACACACAACTTTCCCATTCATATTCTTTTCGATTTTTTTATTTAGAATTCAGAAAACAATATTTGAAAATTCAATTTCAGAAAAGATCAATTCGAAATAAGATTTTACAATTTTATTTTAGAAAATACCAAATGAAAATGAGATTTTTCATTTACAATTCAGAAAAGAAAAATTTAAATTTTTAATTTAAAATTCGGAATAGAACATTTGAAATTGGGATTTGTTCTTAGAAATTCGGAATATACCAATTTAAAATGAGATTTTGCAATTAAAAATGAGAAAATATTAAACGAAATTTTAAAAGAACAACTAAATAAAATTATGAAAAATGTTAGTATGTATCTTTCTGTAGTTCATAAAGTTTTAGGCAAGGAAGACTTAAGCTCCTTGTTATTGAAGACTTAGTGTATTCCGCCGTAAATCAAAATGTTAACAACAATATAAGGTACACTCAGTAGAAAATAAATTCTCTATTAAACAATTCTTGTAACATCAAACAAAAGAAAATATACAAAAAATATGAAAAAAATCAAAATCAAATTTTGAAGTCATAGGGCTAAAGATTGAAAACTCTCCCTAGAGATTTTACCTTCTACAGTTATTGTATCATGGTGTGAACAACAAAGTTTATTTTGTGCTTTGAAAATGTGGAACAAAGCGTCATATGTAGGAAGTTTTGCTATACTTCATTAATTTGAAAAAAAAGTGCCACTAAAGCACACCGATTGCTCACCAAAGTAATAGAGAAGGAGTTCAATCGGCTTCAACCTACAAAAGATGGTTTGTTCGGTTCAGAAGTGGTGATTTTTAAATGAAACACAAAGATTGCCCAGGCCAGCTAATAAAGTTTGAAGATCAAGAATTGGAGGCATTGTTATAAAACGTTTGCGAGCAGCAGAATTCATCCAAAAGCAGCGAAATTAGGTACCATACGAATTGAAGGAGAGAGACCATGAAAGACGATTTTTCATGTACGAGTCTTGCACTGAACCATTACTTGCGATGAAAACTGGATCCATTACGATAATCCGAAACGTAAGAGATCATATGTGAAGCCTGGCCAAACAGCCAAATCGACACCAAAGCCAAATATCAATGGTGCTAAGGTATTTGGTGGAACCAAAAGGGTCCTATCTATTATGAGCTGCTGAAATATGACCAGACCATCACAGCAACTGATTCGTTTGAAGCGAGCATGTGCCGAAAAACGCCCTGACAGGAAACCGTAATATTTCATCATGACAACGCTCGTCCACATGTTGCAATAAAAGTATTTAGAAAGAAGTGTTTGGAAAGTTTTGCCTCACCCGCTTTATAGTCCAGACCGTGCCCCTTCCGACTACTAATTGTTTCGATCGAAGCAGAACAACGCTCTCTCTGTAATAAACATCACTTTGGATCAGAGTATCCGACATTAACTTGATTCGTTCTTGAACTCAAACTATGATCAGTTATTTTGGCTCGAAATCCATATGTTGCCAGAAAGATGGGAAAAGTTCATAGCTAACAGTGGTCAATACTTTGTACAAATGTTTCACGCATTTTTAAATCATACACCCAATATATTAAACTTTAAACATAATTTTGTGAATAGTATAATTGGAACCGATTATAGCCTATATGAGTAAAACATGCTAGAATTGAAGTCACAAATTAAATCGATATACATATCTATTTTTTTATTTATTTAAATTGAATTTTTGTGTTAAACATAAATTTGACGTAGAATTTAGTAGAGTCTTTAAAAATGATTTAGTGAAATAAACAGTTTTTTTGCTCTCCTGAAAACTTGTGTTTTCGAAGAATGAAGGTCCGTCTATATATTTTTCTAATATGCAGTATAGTTATAAGAAAGACTCACTTCTAGGAGAGTAAAAAAGTGATTGAAAGGTTCCTGAGTTCAAAAAATGTCCGATAACAGGCGAAATAGTATGAATATTGGAAACAAATTAATAAACTGTTTCTTAAATTACGTAAATTTTTAAATATTTAAATTTACTTTTTAAATAATGATCATTTTCATAAAATAGCGATCCGACCTATAAATTTTGATAGAGGAGACAAAAAAAAAGACACGTGTATCGGCGTTTTGAAAGTTTACATCTGAATTTCATTTGAGGGGGGGTTAAAGTTTCCCAACTCTGCACTGTGGTTCCAAATCAAAATCTAGGTGGACAAAATTATAAAAATCGGTATCTTCAGAATTTGGAAAAACTAAGTTTTTTCGAAAGCTGACAATTTGATCTCCTCTAATACAAATGGGTTTTTCAATTGGACATTTCATTTTCTCGACAGAAGCGCCAGAAGTTCAAACAATTTTGAATCATATTTTCGTTATTTTTTTTTAATATTTTACTGCTTTACTAAATTACATATATCTCAATTGTTTTACCATATGGAAATTCATACTTCAAAACATAGATAAACTTTGATATAGGCTTTTATTAAGTGTATATCTTATTCCTGTTATAGGCCTTTAAACTTGGGTCTCAAATATACTGATATTTTTTTCTAAGAATACTATATAGCTTGCAAAAAAAAGACCGCGAAGCCCGTCCAATGACTATAGCATCATTTAAACAAACTTCTAGAGAATGTCTTTGTAAAAAATTGTAGCCACCAGCACCCGCCGAAATACTTTTTTTTAATTTTTACGGAATGGAATTTTTAGAAATATTTTTCTTTTTTTAGTTTTTTTATTATTGATTTTTATATATCTAGACCCTACTGTAACTTGAAAAAAAGTTTATATTGATCTTTTAAACAGTTTTTTTGGAGACACCAATTCTATATAAAAAGAGCGCTAAATAATTTTGTCCACCTAGATTTTGATTTGGAACCACAGTGCTCTGGCACATTCTTATTGTTAATCGGCATAAGAAACCATGTGATCCTTACATTTTAGATATAAAATGTGTTCAACAAATTTATGTAAAATGTTACGGAGAACATTTTTGTAGAATATGTTAACCCTCTAAATCCTCAAAGCATCTTAAGGTCTTAAGACACAACAAAAGAGAACTTTGTGTTAATTTCGCATTTATTGAGAATTTTATTTTAAAGTACACCAAAAATTTAGCATGAAAAAAGTGGTTCAAATTTAACTAAAAATCACATGATACACGTGTCTATCAAAATTTATTGGTGGGACCTTGTGATTTTTTTGTGTTGTTTTGGGAGAAATTTCAAATATTTTCAAATAACTATTTTGAAAATGGTCCAGCGCACGAACGGTTATCACGAAAAATTTAAAAATGTAAAATAAAATTTACTTTATTTATAAACCCCCACCCCCCAAATGGTTGACCTGGATTCGTGCCAGCACTACTCCCAACATATTTGAGGAGACATCCTTAAACAAACCAAGGTTCATTTTGTGGAGCCAACAAAATCACATTTATCTATGAGTCGGTCTAATGTACATATATGTATGTGCATTTTTAGTAAATTCTTTTAAATTTGATCATGAACTTGACATTTTGTAAGAAAAATCCACACTCAAAGTGACTTGACTTGTTGTGACGTGCCACTTAAGTAACAATTTAAAACTGACAGACATTCAGCTGTATATTCTTTGTAAATAAAAAAAACAAACACACAATCAGAATAAGAATTTTAAATAATGTGATCTACATTAGGTCAGATTAAAAAAAGAACAATAACAACAAGAAAGAGAAACTAAAAATAAAAATAAATTATTTAAATTGATTAAAGAAAAGAAAAAAGATATTCATGTGTAAAACTAAGTAACACTATGATTTGTATCTTAGATAGTAAAGAGATTCATCATGATGCATATATGATAGTTGTATTCATGCAACAAAAGTAAAACTCTTCCTGTATTTCCGTTTCCGTATTCTTTACAAACCATACATTTTTATATTTAGTAATTTATTTCATGTTACACTTAAATGCTGCTAATATTTTTTACTATATAAATATTAAATTTATATGAAAGATTTTTAGTTTTAGTTTATTATTTGAAGCAGCACAACATAACAACTTTTAACCAATTTTTATTTGTATTTATTACGTTTGCAGGATAACGAAGATGACCTTTAATGTGGTTCATTGGCTGTTTGCCGTAGTTTGCCTACTGGCATCATTACAAATTGCTGATAGCAAACGTACTTTCGAAGTAGATTGGGCTAACGATAGATTTCTAAAAGATGGTGAACCTTTCCGTTTTGTAGCGGGTTCTTTTCATTATTTCCGCGCCCATCCGGACACTTGGCAACGGAAATTGAGAACAATGCGTGCCGGTGGTTTGAATGCAGTTACAACGTAAGTATTTAAGTAATCGTATATATATGACATAAGTACATATATTAGAAGGGCTCATCCTTCATAAAGATACAAACAAAATGGACTTTCTAAACTCTCATGAGTCCAGCGTTAGGACCCGTTGTGTTACCAAGAGTTTAAGTGTAAAAACCATACGTTGAAATTCAATGATCGCGTTAATAACGGTGTGGATTATTCTTAAATAATAATTATTCTTAAAGATATATCTTATCAAACGAAGAGTTTTAATTTTAAGTCACTAATGGTAGGTTTCTAAATTGAATTTGAATGTGCTGTCGAGCGGAGAACCAACATACTGGCCTACTGACCCAAGCAAAATACCCGATGTCATTGATTTTGCAGTTACAAAAAATTTACCAATGGAACTAATGCAGGTTAAATCTTCATTAGAATTATCCTCGGATCACTCACCCACCTTCGTTACTCTATTGAATCCCCTATAAATAGTATCCCCGAATGGTCACTCTGCAATATCAAGCACGAAAATAAATTGGTTGAAATATAGAAAATATATTAGCACACACAGTACAGAAAATATATCGCTAAGAACACCAGAAGATATCTCACTCAAAAATTTTGAACAAAACTTAAAACTTGCTGTTGAACACGCCACTCAAATAACCCAACAAATAAGATACAATAGACTCTATTCTGCAGACATTGAACAGTTATTAGCTGAAAAAAGAAGAGTTCGTCGAGAGTGGCAACTCTATAGATCTCCTCAACTTAAAACGGAGCTTAGAAAATGTCGCAAACGCCTCAGTATGCTTCTTCACAAACGCAAAACTGAATCGATTAATAAATATCTGGAGAACTTAGATGCCACCCAGTACTCAAACTACTCTCTATGGCGAGCTACAAAAAAATTAAAAAGACCTGTTATGAGCAGACCTCTTCTACGTAATTCTAGTGGAGGCTGGGCGAGAAACGATACTGAAAAAGGAAACCTGTTTGTTAGTCATCTAAAGAATGTATTTTCCCCAAACGAGTCAAACGACATAATAGAGTTACCACCTACATTACCCCATATTACTGCAGCTGAACCACTTCGTTTTGAGATTTCAGAGATTAATAAGGCTATTGTTGATTTAAACTCCAAAAAATCACTTGGTATTGATAAAATCAGTAACAAGATGCTCCTCGAGCTACCCCAAATTGCATAAAGAATAATCCTATTTATTTTTAATGCTATATTACGCCATGAATATGATCCACCAGAATGGAAGGTTTCTTTAGTTACAATGATACCTAAGCCGGGAAAAGATCACAGTAAAGTAGAATCATATAGACCCATTAGCCTATTGTCAAATATATCAAAGCTATTCGAAAAACTGTTAATGCACAAGTTAAAGCCGATAGTGAATCATTTTGATTGTATTCCAACTCATCAATTCGGATTTCGAGAAAAACATAACACCATAGAACAAACTCACAGGTTGGTAGAAATCATATCCAAGACATTTGAAGAAAAAAAATATTGTTCTGCACTCTTCATCGACGTTTCGCAAGCATGAAGGCATGAAGGATTATCGATAAAAATAAAACAATATTTACCAGTGAACACACATAAGCTTCTAGAAAGTTATTTAAGTCATCGAAAGTTCGTTCTTAAAGAGGGAGACTTCATAAGTTCACTATAGCCTATTGAAGCAGGCGTACCCCAAGGAAGTATACTGGCTACCTTCCTATATTTGTTATATACTTGTGATATGCCTACAAACAGTCGAACCCACATATCAACTTTTGCTGATGACACAGCTATACTAGCCATTCATGAAAACCCCCAAGAAGCATCTGTACTGTTACAAGACCATATACTCGACATAGAAAGGTGGTTAAAACAATGGAGAATAAAAGTAAACTAGCAAAAATGTATACATCTTACATTCACATTGCGTAGAGAATCGTGCCCTCCAATCCTAATAAATAATCATATAATACCTCAACAAACTGAAGTTAAATATCTAGGTCTGCATCTAGACCGACGTCTTACCTGGAAAAAGCATATAGATACGAAATTGACTCAAATGAAGTTAAAATTACTACAAATTTACTGGCTAATTGGTAAAAACTCGAGATTGAGTTTAGATTGCAAACTTTTGCTGTACAGCTCAATAATAAAACCCATATGGTGCTATGGAATTCAATTATGGGGCACGGCCTCAGCTTCTAATATTGAAAAAATTCAAAGATTCCAAAATAAAATATTACGAATGATAACAGCAGCGCCTTGGTATGTGAGAAATATTAACATTCATAAGGACCTAGGTGTCTCCCTGGTGAAAAATGAAATAAAAAAACAAGCGGAGTCATATTTTAAAAAGTTAGAAGTTCACCCAAACCCACTTGCACGAACATTAATGGGAAGTAATGGCTACATCCGACTAAGAAGAAGGAATCCAACAGACCTGCGCTAATGATAGGATCTATAAATTAAACAAAATTTTTCGTCCAACTGTGGTGGGACGTAAATAAAAAAAAAATAATATTTAGATTTAAGATTTGAACAAATTATTGATAGTTCACATTATTTTGTGAAGATACAATAAATAAATTTTGTTAATAAAAAAAAAAAAAACTATTGGTAGGCAAGGGTGGCAGAGAAGATGTTCCGTTGTCTCCTGTTCTTATTCGTTGTACGGTTGTAGTCTACGGCCGTGTTTACCAAGATGAAAGTTATTACCGCTTTTAAGTTTCGTAAACAGTAATGGCCAGATTTTTCAGGATTAAATAGATGAAAGTATATTCTTCCTCCCATATTTTCCTCCTCCACAGTTTTCCCTCAAGAAGGGATATCCCGATGTTCTCAATGCAATCTAAATAATGTAGTTCTAGCCTACGTAACCAAATGAGTGTATGAATGTCTCTCTATTTCTACTGCTTAGGATATAATGGCCACCTTACTATCAGTAGAGATGAGGATAACTCTTCCTGATATTCTCAATTTTAAACATATGGTTACTCACTCTTTATAGCCCTTATTTCTGAATAAATTCTACTACAGTGATCCGAAAGTCTATGGGACAATCTAAAATTCAGTTGAGCCGAATATTAGGCCGAACATTTAACTATTTGAGCCGTCGCACAGTGGTCGATATAACCAATCTAGCGGCATTTAATGTATAAATTTGTAATAACAAAGCCCAGTGCTTATTTTGGACTATGAAATGCGTAACGAATTATTTATTTCAGTGCTTTAAATACACTCAGAAAAAAGTTGGATAGTTATTATATTAAATGGCTTAAGGCAAATATGTATGTTTCTGATCAGAATCAGATGTATCTGAACCAACAGCGTCTTGTTGTATAATTGGCTTTGGAAGTAAATTTAGTACGTATTTGTTATAATTTCGGTAGTAGCTAGAAGGTCATTTATGAGAGGATCAGAAGAGAAAAGAAGTGAAGTTTTTTATCTTTATTGCTACCTCTGGAAAATATGCAACTTCTGATGCGTTTATTTTTCCTGTATTGTGCAAATAATGCGCGTCACAACTACGTTCATTGTAAGAAGTTTTATTTACAAGCTGCTGTTTGGAAACATTCATTGTGCCTAACAAATAAACGGGCAGATCACTGTGGACGTCTTACAAAAACAATAAACTAAATTAATAAACAAAACTAGAATTTAAAAAATATGCAATATCATATTTTTTGCTGTGCGTCGTATAAACATATGAGTTAGTTATATATCCGTTTCAGACAATTTTAAGAATTTTTGCATCGATTTGTTAGTGCATATTTTTGGACAGTTTGCTCTTTACTGCATATTTTAGCATATTTTGCGTTTTATAGCATATTTTTGCATATTTAACTCATAACTGCATATTTTTGTTGCATATTTTCTTTTATTTTTGATTATTTTATTTTCCTGATATAATTTTATTGTTTGTATTGTAATTTTTCATTTCTATATTTTACTATTTTGTTGAGGTCTAATGATAATTGGTCTAAGCTACTTAAATACAAAAATAGAGTACCCATAATCGACTTATCTTCATAGAATTTTCGTTGACTTAAGGGTGCTTAGTTTCCATATATTTCAATTAAATTAAAAATATACACACACAAATATTAAAATTTAACAAATAGTAAAAATACGTAAAAAATTAAAAGAAAATTCCAAAGTTGTATGTTATTATGGGCAACTTCATAACAAATTTTTGGATACATTTAAAAGAATAAATTTAAGGCAGCTTGAGACAGTTATGGTTGGGCATTAAAAGTTTACCACTAATGTAAAATTGAATAAGTAAAACAAACAATATACGTGGATATCGATAGACGATACAATGGATAAGAAAGAAACATGGGAATTTTGAATATTAATCTAGATACATGATGAATGCTCCAAAATCCATTGCAATTTTTACCATAAAATGACACAGGCTATTCATAGAGTTTTTGAAACATTATTTAAATGGTAAAAAAGTTTTTAAAGCTTCATATAGAATAGAAACATTTCGAGAAATTGATTGGGTACATCCTCAGTAGGGATCCTATATACATTGGGACACATGGATTGAGAAAGTAACATATTATGCCACTAATTACCAAAAAAAAGTTTGAAGTATTAGGCAGTTTAAAAGATGAGACAAATCAATAGATTAAGATTGTCTAAGAAACTCGAAAATCTAAAACAAAGATTTAGTTTAAAAATTTTAAAACTTAAGTAAACACATAGTAATTTATTGCTAAATATAATAAAATGAATTGAATCAAACTATTTTCATGTAGTGCCAAATTCACTAAAATCGAAATTTAATCCTATAATAACCAATTTTAATTTATGAGCTCAATATTTTATTTACTTCATATATATTTTTTTAATGAAATTTTGAAATCAAACAATAACCAACTATTTTTAAGAGCATATTTTTCGTTTTTAAGTGCATATTTTATGCGCATAAAACACTTTTTTAAGTGCATATTTTATGCGCATAAAACACTTTTTTAGAGCATATTTTTGGTTGCCCTGGTTATCACTGATGTTAACTCCTATAGTGAATTTCTATTAAACTAGATTAACACAGGCAAAAAAAATATTTTTTTAGTAAATACAAACCTTCCACTTACAATGAAAACTTGAATTAATAAAATTATTAATCAACTGATTTATTATTGATAAAAAAACACTCACTTAGTAATTAGGCGCCAAATTCTATCAACTTGAGGGTACGTATGTTACATTCGATGTTCTGTAGTCCTCGGGTATGTCCTGATTGAACTTATTATTAATTTGAGCATGTCTATAATTCCTAAGTCGAGATTCATGCAACAATATCCATCCAGTTCATTAGGTTATTAGCATACCATGATCACATGATTAACATATCTCACATGGACTCCAATAGAGCATTTATTCGCCTTATCAACTTGGAGCACAAAATCTTATGCCCAATGGATCATGATAAAATTTTTTTATGTGGAAAGGAAAACTCTGAGGCGCTGTAGCTGATGGACCCCTGCTTAAAAAACATCATAGTTCTATTTGGCTTCGACAGAATAGAAAAGATGGCAGTATCATTTTTTGACCTGACATCATCATACGATACTGTATGGAAGAAAGGACTCATCTAGAAATTAACGGACAGAAAACATAGTCAATAAACAATATCTCTCTGGAACAAGCTGGGAAGCATGTATGATAATACATTTCTGACACCTTAAATGCTTCTCTCACTGAATAGTTTCTAATATTAACAAACATACTGACGCTCACATGAGAAAAAAAATCTTTCTCCAAAAGTATAACACGATCATTAAAAATGTCATCATCAGACTTTACTTTGATCTGCCTATTCAATATGATCGTAGACTTTATTTTAGGAACCCTATTGTTAGCGAAGCATCATCGAAATCGGTTCGGTCAAGAATTCCTTTATTTGTTAGCTGAAAAGCTATAAGAAGACAATTTTAGCATCGGCTGAAAGTATTCAACTCAGTGGAATAATTCGTAACGAAATAGTCTCTTATTCAAATACGTTTTGATGTTACTTTTTTCCATGAGCCGGTTTAACGTAAATACATAACCCTAATAGATTTGTTAATTATTTTATTCTTTATATCGACCTCAAATAATACACTATATCATTGAAATTTTATTGTAAATTATTCTTATTATTAATCTTAAAGCTACGTCGAATGGTCCTTACACAATCCCAAGGAGGGCGTCTATGTCTGGGATGGCATTGCCAATTTGGAACGTTTTATTAAGTACGCAATTGATGAAGATTTACTGGTAATTCTTCGGCCGGGTCCATATATTTGTGCTGAACGTGATTTTGTAAGTATTTTATTTATTTTCCACAAATGTAAAATTTTATAAATTTTTTATCAATTTAGGGAGGTTTTCCTTATTGGCTCTTGACGAAATATCCGGGTATACAGTTACGCACGGCCGATATAAGTAAGTATGAAAAGTGAATAAAGATATATAAAACTCATTTGTAAAAAATACATATATTTTTTTTAAAATCAACAAATATTAAGGATTTAAAAACAATTAGGATTTTTTTGTGGGCATGGTTTCCATAAATGATTTGATCTTATAACAATATGTGATTCGGTGATTATAAATATAAAAATCTGTAGCAGTAACCATTTCATATAAAGTTGTTAGAAATATTTTATTCCGTCTTTACTATCCATTATACTACCTTTACAATAGAAATAAAACTCTATTCTAAGATTTTTCATTGAATTTCCGATGAATGTTCCAAAATAACTTTCTTTTCACATATATAGGTGATACAATAACAAAGTCAACTAGGGTTGTCAAATGTCCTGATTTTCTCGGGATTGTCCCGCTTTTAGCCATGAAATCCCTTGTCCCGCTCGGGATTCGTAATTCCCGCTTTTTTGGATTTTCCAAATCTAATAACTACTTACTTCATATCTAGTTTTGAAAATGTATAAAAAATGTTGAAAATGTATAAAAAAAAAATCAAACAATTAAGTGGAACTGATATGTATGTATGTATTTCCCGTGAGCAAATATTTATTCAAAAACGAGTTCGTATACTTAACCAGTTATTTCTTAAAGATCAATCGACTCAGAATAATTAAAAATCATTATGTCCATCTTCTGGCTGGATGGACAAGAATTGTAGGCGTTACTCAATGAATATAGTTGTCAAATTCAACAAGAGCTGGCGAAATCATTGGGAGCTACTCAGACAGAAATTTCAAAACGTTAGCAGGAAGCAGGATTCATACAAAAGCAGGGAAATACGAATTGAAGCTGAAACACGTTGAAAGACGATTTTAAAAACCACTTAAAATGGTTGGGAAGTAGTAGTTCAGTTGTTTGAAAATTGTAACAACTCTTTATTTATTTAAAAATGTACAACAACAGAATTAAATAGTCACTCAATGTTTTATTTTATACACGTTTATAAATTCTCAGAAATACAGACACACTTTATAATGTACACGAATTCACTTGAAAAACACAGCACTCTTTAAGGCACTCAGTTGATGTTTATTCAAATAGCGTCTCTGATATACTCCCTAACGACTGCAACCTCTGCCACTATTTATAACACTGCCATCTGCACTCTAGATTTCTCTTTAACTGTCTAGAGGTTTCTAATACATACGCCATCTGTGTACATTCCACAATGTTATTTAACTGAATATTCGAATTCGAATATACGGTCGAAGCAAACAGCGTTGCCAACTTACGATCAATGGTCAACTGAAAGCTTTTATTCAATGTTAATAATCCCCACAGATATGTTACAGTTTGCTATTACAGCACTGCTATTTGAAAGCATTCTGCTACTTTTAAATCAGCCGTTAAAATCGTTACATTTGAATTCAAGTACAATTTCGTAACAATATAGTAGCGGAGTTCCCTATTAAATGCGAATGGTCTAGCATCATTGCAAATGCAAAATTTTACCGTAATCCAATAACAAAATACACAAAAAAAAAACTTTAAAATTTTGCATTTGCAATGATGCAAGACCATTCGCACTTAATAGTGAACTCCGCTCGTGTTAAGATAGTTGTGGTATAATTTATTATCTTTTGTCCCGCGTAAGTTTTTTCACCTATTTTTAAAAATAAAACTGGCAACCCTAAAGTCAACCCTACTTTTTGTTTACAGCTGTGTGAATAATGTTTTCGTATCTACATCAAAAGCTCGGAATTTAATTCGAGTTCTTCATATGCGTTTAATAATACTGTGCTAGTAGAAAAAACTTTCAAGCAGGGCAACGAATTAGGTTAACCTAATTCGGGTACGCTGAATACAGCGGTGCTAACCGTTTTTTTTAGAACCACATTTTCGTTATTTCGAAAATGGAGGAGGTTACACAACATATGTATGTATATTCGCGTAACTCAAAAACAGTTCAGTTAATGGAACAAGCTTAAAAACGGAAATTCCAAAATTGCCTTTAAGAAACACAAAAACTTTTTTATCTGTGAAGTCGTTTTTGAAATATAAATTTTTTTTGGCAAAATTTCGACATTTATGTTTTTTTATTATAATAATCATATAAACAACTTTATCTTGCCTATTTTTAGATTACTTATTTGAAGTTCGCTTATGGTACTCCCAATTAATGGCTAAAATGACTCCATACTTGTACGGCAATGGTGGACCTATTATTATGGTGCAAGTGGAAAATGAATACGGTTCATTTTATGCGTGCGATAAAAAATATCGCACTTGGCTGCGTGACGAAACATTGGCCCATGTTAAAGACAATGCTGTGTTATTTACCAATGATGGACCCGGTGTTTTGTATTGTGGCCATATAGATGGTGTTTTGGCAACAATGGATTTCGGTTCCACAAATAATATTACAAACTATTGGAATAAATTAAGACGTATACAGCCAAGGGGCCCATTGGTAAATGCCGAATATTATCCCGGCTGGTTAACACATTGGGGCGAAAAAATAGCCGATGTGCCTGTGAATCCCATAAAGAAGACTTTAATGTGAGTAAATTTTATTCTTATAAATATGTTCGACCGATATATCGGTCTCTTATCGCTAATACAGAAATTTTAGAGTTCCAAATCGAATTAATGTGGTTTCACCAGACTATCAGGTTAAATGTGGAACTCGATTTAAGAATCTGTTTCCTTGGCTTGACCAAAGACCACAGTATGTTTTCTTAACGAAATAATAAAGTTGAAATTGTCACGTTTAAATATTCAAATGAATCATATTTTACTGTTTAAAGACACTCAAATAATTAAATTATTCTCTCTGTTTATTTCAGCGACATGTTGGAGGATGGTGCCAGTGTGAATTTCTACATGTACTTTGGCGGCACCAACTTTGGCTTCACGGCCGGCGCCAATGATATGGGACCTGGACGTTATCAACCTGATATTACTTCATACGATTACGATGCTCCCATGACAGAAGCCGGTGATCCCACAACAAAATTCTTTGCCTTAAGAGATATTATAGCACGTTATTTACCCCTGCCAAATGTACCCGTGCCTGAACCACTGCCAAAAAAGAAATACGGCACCATCAAACTGCAACAATGTTGTACTTTACTCTCCGCCGAAGCCCGTCGACGCTTATCGACAGGCATAGTTACTGCGGATAAACCCAAAACATTTGAGGCTCTTAATCAATATTCAGGTCTAGTTCTTTATGAGACCTTTTTGCCAGCCACCAAACATGATCCTGCCATTTTACATGTGCCTGGTTTGCATGATCGTGCCTACGTTTATGTGGATGATGAATTTGTGGGAATTTTATCGCGTGAAATTCCCGTCTACGATTTACCCATATCCATAAGTGCTGGCAGAAAGCTACAAATGTTTGTGGAAAATCAAGGCCGCATAAATTATGGTCCCACCACCGACTTCAAGGGTATCACTTCAGATGTTAGTTTTGATAGCAAGGTTGTACAGAATTGGAACATGACCAAATATCCCTTGGAATCGTATGAAGACATTGAAACTTTAATCGAAAAGGAGGGCTCTAAACTCAATGAAATCGATTCAGTTAAAATGCTACAAAATGGTCCCACCATTTTCTATGGCTCATTCCAAATTAGAGATTTAAAACCTTACGACACCTATGTGGACACTAAGGGCTGGAGCAAAGGTTTACTGTTTGTTAATGGTGAGAACTTGGGTCGCTATTGGCCGGTGGTTGGTCCCCAAATAACATTGTATGTACCCGCAGAAGTACTTAAGGTTGGTGTTAATAACATTGTACTTATTGAATATCAACGTGCCTCTTCGTCTAGTGAAATCACTTTTACGGATCAGCCAAATTTCAGTGGCTTAAGGAAATAATGAATTTATTTTTAATTGTTTAAGAGTATTTTTTATTTAAGAATAACATTTTTATACATATAGAAAGCTTATGCTAAAGTTAAAAGTTTTAGGTTTTTTTTTTATTTTAAAATATTTAGTTTTAATAAAATAAAAATATGTATGTACGTATGAGATAATATTTGGAATTTTATTCATGATCACGCGAATTTGTTATGACGTAAATGAACTTATTTAAATCACTATAACAATTTCCATAGCAAAATTGCGTATTGCACGCGAATAGAATTTTTCGAGTGCTAACTGTTTAGTGGACTGCCCAGATTTTTCGAAGTGCAACATTTAAAAGCCTCATGGACCTATCGGAAATTTAATAAGATCGGATAATAAAAACGACGGATAATGAATAATAATAAATCTCGGTTTTTCTATTAAATTGTTTCAAAACCTCATCTTTAAGCGAAATGAGTGGGTGGTGTACGTCCATTATTTATCGGTGTTAGAAACATCTGCAACTATAGTGGTGTGGGGCATAAAAATGTATTTTTAAGATTAACAGTCTTGAAAAAAGATTTTTCAAATGAACAACTATATTTTAGAATTGCTAGAATTTTGTTGATGTTTATACAAAAATATATACATATGCATGTAAGTATGTCCACATTAGAAATGTTATAATAATAAAATACTCATACATATTTATATACATTAAGGTGGCCCGGTTTTTATACCCTTCGCCATGATTGGTAAGGGTACTTATATATAAGTTTGTCATTCCCACAAAGTATATATCGATGGCTGAATATAGAAAGGTCGTATCTACTTTTTTTTCAAAATCAGGTTTTTGACTTATTCTGGTAGACAAAACTCAAGTACACCTCTCTTAAAAAAATTAGTTTAATATGTTGACGAATAACAGATTTACAGTAATTAAAAGAAAAGCCCTAACTCATTTCAAAAATAGTTTTAAAGAAAAAGCGCTAACTAATTTAATGTTCAATGCATATTTTTTGGTTTATATTAAAACAAACAACTTTTCTAAAAGTATTTTTTGATATACAGTAAAACCTTGATAATCCGAAGGGCGTTTATCCGGATTATTCGGTAATCCGAACATGATTTTCGATACATTGTGTACTCTATAATCCAGATTGATTGCATTTTTATAATTTTATAATCCGGATTTCATACAAACTTTGGAAAGAAAGTTTAAACTATTCTCGACAAACAATATTGAATGACTATTTTACCAAGTAAAATAAATTTTCTTGACTTGTAGAATTGAAATATGTTAATACTTTTTTAGAAAATGTAAATACATACTATAAATGTCATTTTTAAATGTATTCATTTATTTATGTACATGATTCATCAATATAATATATCATTAGATATGTGTTTTAAAAACATTTTTAATACAAGAACAATGTTTAAATTTTTTATTAGGTAGTCCGGATAATTTGATAATCCGAATTAGGGTCTGCAATCAATTATCCGGATTATCAAGGTTTTACTGTATTAAACATTTTTAGTTGTTTTTTTACTTTCAGATTTTATTCAGTTTTTTTCTTTTCCTGTAAAGTAACTAAAAGATGAGATACGACCTTTCAATATTAAGCCATCGATAAATTTTGTATCGTTATAGGTAACGGAGTCGATATAGCAATGTCTGCATGTTGAAATCAACTTTCCGTAACCCCCAAATAACTTACATACAAGATTTTTACATCAATATATTCGCAATATATTCAGTTTCGATATAAGGAAAAAATCACGAAAACTTAGACTTCTGTACGTGTGTTAGTAACTGAACTCCTCCTTAACGGCTGGGCTGATTTCGATGAAATTTGTTGTGTGTGTTTGAATGGGTCCCTGTATGGTTTAGATTCACAATTGACCTATATAGGTACCATGGGCATGGCACCTACAATACATATCTGGAGTAGTATTATAGTGCGTGTCTTCAAACTTTGTGTGAGCTATGGCAGAACAACTTTTGCCGGGACAGCTAGTTTTTTATATATATCTGGATTACTATTTTGAATACCTTTGCAATGACGTATATAACGTCATAGTAAGTCGGACATACCATGAGTCAAAATCGGGAATATTTTCTTTTAACCCGATTTTTTTTCCAAAATACGTTGACCATATCTCTCATATAGCAATTCAGTTTTATTGGAGCCGCAAATACTTATAGTTATTCTGAATCACTTCGTTTAGTACAATTTTAAAATTAGTTTCAGAGGAACTTATTTATGAATTAAGAATTTATTTAGTTTTACAAATATTTTCGCTTGATTTCTATACACATTTTCAGTTAGTCAGGAGGGTTTTTATGCTATTCGATTCGAAAAGAAATTCGTTCGAATTTGTATGCTTTATACATTGTATTTCGAAGTGTTTCGTTTCGAATCGAATAACCCCCCAGTTTTCATTCGAAGAACTGAAAAAGCAGTCAATCCTGAAATGTTTATACGGACCCCATTTGAGAACCTCGGACAACCATTTGAGAACCGTTGGTGTAGATCATGAACAACTATGAAAGTTCATGATCTACACCAACGGTTCTCAAATAGGTGTCCGCGGCCCTATAGGGGTCCGTATAAACATTTCAGGAATGACGCGTAGACTTCAGGAAACCATCAAGCTCAAACAACGTATTCTAATTTATTTTCCAATTTTAATTTGACGAAAACAAATTTTACTATTGCTCAACTTTGATTCAAAATATCTTTTTCATTATATTAATTATATTCTAGATATCCGTGTGTCGATGATATACCTGATATATTCTATGAATAAATAATTAAAATGAAAATGTTGGATTTTTTGACTGAATCGAAAAGTGGAATTATTGGATATTGTTCTAGACATAGTCAATTGTCATTGACATATTTTTGTGAACTACCTTCTCTGTAATTGTAATAAAATTTTGTTATAATTTTTAAGGTCGCTTTTTTACAACTATGTGTGTTTGAGGGGTGTGGTGAAAGTAGGTTGTTCACCAATCTTTGAGTAAAACTATTAAACAATTTATATATATTTTTTACAATATTATTTATTAACTCTTTACCTGGTATTTTAAACTACAAGTTGAAATTGAGAAAAACCAAATTGAAATTGAGAATCCAAATTAATATTTTTAAATACAAATTGAAGTTGGTAAATTCAATTCAATATTGAGAAAATAAATATTGTAATTCAGAAAAGCTAGTTAATATTGAGAAAACTCCAACTGAGATTGATAAATCTAAAGTAGTATTCAAAAAGTTAACTTTATGTTAAGAATATACAAATTGATGTGGATGTTGACATGCATTCATGTATTTTATAAAAACAAATATTTAAAAATTGCATGAAATTTTGTTAATTTAACGACGTTAATTTTTATATTCTCAATTTCAATGTGTGTTTTCTTAATATTAATTTCTATTTCTCAATTTTAAATATTTTTTTCTCAATATTATTTTGATATTCTGATTTAAATTTGTAGTTTTTCAATATTGATTTGAATTTAAATTTTTTTCAATATTTTTTTTTTCTGAATTACTATTTTCCAAATATTGAATTGGATTTCTCATCTTTAATTTGTCTTATCTAAATATTAATTTTGATTTCTCATTTTTTATTCTAAAAATTTAGTTATTTCTAAAAATAAAAAAATAATTTTGACTTCCTAATTTTTTAAGAGTTTATTCCCAAATAATGGAAGCAATTTCAATGTTCTTGTGTTGTTATATAAGAATGTGAAAAAGTAGATTTTGCGTTCAATGAAAAGGGTCGGAGGTCGTGAAGCAAACGCTTGTGAGAACCGCTGATCTACACAGCATGGATGTGGAAAATTAAAATTTTTAAAATGAAAAAAACTAGAAAAAACTCAAACCTAAATTTTACTCAAAATAATCACACATACGAGTGTGGTTTTTGTTTTCACATAGTTTTATTTACAAATACTTTCTCACCACTTAGGTTTTTGACAACTGAGTTAGGTCTTTGACAGGAGAGTTTCCGCTCTATGTGTTATATGTACCCTAATGCAATTATATTCATAAATACATAAATATGTACATATGTACTATGTATTACAACAGTTTGAATATATTGTATATAAATCAGACATCTGGCAACCCTTAGGCTGTAACATTGTTATTGTAAAAATAAAACAAAACAAAATAGCTGACTAAATGTCTATGTGTGTAAGTATGGATGTACGTGTACATTTTAAAACAACAATTCAAAAAACGCCTTAACGTATGCTTTTCCTTGCAAAATGTCAAACACTCGCTTACATATCCTACATATAAAGAATTCTTCTGCCGCTTTTTGTATTTAATTATTTTTAAAGAATGAAATAGACACACATGTGTAACATTGTCAGTCCATTGACAAAATGTTTTCATATCAACAGGCTAATTGGTGTGTTGTTTCGTTTTAAATTACGAAAGCTCATATTAACGATTAACCGGTTATTCGATTTTATTTTTTCAAACATCTCTAAGGTGGACTGTAAGTAATAAAAGAAAAAATTAGCAATAAACTATTTGCATGATAAATTCAGTGTTAAAATAATGACTAGGGCGGATTTATATGCAAATGCACGATTTTTCTCGAACGTCCATATACCAAGTGGACTAAATTTTTTTGTTAAAATACATTAAAATACATTTAAAAAAAATTGCCAAAAAGCCATTTAGATCCGAATGAGCTGAAATTAAAATATAGATAGTCCTTGAGAAGGTCTACAAAAAATCTGTAGATTATCTCTTTTAGTTCAAGAGATATTTTGGTTTACTTTTTTTTAAATTTTGCTCGATCTTTTTTTCGTACTTTATATATGATGGGCCTACGGAAGGTCGAAATTTGTTTTTTATATATGACGTATGTATATTTGCGTTAAAATTCTAAAGAAAAAAAACCTGATAACAATTATTTCGTCGGGACTATATACATTTATTTATGATCTGGAAAGAGAACTTAATGCAAAAACGTATAAAGTAAAATTCGACTAACTTAAGCGGACATTGTAGCCCCCAGCCCTATCCAAACTTGGCCAATTTTGAAACAAACTTTTAGGTTTGAGTAAAAAATTCTAAAAACGCAAATATCCGATTCTCATAAACACTTCATATTTGTATAACCCAATATGTTGTTTATATATATATACAAAACGTTTTTGCTATCATAGTGTAAATAACGTCAAAGTGTTCACTTTTCTAAAAAAAACTTTGTTTTTGGAACACATTTTCCCCGTTTTATTAATTTTGGTGTTTGAAAACAAAGAATGGCAACAATAGTAATGCAATTGACTTAAGAGCATTTAGATCTATGTATATTACTTCCAAATTTTATTGTTATGAGTGTAACCGTTCAAATTTTACATTAATTCAAATTTTATATTTTTCTTGATGGAAAATCACTATTTTAAAATCTTTTTAGTTTTTAAGGTAAATGAGTCCGATAAAACACAAAATTAATTCATTTTACTAAAATGTCAATCTTGAATTCATAAGGTTTCCATCGATATCAAAAACATATATAAAAAGCTTATATTTACTCTTCAGAAGTTCCACAAACCTTGGCCACTTTCAAATTTTTTTTCATATATTGAATCAAGCCAGTCTTGCGTAATCAAGATTGGGTAACGTGATGGATCATACTGATAATTATTTGCTGTGCAATACAAATATATATATACACTCGAACATACTTTTTTTAACAACAAATCTTTGTTTTAGCGTCAAAAAATAGTAAGCAACGAACATTTTTAAGATACAAAGTGATCTTTGTGAGCTATATCATAGAGTGTATTGATGTGTTCAGATTGTATTGATATGTTCACAAGAGTTATTTACATTTACCGTAGTTACAACTTTGCCAAATATTGTTAGTGAAAAATTAGGAGTCCCTGGAAATTATTCTAAAAAAAGTGAAAAACAAATTTTTTATTCCTATATTTTTTCCAAAAAAATGCATGAAAAAGCTATTTTTGGAGAAAAAATTTTAACAAAATTTGTCTGACGGACTCTTAGTTATATTATTGCAATATAAAGTTAAGCGGTATCACCAAGTCTAAATTAGCTGTTGGCCAAAAACTGATGAAACCATTTTTTGAGGGCCCACAGTTTTTCAGAATCTTTGGGGGACCATAAAAAAATTGGTCACCAAAGTGGACAAAATGAGTATAGGGTTTTACTACCCTTTGGTAGTATAATCAAACCTATACTGTCATGATCGTGTATTTTTCCAAAAGTATTCATTTGTTGCATAGTGTTATTTTGTGTCTCAGAACAAAAATATAAGTGTATATTTTTTTAATATTTTGGTAAATTTTGTAAGCATGTTTTAGACGCAAATTTTCCAATAATAAGTGCATGAAAGACCGCCCTCTAGTAATGACTAATTTAATTTAGTAAATAGAATATTAGAAAAGCACAATGAAATGGTGCTTTCGTGCTGACTAACAACACACATATTCTTATTTTCTTTTGTTTAGTAGTCACTGAGACAGCGATTTTTTTGTTCATGATCACTGAAAGACATACATATGTATTTGGATTGTTTAATATGTTTCGAACTTTAAAAAATCATTGAAGTGTTGTCGGTGATTTCCCTCAATTTACTTCTGCGAACAATTTTTTTCAGAATTGAAATGGTTTTAATCAAAACAACGTAATAAAATAAGCAAAAAAAATATTTTCCATATTTGCCGAAAATGATTAATATCGAACTCTCAATTAACGAGCTATGATAATATGTTGCAGACAATTTTATTAAGATTGTGAACTTGATAATTGTTAACAAATAAAGCCATATTTAGTTAACTAAACTTTTCTTTCAGTGAAGCTCTCTTTTGCTCACCAACACAACTGCAGTTTTAGCTTTGGACATCGCAGATCTAGATCTAGAAATCAGGATTTGATCAAGATGCAGATGGTCTTCCAGGCAATGACGGGCGTTCAGACATAATCTTTTTTTTTTTTGAAGAAATTTTGAAATCAGTTATTACTTTTTAAGTAATCTTTATAATCACCATATTTACAACACTATGTTTATTATACTGACATGTTTTACTGCATCACGGTGTAAATATTAAGATTTAAAGGAAACATTGTGTTTAATTGTCGCAATGGACTTACTAACACATGACCACATTCACACATACACATACATATGTATGTAGTAAATAAGTATATGTGTGCACATGTATAATTACCTCTGTAGGTAGTTGTGTGACAGTTTCTATTTTAAACTAATTAAAACTTAAGATATTAAAAAAGTTAACATGCACCAATGACAAATAAATAATTAAGAAACAAACTAAATATATGTAATCAAAACAATGTTTCTTACATCGAGAACAGAATAAGTAAGGCCTACTTATTGTACATATTTACTTATTATATGAAGTCCTTAAGCACTCAACACATCATAAGATGAGTGTCAAAATAATAAGGTCACTTAACTTCATAGTTTCATAGATTTCGAATAGGCTTTCGACACAATAACACATATAGTAATATGTGACGCTCTAGTATGCAAATGAACGCCGAGAAAAATTATCCAAGTTATAAATGTTCTTTATACAAATGACAGTTTCCGAGTTCTACACGATGGATGTGTTAGCCGGCCAACCAGTGTTGTATTAGACAATGTCCTAAAGCAAGCGCTAACCATGTCAAGATGAATAACTTGGGGTTTTAATAGAAAACTAGAAGACCTAGACCAGCGGTGCGCGTTCATATTTTTCAGATTACGAAGATTTTCGTCTATCAAACACGAATAGCGATAATTCAATGAAATAAATTGTAAACAACTCTAAATATATACCAAAAATAGACTCAAAAATATTTTTTTTTTGAAAATATTCATAAATGTCGAAGTTATGTGCAAAAATCTAAAATGTATCCATATGGATACAATGTAGCGAAAGATGCAGATAAATAAGTTATTTGATCGAGTTAATAACATTTGGCGAACCTCGCACTTATCAGATAAAACCAAACTGAAAGTCACAATTCTTTATGGATGTTGTGGAATTCTGCTACCAAAGACATGTAAATTCTTCAAGTCTTCACGAATCGCTGTGTGAGATGAATTTTACGAATATTCTGGCGGAAAACTACCTAAATGTTATAAAAACTGCTATCGACTGGAACCTCTAAGGAAGTCGCTGACCAAATCAAATTATTATCTTTGGATTGATCTCAATAAATAGAAACAATTTGTAAGGGTCCTATGATCATTATAGCATCGAAAAGGAAATATTGAATAATAATTGGGTAAAATACTTCTTTACCAAACGTTGTTCAAATAAGAATCCTTTCCTCCATTTGATTAGTGGCAGGTCTATTTATAAATCAAAATATCGAAAATGTTCATATTGGAGTGCGTCTAAGTTATAAAATATGTACATACATATACTGAAAATAAAGTGTCTTGATTTTTTTCAATTGATACATTGTTTATTTTTATTTATAGTTTTTTAAATGCGAATCGCATTTTCATTGATTACATGCAATTAATTTAGTTTATATAATGTGACGCATTCGAAGCCAATTCCATCTTAATCATACATACTAGCGCTTCGTACAGTGTTTGAAGACATTCTTTAAGCTTTTCGAATTTCACCCACAAAAAAACTTGTGATCTTTTAAATATTTTTTCGCCACACAAAATGAACGAATTAATTTTCGTGCAATTTTTCGTATCTCCAATCTAAAAGTTCAGACAAATTGTGTCTCAAACTTAAAAAAATAAATACTTACAATAAAATGTTTACAAAAATAACAATCATATAGCACAGAACTTTTTTTATATTTTTGGGTTTGTAAATAGAACTAACAGTAATCAAAAGAGAGCAAATAATACTTCTTTGAACCACAAGTGTTTTACCCAATAATAACAGTCAATACTATTTGTATTTTTGATAAACAGAACAAAAAGTAAGTGACCTTATTATTTTGATACCCACCTTATTTACTAAAAGATAAGTTATAAAAAATCCGATGTATAAAATAAATTTTTTTTTGATGTTTCAGTTTCAGTTGGTGTATATGTTCTCATATTATTGATTACACAGGTCAACAGCAAAAAAAAGGTCTCACTAACCACTATATAGATTTGATGCATCATGGTTACCTAAGTACAAAAATTGTAAAATTTTTTAATTATATGGATAGATTTTTTAAAATTTTGTTTTTTCTAAAATTGCGCATTTTTGTAGATGTTTCTCCACATAATTTATGATAACTCAAAAACGGTTCGTCCGACATTATTTAAGTAAACTTAATTTACAATTTACATAAACCTTAATATGTTTATATATTGCGTTTTAATCGGCTCAGTTGTTTCCGAGTAATAATAACAAATTGAAGCAAAAAATATATTTTTTACGTGAAAATAGCAAAGTTTTTTGAAAACGGCAGAAAAGGTTCAAGTTTTTTGCTTTATCGCAAACCAAAATATAATAGCAAAAAAACGAGATATCGATCATAAAAATCGATTGATTCTTTTCAAATTTATTCAACATTAAGTGAATTCGCGCATTTTCACAAAATTTTTACTTTTTTGTTTGATATACATACATAAAATTGAGTAGTTAATGTTCTTCTTTCAATTGATTGAATTTTTAAAACATTTTCCCCATGCTATGTACAAATTGCGTTTTAATTGACTAAGTATTTTCGGAGTTATAATAAAAAAATGAAGAAAAAAAATTATTTTTTACATAAAAAATGCATTTTTTTTGTTTTATAAAAATCATGAAAAATCGAAATCGGCAGAAATTGTTCAGATTTATTGCATTATTGAAAGGCCACATGTAATGGGAACAAAATGAGATATCGATCATAAAAATCGATTGATTCTTTTCGGATTTATACACAATTAAGTGAATTCGCTTATTTTCACAAAATTATATGTGCGTACAAGCGTCTATAAACAGATTAAAGGTTATATAAATCTGAACCTTTCCAAGTTTATTTATGGAATATCGGACTAACGCTCTTTGAGTTATCATAAATTATGTGGAGAACCATCTACAAAAATTCGCAATTTTAGAAAAAAAATTTGGACCATATTTGTACTACTGGAACCTCAATACATCAAAATTGTGTAGTGGTTTTAAAAGCCTCTAAAATTGTTTGCGATTTTGTTGCCCTGTGTTATTGTTTTTCCATAATTAATTCGTAAATTGAAGTTGGAGAATTGAATTTAACATTGAGAAAATCACAACTTAAACAATACTGTTCCGACAATACTCATGCCTGAAATCATATTTCAACATTATTGTCACAAAATTATCTAATTAATAAAGCCAATTGGTTAGATATTAAAAACGTTTTTCTATGTTTTATTTGAATGTAAAATTGTCTGCCTCTACAAAAAAAACAAAACACATTTTACCACCATAGAAACTAGTTACAAGTCGTTATTATTAAAAACTGAATATGCTTATGCGACTGAATAGAAAGTAAACAGTTATATAATAGATAAAAAATAAGTGATTATGCAACTACTTCTATGTAATACAGATGGTATGTAGTAGTCACTGAAAAGTCTGTTATTATATAATTGCTAGTTATTACAAAGTTTTTGGTGGGTAATTTAAGAAATATATTGGTTATTTTATACCTTATTTATTTCTACAAATTATAACTTTATTTCTAAATATTAATTCAAATCTAATTTAAACAGAGAGAAACATAGAGCGGAAACTAGAAAAAAACTCAAACAAAAAAATCCTCAAACTAATCACACATACGAGTGTTGTTTTTGTTTTCACATAATTTTTTTCTACTAATACATTCGCACCACTTAAGTTTCTGACAACTGAGTTAGGTCTTTGACAGGAGAGTTTCCACTCTATGTCTATTCTCTATGAATTTAAATATTTTTATTTACACTGGTGTATGTATCAGTTATTAACAAATTCTTAAAAACAAAACAAAACAATAGTAGCAGTAATAACAACAACAACACAATTAAAGACAATTAACTTTTGCTTTCTTAAATTTTAAAAATCTCCATGTCTTAAGTTTAAATTTCTGTTTCCGTTTCCACATTCTTAATGAGCATGTGTGCGTGTTTAAGTATTTGTGAGATTGATTACACAAACATACATACATACATTCATTCATTAGTATTTAAGATTTACAAGTTTAAACTCACGTTTAAATCATTAAACTTTTTTATAACACCTCAACATTACCTTATTCTCAGTGTCCTTAATTGTTTATATACGCATTCACACGAGTACATTTTCTCTTCTATTTGTAACATTTTTTTATTCATTTAGCCAGTATTTGTTCCGTGGAACACAATGTACGACGTGTCGTAATCATTTGGGATTAATTAACTTTACACAAATTTTCATGTAAGATTTTACTATAATACGAGTAAGAAAATGTATGAATGAATGCAAGAACGTTTAAATGCCCAAAATATATAGCAGACATCATCATCACCATTAACCCCAAATAAAGTAGATGAAATAAACAAGAAAGAGTTTGCCACATTCTCTTATTATAAAACGAGAGTCAAATTTCAAATCAGTGTAAAAATTGCTTTATTTAGCAAACCAGATTTAAATAATTTAAAAGAATTTGAAATTGTGTTTTTTTCTTTATTTGTGAAAGAATTTTTATTTGCAAAATTAATGAGTTTTTAAACAAATAAAATATTCAAACTATCGCATTTTTAAATACAGTAATTTTCAATTGAACATATTATAGTGTAAAGAACAAACTCTTCCATGAAGATTGTTGTAAAACTCAACAAGAGCTTGCAAAATCAAGCAGCAATTTCAAAACGTTTGCTAGCAGCATGATTCATCCAAAAGCAGGGAAATTAGGTACTATACGAATTGAAGCAGAGAGACCTTGAAAGACGAACAAATTTCTGTTTCGAAATCAATTCTAAAATCATTCAGCCTTTTTTTTACTAAATAACAAATATTTTATTTCGTACCTTTTATTTTCATTGGTTCAAGCCCTAAATTAAACATTTTGAAAGACTTATTTTTAGAATTGTAACTTCTTGCAGTAATATTTATATATGGGGCATTTCATGTCAAGTGAACCAAATTTGAAAACGATGTCTTCCGATATACATATATATAGAAGGAGCTATCGGATCACTCATCTACTCATCTCATCTTTCAGAAACAATACAATTTTTGTATTGTATTGTATAGAATATATTGCAAATCTGATTTCACCAATGGATTCTGCATTAAAAATTAATACAATTGATGTTTTCTGAATCCTTAAAAATAGTTCCACTAACCCACAACAGGGGGCGCAAATCTCATAAAAAAAATTTAAAAATAATTTTTGATTTTTTAAACAAGCATGATGAAAAGACATTTAAGCTTATGTACCAATATTTCCTTTCTATGACAACCCGTTAAAAAGTTATGTGGCTTTAAAAATGTTTTGCTAGGCAAACTAATACAAAAATTTCTAAACTTTTTTTTACCAAAATTTATTTTCTTGTTAAATAAATAACTTTGAAGCCTCATAACTTTTTAATGGTTAGTAATTTTTGCTATGCTTAAAATGTTTTTTCATCGTGCATGTTAAAAAAAACTAAATTTATTATACCCTACACCACCAAAAATATTAGTCTAACACCCACCTTAAAGTATACCGATCAACTTAGAATCACTTTCTGAGTCGATCAAACGATGTCCGTCCGTCCGTCTGGTCGGCTGGCTGGCTGGCTGTCCATGTAAACCTTGTGCGCAGAGTACAGGTCGCAATTTTGAAGATATTTCGATGAAATTTGGTACATATTATTTTTTCGGTTTGTGTTGGAGTTTCGTTAATAAATAAAGATTTTATTACATATTACATATTCATTGAGTTTCTAAAACTAAAATTTATATAAAAAATTTAATAGGATTGCAAATATTAGGAACAATTTGATCCATATTGCACCATGAAAAAGTACAATATTTTTGAAGGACGGAGTTTTAAAGTGGCATATTTTTGAATCTAATTGAGATATTGACATGAAATTTTTTTGTAAGACCAAAAATTAACTTATCTAAACAAAAAAATATAGCTCGGAAAAAATATAGATCAAATTGTTCCTAATATTTGCAATCCTATTAAAATTTTGATATAAATTTTAGTTTTAGAAACTCAATGAATATGTAATATGTAATAAAATCTTTATTTATTAACGAAACTCAATGAAATTTTCAACGTTTTTGAAGTTTCTGATTCTAAATAACAAGGTGGAAAAAACTTGTCAAAAGGTCAAAGGGATTCCTAAAAATTGGAGCGAAAATCCCAAAAATGGTATTTTTTACAATTTTGTCTATAGGGTCCACATTTCCTTCGGGGCTGGGAAAATACTTTAGAGATAAATAGGGAACACATCAGGCTTTCCAAAACTGCTTTCCGTTTTCTGATCCCAGCTTTGAGATTTTAGAACATGTGGCCCAAAGTTGAAATTTTGATAAAAAAAATAGGTCAATTTCCAAAGGGCGTAGGGCCGACATGTTCGAAAAATAGGACATTTTTTTTATACCAAAATGTTCTCCGTAAAGAAACTTTATAGGAAAACATAAAATTGTTATATGTTCTTAAAAAAAGTTGTCTTTTAATAAAAAAAAGAGTTATGTCACCTTTTTGTCCAAAAAACAGCAAAAATATACTATTTTTTTAATTTTTAAATTGAAAATCTGTTATTTTTGGATTCGTAATTGATATTGCTCTGAAATCTTTTGTATGTTGTTGGTAATTTAGTTGTGTAACTAACAAAAAAATTCGGTCCAAAAGTGGGCCCTATATTTTTAAAAAAGCCAAGGTATGGCCAAGCAAGCATGTTTTTTCAAGATCTAGCCGAGTGCTTTCCAAAAATATAAAATTCTTTGAAATCGGATGAGAAACAAAAAAATGGCACGTGTTTAAAAATTATACATGTCGAAGGTACCCTACTTTTAGCCCCCATAGCGCCGCCCCTGGATTATTTGTTGGGCCCATTTTAATAACTTAAACTTGAATACTCCTTGGCTACACCCAACTAAAATTTTATCCCGATCGGACCAGCCGTTTAGAAATGCCAGATTTATTTCCAAAAAATTTCGATTCTGCCCCACTGTGCACTGCTATGGTTCCGTTACTTAAGTTTTTTTGGTTAAGTTTTTGTAAACACTTTTGTAACTCATTAATATTAGGGACTCATATCTGCCTAGTCTGGAAGTTTTTGATTGTGAACCAGGCGATTCGGTATTTATGCAAGATAATGACCCGAAACATAAGGCCAAGGTGACCATGAAAAGGCTTAACGATCATAATATTAAGTGCTTAGATTGGCCCCCATAATCCCCGGATTTAAATCCGATCGAAAATTTGTGGAATATTTTCAAAAAAAAAATTTTTTTCCACAAAATCTTGAAGAGCTATGGGCGGCGGTTAATGAGGAATGGAGCAAAATGGAATCATCCATTTTAACAAATTTAAATAATAGTATGCCAAAAAGGATGCAGCTTGCCAAAAAAGCCAAAGGTGGCCATATTAAATATTAAAATATCCTTTAAAATATACATTTATATTTAAGGTACAAAAGTGTTCAAAAAATATGTTATCTGTTTCTTACTACACTTTGAAGCAAATGTTGTTTAGTCAAATTTTTTATTATTTTAATTTTATTATTTAAGATGTAATAATTTCAAAACATAATGAATAAAATCTTTAACTTCCTACAAATATTTATAATTCAAAAAAGAGAATAATTTTGTATTTTTATGAACAGTTGTGGAAGTCACTGTATTTACACTGACTGTACATTTATTCGTTTAATTCGATTATTCTACATAAAATTGTTCGAATTATTCGTTATTCGAAAATGATAATTTTTAAATTGTTAGAATAATTATTCGTAAGAAAGGATCATTACTTTAATTAATATCCTATTATACATCCAATAGTTGTCCGATTTTTATAAAGTTAATCTTATATAAATAGTAGGGACTTCAATTGTCCGACGGAAAACTGATAATAAATTTAAACAATGTCCTTTAAACTAGGATATTTTAAAATACATATCCCTATATTTTGTACATTATTATTTAAATAATAGTATTATTTATCTTATGACAGCCTTAGAATTCCATTTCCAATTTTTGCCATGCTTTTCCCAACATCATACATTCGAATAAACAACTTTCAAGGATAAATATAAGACTAAGTTTATAAAAATTGGTCAATTAGTTATAAAAATATTCAGAGAAATGTAAATACATTTTGTCAACTATATTCCTAAATATGTTTTTAATCGACAAGTGGCTCATATTAATATAAAATCTTTGGAAAATACGGCTTTTTTAGATATTCATAGCTACCTAGTGATTGAAAAATAAGAGCACAAAGGGTCGATCGAGAAATAATTTTTGAAATTTAAAAAAAAATACTATTGGTCAATTCACAAGGTCTGTTATCATGTCATATTGTCATAATGTCCTAATATTTCACAATGGTTTTTATTGTTTTTCAAGCAAAAATGTCATAAAATAATACTACTCTGTATGCTATGTTTACTGTGTTATCGTAACCAACCAGCAGAGACCTGTGCCGAATGCCTAAGAGTCGGTTAAGCCGAGCTGCCGAGTCGTGATATATTAGGACATTATGACAATATGACTGATAACAGACCTTGTGAATTGACCATATGTTTTTATTGAATAATATGAAAAATAAATTTTAGTACAATTTCTATGGAATAGAATAAATGCTACTGAAAATTTTACAATTTTTACAAAATCACTATCCACGTTTTGAGCAAACATGGGCGGATAACATGAGCGGTTAAAAATATACCATCATTCAAAATTTAATATTCATGATAATTTCCCCGATTTGCGTCATTTCGCTTTGTATTGCTATTTAAATTGCCCTATTCGACTTGCGTCGTTATGATTTCGGGTTACGACGTTATCTTTTCGAGTACATTACAAATAGTGTCTAAAAATTTCAGAAACATCCTCAAATTTAGAAGTTATTCTAAAAAAACCCTTTTGAGTGATCTTCGTCAACTTATCGACCTGTAACTTAGTCAGTTTTTGTCCGATTTTAAATTATTTAACTGGTTTGGTAAGATAACTGAATACGCTTTAAAATGTTTTAGATACATTTGTAAGTTATAAATATTGTTAAGAATATCTAAGAGAAAAACAAAATTTATCAACTTTTTTGATTTTAATCGCTTTTCATTGATTATTTTGATATGAAAGCTTATACAAGTTTATACCAATATATAAAGGAAAATTAGTTCTTAACAAAACATTTTTTAATTATTCAAATCGGAAGAAAATTGTAAAAGTTATTCAACTTTCAAAACTATACAAAAAAAATATTTGTACAATTTTTAATTTACAAGGTAAATTTTTTCGAACTTTTTTCGAAAAAGTTTAATAACTTTTACAAATATAAACCGATTTTAACAAATATTGTCTCATTTTTCTAAAATTGTCTTTAACACACTGTACAAAACATAATATATTTTCATAGAAAAAAATGAAAATAACTATTGTTGAATTTTAAAAATTACGAAAAAAAAATAAAGCGACAAATTTTACAAAAACTTAAACAATTTTTTAGAATATACATTTTATGAATGCTTAATTCTTTGCCTATCCATAATTATTTAATATCATGAAATCGGTATAAAAATGTGTGAGTTAGTGGTACTAAAGTACTACGACCTACCCTAAAATAGTTTTTTCAAAATAACTCAAAATTTTGAGGGTGTTTCAAAATCTTTGAAAACGGTTTTAGTATGTCCTCACCTAGGCCCACAACCCCCATTAGGTCACTTTTCGAGTTCTGACAAAAGGTGTTATTTTGTAGCAGAGTGTTATTAAGGATTTCTTTTAGCTCATGCAAAAAGAGCTATGCGTCTTTGAAGAACTTTTCAGGGCAGCAAAAATGTGAATATTTTCGCAATTTTAAATAAAAAAATATTTTACTTCTCTTTTATCAATTTACATTAAAAAAGAAATTAAAAAATTTAATTCCTAGAGTTTTAAGGATATTTTTACAAAATCATTTTTAAATCAAAAAAATGTATACTTTTTGAAAAGCTAAAAGCTAAATATTTCAAATGAAAAAAAATTTGAAAATGTTTGCTACCGAGAAGAGCAGGTCCATCCAAAAAACTTCTATTTTTTTATGTAAAATTCAACTTGAGGTCAAACATTCCCAAATCGCATATTCAATATGAGAATACAGTTACCCATTTTAGATGGCACAATATATTCTTAATTGTTGTCTAAAGGGTTCCGATAACCCTTACCCTAGTATGGATATTATAGCCAAAAAACTAAAAAAAAATATTTTCAGCATTTTTCAAAATTTGTTTGGGAATTGCGCGATTCTTGACGACAAATTTAAAAATTTGTTTTATTTTCTGCATTTTCAATAAAAATATCTATATAACTGTAAAATTTCATTAAAAATCTTAATAAATAAAAAATTTTGTTTCAATTTAAAAAATTTGTATCATTGCAAAAGCTGAATAAAATCATTTTTTGTCATATTTTTTCAAAAAAGTATTCCAAAATCACCTATCCAACTTATGTTTTCTACGTGGCAAATTAATTTGGGAAAACTTAACATCTCGCAGAGAATTTGGACCTCAAGGTCATTTTTAGTAAAAACATAAACTTATGCAAATGACTAGTGTTTTATAATAGATATATATATATAATATATTATTCAGTATGTTATTTTAAGTTATTACCAAGTATAGCACTAATAACTTGTATATTCTATAACTTTCTAAAAATTCGAATTAATTTCCAAAATGATTTTTTGTCTATACTTAAAAATAAAATTATTTAAACTCTAGTTATTCACAATTCCAAATTAAGAAATTTTAAAAAAATATATTATTTACATGAAAATAGCTAATTTTTTTGTTTTAAAAAAAATCATGAAAAATCGAAAACGGCAGATTTATTGCTTTATCGCAAAGCCACACGTAATAGGAATAAAATGAGATATCGATCATAAAAATCGATGGATTGTTTTCGAATTTATTCACAATTAAGTGAAAATTGGACAAAACTATTTCAGTGAAACATGACCATTATTTACAATTTAACCCTTTAGACAAAAGAAATCCTGACGAAGAACGAAGCGGATACTGAAATTATATTCCATTAAAAGTAACATTTCACCATGTTCTTTAAGATTATTACATATAACATTAAATTTAATCTTGATTTAAAATTATTTCATTTAATAATGAGTTAATAGAATTCTTATTAATTTTATTTAAAATACTCAAGCTAAATATTTTACCAAGAAATAGTATTTAAAAATTTTCAACGAGTTTTTTGGGGTATTGTATTTATAATATAAAATAAATATTATTGCATTTTTCAATACCAACATTTTATAAATAATTAATAACTTGCAAATATTTTCACTTTTATTGAATATAATAAAAATAATAAAATTTTAAATTCCTACCTTTTTTAAGTAACTGATAAAATATTTAAAATACTTTTTTGCACAAATATTGTTTCAGCAATTCCTTTTTTATTCACTCAGTTTATTTCTAAACAATTTCCGCAAATTATTTTTTATATCATTTGAAATCATAAAAATACGGTAAAACACTGACAATCTTTATGAAATAAAAAACGTTCTAGCTGTACAATTTGTTTTGTATTATTATTTTTATTTTATTTCATATTTTTTTTTTGTTTTAATAAAACACTTGAAAATGTTTTCTTTTACAGAATTTTGTATTTTTACACTGTTAGAATATGTTAACACGCCAAAATGTATGCAACAACTGACATGAAGATCAACTGAAACACGTTGTTAAATAAGCGCCAAGTGCTGCAAACACAAACACATATACAGACACGAAACACTCACGCATACAAACATTCATAAGCACACACATACATCCATTCATAAACGATGAAGCAACAATTGGCTGTTGAAATGAAATAAAACAAAAGATGAATGTTTTCAGCCTAAATGTATGCAAAGTTTATTGCAATGAACAAGAAACACACACACACACATCTGTGTTTTCATTTTTAAAAAAAAAGCACAACACACACACTTGGAATTTTAAACAAACACACACGAGGAGAGAAAACAAGAGATTTTTTTTTTACAAAGAGACAGAGAGTCTGAATTTATCATAGAGATAATCTTGTTTTTCCATGGTGGGTGTATGATTTCTATTCTTGTGTTATTCACATACCGTTATGGTCATGCGTAATGGTTTTTATTTACAACAATAACAACAACAACAACTAAAACAAAAACTACAACAATTACAATTACAGCATAAACACACAATTGCATCTGTGATAAGCAGAGAATGAGAAAAAACAACAATACTCGTACTTGTTTATACACTTTACTACAACACACTTCATTTGAGGACGCGCAAATTCTACATGTATTTTTAAATAACAAAAAAAGAAAATCTAAACAAACTTACATTTATCATCATTATCTTCATAAACATCATTAGTTTTATCATAATTTTCATCTAAAGTCTAGTATATCATGTGTAAAGTCTTGTAATAACATCATAATGAGCTTTTATGCATTTTTTTATGCGAGTATATGAATATTTCCACTTTTATTTACTTTATAGGAAACAAAATGAAGAAAGGATAAAAATAACACTTGTAAAATCCACATGCATATGTAAATATGTATATAAAGTAAAAAAGAAAGTTGTCCTTTTAGGCTTTAACAATATTCCTTAAGGGTCTGGTTTTATGAATGAAATAAATATGCATGTATGTACCTATTTTTTACTCGTAAAACTAATTTTAAATAAAGTAATTTAGGACAACTAAATTATAATATTCTTTTCTACATTTCCTTAGCCTATTGGTGTGGAAATATTGATGCCAAATTATAGAATAAGTTGAGAAAATTGATTAAAAATTACATATTTTTTAAATGAATTTTCAAGAGACTAAGGAGTGAGATCGAAAAATTCTTAACATACATATATGTTTATAAAAAAGAAACCACTAAACTTACAGCTTTAATTTTTTTTTTATTTGATTGAAATTATTATTACAATTTACAAAAAAAATTATTTTTATAGTTTTAATCACTAGTGATGAAATTTTGAACCTTTTTCGGAAACCCTTCCATTAACGTTTTTATAGTGCTTTCTGTCACTTTGCTCGAACATGTAGTCCATCTCCGTTTAAAATCTACCACACTTTTGGACACCTTTTTTGTACTCTTCAATTCTCTTTTAACAAGAGCCCAATATCTCTCCACTGGCCTTAGCTCCGGGCAGTTTGGAGGATTTGCCTCTCTTGGTACAAATACCACATTATTGTTCTTGTACCACTCAAGGGCTTGTTTGCCATAGTGACAGGATGCCAAGTCAGGCCAAAAATAAGTGGACACATTATGAAGTCTTATGAATGGAAGCAGCCTTTTTTGTAAACATTCCTTGATGTAAATTTCGGTATTTATAGAGCCCGTTGTAACAAATGAGTGGCTTCTTTTGCCGCAACTGCATATTGCTTGCCATACCAAGAACTTTCTGGGAAATTTTGTCTGCTTTTGGGTCCTAAACTTTTCTTCAACATTCCCTCGAGCATCAGCAACATAAAATTTTTGACCTGGAAGTTGCGAAAAATCTGCCAGAACATACGTTTCGTCATCCATTATGCAGCAAGAATATTTTTTTATAAAACTTGACTTCAATTTCCGTGCTCTGTTTTTGGCCTCTAAATTTTTAGTAGCGTTCCTGTCAGGAACTTTTTGAGCCTTGTATGTTTTTAAACCTGCATTAGCTTTAACTTTTCGTACCAAATAGTCCGAGCACTGAGCTAACCGGGCTGCTTTCCTACCGGATGTGTTGGGAGCTCTTTTGAAAATGCGTTCTATTTTTTTGGCTTTAGAAACATCATGTGGACCATTCCTTCTACCTGAACCAGGTTTTCTATCAACTGACAAGTTCTCCCGGTACTGTTTAATAACATTGGAAACAGTTTGACGGCAGACCTTTGTATGCTTGGCCAACTTTTTGTAAGACCAAGTTGGGTTTTGTTGAAAATATTTAATAATTTCAGTACGCACTTTTTTCTGGTCACTCATTTTAATCAGATTAACAAAAAAATTAATATAATTGACATTACACATAATAACTGACATGTTTTTCAAAGGTAACTTGATCAAAAAAAAATTCAAATAATACTTGGGTTAAAAAATGTAATGAAAAACGTGTGTTAAGAATTTTTCGATCTCACTCCTTATATGCAGCATTCATTTTTCTAACTCTATGTTTGAAGAATTTATTTAACATTTTAACATGTTAAGAGATTGCTTTCGACTGATTGTAATCCATATACTAGCTGTGTTGCTAATTTAGCCCTTTTCTGGCTAAATTTAGCCCTTTTCAATCTTGTTTACCCAGTAAAAAATTAGCCATTAGCCTTTTTTTATCCACTTTTATTTTCATTTAGCCATTTTTATGGCTATGATGATCTGAAAAATAATAATATTATGACAAAATGTTGAAGCAGTAAACAATATAAGCATTAGAGTTCGTTTGTGACCAGGTCAATTCATTTGTTTTTCGGGTATCATAATTTTTCTGAAGGTTTTTGCGTAAATAAAAATAATGGCGTCCTTTTTTTGGAAAATGTTCACTCCTTGTGGTGGTTCAACGCACCTAAAGATGCGGATTTTGAGCACATTTTTCTGTAGAGCAAAAACGGTTGAATATATTGCAAATCTGATTTCACCAATGGATTCTGCATCAAAAATTAATACAATTGATGTTTTTTGAATTCTTATAAATAGTTCCACAAACCCACAACAGGGGGCGCAAATCTCATAAAAAAAATAAAAAAAATTTTAGTTTTTTTAAACATGCACGATGAAAATGCATTTTAAGCTTAGCAAAACGGCACCAATATTTCCTTTCTATCACTAACCATTAAAAAGTTAATTTTTAATAATTTGTTACCACTGTAACCCAAATTCGTGTAATGTGGACCACTTAAATTACCCGACAATAACTATGTACTTTGTAAGCCATCTATCTAAGCGACTTTTTATTCACATAAATTTTTTATCCTTTGACGGAAAAAATTTTCAACTGCAAAAACAATTAGAGAATACATTAGCTAATTTATTGCTTCACAACTTTTTTAGTATCCATATATATTGTGGTCAAAATTTATAAAAAACAAAACGGTAGTCCACATTACCTGAAGTTACTCTATTATTTTATGTGCTGTTTTTCTATAGCGAACGAGTACTTTGAGTGGAAATTTAACATGTGTTTTGTTATTGTAGCAAGAACAAAATACATGTAAAACGTCCACTCAAAGCACTCGTACAGATAACTTCTTGAAATCCCATAGTTAAAAGGAAATACAAATTATGCTATACTTATTAAAAAGTGGCTAAAAAACTTAAAATTTTAATAAAAATGCAGTTTTTAAAGACTACAATCCAACCAATTTAACAAAAAATATGTCAGTCCTATATCGATAATAGTTTACAAGCTATGATCATTTATATGTATGTATCTGATCAAATACAAAAAATTAACTTTTTTCTAAAAAAATTAAATTTAATATTTATGTTTACCATCATAACCCCGCTTACAATTTCCAATATTTTTATCAAATATTTTGGCTACCTTAGTTTTGATACGTTAGCACTAAAATGTTAAAAATCAATGGAGAATACAAATCAATTCTGAGCTACCGTACGACGACGTGTATTATTTTTAGAACATCTTTTTTTGCGGCACTATTTAAGAGACACAATTAGAGTAGGAGCATTTTGCAGGCACGGTGATAAATACGAGGTTTTAAAAACAGCAGCACGTTCTGCCAAATATTAGGAATATTTCTCCATTTTAACTTGTGTTATATTTGTAAATTTTTGTTTGTACATTCAGCACAGCCAAATATAGCCAAATAATTAATTAAACAAAATTTACCCATTTTTAGCCATTTAGATAGAGCAAAATTAAAAAAAATAAATAAAACTAAATTTACCTAAAAGTGATAGCCTACATGTGTGTATATGTTTTATGTAGATCTTCTCTAGGTCTATTTATATTTTAAATATATGAGCTCATTCGGATCATAAATAGATTCTTTGTGTTTTTTTTTTAAATGTGAGACCGAAGGTGGCGTGTAATTTTGCTAATTGAGCGTAAAGAGCTTTATTTACATCTTTGGTATCATTGGTAACAGCCTTGCCGCTTTGGTCCAATTGGACCAAAATTGGTAGTTTCAAGTTAACAAATTGACTTTTGGTAGTTTGGTTGGTTTGTTCCGATATTTGTCGTATTTTGGTAGGCTACGATAAGTATTTTTAAGAACAAAATAATTAAAATAATAATGAAAAAACTACTTATGTTAAGCCAAAATAATAAAACTACATATTTGCAAAATATGAAGATAGCATTTTCTTAAATATTTAGTTTAGTCAGGTAAATGTGTATTTATTTAGTAGTGTTGAGTTCAAAAAATGTCAAAGGGCTCTCAAAACTTTTATTTTCTAATAATATGTGTTATTATTCAATATTTCAGTTTCATCTGACACTTTAAATGTCCAATTATGGAAATTAGGACGCGTAATTTATTTCTATATGAAACTTATTTGTGTTGAATTTTTTCGGGATACCAACACTTTTTGGAGTTTTATGCTCGTTTAAGTAATTTTCGGAAGAGGGCCTTATATGGGAGCTATGGTCAATTATGAATTGAATTTTTAGGTGTAATTTATTTGTAAAAATGTTATTTAATATCTATATAAATCAAGCATTTATGACGGATAATGTCTTATTTCTGGAGGACATTTATATGGGGGCTATGTGAAATACATGGACAACCAGACAGACGTACGGAAGGACATCGTTAAATCGACTCAAAAATAAAATCTCGAAAACTGAACGATTTTAACATATTTATGATTGTAGTGTTATTAAATAACTTTCTTCCTCTGCACAGAGAAACAGATTCATAGTAGCAACCGAATTTGTTGCCAATCAAATGATTCGGTTGCACACATAGAATTTTTCGGTTCTTTCAACAGAAAGTCAGTTAATAAAGAAGAAATTCGGTTGAAATAACCAAATTTTTGTTACTCCTTCTAAAAATTTTTTACCCACAAATGTAAAATTCGGTTACTAAGGTAGAATCATTCCATTGGCAACAAATTCGGTTGCCATCACGAATTTGGTTTCTCTGTGTGGGTAATTTTATAGCAGCAATAATATAATTTTAATTTAACTATTAATTTTGAAACGAATCCATATAGCATTTCTCAAATATTACACATTTGGTAGGTTTTGGTAGTTTTTAATTAGAAATTTGGTAGGAAAAATATTTTATGAGTGGCAACGCTGATTGGTAACCTCCGATGAAATTTTCTGACAAAAATTTTCGTCGAATATTTTAATCCTTAATGTCCTTTTTGAAAGGAATTTTTTGATTTTCTCGAAAAAATGGTAAAATTGAAAATTTTAAATAAAATTCCACAATATAACTCTGACAATAGGAATTCTCTTAGACATTAACTTACAAAATTTTTTTCAGTTACTATACTGCTCCCTTCGATCAAAAAATTAAAACTTTGACCCTCTGTAAAACAAAATTCAGACCAGGTGGACTATAAGTTTATTCCACAAAAAGTAGCTACACAACATGTACTTTCAGAATTATAGGGTCGCTATTCTGTTCAAAAAATGCTGTTGTTATTATTCCTTAAGGTATTTATAGACGGCAATACTGAGTATTATTATTTTTCAAAAACTCAAGTATCATAATACAATTTCATCGTCTAAACAAAATTAGTATTAGATTTTCAAAAAATACGAATGTTTTTTTTTTGATTTATTCAGAATTTGTTTAAAACAATTCAAAAACTTTTTATTTTCATATGTATCCGGTATGTACATATTTTTAAATACAAATAAAGCAAATAAAAATGTCAACAAAATATAAAATAAAAATAAATTTTGCAGAAAAATATCATTCAACAATGAAATAAAATAAACGATTTCTTGAAATGCCAAATGATTTCAATAATATTTTAAATTTGAAAAGTGTTAATACTCAGTATTACCGTCTATAAATACCTTTAATGACTTTCCAAATCAAACAATAGAAAGTTGTTACTGTAAATCATGGAAAATTGCGGAAAATGCGAAATGTTGTATTATTACTCTAAAGTTTGTCTGAAGGCTTAAAATTGGGGCGAGGCGAACTTCGCCGGGTCCGCTAGTATAATATACTTTTGTTTCTTGTTTCTGATTTTGTCGATAGCCTTTTCTATCTATCAAATTTCCAATGTTCTTAAATGAGTTAAAATGTGTGGGAATTCAATGGCTTTCTATGATATGATTAAAAACTGATTTCCTTTTTCAGTAAAAATCTTGCCATCGCACAGTGGTTTTCCGCATAGGCTAAAAATCAAAAACAATAATGTTTTTTTTCTAAGCTTTATTGCACTAAATTATTGGCAACACTCTAAATTTGATGAATCTAACAAATTTTGTTGTTTTTTCTGCGAGATTTAATATTTGTGTCCGTTGAAAGTGGAGTTATGTATTTCATATATTGTGTTTACATAGTCAGAAAAGAAAACTTAAATTTATCTAAGAAGTTATTCGCGATATTGTGGCAGAAATATCCAAAAACCCTACAAACATTAAATTTTAACTTATTTTCTACCAAATTAAATAATAAAAGCTGGGGAAATATAAGCCCATTAAAAAATCACCTTTTCAAAACTACTTTTTCACGTAGATTTTTAGTTATTTGGTCCGCATCTGCCCACAACATCTTATATATCAAATTGTTGATTTTTTACCCCTCTTTAAATTTAAAAAATATTGTGGCCGCGGGTTTTTGCATATTTTCGCATATGGATGTGATTTACATAGACATCCGACGAAAAGTAATGAAAAAACGCATTTTGCCAACATACCATTGTTTGAGTACTTTATTCACTTATCGTACAAATTAGAGATAAAAATTGGAACAACAGTAACAACGAAAAGTCAAGTGTTTTAAAGAGAAAACAAATTCAGCAACGATTTCGGGCCTCAATGGTACTTTTGGTAGAAAGGCCAAAAGCTGGTGGTTGCGAAAATTCGAACTATGGCAACATTGCGTGGATATTTTTCCAAAATGTCGATCTTTCATAAAAAATAACAGGAATCGATAAGGACAATTTGCTAAGATTTGTGGCACATCTTCTCCAAGCTATCAATTCTGGAGTTGAAACTGATGCCGTAAAGTTTGAGGAATATGCTGTATAGACAGCCAGAAAACTTGTTGAGGAGTATCCCTGGCACTACCTCCCTCCATCGGTACACGAAATTCTGATCCATGTAGCTAAGGTGAATAAGCATACATTAGTGTCAATAGGTGAATTATCGGATGAAGCAGCTGAAGCGAAAAATAAGGATATAAAATAGTTTAGATTGCAACATACACGAAAAATATCGTGCATTGCTACAAATATAGATCTTTTAAATAGGATCTTTTTAACTTCAGATCCATTTATTTCTGGAGCCTGAAACTTAATAACACAGAAAACAAGTAGTTAAAGTCAAAGAGTTTTTGCTTAATACTTGATATTAATATGATATTTTACCTTATTTATTACCTTATACTTATTACTAAATAACACTGTGTGTAATTTTTTAAGTCATGGAAATATAACCATATACGAACACTACTATGTGATAAAAGACAACAAAAAAAAGACCCGTGTCTCCCAGTTTTGCACTTTTTTTATGGAATTTTGATTTATTTAAAGTTGTAGCTCTTATCATAAAGAACAAAAATTGTGAACATATAAAATCAAAAATAATAATACCTCTGATTGCATTATATAACTTTGTATAACTTTTTAATTTATTTTTTTTTTCAGTGTATATTGCAAATGAATTAAAATGGAATAAAAATTTACAAACATTGTTTAAGACGAACGAATTTTCATACTTTATTTCAAAAATTCTTAAAATAAATCTATAAGCCAATTAACCCTTAAAATATCAAATGGCTACTGTGACTACAGTTGTTAATATTTTTTCCTAAAAATTCCTTGAACATGCTATGAGCTGACAAATTTTTAAGACCTTAGCTTTTTTAGTTTTGGAGATATTGATTTTTGACCGCTTCTCCATGTAAGGGAAACCACTGTGCATCGTCCAATTGTATTTCGCAAGAGAGTCTGAAAGGTCTTTTAAAATTGTTTGTGGTCAGTAATCCGATTGCAAAATTGACCTCAGATTTTCCAGATATTTGAGCCATTCGACATCGCTATAATATGTTATATTACAATACATATATTCTGAGGTATGATTCATTTAAAGTTATTTTATATTCTAAATATGATGGATAACGGAATCTTTATTATGACCGAAAGAACAATCTGTGACAATTACTTCATAAAGATAATTTCATTCAAATGTTAGCCGCGACTACGCTGCATGTGATCCATTCAAAGGGTCCAAATTTCGATCACTCTTTCCTGCATTAATACCAGTATCGCGCTAATTACGCGAGTAATGTCACAAATTGTTCTCCGGGTCAAGAATATCAGAAATTGTATTATATCTTAAGTTTTTTAATTAAAATTGTATCCACATGAACAAAACTAAAATTTAAAAATGTTGATAAATTTTTTTTAAATTACTTTATATATTATGTGTATTCATGTAAGGCATAAACAATTCGTCCTTTGAATATACATAAATATGTCGCATAATTTTCATTGTTTTTACAATATTATTTCTCAAGAACCTAATTTGTGTTTTGTTTGACTTTGTAAAAAAGGCTTGCAGCACATTATTTTGGGTGTTACTTTAACTTTGTCCAAAGAAAAATAAAGTTGCAGGCTACGAAAATTTAAAAATTTGACTTGTATCATACAAAACATATTGATGTTTTACATATTGTGGTATGAATGAGTAACAAAAATTGGCCAACAGAAAAGCCAGTAAGACAATCACACATTCAAAGTGTTTGATGCCAAAAACTGTGGTTGTGGAATCAAACACATGAGTATTTGTTGTATGAACTTTTCAACATGTTGAATTATTAATTGTCATGAATAATGCAAAAAAACAAATGTTTTCAGTTTAAATGTGAAAGAGTACGAGTGCTCTACGAAGTAGAGTAAAACAAAATGTCTATTCAAAATAAAAGTGTCAAAAAGAATTATTCAACTTTCAGACTCATTGATAGCGTGATTTGTTTCAGTTATTTGGGATCGTACATATCTGAAATGTTTTGAAATGGAACAGAATATGCATACAATTTGACTATTGACATTTAGAAACCATGTGTCTTTCTATTGTTTTCAAAAAAAACTTTTCACGCTGTCCTCGCATTTACACAAGCATACATGTCCTCGTATTTTCATTTCTATAAGTATATTTATAAACATATAGAAATAATAATGAAATATGTGTGCATTTTAAATATTTATAACACTCAACAATTGTACAATAAAAACACAAACAAAATATAAAAACATAATTTAATAATTCTACCCACAACATCCGGTTGTAAGCGGAAACCATTCAACCATTTGTTCAAATACATCTCTACACACATACCTACTTATACACACACAGTAACGAGCATAAAAGATCTTCTCCAGATCTGATTTAGCTATATTCAAAGTATTGTCCATTGTTAGCTATGACCTTTTCCCATCTTTCTGGCGTCATATGGACTCCGAGCCAGACGAAGTGCTCATATTTTGATGCCAAGAATGAATCAAGCCAATATCGGATACTCTGTTACAAAGTGAAGCTTATTCCAGAGAGAGCGTTCTGCTTCGATCAAAACAATTACTAGTGATTCAAGATTTCAGCAAAATTACCCTTTTGCTCCCACCAAATGCAGAGCATTGCCTTAGCGGCATGGATATTTGGCTTTGGCGTCGATTCGGCTGGTTGGCTGGGCTTCACATACGATCTCTTATGCTTCGGGTTATCTTAATGCACCCATTTTTCATCGCAAGTAATTATTCAGTGCAAAAATGATTTTTTTTCATAGCGTTAAAGCAGCATTTCAGACATAACAAATCGTCTTTCAAGGTCTCTCAGCTTTAATTCGTATTGTACCCAATTTCCCTACTTTAGATAAATCCTGCTGCTTGAAATTGCTGACTGAGTAGCGCTCAATGATTATGCAATCTCTTGTTGAGTTTGGCAACAATCTTCATGGAGTAATGGCTGCAATTCCTGGTCTACACACTTTTTTGGCTGGTCATGGCTATCTATGTCTTCCGTGTCAAAATCACCACTTCGGAACCAAAAAAAAACATCTCTCCCACGTTGAAACCGATAGAACATATTCACTGTAAGCTTTGGTGAGCAATCGGTGTGCTTTAGCGGCATTTTTTTCACATACAGTTTGTCAAAAAATTCTTTGCACATAGAGAAAAAATAACAAAATTTCAAAGAAAACATTGATTACTAATATAAATAATCAACTTCTTTATTATTTTCAACACATTTTTTATAAACATATGTTTATTAATATAATAGATAACAAAAAAATCAATTTCAATAAAACCATTCATATTTATAATAAAAAAGGAAAAAAAAATCAATTTTTATACTGTCAAATAAATGTTTGCACATTCGATAAAATATAAAGTTTGTGATACATTTCCAGGGTTTTAGCTGCTAATATATTGTGTCCAACTTGAGCATCAATTACGGCTGCCCATTGAGTTAATTAGCTTAGGGATATCATATTCCAAGGGTATTTTGTCCCACTCTTCTTTAATTTATTCGTTTTGATTCTTTGGCGATATTTTTCTCACTATTTTCTTTAAATGTACCCACAAATTTTCGATATGGTTAATATCAGGACTTCTGGCAGGGGTACCAATAACTTTTGTACAGTTATATAGTAACCACGACGAAATAAATAAGAGTTATGTTTGGGATCATTGTCTAGTAATATTTGTATTAAAACTTGTTTGAATTTACCGGGTTAACAAAACCGAATTTCAGAATGATAGCGGTTAAATCGGTTTTTAAATCATCAAGATAAACTTATTTCGTCAATATTTTATTCAAAATCCTAATTACCCCTACTCCCTTACTGGATATACAACCCCATACCATAACTGAAAGCTTTCCAAACTTAACTTTAGGAATTAAATTTTTGTTTTCTAGAGCTGTCAGAGGTTTTCGCCAAACTTTTTGGATTCCATCATGACAGTACAACATTATTTTTGTCTCACCAGAAAAAAATTAGTCGTCCCTGCACTCTGGAGGGAGTGAAATGTGCTCTATAGAAAATCTTAATCGTTTTTCAATATTTTTGATTTAGAGCAGGGGTTTTTTCCTAGCCATTCCTGAAGAATATTTGTGTTTTAGTAGCACATTTCGGAGTGTTTCAGGTGATACTCTTAGCCCATAATCATTTTCCAGTTGCAGATTTTCCTTTATAATAATTAAAATACAAAAAGTATAATCTTTTTCGAAATGCGATTTCCTGCCATTATTTTTATTTAAATATAAAGTCACTTGTAGAACTTAAAAAAAATATTTTTTAACTAAACGCTATGCAACCTCTTTCAAATGCGATAACATTCATAAAAAGGTCTATTTGCACAAAATTCGAGTATATTTAACAAATTTTTTGTTTTCTTCACTCAGTATGCAAAGATTTTTTTGACACCACTCATATTGAAAAAACATATATTTTTGTTGTTGGTGTTGTAACGCGTTTGTCAATTTTAAATATGTTGGTGGAGTCAGATAGTCGTAAGAGGTCCAATAACGGAATGTGTGAAAAAAAAAACAAAAATGTAATGAATTTATTCTTGGAATTCTTAAATGAAAATAAAATTTTAAAAATTTGTTTACTGTGCAAAGATATTTTTGACAAACTGTAATTCGATATTTTCGAAGAAAAAAAAATTAAAATTTTACGAAGATTCTTTGTGAAAAGGAAATTAAATAATAGTTGTGGGGTCGCTAAAACCATAGATAAATACACATTGATCGGAAACTCTCCTGTCAAAGACCTAACTCAGTTGTCAAAAACCTAAGAGTGAGAATTTATTAGTAAAAAAAACTATGTGAAAACAAAAACAACACTGGTGTGTGATTTTTATTAATTTGAATTTTTTCTACACCATTTCCAATTGTATTTCAGAAATTTTCCAATTGTATTTCAGAAATTTCCATTTGTATTTCAGAATTTTTAATTTATACTTAAAAAATGTCTAACTGTATTTCCGAATTTTCCAATTGTTTTTCAGAAATTTCTATTTGTATTTCAGAAATTTGCATTGGTATTGTCATTAGAATTTTCTGAAATACAGATTAAAATTTGTGAAATACAATTGGAAAATTCTGAAATACAATTAGAAACTTTTTAAGTATAAATTCAGAAATACAATTGGAAATTTCTGAAATACAATTAGAAATTTCTAAAATATAAATGGAAAATTCTTAAATATAATTGGAATATTTTGAAATTCAATTAGAAAATTCTGAAATATAATTGGAAATTTCTGAAATATAATTGGAAAATTCTGAAATATAAATGGAAAATTCTGAACTATAATTGAAAATTTCTGAACTTCAATTGGAATTTTCTGAAATATAATTAGAAATTTCTGAAATACAATTGGAAATGGTGTAGTTTCCGCTCTATGCATCTTTCTCTATGGCTAAAACTTAGAGCATAGGAGCTCAAGACCAAAAAGACGTGACTACACAGAATCAAATAAATTGAAATTAAATAAATCAAAGTATGCGTTAGATATCATCGACATTTTTTATTCGCTTGAAAGGCCTATCGATGTCATTATGTAGGGAATATAACATCGTGTAAATGTTCGTCGCGGCTTCGTTTTATTGTGCGCATCCGAAATGTCAAATTTTCCATGACTCCGGCTAATGGCTTAGAGGATCGGTGTAGTTTGCGGCTTATTGGCATAGATCTGCGACTTAAGAAAACCCCACAAGAAAAAGTCTAACGGGATCGAATCGCACAATCTCGGTGGCCAGTTCAAATCACCTCTACGTGAGATTACCAATTTTCAATGTTTGAATCATTAAGTTTACCAGATTGAATGTCCGATAATTCTCTAACTAGTATTAATATTGAAAATACAGTTATCGATTCACCTCAAGTAAATTTTTAAATATTTGAAATTACTTTAACAAAAATAAAAATTTTAACAAAATATCCCTGAAAAATCATACAAATCGTGGATTATTCCAATACTAAGGATAGATGTGACTTGAAATGCTCTTTCAATTGATAATCCAAATTGCTGCCTTTGGAGAAAATTTAAATATTTCCATAAATAAATGTTTTTTTTTTAAATAGTCCAGCTCGCGAATGGTTATCACTAGTCCCAAAATATTTCGACAGTCCCCTAAAACAAACCAAGGTTTATTTGGAGGAGGTAACAAACTCACGAGTTGAGTTGCTTCAATCCACATGTTTTCGTTTTGGGTATCAACGAATATAGGTGCCATCCTCCATGGATCAATTACCCAGCCTTGATTACTTCAATGGCTTGTATTTTAGTTATATGTATGTTTTCATTCCAAACCTATTCATCAAAATTATTACGCCACTGAAATCATAACCATGTATATCCATTGTAATTTAATTTTTAATAATTATTTTTTTCAATTTGCTTATTCAAAATAATTTGATAATATAAAACCATCAGGAAGGATAAGTTGGAAAGTACATAACATATCGTAGCATTTTTTATGCCCATTACTGTATATACATACATAAGTATGTGTGTAAGTACACTCAGCCTGTTATAAAATTTAGAATACAACACACAATTTCGAAGTAATTTATTTGTTTAGTCTGCCAGTCAGTCGCTTTTTATGCTTCTCTAGTCGTTTTTATCACGCCGCTTCATTTTGTTATTTTGATTTGTTTAAGTTTATAATTGAACAATTAACACAATATTATTAGAATATTATCTATCGACACTTGTAAATAACAAAAAAAAAAAAAAATAATAAAAAAGAATAAAGACAGTACAACCACTTGGCACATCGTATGATAATTTATTCCTGTAGCTAGTGTCAATTGTGCGTCCGTCTGTTATTGTTTGCACAATAAAAAAAATCTATTGGTTGGCATTTTATGGGGCCCATCCATCCATCGTAAACCATTTATTTATTATTGCTCTTGATTTAACTTCATTTAGCTGGTTTGTTGAAGTTTTCCGCAAATAAGTCTTATTTCTGTCATTGCCTGCGTATTTTTGGTTTATTGTCATCCACTTCATGACATAAAGGTGGCATAAGTTCATGATTAGGTTTGTAACGGCTAAAAGGAAATGATAGACAAAACATAAAATAATACAATAATGTACATATCGAATTTTATATCTATTTTAAATGATCAAAAATATAAAATACTCAAATTATTAAACAACAAATGCCAACAAATTTATCCTGTAAGGTCGATGAACTAAAAAAAATTTGAATATATTTAAACTGTGCTACAAAAAGTTTTTTCATACACTAGAAAAATTACCTTCAAAATGTTGAGTTATTCTGAAAAAAATGAAACCACTATATAGATTTGATGCATCATGTTTACCTAAGTACAAAAATGGTAAAATTTTTTAATTCTATGGATAGATTTTTTAAAATTTTTTTTTGATAACTCAAAAAGGATTAGTCCGATATTATTGAAGTAAACTGTTTATATATTGCATTTTAATCGGCTCAGTAGTTTCGGAGTTATAATAACAAATTTAAGCAAAAAATATATTTTTTACGTGAAAATAGCAAATTTTTGTGTTTTAAAAAACTCATGAAAATCGAAAACGGCAGAACTTGTTCAGGTTTATTACAAAATGAGATATTGAAGATAAAAATCGATTGATTCTTTACGAATTTATTCACAATTAAGTGAATTTGCTCTTTTCACAAAATTTAACTTTTTTGTTTGATATACATAAAATTAAGTAGTTAATGTTCTTCTTTCTTCGATTGATTGAATATTGAAAACATTTTCCCCGTGCTATGTACAAATTTTCACATATATATTGTATTTTAATCGGCTCAGTAGTTTCGGAGTTATAATAACAAATTTAAGAAAAAAATATATTTTTTATGTAAAAATATCCAATTTTTTTGTTTTACAAAAATAATCGAAAATACAAAAGGGCAGAAATTGTTTAGATTTATTGCTTTATCGCAAAGCCACATGTGATAGGAACAAAATGAGATATCGATCATAAAAATCGATAAATTATATTTAATTTATTCGCATTTAAGTGAGGAGCCGCAGAACAAACGGTACTTTTTCGCATTTTATCAAAAATTGGTTTTTGGTATTTTTATAATATTTGGGTTGAAATCTTCTAGAAACAATCAAGTCAGCAAAATTTTTTTACTAAGTAAATGGGTTCTAAAAAAATTAGTGCTTAACAAAACGTACAACACTAGTATAAAACGAAAAAAAAAAAATTATTTAATTGCAATGTGTAATTTGTTTATATATTAGATTATCAGGATTAAAAACATTCATTTAAAATATTATCGTTAAAAAAACGCATAAAAACACACTTTTTAATTTTGTTTCTAACAAAACGTACTTTTTTTTCTTTATTTTTTAACAAAATGTTCTTTTTCCGATATTAAAATGGTTTTATGTCAAACATCCTTAACATTTAATGTGGTGACTTATGGCAGTTAGATGTATCTATTGATAAGTAAGAAACTTGTTACCATTTCCAGGTTCATGCAGTTTTTTAAGGGGGCGAAATTTTTCCAAAAAAATTCGAAATGTGCGAAAAAGTACCTTTTGTTCTGCGGCTCATCATATATACGTTTGTCATTCCGTTTGTAATTTCCACAATATAATTATCCTACCCTATAAAGTATATATATTCTGGATCCTTTTAGATAGCGGAGTCGATTAAGCCATACCCGTCTGTCTCTCTGTCAATCAATTTTCTGAAGAACCGGGATCCAAATCTTCAATAATTCTGTCAGACATGCTTTCGAGAAGTTTCCCATTTAAAATCAGCAAAATCGGTTCACAAATGGCAAACAACCTAGATTTTTGACATATATCTGGATTACTAAGTCATTAATTTAGACAATATGGATATCTAATGATAGATATTTCAAAGACCTTTGCAACGACGTATATAAGACCATAGTAAGTTGGACCTACAATAAGTCAAAATCGGAAACAAATATTTTTTATCTCACCTACGCATTTTATTATTAATTTATTATAATTTTAAATAAAACACTTAAAATATAATTGAATGTCGGAATCATAATTATGATCCGATAGAACAGTCTCTAATATTTACTTTTTAAATATAATTTAATTTAGTCCCGCTCCAATTTTCGGTCCAATTTAACGATTTTCGATTCTCTTATCAGCATTGTTACTTTTACAAAACCCTAAATAAAAAATCCAGAGTTTGTCAAGTCCGGAAACCGGAAATTCACCAAAATTATTTCTCAATAAAGCCATTGTTGCTCGAAGGGCTCGAAAAGCTTTTATCTCAGAATCCTTATTTTCATAATATAGGACAATTTGGAGACTTTGTTGCGATGTGAGTCTTTCCATGATGAATTGTCAAAAGATAAGACCTCTAAATGAATCATTTCTCAGTTTTAGCAATCCCTTTATAACAACTAAAATGTGTAGGGTGTCAGAGAAACCAGTTACTTTGTGATTTAAGTATTACTACACATAACTACACGTACATTTGTATGTACGACTACATATTTTTATTTTATGCATATTAATTGAATATTATTAATTATTAACTGATAAGAAGAAAGTATGACTGACACAATTCACTTTTTTTCAGTATTTTTATCACACAACAGTATTGATTTGGATTGTTTGTCTTTTTCAGTTAAAAAATTTCGTAATGCAAATAAATTGTTGCTGTAGTTGTTATTGGCGTTGTTGGCAATAACTGATTGGCGAATAAATCGAAACGTGACTTCTTTGAATAAAAGGATGTTTTAAATAAATAAAAACAAAAAACTAAAATAAAAACAAAAACAAAAAAGCTTAACTGAAGGGGTTAAGATATGTCATCATATTTATGCGTCAGCGGATTTATTATAAGTTCAAAAACTTATATTTTTAAGTATTTATTAATCCGTAATTAGTTTCCTGCAGGGGTTCGCAAGATGTTAACACAGATGGTATTAAAATGTCCAATATAGCAAGCTTTACAAATGTTCATTTTATTCACTTTATGGAGATGTGTGTAAGTCAGTCAATTCATATCGTAGATGGTCATAGGCAAGGTTGGCTACTGTTATCGATTTAACTGCAATTACTTGTTTTATTACCCAATATTAGTTTTGATTTCGGTCGGACTGTAGTGATTTGCTTAAATTTGCAAACAAAAAAATGTATGTACCAATGGCAGAAATGATTACTCCTAAAGTGCGCAATTTCTTCTTATTTTCAGTTTGTTTATTTTCAATATGATATTTACATTTGAATATTAAAGCTAATATTTATTTACATTTAAAATTCGCTACCTCGTTCACCTTTGGCAAATAATACAATTGGAAAAATATGTATTATTTAGCAAAGAATACAAATAAAAATAAAGTTCATGCTAGAAATACAAAACTTTTCAAACTCAAGGGAAGGATATATGAATTTATTTTGTCACTTCATCTGTGACAACTGCAAGCGAACATTTTGTAAATGGAATTTAGAGCTACAAAGCTCGAGTGTGTGGAATCTGAAATGAAAGATCAGTCATTTTAAACTACATAGTGTATTTTGAACAATTAATGTGAGGTACAATTACTTAAGGTAGGGTCACACATAACAAATATTTGACGAAAAAGACGTAACCACTAAATAAAATACATTTGAATTGTTTTATTTATTTCAAAAACTTATTTTACTGAAGATGGTTTAAAATAAAAAATTTAGTTTTATTTTATGCTGTTTAATGTTACAAAACACTTGTAAGCGTAAACACGTCAAACAAATTTGTACTGAAAAAAGTGGTTACCCTTTTTTGAACAAATATTTGCCATGTGTGACCCTACCTTTAGACCTGAAAATTGTGCATTATATTTAAGTTTGTGGCCAAGGGCAGAAAAATACCAACATTTTGGAAAACGCCAGATTAATATGTTTCTAATGGACATTATCTATTGATTAATAATTCGGTTATACCGAATTGTAAATTGTTGCTATTTGTTTACAAGAATTGCGTAAAGATACATTCAATTGATTGTTTGATTAAATAAGTAAAAAAGGTAAAAAAAATCAAAAATACACCATTTTCTTATGGTAGTCTCAAAATGTACTTTGTTTTATTGGCATCAAATACACGTACGCATTTTGTGTATTTATTTTAAACATATGGGCAATTCCACGAGAATCGCTGCCACGACTGAAAAAACAAAAACTCTTGAAACTTTTTTTCAAGATGATTTGAATAGAAGAAAATTGCAACATTTTGAAGACAAAAATAATAGTTTAAACTGATTATTTTTAATTTTTAAATGTTTTAGGTATGTTTTAGGCGAAAACTAATGAATTTGACTCTGATTGTTTTTTTGCTATTGTCAAATTGTTTATTGAAACCGAATGTATATTTTCTATTAATTTTTTTAGTTTTTGTATACATACATATATTTACAGAATATATGTATATTGTTTTATTATAAGAGAAAAATCTGTCACGTCCCTGTAGGATTTTTATGAGCTAGTTCAAAGTCTAGTTGACTATTTGCTCACTCAAAACTGATGCATAAATTAAAAAACATTAAAAATTATATTAATAAACAGAAACATTTGAAATACTTTTCAATATTTTTCCTTATACAATAAAAAGTTGTGAACATTCATAAAAAAAATTAATTCAACACAAAATTGTCCAAAAATAAATAATAATTTAAACTGCAACAGAAGAAACGTTTGATTGAATATAAAATACAAGTAAGTATTCTGTTATTATATCGATATCAAGTTTTACAACTTTAATCCAAATAATCAATTTCAGACGCGTTGTATGTCATCATTAATTAAAGGACAACTCCATAATTGATTATTTTTCATTTATTAGAATCAATTCGGGCTAACGGGGAGGAGTATCCTGAAAAGTGGATTAGATATGCCTTCAAAACGCCGTTTATAACAGATCTGTTGTACCTTTTATATGTATGAATATTTAAATGACTCAAATTAACAGCGGGAATTAAATATTTAGTATGTATAATTTAGAATAGCTTATAGTATTAAATAAATGTAAAACTTTTCGTAATTTAACAATAATTAATAAAAACTTTAACGAATAATTGAAAATTATAAAATATAATGCATTTTTAAATTATAATGTTAATCAAAGAATCCATTTATTAGTTAGTCTATTCGTAGCTAACTCATAGTACTCTTTTATTTATGCACCAAAAGCTAACTCATAATTAATTAACTTCTGGTTAGCTAAAACTGATGTAAAGTGAGTGATTACTGACTCGTTCCTATGACATTACATTGAAAAGAAAATGGTTAGCTTTTGAGCCTCTGACTCATTTGTGGTTAACCATGAGTTATTTTTAAGTTAACTCAAAATCCTACTGGGGTATTATATTAAATTTTGTTTATTATACAATCATCCAGATTGTTTTTATTTAAATATAACTGATTGTAAAGGCAAAATATTTCGTTTAGTGTTATATTTTGGACAACAATATTTCGAAAGAACTTTTTAATATTTTAAAATATAGTACCCTCTGAATGGAACATAAAGACCAAATTATTTTCCAGATACTCTAATTTTTGCAAAATTTATTCCACTCTATAGGCATACAAATTTCATGTACGGTGATATGGAATTGTCCATATGTTAAAACAAGTAATACAATTTAATACGGTAATTTTATATAAAAATTTTATCTCACCCGATTTGTTAGTATTATTTTTGGATACATAAGTTAGCTATTTGCAACATGGGCATTTAGTTGTAAATTTTGTTTGGTTGGACCGATCATCCCCCTAAGTCCGTCCATCTGGGCTCTATTGTGCCTTCAATAGACAAACATACACAGCTAGATATTTTCTTTTGTGGGGCTACGATCAATAATTCAATGTGTTATAAACGGAATGACAAAATTTCCGGACGTGGGCCTTATAAAAGAGATATGTATAATTATTGATCGTTAGTCACAAAATCCAATAGTATGATTACACAGGGCAACAAAATCGAAAAAATTTTGGAGGCTTCTTAAATCACTACACAATTTTGATGTATTGTGGTTCCAATGGTACAAAAATGATTTTTTTTAAAAAACTTTTTTCTAAAATTGTGAATTTTGTTAGATGTTTCTCCACATAATTTATGATAACTCAAAAAGGGTTAGACCGGTATTATTGAAGTAAACTTAGAAAAGTTAAAATTTATATAGCCTTTAATCTGTTAATATATTGCATTTTAATCGGCTCAGTAGTTTCGGAGTTATAATACCAAATGAAGCAAAAAATATATTTTTTATGTTTTAAAAAACTCATGAAAAATCGAAAACGTCAGAACTTCAGGTTTATTACTTTGTCGCAAAGCCGCATATAATAGCAACAAAATAAGATATCGATCATACAAATCGATTGATTCTTTTCGAATTTATTCACAATTAAGTGAATTCGCTCATTTTCACAAAATTTAACTTTTTTGTTTGATATACATAAAATTAAGTAGTTAATGTTCTTCTTTCGATTGACTGAATATTGAAAACATTTTCCATATATATTGCGTTTCAATCGGCTCAGTATAATAACAAATTCAAGCAAAAAAATATATTTTTTACGTGAAAATATCAATTTTTTTCTTTTAAAAAAATCATGAAAACCCGAGAAATTGTTTAAATTTATTGCTTTATTGCAAAGCCACATGTAATAGGAACAAAATGAGATATCGATCATAAAAATCAATGGATTACTTTCGAATTTATTCACAATTAAGCGTGTACCTTGAGAGTACATTTTACATGGATTTTGTTTTTGTTAAAATTTTTGTTACCTGTAGCCCGTTTCTGTATTTCTCGAATCGAAAAACTTTCCGCATGAAACGATTGAATTGCAACAAAAACAGTGTAAAATGAAACAAAATATGTTTTTTCTCGCGCAAGTGGTTCTGTATCTTGAGTTTGCGAGAATTATCTGTCATTTAAATAATTTTCCAGCAATTATTGGAAGGATGTGAGAAAAAGTGTTTCTGTAACAATATTTTGCGAAAAGTTTCTCACAAGAACTGTCAAAACAAGTCGCATTTGAAATTGGTGTGAGAAAAAAAAATTTTAACTTCGTATGTATAAATATGGAACCCAAATCAGCCGAAAATGTAAGTAGCACAGAGTTTGAATAAAATAATTATATATACACATGTAAGTACACAAAAATGTGTTTCTAAATTTTTTTTTTAAATTTAGCAGTTTTAAGCGCCACACTTTACTTTTTGTTTTATGTTTAAATGATGACAATCAATAAAACACAATTGTTATATTTTGTCATTTTAATTTTTTTTAGCCTTTCACTGTTTTGGTTTTATTATAATTTCTTCCTTTCGTTGACGTTTGTCTTGCATTTGACACTTAATTACTGGAAATATTCCAGTAAGAACAGAACACTTTTTTCGCACATCGAGAAACGATGGAATTTTTTGTTTCACACTTCATGTGAGAAGTTTTCCGATGCGAGAAATACAGAAACGAGCTACTGATCTGTAAAAAAAATTGTTTCGATATCAGTATTTATACTAAATTTATGTAGGAGCTATGATCAATTATGGGCTGATCTTAGGGTTTTTAATTTCCCGAAATTGTTTGATTCCCGGTAATCGAAAAAAATGTTTTCTACATTCCCGGGTACCCGGCTATTCCCGAAATATATAAAAATACTGTAAATTAGGAATATTATAGCAATGTTTCTTATAAAAACTTAGTGTTATAATCATTATATATAGAGCTTCGTATTAATTAATTCAATTTGAGCTTAATTCACTAAAATCTTAATCCGTAATTAAAAAATGTCAGTCTTTCATTCCATAAATCCATTCACAATATATAATTCTTAAGCTTTAGCTTTATATTTAATTAATTTTGAAGTTAACTGATAACAGAATTTATTCAAACTTTGAATTATTACATACATTTTTGTTGATTCAAATCTACCACAAATTGAGTTGAAATGTTTTTTCTTCATTCAGTTTTATTTACAACTGAAAAAAAACTGCCGAGAAACTGTAAAAAAAAAACTTTTTTTTGTGAAAAACATAGAGCTCTAATTTGTTTTCTTTGTAGTTTCGTCAGTTTATTCCCGAGAATCCCGACTAAAAATCCCGGGAATCGGATAGCGAAAAATTTACAAAATTCCCGGCAATTGTCCCGATTCTTACCATTTTCAACATGTTTTGTTCTTTTATCGTAGGATGATTATTAACAGCTTTCTTTTGATAGGAAACTTATTTGTATTGAATCTTATTTCAATACCCACATTTTTAAGGTATTTGTCCTCGATAAAATGATTTTCGGAAGAGGGCCGATAGTTACAAAATTTGTTGGGTTGATTTGTCTATATATGAAACATATTTGACTTAAATTTTATTTGGATACTAACATATTTCAGAGATTTATACACATTAATGAAATTTTCGAGAATGGTGCTTATATGGGAACTATGGAACATTGTGAACAGATCGGTAGTAAAATTGGTAGTACGAGTTCAGCTTATATAAACTTATTTGTGCTGTATTTGGTTTGAATATGTTTATAATTAAGATATTTATGAGAGCTATTTTCAGATAGGGGAGTTGTATGGGGGCTAGGAGAAATAATGGACACATTCTAACAAAATTCAATAGGCTTAGTCCTATTGGCTATATAAAATTTTGTGCCAAAGTTTGTCTAATTATCTATCAAATTGCGATATGTAGGTTGATTATAGACATCGGACATAGCTTAATCTGCTCAGAAAGTGATTCTGGGCAGATTGGTATACTTTAATTCGGGTGTTAGAACAATATTTTAGTACGTTACAAACAGCAGCACTAACACAATTGTGGTATTCACACGGACTGCTATTAGTCATATTGTCATAATGTCCTAATATATTATAATAGTTGTTGTTGTGTTTTAAATAAAAAAAGTATTATTTTCTTATTAGTTTAGAACTTTTTTGTTTGAAACACAACAAAAATTTGATTAAACTATCATAATATATTAGGACATTATGAATATATGACTAAATAGTAGACCGTGTGAATACCCCAAAAAGAAAAATGTTAAATAAATTTTACTTTAATTCCACCACCAAATGGTTGAGCTTGGTCCGTGCCTGGTCAAGAGGTTAAGTTACAGAATTTTGATAAATTAAATTAAAATATACATAGTTGGGTTTTCAGTACAACTTGATGGTTTGGTTCTGAAAATATTTCAAATTTGTATTAAAGGACCTTAGAAAATTAATGAAATCATTAACGAAATCAAATTATTATGTAGTAAGTAATATATTAAGTTGGATTTTTTTTGTAGAAGCCTTATGTTTCCAAGTGAAATATATATATATAATTAAAATATATATATATGAAGATTGAATCCAAATGCCATTTTTTTCAATTAGACTACCAGCTGATGAGGAAGTAATTTAAAATGACAAACAAACATGACCGCTAATGTTGTGACCTATAAGTTTTTTTTGTTTAAATTTATTTTAAAATCAATTGTTTTTTAATTAAAATCTCTACATGCCAGTACTATATACATTTTATTTTTAGTTTATATATGTATGTATGTATTTATGTACATTAGACCAGCTCGAACTCCATACGAAAAAATCTAGATTTACATATCTGTGGAATTTTGACAAAACAACTTAAGTGGAATTTTAAATTTTTCAGGAGAGAGTAAAAACTGTTGAATTAATAGATAATTATTTATTTTATTTGTCTCTAAATAATGTTGAAAGCAATCAAAGAATTATACAAAGCTTTCGAAATTCTTTAAGGACAAATAATATAAATAATTATCGATCAATTCAACAATTTTTATGCTTTCCAGAACATTTTTAAAACTCCACTTAAGTTGTTTTGTCAAAAGTCGATAGATATAATTATTTAAAATAAATTGTTTAAATTAATACGTTATAAACCTCATAAAATTTTACTGAAATGGGGTTTTCCGTTTTTCGAAATTTATTTGAATTTTTGGAAACCTATTTTTTGCCCGATCTGATGTTAGCCATCTGTTTAAGACACAAAATGTTTATCTAAAATATCTATAAACAATAAACTTTATATAATGTAATAACCAGGGAAACCGGAAATATGCTCTAAAAAAAGCGTTTTAGGCGCTTTAAATATGCAGTAAAAACTTTAAAATATGCTCTTAAAATTTAAAAAATATGCTCTTAAAAAAACAAACTTTTACATAATTTTTAACCAAAAAAAATTTACTTAAATTTTCAAATAAAAATCGTTGTCTATTGGATCTGAAAACATTTTTAAACATAGAAAATGTTCTTTCGACATCAACTAATGCTACAGGAGCAAATTTAAAAGACAATATTTCTTTAACACTTAGAACGGTTAAGTTTGAATTGGAACTAAAATTTGATATTTAGATGGAGCTATTATTAAAATAGTGCTTATTTTATATTAAAACAAGTAAGAGAGCTATATTTACCTAATTATACTTCAAAATAAAAAATTTAATTATTTTTAGGTGAACAAAATTTTTTTTTCAGTTTTTTCATTTTTTGGATAAAAAAATTTTTCGAATTGTTATTTTAAATTTAAAAAAAAAAATTCTGTTTTCAATTTTGAATTTTAAACAAAGGAAGTAAAAACCTGTAACACAACAGCGAAAAATAAGTAAGACAAAATTTGTTTTTGATAAACTCAAAATATGCTATTAAACAGTAAAATATGCTCTAAAAACGCAAAATATGACATAAATATGCTCCTAAAACAAATATATGCAAAAATATGTATTTAAGGGTAAAATATGCAAAAATATGCACTAACAAATCAATGCCAAAATTCTTAAATAGTTCTAAAACGTGTAATTATCTTATCCATGTGTTCATTAGACTCACCAGAAAAAACATGCATTTGCATATTTTGGTTTCCCTGGTAATAACCTTATTTTCTCATTTATCTCATAAAATAAGCAAACACATTGCAACTGTTAATCACAAATAAGTATTTGGTAAATTTATATTAGATTTATAATGTATTAATTTAATCAAATTAACTTCAATAAATATCCAAATTAAATTAGAAAACTTTGAATATTTTTGGATTTGACAAAGAAATCAGATATGACATTGAAAACGCCTTTCAACAACCTTTCACATGATACCAATACCTTATGGACTGAGATCAAAAAACCTTAGCACATGTTTTTCATTAAAACTTTTAACCCAAGTATTATTTGATTTTTTTTGATCAAGTTATCTTTGAAAAGTATGTCAGTTATTATGTTTAATGTCAATTATGTTCATTTATTGTTAATCTGATTAAAATGAGTTACGAGAAAAAAGTTCGTACTAAAATTATTAAATATTTTCAACAAAATCCAACTTGGTCCTACAAAAAGTTGGTCAAACAATCAAACTGATTCCAATATTAATAAACAGTACCGGGAGAACTTGTCCGTTGATAGAAAACCTGGTTCATGTATGTAGAAGTAATGGTCCACATGATGTTTCTAAAGCCAATAAATAGAAAGCATTTTCAAAAGGGCTCCCAACACATCCGGAAGGAAAGCAGTCCGATTATCTCAGTACTCAAAATATTTTGTACGAAAAGTTAAAGCAAAGAATATAAATCATATTTATTTATATTCTTTGGTTAAAGCCACAGCTGGAAAGTTTTTCGCAGCTTCCGGGTCATATTTATGTTGCTGATGCTCGAGTGAATGTTGTAGAAAAGTTTAGGACCCAAAGGCAGACAATTTTCCCAAAAAGTTATGGCGGGGCTCTATAAATACCAAAATTTACATGAACGAATGTTTACAAAAGAGGATTCTTCCATTCAAAAGACTTCTTAATGTGTCCACTTATTTTTGGCCTGGTTTGGCATCCTGTCACCAAGCAATGGTAAGTAAGGTATTGCCCGGTACAAAAACAATAATGTGGCATTTGTACCAAGAGAGGCAAATCCTCCAAACTACATGTAGCTAAGGCCAGTAGTTTGGGCTCATTTTAAAAGAGATTTGAAGAGCACAAAAAAGGTGTCCAAAAGTGTGGTAGATTTTAAAAAGAGATGGACTACCTGTTCGAACAGAGTGATAAAAACCTTAATGGGTTTCCGGACTATTAGAACTATAAAAATAATATTTTTTGTAAGTTGTAATAATAATTTCAATCAAATAATAAGTTTTAGTGGTTTCTTTTTTATTAACATTTATGTATGTTAAGATTTTTTCCATCTTACTCCTTATCTTCTTCAGAACCATTTATATTTTAAATTTCAGTTTATTCGAATCATAAATGGATAAATGGAATATGAGACCCACGGTGATCAACTTTGTAGGGCCACGTACTGGCCTCCATTATGCCTAGAAAGCTGAACAACCCCAAAAATCAAATAAACTAAATGCTAAAGATAAAGATGATTAACAACATGTTTCTTATGTTTTTCAAGTTTTCTCAGGAACTTAATATAATTTAAAGGAGCTAGTTCTGCTATATTTGTAGTGAACCAGAAACCGAATGACTCTTTACTAGAACTCCACCAACTTCAGTTAGGTCAATGATTTCTACCTCGGAGAAATTAAAATCAAAACAATTGCATTTTTACTTTAATCAAGGTTAGTTTATTATAAAAGAAAAAATAAATCAAAACATGAAAAAACCACCCCATCCCAAGGTTTTTTGTTGAGTGAAGTGGTTAGTTTACTAACCACCGTGGCGGTTGGCATTAAAAATAACTATAATAAAAATGGTATTGCATCATTCCAAATGCAAAATTGTAAATGTGTTTGTGTGTATTTTGTTATTGGATTACGGTGAAATTTTGCATTTGCAATGATGCTACACTATTCGCACTTAACAGTGAATACCGCTAATATTTTCAAATTAATATATTTATCTAACCAGAGAACCGTGACGGCAAAATTTTGCAAAAAATCATAAACGATGACTTAAAAAAATATAAATGTTTAGCTAAATGGCAATACATGCCAATAAACTATGTTTTAAACACTATAGAAAATGCAGTTAGTAAACTAACCACCCAACCGCAAAGAGTTCACAAATTCTAAATCCTTGGGGGACTTGACACAAAAATATAATTATTAATTTAAGAAACTCATCTTTATACCCTACACCACCATAGTGGGGAGGGTATTATGCGTTTGTGCAGATGTTTGTAACGCCCAAAAATATTAGTCTAACACCCACCTTAAAGTATACCGATCGACTTAGAATCACTTTCTGAGTCGATTAAACGATGTCCGTCCGTCTGGTCGGCTGGCTGGCTGTCCATATAAACCTTGTGCGCAGAGTACAGGCCGAAATTTTGAAGATATTTCCATAAAATTTGGTACATATTATTTTTTTAGCCCAAGGACCAAGCCTATTGAAAGTTGGTCTATTATTTCACCTAGCCCCCATACAAATGTCCTCCCGAAGTTGGACTTTATCGCTCGAAAATGGTTAATTTATATAGGTATCTATTAGGGTATTCAATCGATTAACCGTTAATCGGTTAACCGATTAATTTTTGTCGGTTAACTGTTCGAATAACTTAAAATTGCCGATTTTCAAATAACAAATAAACCGATTAATTTGTGTCGATTAACCGATTAACCGAAATTTCTTTTTTTTTGCACTTTATATAGAAATATAGTTTTAAACACTCAAATTGTATGTCTTAACTCATGAACATTCCCTTTTAACAAGTTTTCCAAAACTGAAACTAAGGAATTTGGAAATGACATTTTTTCTACAATGTTCTATGATAAACTTTGTCCAAATGAGTCGGAGGACATTACAGAAACGAGTCTTTTATCAGAACTTAAAAAAAAAACTATTAAGAGTATTCAAATCTAAAAAAAAAACTAAAAAAAAGAACTGAGAAATTGTATATTCTTTATCATGCCTTACTTTTGATTTCTCCAACATCGACAATCAGTGATAGAGTTTTTTTTTCTAAGCCAACTTTTATTAAAACTAAAGAAAAAATCATTTAAAAGGAAAACATTTAAATTAATTTCTTTTGTTTAAAGATTTTTTCAGAAGATCTCACTAAAATCCTAAAAAAACTCACATTTGTATAAAAAGGATTGTTGAATTGTTATGTTTTGTTTGTTTTTCAGTTTAAAATTAAAATAGAAATTATTCGGTTAATCGAATAATTTAAAATTAACCGATTATTAACCGATTAAATCAAAACCCCGATTAATTATTTGCTCGATTAACCGATTAAACCAGAAACCCGATTAATTGAATACCCTAGTATCTATACAAATTCCGCTCCAAATAAGTTTTATATATACAAAATTCATATCACCAAATTTTGTTACGATCGGTCCATAATTAGTCATAGCTCCCAAATAGACCCGCTTCCGAAAATCACTTTAACGTGCATAAATCGCTTAAAAATAATTACATGGTGATCGGTCCATAATTGGTCTTAGCTCCCATATTAGGCCCACTTCCAAAAATCACTCAAAAATATAAATTATTTAAATTTTAAAATAAAAATGTTTTTGCTCTTTTACATAGTGTAGGGTATTATATGGTCGGGCTTGACCGACCATACTTTCTTACTTGTTTTTATTGGTTTTAAATTTCTTAAATAAATTTACTTCTGACCCATTCGAAGGGCATATCTTTAGTTTGTTGAATACAGCTGCTAAAATTATTTCAAATAGCGGAGAATTGACTATCTTCTAAAAAATCATAAATTGCAGATGCTATTTCCAATCTGGTTCCATATTAATATTTGCACTAAATCTGGAGCAGTTGCAATTATAGACAATATGTATTCTTTTTCTTCTGATATACTAGATACAACTTGGGTATCCCAATATATTGTAAGTGGATTATAATTGGTTCTAAATTTTGAAAATAATCGACTACTATTTGATTTTCTAAAAGAATCATGATGGTGACGGATAGAAGTGAGGTTGAGTATATACTAGGGTATTCAATCGATTAACCGATTAATTTTGGTCGGTTAACTGTTTGAATAATTAGAAATTGACGATTTTCACATAACAAATAAACCGATTAATTTGTGTCGTTTAACCGAAATTTATTTTTTTTAGACTTTATATAGAAATATATTTTTAAACACACAAATATATTTAGTTTTTTGAAGTATAGTACGAAAACTGACACTATGGAATTTGGAAATGACCCTTTTTTCTAGAATATTCTATGAACTTTGTCCTAATGAGTCGGAGGACGATATAGTAATAGGAAACTGAAGACATTACAGAGTCTTTTATCGCAACTTAAAGAAACTATTAAAGTATTCAAAATCTAAAAAAAAATTCAAAAGGGACTCCCATGATTGAGGATTTTATATGCTTAGAAAAAACTGAAAAAAGAACTGAGAAATTGGATATTGACAGTGAGAGTGTTTTTTTAAGTCAAGTTTTATTGAAACTAAAAAAAATCATTTAAAAGAAATCATTTAAATTATATTCTTTTTTTAAAAGATTATTTCAGAAGATCTCCCTAAAATCCTAAAAAAACTCACATGTTTATTTATTGTTTTGTTGAAATGTTATGTTTTGTTTGCTTTTTATGTTTTTGTTCTTTTTATTAACAAAATGCTTGTATAAGTACACAAAATTCTTGTTTTTCTTTTCAATTTAAAATTAAAATGGAAATTATTCGGTTAATCGAATAATTTAAAATTAACAGATTATTAACCGATTAAATCTAAACCTCGATTAATTATTTGCTCGATTAACCGATTAAATCAGAAACCCGATTAATTGAATACCCTAGTATATACTCCGATATGCTTACTTGAACATAGTTTTAATCTATATGAAACAGCTGCAGAATACTTCTCAAAATATTCGAAATATAGAGTTGTAATACTTAAGTGAACCGGTTAAACCAAATATCCTTCAAATCTATATATATGTATGTATGTATATAAAAATTAAATGGTCCATGTATGTAATGGCATCACGTGAGAACGGTTGGAGCGATTTGGCTGATTTTTTTTATTCGATTCAAAATTTTCAGGATATGGTTTGTAAAGATAAAAATAAAACTCGGAAATTTCTTCTTTTTTTTTTTGAGTCCAGTCAACTGTAATAAAAAAGCTAACTAAAGTATGCAGTACAAATTTACATATTTTATTTGCAAATTAATAAGATCAGGCAGGTGTATGTGGGTTGTAGAACTAACATTAGTAAATGCTACCGGGCGAAGCCGGGGCGGTCAAAAAGTTAAAAATAAAAATTTCTCATACATCTCATTGCCACCCTAATGTACTAACTATCATCTATATCCAGATAAATAAATATGTAAGTCCATTCATACATGCATAAAGAAAAAATTAATTTTATACATTTGTGGAGGTTTGATTCAATTTTTTTTCTGTTCTTCATGTTTTTCCTGTAACCGAATTAAATTGATACAAGACAAAACAACTACAACAATAAAAATCCCATTCGCAAACAAATAAAATTAACAATTTTTTTTACGCGTTAACAATTCTACTATTTGTTATTGACATACAACAATTGCTTGCATCCTTGTTGCAGTTGCCGATGTTGCATTTGCAAAGAAAAAAAATGCACATAGTCAATCATGAACAACAGATGTTTGTTTAACTGTTGCTCATACGAGGACTCGTACTGATGCAGTTAGATAAAATGGCATAAAATGTTGGAGTTAAACCCCATATTTAAATACCCTGCCCGAATTAATTAAGTTTTAAATATGAAAATGGCAAAATGTGGGATCAATATACCAAACAATACCTGTAATGTTAAAAAAGGGTAAATAAGAAAACTTCAATTTACTCTTTTCATTTCTTTCTTCAAGTTTCCTTCAATTTTAATTTTAAACCTTATTAAAGCTTTTATTTCATATTACATTCTTATGCCAAAAACTGTTCTCGATCGAATACCCAACAATAACTAGGTAATGACAAGTAATTATTCAATGACATACTTTTCAATGACTACTATATACCGTCAGTATTACTTAGAAGTAGTTGTATAATGACTTATTTATTATATGTTATTAAATGCTTATTTAAGCTGTAACTTGTAAATACTTTTAGTGATATTAGAGTAATTATAAGCAGTATAAAATATTAAGTTGGAATGCAATTGTGTTGGGTAAGTATGCATGTAAAACTATCTACGTCAGACATAGAGTAATTATATAGTAAACTTATCAAATATTGGCCCACAACTTTTCTCCCAAAAAAAAAAGTCGTTGTATTTAACAGACAATCAATTCTTTTGTCGTATGTACGTTATTTAAAAAAAAATGTCGGTAAATACAGCAACCATTTCAAATTGAATTATTACATCCTTTTTTATCACACTCCACTATGTTCCACAGCAATTGTAATGTGGTTACGATTGACCCCATTTTAAAATGCGCATTTTTGTGGGCGATTTGTGTTGGCGCCCAGAAAAATGATCGGTAGTCGCGGTAATAAGTAAACAGTTGTACTAGTTTGAATTGCATGTGTTATTGATATAATTTAATTAACATTATTGCTTTTGTTATTTGTGTTTACACGTACAATCACACTTCTGTAATATATTGGCTAGAAATGAGTTTAAAGCAGTGATGTTCAAAAATAAAAATGAAGATGTATTGGTGAGAGAGCTACCCAGCAAACATAATGTCAAACATTTAAAATAAGAACAAAATAATGAAAGTTTAGATTTAGAATTTTTGTCACATATAACCAATTTATTTAATGAATGTAATTTAAATTTTAAGGAAAAGAAAAAATATGCATTATACGGCCTAAATTCTATTTAATTTTGTATTTATTTTTGACTTTGTTATTTTGTGTTCAATTGCAATTGAAACGCTTGTGTTTGCTATGCTTCGTCCAAAAACAACCAACAACAATGCTTAGTAAATGTCTGAAAAAAATGACGATAGTCCGTCGTATGTGTTTTCATCGAGAGCTAAACGATGAATGAACAAAAGTTTTTAAAAGAGCGTAACAAATGTGTGTAAATTTTTCAAACAATTGTTGTATGGCGTGAACATTACTGGTTTAAAGATATCTTTGTTGGTAATTTGCATCCGCTTGCACAATAGCAAAACTTTTTGAGTTTAATACAAATACGAAATTAATTTAATATTTTGAGATACCAAATCATATATGTATTACCCATAGAGACAAGATGTAATTGTCAAAAACCTAACTCTTCCATGTATGTATTTTGTTGTTGTATCAGACATAGAGTTTGTTTTGTTTGACAAATCGAAATATCTCGTCCATATAGAATTATACATAGATACAACAACAAAATACAGTTTTTGACAATTACATCTCACCTCAATTGGGGTATTCACACGGTCTACTATTTGGTCATATTGTCATAATGTCCTAATATATTATAATAGTTGTTGTTGTGTTTTAAACAAAAAAACAATATTAAAAAAAATTTGTTAAAACTATCATAATATATTAGGACATTATGACATTATGACCAAATAGTAGACCGTGTGAATACCCCATATGTGTAATTCTCTATGTACAAAATGTTACTTATATGGTTAAATCCCGAAATATTTTCAAATTAATGAAACTGACATATTCTAGCAAATAATTTCTAAATTAACGAATTTTAATAAACTGCACTTTGATCACCCAGTTTTGAAAAGACTTTGGATTAAAACTAATTGCATTAAAATGTTATTATGACCAGTCAATCTTGAAATTTCCCAAAAAAAAAAATAGGTTGAGTTTAATTCACTATAATGTTAACTCGGAATTAAAAAAATGTCAGTCATTCATTCCATAAATCCATTCCCATTCTTTAGATTCATTCATCGTTGAATTAATTCATAATGTAATTAATTAATAACATAATTCATTCAACCTTTGAATGATTCAATTGTTGTTAATGCAAATCTAATACAAATTGAATTAAAATATTTGTTCTCCATTAAATTTAGTATTTTTTAGATTTTTTAATCATTTAAAAAATGAATTGATAACAAGTTTACGCGGTTTACGTTGAATCCTGAAATAACCCTTTCATCATACATTCCCAACTTTGACCTATTGTAGGTCCGAACTACTATGGCGTTATATACGTCGTTGGAAAGGTCTATGAAATGAAGTAATCCTGATATAAATAAAAAATAGATAAAAATCGAGGAAGTCATGTTTTTTACTTATAACTCAGCCATTTGTGGGCCGATTTCAAATAACAACCGATTCAGGACTAAGTGTATCGGATACTAACAGTTGATTTCAATATACAGACGGGCATGATATGGTTATATCGACTCCTTTCTCAAGAACGATCCAAAATGTATACTCTATGAGGTCTCAAATAAAAATGTAGAAATGACAAACGGAATGACAAACCACTCATAAAAACTGACAAATTTTTGTAATAGATTTGAATTGGTGAAAAATTTTATCATTCAATACATTTTTCAATTTATTTTGTAATGGATTTGAATTCAAGAAAGTTATTATCTTCTTCTTTATATATATAATTCTTCTGTACGTGTGTTAGTAACTGAACTCCTCCTTAACGGCTGGGCCGATTTCGATGAAATTTGTTGTGTGTGTTTGAGTGGGTCCCTGGATGGTTTAGATTCACAATTGACCTATATAGGAACAATGGGCATAGTACATCCCATACAAAGTAAACATTTATTATTGCATATCTGGAGTACTATTATAGTGGGAGTCTTCAAACTTTGTGTGAGTTATGGCAGACCAACGTTTGCCGGGACAGCTAGTGATCCAATAAAGAAATAAGGCATGAATTTTCAATGGAATGAATGAACTAACTCATAATGAATTCATTAACGGAATGGTTAAATGGAATTAAGAATTAATTTTTTCGAAACTATGAACGCGTTCTTCAGTATTTTGAAGAATTTGGTCTTAAAGTTTAAATTTGGATGTCTTTCACGAGAACGAATTTAACATGGTTAAGGATAGATCGTTATGAGTATGAACTAGGGTTCCTAATTTCCTTGACTTTTTCCATTCCTGGAGGTATTAATAAAATCTGTTCATTCCAAGGAATTTTTTTATACACAATAAAACCAAAAATCTGCAATTTTTTCAAAATAATCAGTCAAGATTGTATTTAAAGGTTAAGTTAAATCGGAACAAATCAAGATCCCAGTATATAGAGTGAATGTCACTTAAAATCGTACACCATCGTAGTCAAATTTTATTCATTAGTTTTAGAAAGTTGATGTTTTGGAAATATTTTAAAATGCTATTTTTATATTGTGTGTGCTATTACCTATCAGAAAATTGGATATAATTTTAATTGCCCTTATCCACGAATAAAAAAATTGGGTAAGACTGTCAGTGCCCAGAATATCAACGCTTCATTTAAAATCGTAAAGGCACTAAAAAATAGCAAATGATAACCTACAAAGTATTAAGATTATTTAATATTAACATTTTTTTTAATTTTTAAAGATTTAATTATAATTTAATATAATTGTACGAATTTAAGTGAAATATGAATTTTGTGATGTTCTTTAATTTTCATCAATATTTTTTTAACGAATTGAGGTTTTGTTAACTTTTTTGTTGAAATACATATTTTTTGTTCCAATTAATAAAATGACTTTTATTTTTTTATATAATCACCTATTATTGCCTGTATAATTTCATAATATTTAAAAAAAAAAATATGTTGTACGATTTTGAGTGACACTCACTGTATATATTTGTTCCTTTTATCTCCTACACGGAGCATAGGGCCATAACAAGATTATTCCAATATAATCGATCTGATGCACGATGTTTTATTTCATTCCAACTTAGATGAAGATGGGATGTATCTGTTTCGACTTGTCGTTTCCAGTTATGGGATGGTCTTCCTATTTCTCGACTGCCTTGCGGATTCCAGTCCATGGCTTGCCTTGCAATATCTGTCGATGGTTTCCGCAATGTACATACATACATATGTCCAATCCAACACCATTTACGTTTTCGAATTTCCAGATGAATCGATTGTTGTCTGGTTTCTGTCCATAGCTGTCTGGTTTCTGTCCATAGCTCGTTGTTCGAAATTGTTCTGGGCCAATATATTTAGAATCTTCCTTAAGCATTTGTTCAAGAAAACTTGTACGGATTATATGTCACGTGATGCTGCATCCATACAACAGTGTGGATTTTACGTTTGAGTTGAACAGATTTAGCTTTGTACGTCTTGATATGTACGATGAATTCCACACCGGCTTAAGTTGTCCGAATGCTTGCCTTGTCTTGTTTATGCGGCTTGAGATGTCAGCCTTAGAACCACCACTTTTGTCCAGTATGCTTCCCAGATAACAGAATGATTCTACCCCATCAAGCCATTGATTCTGCACGGACAGTCTTTGTTCATTATTAGAGTTTATTATTAATGTTTTAGTTTTGCTAATTTTAATTTTCAGGCCAGCGTGTGATGCAGTTTCTTTAACTACTGACAACTTAGTCTCCATGTCCAAAAACGTGTGGGTGAGTAGGCAAATATCATCGGCGTAGTCGAGGTCCTCCAATCTACCTTGAAGGCCCCAAGTGATTCCTCTTCTTTGGCAAGTTGCATTATTCATCTCAACGTCAAGTACGCAATTAAATAAAAGTGGAGATAAAACAGAGCCTTGTCGTACACCAGAGTTAATGCTAATCTTGTTGTTACCTAATTGCCTTTCATGCAGAATTCGGCAGGTTGCGTTAACATATATATAGACCTTTTATGAGTTTTATTAACTTAGTAGGTACACCTTTACACTCCAATACATTCCATATCGCTGAGTGGTTTAATGTGTCAAATGCCTTTTCGAAGTCTATGAAAGTGAGGTACGTGATCTTCATTCTACAGACTGCTCAACGATCACTCTCAGGCTATTTACATGGTCGACTCAGGATTTGTGGGCGCGAAAACCGCAGTTGATAGCCTTTTGTTAAATATGTGCTCAATCAACTTGTTAATCATACTTAAAAGTGTAATCCCTCTCCACTTTTTACGTTCTGTGGGGTCCCCTTTTTTTTTGGCAAATTTATGATTACGCCTTCAGCAATTTCTTCTGGGAGAAGTTCAGTACACCAGAATTTTCTTACAATAGGCATGAGTAGCCGAGCACTGGTTGTTGCGTCAATTGTTAGCATCTCTGGGGAAATATTATCTGTACCAGGCGATTTGTTTCTTGTAAGCGATTTGATTAATTTGCATATCTCAGAGATATCTGGGTAATGGATGGGGATATTTGTGTTTATCGGATGTGACTCACAGCAGCATATCGGTTGTTGTGTGGGAGCTGATGAAGATAACATTTTACCATAGAAATCTTCCCAAAGTAGTAGTTGTTGTTCAGATGTTATAAGTACCCCAGCATCGGTTCTTAATGGTTTTCCTGAAGGTTTTGTACTTCCGGTTAATTTCTTTTCCGCACGATATAGATCTCTTGCCCGGTACGTTTCGGCAGCAGCTTTAGCATCTTTAGCGCTCCGTTTTACTTCACGATTGAGGCGATTGTGCAACTGCTGTTGCAATATTTTGGTCGAGCGCGTTCTGCTAGAGTTGATTGCAGTCTCCAAATTTCATCGCTAATCCACTCTTTACGAGAGTTTTTCCTATATCCTAGGTGATTCTCTGCGGCTTGAGTGAAAATTTTTTTCGTTTCTTCCCAGCTTAGGTCTGAATTATTGACACTGAGCAGAGATGATTTCAATGAACCCGTGAAGGAGTTTGCAACTGTTGGCTCTTTGAGTTTTTCAACATCATACCTTCTTTGCGAAACTTGGTTGTCGTGATGATCACTTGCGATATCGGCTCCTCTTTTGTTTCGCACATCTAAAAGCGAACCTCGCCACTTTCTACTTATAGTGATGTGATCGATTTGGTTCTCAGTTTTGCCGTCAGGTGATACCCAAGTCACTTTATGCACTCTTGGATGGGGAAAAAGCGTGCCACCAATAACGAGATTGTTTGTTGTGCATGTTTACAATAGCAATTCACCATTCTCTGTCAGCCGCCCTAATCCATGTTTTCCCATTGTGCTCTCTATGCTATTATTGTCTGCTCCAACTTGTGCGTTAAAGTCACCCATCATTATTACAATATCACCTAGGTGTACTGTTGCCAACACTCTACCAAGAAGTTCATAAAATGCTTCCTTTGTAGATAGTTCGCATGTTTCCGTTGGTGCGTAGCATTGTATGCATGTGAGATTGCGTGCTCTGGTTCGCAGTCTTAAAGTTATAATTCTGTCAGAATATGGCTTCCAGTCGATAATGGCATTCTTTGCAGGTTTTGACAATAAAATACCTAATGTTAACGTTTTTGTGCTTCTAATTATGAGAGCTACCAACTCCAACAAAATTATAAAAATGCAAGCTGTTTCGCTGATCTTGATTTATGCCGTTAAATCTGAAAAAATGGGTAATACGTTTTGAAAGAGAACCTTTTCAAATCAGGATGTTTATAAACAAATTTAAAGCAGTATTATTGTCATTATTTTCTGTTGATATAAATATTCTTTGTAGTTTTATTATTAAGCCTCTTAATAATTCCTTAAAGTTTAAATTTGTATTATGTCGGTCATTGGAAAGTTACTTTCTCTAGTTTAAATAAATATTTTTCTGTTTTTGTCACACTGACCAAACAGTTATGGTTGTGATAACAGAATTTATTGCTAATCAAATGATTCAGTCTAAATTGTCCATATGTTTATCTGAATTGGATAAAATTTTAACATTTTAGGTATTTGCAGCCAAGATCAAAAAACTACTATTCCTGGCAATGAAATTTACTTTGTGATCTGGAAAATATAACATTTTTTCCAATATGCAATCCAATATTGCTCACATTTTACCAGTTCAACATACATATTTTGTTCATTTTTAGACACATATTAGCAACAATTATCTTTTAAGCCCTATCGTGATTTAATTTGAAATACTAAACATTTCTGAACAACAAAGAATGTTTGGCGTAGAGTATCCAATACCGAAACCGAAAACCGGTCAACCGGTTTTTTCATCTTTATAAACTCCACCGGTTTCGGTTTTTTAGCTTTTCGGTTTTTTGACAAACCGGTTTCTGTAAGACGGTTAACCAGCTTAATTAAATATATTTTCTAAAGCTCATTCAAACATATTTATGAAAAACTTTGATACCATTTTTAAAAATATTGATTTATTTTATAAAAAATTATAGCATTTAACAATATTTCGTAAAAAATATAAAATAATTGCATAAAGAATTCCAAAATGCTGAATTTCCATTAAATAAAAATTTAATATAAACCGGTTAACCGGTTTTTTAAAGACAAAAACCGAAACCGTTTAATCGGTTTTTTTAAAAGACAATAATCGAAACCGGTTTTTTCAAAAACACACTTTTTCGGTTAAACCGGAAACCGGTTTTTTGGACACTCTAGTTTGGCGATAATTTAATCTACTAGGTCCCATCGTGCATTCAACAGACAGACGGACATAGTCTTTTTTCGAAGATATAAGCCTTTGGAGATTGGATCTGTACGAGACAGATCAAACATTACATATTAACTTTAGAGCATGTTAACCTTGAGACCAGTGACCAGTGACCAGTAATGACCGCCATGAGGTTTCTTAGATGGATTCTAGCCAGATTTATCGCAAATCGTATCCTCTGCATACCCATAATGGGCGACATTTTTCTGATCTCATTACAAGTGTGAAATCAGTCGTTTACCGCTCAAGAAAGGAATGCCAATATCACGTCTAAATTTGTTTGAATTTAAGGTCGTGCATTTATCCATATTAAAAACAATTAAGAAAGTATAAACTGAAAGAGTGATTATCGGAAGTGGGCCTAATATGGGTTCTATAACTAATCATGTCATTAAATTTAAACGCGTGATTTCTGTCTATAAAAAACTTTTTTATGGCTACCAATATTTTTAAGAGATGCTCGTTAAAGTGATTTTCGGAAATGGGCCTTATATGTGAGCTATGACCAATTATGGACTGATTGCCATGAAATTAGGTCAGATATTTATGAGAAAAAATTTCTAAATCGGGAGGGCAAGGTGAAATAATGGACCGTTTTCAAATAGTTTCAATAGGCTTCGACCTTGGGCCGAAAAAACGCATGTACCAAACCTTATCAAAATATTTCAAATTTGCGCACAAGCCAGCTGGCGAGTCCCATCGATGGACGGGCATCGTTAAATCGACTCAGAAAGTCCATTCTGAGTTGATCGTTGTACTTTAAAGTGATAAAATAATATTTTATGGCAGCATAAGCTCACAATACGATTCTCACTATGCAGGTGTAGTGTATAGCAAATATGTACATACATATTTATGGATTTCACGAGCACACCGAATCTTTGTTTCTGATTCACCTTTAAATGAACATAATTAACTTATGTATTCGTCAGTTCTCTGAAGCAAAAAATTAAATCAAAATAAAGTAGTCTAAAATAACATGATTCACATGTTATTTATTATTAGACTTACAAATATGTAATTCCTTTACGTTTTTCATTAGACTTTCAAATATTTTCTTTCCAAATGAAAGACTTGTCCAGATTTTCATCAATACAGCACAGTTTTTAAAATGTTAAAAACTCAACTAAAGAATAATAAAAACAATGAAAATCATGTTTTTCTTTTTCTTTGCAAACACGCACATACATGCGCAAACTTGCACAATTACGCACACACAGTTTGAAGAACAAAAACAAAACGCCTAAAGTCATTAAAGTAGTTAAATGCTTTAATAGAAAATTTAATCTCTATAAAAATTGTTATGACCAAAAGTACTTGCTTAATTTTACTCGTGTAATTGTGTGTATGACTTTACAGAGTGGCGTATATTAACGTATACAAAAAAATTTTTTTTTTTAAGTTTTGCATTCATGAAATATGTCATGAATTCCACCAATGAACACAGAAAAAACACAAGTTTTTAACTTTCGTGTGACTTATGTCTATATTAATGTTAACTATGTTGAATTTTGTGTGTATACAAACATTTTTAAGCGATTTATGCACGTTAAAGTGATTTTCGGAAGCGGGTCTATATGGGAGCTATGACTAATTATGGACCTATCGTAACCAAATTTGGTGACATGAATTTTGTATATATAAAACTTATTTGGAGCTCAATTTGTGGAGAAACATTTATAAATTAAATATGTATGACCGATAAAGTCCAATTTCGGAAGGACATTTGTATGGGGGCTAGGTGAAATAATAGACCGATTTCAGCCAGTTTCAATAGGCTTGGTCCTTGCGCCGAAAAAATAATATGTACCAAATTTTATCGAAATATTTTTTACATGGACATCCAGCCAGCCAGCCAAACAGACGGACGGACGGACATCGTTTAATCGACTCAGAAAGTGATTCTAATGCGATCGGTATACTTTAAGGTGGGTGTTAGACTAATATTTTTGGGCGTTACAAACATCTGCACAAACGCATAATACCCTCCCCACTATGGTGGTGTAAGGTATAAAAATGCCGCATTACTCCATGACGATTATTGTAAAACTCATCAAGATTTTGCAAAATCATTGGGAGCTAATCAAGCAGGGAACCTGTACCGATCGCCAGAATATGTGGCCAAACATGAAACCGTAATATTACATCATGAAAACGCTCGGTCACATCTTTATAGTCCTGATCGTGCACCGTCCGACTACTTTGTTTCGATCGATGCTGAAAGCTCTCTCTGGAATACACTTCACTTTGGAACAGGGCATTCAATATTGGCTTGATTCGTTATTCGCCTCAAAAGATGTGCTGTTCTTTTGGCCGGAATCCATATGTTGGCAGAAAGATGGGAAAACGTCATATCCAGACTTGGGTATTTCCAATTACTTTTAAATTATGAATTACATTATAATTAGTCATAGCTTCCTTCCGAAAATCATTCCGAAAATCATTCATGAAAATTAATTACTGAAATTTTAAAATAAAAATATTTTTGTTCATTTACTTAGTGTATGGTATTATATGGGCTTGACAGATCATACTTTCTTAATTGTTTTTTTTTTTAATTGGACAAGTTTTGATTGGTCTGTAATTAATTGGTAATTGGACATGTAATTAATTACAAAATGTAATTGGTAGCGCCCAAGTCTGGTCATAGCTAACAATCTAACAGTCAATACTATGAATAAATGTTTATTGTATAAATGTTATTTTGAAACATTTAAGTCTCCAGATACTCGAAATTACTATTTACTTTGTATGAAAGGTGCCACACCCACTAATCCAATTCCGCATATTTTCAGCTAAACTCCATACAGTAAAAAGTTTAAATACTTTTACAATTATTGTTATCCCGTTATTTGAAGTTAACTATTTACACTAATCCAATACCGCCCGTGGGAGGTGGCACACCCCCTGTTCAGATCTATCTATCTTGGTTAAACTGCATATAGTGATAAGAAATTGATTCGTATATAGTTTGAAGACTCACTGAGTCACTGATATACACTGCAGATATTCGAGAATAACTATTTACTTTGTATGGGTGATGCCACGCCCATTTATCCAATCATGTCGATTTTCAGATCAGCTGTGCACAATGGTACCGAAGTAAATCCTGCGAAGTTTTGTGGTTTTCACAATGTGTATGGAAATTTCAAAATAAAAAGTATTGTTCCTTCCAGATATAGAGAAACATACAGTAAAAATTTCAAGGCGATCGGTCTGGTGTTTTAGCCTCCTATAAGGTAGAAACATACAAACAACTAAACCGACATAAATTAATTTTTATATATACTCTTATATATAAACAGGCTAGGCTTTTCTTTAGATATGCACGATATAAAAAAAATTAAAAATTCATTCCATAAAAGTGGTAAAAAGCGGTTTAAAAGTGGTCGAATTTTGGCCACCGTGCGATTATAGTATAGACAAATGTCTACTATAAGTATATTCACTCGCTGAAAGACACAAAAAATATTTAGCACCCTCGAATATAACATTCACAGTTTAAGCATTTTTAATATTAAGATTTGTAGCAGACAACTTCCCTTACACTGTAAACTGGAACAGCGGAAAACAACACAATTTAAATGCAAATTATGATGAGAAATCTTAAGATAAAAAGCGCACAAAGAAACACAAAAAAAAAACAGTCTTTAGCCATTTTTACAAGTTTAAATTTCATAATTTTGTGATAAAATTTCGAAAACAGGCAAAGTGTTAAACGGGACACAACATCAAGTAAGTAGGAGTATAATTGCAGCACAAGAACTGTTGTACATGTAATTCCTTTGTATTGTTTTGTGGATGTTGGTTGGTGGGTTAAAATAATGTTGCATGTAGTATTTGTATTTAGTTCACATTAAACCGAGATTTTTTTTCTTAAACCCTCCATCAGTAAGTAAATGCTGGTGTTATTGCAGCTGGAAGAAGTTTTACTTCAATACTTGGAATATCCGTTTCCGGCTTGTTTTTGTCTAAGTATTATCAAGTTTAGAGTTGTTGTGTGTGTGTTTAAATCATTCTTATGTATCGTTTTGTTGCTAAACCCAAAAAAAAGAAATAAATGTTTAAAAACAAATCTCACTTCATTTGATAAGTTGAACGCGGTAGTATTTGTTGCATAGGAGCGTATCTCATGAAAACCAACGTATGTGTGTGACTACGTGCTGCAGCTGATTGTATCCTTTCGTTGTTATTGCAACACATACAAAATTCGTTTGTAGGCGAAAGAGCATCATTAAATTTTATAGCCCAGCATTTAGTTTTAATCTTAACATTTGACTTGGTGGATACAAGTAATTGAGATTCTTTCTTTTTTATTTTCGTTTTTAAAACGTTTGGTCTTATTGTAAATTTCAATTAATTGTTTAAACTAAATAAGCCAAAGTTACAGATATTAATTAAAGGCACTAATTCAAATAGCAAAGGTTAAAAGTAAAATATAAAATAAGTTAAAATATAATCATGAAATTTAAACTGTAGGTTCCCCCTCCCTATTCATTTGAAAAGAGCAGAACAATATTGTTACGTTTTTACCTTTTAAAAACGTGGTTTATTTCCTTTAAACAAACCGGATAGCTTTAGATCGTACTTTTGGACCGAATGGACTCGAATTTTTTTGTTAGTTAGGCAATGAAATTACGAATAACATACAAAAGATTTCAGAGCAATATCAATTATAGATCCATAAATAAACGATTTTCAATTTAAATATGCAAAAAATAGTTGTTTTTTGGCGAAAAGGATAATTAACTCTTGGCTATGATCACGTCAAATTTTATACCGATTGTACTAGCCGTTTAGAAATGCCACATTTATTTTCAAACAATTTTTATTCTGCCCCACTGTTCAGCGCCTATAATAAACTCACTGACTACTACAACCGCAGTCACTATTTATAGACACTGCCATCTTCATCTGATTAGCCTAGATTGTTCTTAACGGTCAAAACTCGTATATTCTAGAGCTTTTGATGTTAATATTAGCAGCTTAAACATTTAGTTTTGCCACACATGCAAACAGTGCTAAAAAACGGCATGCTTTCAACATTGTTGATAAATAGAAGAGAATAGTTCGAACAATCGACTTTTTCCTGAAAAAAGTCGAAATCTACCTTTTGGTCGGAAAAAAGTCAAACAATCGATTATTATGTTATCTCAAAAGTCGAATAGTCGATAAAAGTCGAATAGTCGAAAAAATTCGAATAGTCGATAAAAGTCGACTTTTTAGATTGTTAAAAACAAATATTTAATTGCAATATTATACTAAAACTATTGCAATTTTGTACACTTGCATTTTTTGTTGTGTATGCTAATATATGTAAATAATAAATAAATGTTTATAAAATAAAGCTTTTTTCTACACAAAATTCTTACAACATTCTTCTAAACTTCCTATCTTTGTTGCTGTGGACGCATCTACGGTCGGTATTGGAGCACAATTTTTCCACAAGATGCCAGATGGAACACAAAAGGCTATTTATCATGTTTCAAGGGCACTGACGTCAACGGAACAAAGGAATAACCAGATAGAAAAGGAAGCATTGGCTTTGGTTTATGGATGTACGAAATTGTGGGCCCTTATCCTGATGAGTTATAATTTCGAAATTCAATATGTTAACACCAAGGAATTCGGAAATGTAGATATGCTTTCTTGCCTCATTAACAATCAACACCAATACGAAGATTTTGTGGTAGCGGTTGTACAAACGGAGAATGATATACAATTTGTACTCGCTAGGTCTTTCGTTTATTGGCCAAGAATCGATGCCGAAATTGCTGATTATGTTAAGCAGTGTAAAAATTTTGCAATGTCCGCAAAATCTACAACAAAGCCCTTACTTAGTTCATGGCCGACACCAGATGAGGTTCTGGATCGCGTGGTAAATACTATTTTATTTAGGTGGATGCTTTTTCTAAGTGGCCAGAGGTAGCACAGGTCTCTACAATTTCATCAAAGGAAATTACAAATCATGTTCATGAATTCATCAGTCGCTATGGTCAACCAAAAGTCATCGTGTCTGATAACGGATAACGAGAGAAATTCATCACCTATGCACACCATCGTATCATCCCCAATCCAACGGTCAGGCTCGTGGATACGATAAAGAGGGCGCTTGAAAAATCATATTGTGATGACTTTCCAGACGACAAGGCCAACTTATATTTTCTATCACAATACAGGGCAACTCCCAACCCAAATGCACCGAATTGTAAAAGTCCTTCCGAATGTTTTATTGGTCGACGCCTTCAACAGTGTTGCCACAACCTCAAAATATTTGTAACCAAGTTTGATTAAAAAAATAACCAAAATGCTAAAAAAGTAATCAAAAAAAATTATTGCAAACGTCATGTTTTTTTAAAAAAAAAAGTATGAAATTTATTTTATTTAATACATTTTACACAGGTTTTTATACTTCAAGATAAATTTTATGTCAAGATTTCAACATTTAGAATATTACACTGTGTATCAAATTTCGGGTCATTAAATCTTTCCCGAATGAGATCAACGGGAAGTGATAGTAGAACATCAGTAGACCAAAACCCCCAAAGGGTTTTAAAAAGTTAGCTCGTATTTTAAAGTTATGCGCCTTTAAAGTTCAGCTTTTTTGAGTAAAAATTTTTCATATATATTTAATTTTTAAAATTTAATTTGTATTTTTTTACATAGTTTATATAAAAATGAACTACATTATATAGTTCGAGGTCTTTTCTGCTCTGGTGGATGCTCTGTAGAACCAGAATTTGAAGTAGACAAATTTTGTAGTTCACTTCCTGTGTTTTCTTCTCCTTCATCATCGTAATGCATGTTCTTGCTCCACCAACAAATTTCTGCTAATACAGCATCGGGAGACTTTTTTCCTCGATATCTGCAAAATTTGTGTTAAAATGTATTGGGAAAAAAAATATATGTATATTAAAAATTACCTCATTTCAAATTGGCATTGCAATTTGGTGGTACTGTTCACCTTGTTCATCTGATTCGGTCGCTAGTTGCTGACCGAAGTAGTCTAGATGATGATGTATGTAATGAATTTTGAGCGACATATTAACGCCTATTTTAGAAAAAGCATTCATCATTGCGTTAACAGATCTCTGATAGCTGTCAGACCTATTTTTACCCAACAACCCGCCAATAACCTCTTTGATTGATTGCCAAGCAATCAATTTGTTTTTATTTAAAATATTATCAAATTCCTGATTTTTGACCAGCTTCCGAATGTCTGGACCATTCACAACACCTAAAGGAAGAAAAGTTATAAAAAAATATATATTTTAATCAAGAAAAATATACTTATTTTAAATGTTTTACCTTCTTTTAATTTACTTTCAGTGAGTCGGGGGAAAATTTTTAATAAAGTAGTGTAAACTTCATCCCTCTTAACCACAGTTTTCAGAAAACTTTTTACTATACCGAGTTTTATATGTAATGGTGGTAATAAAACTTTGTCTTGAGCTACCAGGTTATCTTCAATGACGTTGGCATTCACATGTTTGCTTAATTCCCTACACTTCCATTCATGATTTGCATATTGATCACCCTTATATCTGGAGTCCCAGTCAAATAGAAAGCACATGTATTTAATGTATTGCAATCCCCGAAGAATTGCTACCACCTTCAAGTCACAGCATATTTTCCATTGATGTTTATTGTAGTCTACTTCTTGAAGAATAGTTTTTAATAAGTCATACGTCTCTTTTCTACACTATAGGCAATTGGAACCGATGGTTTTGAGTTTGTTTGATGGAGCAACACTGCTTTTAAACTGGTTTTGGAGCTATCAATAAAAAGTCTCCACTCAGCCGCATTGTTTGGCTCATTAGTTTGTCCACATCCTTGCAGTAAGCAGATGTTTGCTCGTTATTTGCAAAAAAACATTCTTGCAGTGTTGCTTGGCGATACTCAATACTTTTACAGCAATATTCAGCAATTTTCCAAAAATTGGTAATTGCGTATCTAAGTACCAAAAACTATAAAAATAAAAAAATAAATCTGCAAAAAGTGTTAAAATTAATGAATTTTAAGTATATTAGGACTAGAACATTCAACTAAAATTACTTTATAGAAATATTGACTTACTTCAATAGATTATTCATAAAATATATATGAAAAATTTTTACTCAAAAAAGCTGAACTTTAAAGGCGAATAACTTTAAAACACGAGCTAACTTTTAAAAACCCTTTGGTGGTTTTGGTATACTAATTATCTACTTTCATTTCCCGTTGGTCTCATTCGGGAAAGATTTTCTTGTTGCACAGTGTTATGAAAATAAATTCTTAATAGCAAAATATTCTGAAAAATCGAAAGAAATAAATTTTAATAATTTTTTTTTAATACATATTTTAAAAATATATTTTTCCAGTTTCATGCCTTTTCATATTTTTTTATTTTACACAATTATTTTTAGTGAATATATTTTTTTTAATTTTTTTTTTAAATGTACTTTATTTTGTATACATGAAATACCCGACTTAAACATCTTTTCAAATAGTAGCATTTTGCTGAACATTTTTCATTTTAATTATCTTATAATAAAAAATATTTTATAATTTTTATAAAATAAATTAACGAAATTTTTAATAAATAAAACGAATTGAATTGAAATATCATTGTCTCATGTAAATACAGTTTTATACATAGTTTTATAGCATACGACATTGGTAATTTTTAATAGAGTATTTTTTAAAATCTAAACCAATAGCAAAGGTTGAACCTAGCTAAATATTAAAAATAAACATTCTTGTTTAGAATTTTCGGAATACAACATTTTATTTATCCTCAATAAAGCTAAAAGAAACATTCAACAGAATTATTATACTCAAAAGAATCATATGTTTACGTATACCAGTTTAATAGTTTGAAAATTTCATATTCTATGCTGTATTACCCAAAATTTAGAAGAAAACCATCAAAATATGGTATGTAATGTGAACATAAAATAAAAACAACGATATTTCGAAAACGCGAGCTGACTGAAAAAACTAGTTTAACATAGTACTGAGTTGAAATTTGTTTATGAAATCTCTCATGTAAAATTATACACCTACAACAAGGATTAACACAAACCGATGTCGAAAAATTTTTTAGAGTACACCACCATTAGATTTACGATCTTAACAAGATCGTATATTTAAATCAGCGAAATGCAATGAGCTCTCAAATGAGCTCTCTTGTTTTTATTTTCACATGTACGCAAGCACACACATTGTATAAAAACAGTCAGTCTCGCATGAGCATTGATAGAAACAGGTTGTGTTACGCTTTTATGCTTGTTTATTTCATTATTTCAGCTAGTTGTTTTTGTTTTTGCCAGAGAATAATTCTCAACTCGTACAACTACAATATCTAAAAACTGTAGTGGTGTGAGTTTGCATTTCGCTGATTTAAATATTGAAAAATCTGACTATAACAAAATGTTTTGAAAAAAGTAACCAAAATGAAAAATAAATACACATCAGGAAAAAAAAATAATTTTGGTTATTTTTAACCAAAACGGCAACACTGCATGTGCATTAGACCGTCGCACTTTTCTTTTTTTTTCGAAATTCCTTCATGAACATCGATTTTCTCAATCTACTCTAAAAACCACGAATTTTGGTGTATAACACTTAAATATGGATGAACGGGAAGTCGTCTCTCAAATCGTTTTTTTAGGCCAAATGCATTTTTTCCAAAAAATCATGCTTTAGTAATTTGCCTCTAACTCAAGCAGTTCTTAACGGATTTGAACCTATTTACATGCATTAGAAAGCTAATTAAATTTCCTAAATGTTACTTAAAGCAACATTGCCATTTTTTCGATGGTTTTTTATTCATAGCATTACAAATTCAGATTTTCAAATCAGAACTTATCATTTTTTTTAATTTTTGCTTACCTTTTCTTATATAAAAATTGAAAGAGGCAAAATGTTTATATTCTGTAAATGCAGTAAAGTAGGAAATTTTAAAATAAAGATTTTGGTGTAAATAACGGTAACATTCTGTTAAGAAAAACTGTTTTAGTTGAAATGACTGAAGTTGTTTATTTGTAAATTTTTTTTCAATTTCATAAATACATTAATATAAAGTAAGAAGAGATTGATTTTGGTCTTTTATTTTTTCAAATTTATTAAAATTGTTTTGTGAAAATGCTCGAAGAACTGAATCAAATCATTTTGCTCACCGTTTTCCATCAGAATCAAAATATTTTGGAAATAAATCTGGCAATTCTAAACGGCTGGTCCGATCGGTATAAAATTTGACATGGGCGTAGCCAAGGAGTATTCGAGTTTGAATTTTAAAAATGGTCCCTACAAATTCTCTAGGGGGTACCTTCGACATATACAATTTTTAAACTCGTTACATTTTTTTGTTTTCCATCTGATTTCAAAGCTTTTTGGAAGCGCTCGTCTAAGTCTTGAAAAACTTGCTTAGGTGTGCTATTTATCTCTTATAATTTCCGAGTTATAGGCATTTCAAAATTGTAATTTTAAAATTTTGCCATACCTTGGTCCGCTTTTTTAAAAATATAGGTCGTGCTTTTGGACCGAATGGACTCGATTTTTTTTGTTAGTTAGATAACTAAATTGCCAAAAATTTACAAATGATCTCAGAACAATATCAATTATTGATCGAAAAATAAACGATTTTCAATTTAAAAATTAAAAAATAGTAGATTTTTACTGTTTTTTGGGCGAAAATGTGACTTTGTTAAAAAAAAAACTTTCTTTAAGAACATATAACAATTTTATATGTTTCTGTAAGGTATCCTTACAGAGAACATTTTGATATACAACACTTGTCCTATTTTTCGAAATTTCCCTTAGGAATTTGATCTATTTTTTATCAAAATTTTAATTTTGGATCACATATAATCCCAAAGCTTGGATCAGAAAAAGGAAAGCAGCTTTGGAAACCTGGATGTGTTCTCTATTTATCCCCATAGTATATTTCTAGCCCCGATGGAAATGTGGGCCCTATGGTCAAAATTGTAAAAACTACGATTTTTGGGATTTTCGCTCCAATTTTTAAGAATTACGAGATTCCCTTTGACCTTTTGACAAGTTTTTTTACACTTATTAAGAATGACAAATATAAAAAACTTTGAAAATTTCATTGAGTTTTGTTAATAAATAAAAATTTTATTATATATTACATACTTATTGAGTTTCTAAAACTAAAATTTGCTTAGTGTGGTTTTGCTGAACATTTTTCATTTTAAAGATATGTGCATGCAGCCTGTGACATATGATATTGGTAATTTTTATTAGAGTATTTTTAATAAAATCTAAACAAATAGCTAAGGTTGAAGCTAGCTAACTAAATATTATATTTAAACTTTCTTGTTCACATATTTTTAATCTTATTTAATTTAAAGAACCGATCAGAGGAACAAAATTGAAATTTTAATTTGGTGTATAATAATATAATTGATAACACATATATGGGACATTTATTTTTACAACTTTCTTTATTTTTTTGGGCAGCTTTTGTTTTTAAAATATCGCGGTTTTAATTTGTTTGGTTATTCTATATGTTTCTTCTTAAAATAATAAATTCTGGTTAAATATAGCATAAATTGAATAAAATGTATAAATAAATCAGATACAAAAAAATAGTAGTGTTTTTAATACTCTACTTTGATAAATTTTTTTAGATATTTTCACCAAAATTTATATTGCTGTAGTTAGATTTAAATGTGTATTAAGAAATAAGATCTAATTACCTAAAAAATTAATTTATAAAAAAATATTTTTTTTGGGATGTAAAATTTCGGTGGATTATCTAAATATTTCATTACATTTTTATCTAATTTTTCATTTTAATTAAAAACTATGTTCACTTTAATGTGCAGTATTAAATTTGTATTTATACAACAGAATACAACATTTTATTGAGGATAAAGCTAAAATAGTCAAATTTCAACATTGCTGAAATATCAGACAAATATTCCAAAACATCTACCAGAATTACTATACTCAAAAGAAACATATTCTTACGTTTTAACCTTTTCAAAACGTTGGTTTATTTCCTTTAAATAAACCGGATACTTTTGATTGCAAATAAATAGTCACTCAATGTTTTTTATACACGCTTATAAATTCGCAGAAATACAGACACACTTTATAATATGCACGAATTCACTGGAAAATACAGCACACTTTAAGGTACTCAGTTGATGTTTATTCAAATAGCGTCTCTGATAAACTCACTAACGAATGCAACCTCTGCCACTATTTATAACACTGCCATCTGCACTCTAGATTGCTCTTTAACTGTCTAGAGCTTTCTAATACATACGCCATCTGTGGTGTACTTTCTACAATGTTCTTTAACTAAATATTCGAATTCGAATATACGGTCGCAGCAAACAGCGTTGCCAACTTACGATCAATGGTCAACTGAAAGCTTTTATTCAATGTTAATAATGCCCACAGATATGTTAAAGTTTGATCACTGCTATTTGAAAGCATTATGCAACTTTAAATCAGCCGTTAAAATCGTTATATTTGAATTCAAATACAATTTCGTAACAATATGTTTACGTAGGCCAGTATCACCCAAAATTTAGAGGAAAAAGGCCAAAAAATCGGATGTGTAATGTGAATATAAAAACGGCGATGTTACGAAAACGCAGACTGGAAAAAACTAGTTTAACATTGTACTGAGGGTTCATCAACTCTTACAAAACGAAATTGAAATTTTCGGCACCAAAATGTCAGTTCCGCTGTGTAATTAAACCAATATTAGGAACTCATTTACATTCCTAAATCACAAGCATCGTAAATATCTTTTAATAAAATTATTCGTTCTCAAATCTTTTGATATAATTTCAAAGAGCTTGAATTGCCAATCACGATAGATACAATTTGTTTATGAAAACTCTCACGTAAAATTATACACCTACAACAAGTATTAACACATTTTTAGTCTTAAGCCTAGTACTCTGTTCATATTTGCGAAAAATTATGGTTTTTTCCAAAGTAAATTAATAAAGTAGACTCAGTAGAACAGCTGACTATTTTTTTTACTTTGGTCTGAACTGTCAATTCACTTGTGATTGTTGTGGCGAAGAATACAACAAGCCCAAAAGCAAAAACAACAACAGGCAACTTTGACAGCTCAGACCTTAAACCAAAAACAAAATTGCTTGTGGTTTTTGTAAATGTTGTATTTGTTGTAGTACTGTCGCTACTTTATTAATTTACTTTGGTTTTTTCATGCGAAAAATTTTATATGCTGTTTGACAGTTTTAATTTCGTGCGAAAGAAGTGCTGCTTATGTTATTTCGTGTGGAAAAATAAGGTTGCCAGATGTATTTTACATGTTTTCCACAATAAAAACAGAGTACTGCTTTTGCGAAATTATTTCGCATATATTTCATTCCAAATATTTTATATGTAGTTTGACAGCATTTCGCACGGAATTTTGAACAGAGTACCTAGCTTTAGACTAAATATACGATCTCGTTAGGATCGTATATTGAAAAATCTGTCTATAACAAAATGTTTTGAAAAAAGTAACCAAAATGAAAAATAAATACACATCAGGAATAAAAATAACCAATTTTGGTTATAAATAACCAAAAACGCCATCACTGGCCTTCAAATACCTTTGGACCTTTTAAAGCCATCACCAGCATCAATTGGGAAGAGAAACACTGTTATGGAACAAGCTTATGTTCCAAGCCAGGCGATAAGGTATAAACCTTAGGTTTACATCCGGCGAGATAATAGAAAGAGTTGGGGACGTAATCTACAATGTACTTTAATCCACACGAAGACGAAATACACTTATTAGATCTCACGTAAATCAGTTACGCGAGCGATTTTCGAATGAATTATCATTGCCAGATTCATACGAGAAACTCAATACTGCAGAAACTGTTAATACATACACTGAAGATGCTACTGAAACATCGACAATGATTCCGGAGGTACCAGCTGAAGTCAATCCGTCTCGTAACCAGGAGCGTGACAATCTTAACGGTGTAGACCAAAATTTGGAACCCCGAAAATCTAGACGTTACTCCCCATCTTGAAAAAGGGGAGATGTTGGCAACAGCCAAAACCATAATTAATAATCTGACAACCCCAGACTTTTTGAATTAAACGATATATTTTGTTTCTCCTTTTTGTTATGTTAGTTCTTTATTTTACCTTGATTAATAAACATCGTTAATAGGAATACTAATTTGTTTTAATTATAATTGTACCAACGTACAATTGTAACTGTTACAATTTTAAAATAATTTCAATCCGTAAAATAGTGAAAAAGTAATAGAGTGAATAAAAAAAGTTCAAAACGAGTCCACGTGTAAAACTTGTAAATATAAAATTGTTGGAAACAGTATTTTTTATCATTACAACATAAATAAACACCACAATGAGAACATGAAATAATTCACCGTTATTCTTGGAAGCGACTTTGCCAAAAATATATTATTTCAAAGATGATAGTGTACTTCAAAGTACTTTTGGGCAAAACGGGTCAAAATATGTTTTGTTTCCATTTTGTAAGCTTATTATTGTTGTGGTACTTATAAGTACCGTCGGTCGACAAAGGGTTAAGGTTCATATTATGTATGTTAGCTTATCATATGGAGCTTTATAATCAAGAACGAGATGTGTTTCATGACTTCTTGGCTGAAAATGAAGGCGTCAAAAAAGCGTCAGAAAAAGAGATCAGAAATACGAGCTTGAAAATAGTAACGGAGAACTCTCAACCGTTGTCATTCTTCGACTCTCAAGCATTTAAAATATTAACAGACCAAATTTTTAAAGGACTTATGTAATATGAATCGAATAAGATCTCATAACATAATTTCTATTGTCAGTGGCGAGTATAATCGAATTAAAAACATGATCACAGAAAAAATTAAGGGAAAGGTAATTTCCATAAAAATGGATAGTGCCACAAGGAATGAACGATCTTTACTGGGTATTAATATACAGCTAATTCTGGGCGGCAAGATTAAAATATACACGCTTAAGTGAAATGCGGACCTCATAAACTGCTCAAAATTTAAAGGAACATTTAGAAAATGATGACGATAAGGATGGATATAATGGCGATAACAGCAGTACTCAATATTCTGAAGATTCTGTTGCAGAAAATCAAGATTCCTTTTGCGAATATCTTTGTGAAAATTTACTCAGTGAGGTGTGCTGCTCATACACTTCAATTGGCGATAAATGATTTTCTACGCAACGATGAGAGGATGACAATTATTTGCAGTGTGCGGCAGATAGTAAAAACTTTGAGAACGCAGCAGTGAACGAGTTTTTCACCATTTAATTTTTTCTGTTATAATCGCTTGGAAGTCAAAAGAAAAAAAATCATAATAAAAAATCTTTGTAATGGCTATAGTCTATAGAAGACCTAAAAAAATAAAAATATTTTATAATGGTTATGAAAGACCTAAAAAAATAATAATCGTTTATAATGGTTATGAAAGACCATTGTAGAATTAGCAAGGTACAATTATTAGAAAGTATGTTATCAATTATACATTCCCTATAACGTCAAACAAAAGAAAATTAAAAAATATAAAAAGGAAATGCCAAAAAGAAATAATTGAATTTAAATTTTTATTACAAAAATTTACTAACAATTGAAGAAAAACTATATTTTTTAATAAGTGTGTATAATTTCAGTTAAAACGTAACAAATTTAAAAAATATCGCGGTAACAAATTAAAAAAAGTTAAGTGATTAAATACATAGTTTGACGTTTTAGGGGTGAACATTGGAAACTCTCTCTAATAATTGTACCTGGTAACTGATTGTACCATGATGAAAGACCTAGTTTAGTTTAACCCTTAAATGCATGATTTTTACTTTTATTTGTCTATAAAGTATCAAATATTTAGTTGATTTTTATTTATTATATTTCCTTTAGCTTTAGTTTGATTTAGAATTTCTTTAGCTGAAACATTTGATATACCATTTGATTTTTCGAAATTATAATCTGAATTAGTATCAAGCTTATATTCGTCTAAAATTAAGTGGAACTGGAATGTAGACAATTGGCAACAATATGCATTAAAGGGTTAAAATTTTTTTATAATGGTTATGAAAGACCAAAAAATATAAGAAAATGTATAATTGTTATCAAAGACCAAAAAAAAATAATACTCTTTTATAATGGTTATGGGAGGACTAAAATTAGTTTGAGTTATTTATAATTGTTATTACGGGACCTATTCCTTTGCATTAATTTTTTCTATAGCCAATTTCTTTAAAAAAAAAACAGTTATGTTTTTGTTTTAGATTATACTTATACGTCAAGAATTTTTGGGTAATGACATAATTTATTACCGTCTCAATCCACGTGACTCAATATTTATACGATCAGGAGGGAGTAAGTTCCGGATAAATTTCTCTAAATAAAAGTCTACTCTATAGGCAAAGTATAACAAGTAAGCCAACTCTTTGACAGCAGTACCTAACTCTGAACATGTGTTAGTAACAAAAATGTACATGTGTTGGTGCCTTTTAAATTTTCACCAGACACACAGAGTTCTATGAAATTGTTTAAATTTGAATTTATTTAAATTTTGTTATATTTTCAATAACAAAAATTTAAACTCTGTTCTATGTTTTAAAATCTACCACAAACAAAATAAAATGTCAAAATTAATAAAAAAAAAATATTTTTTGAGTTTGTGCGAAATGGACATGTTTCGGAAAAGAAAAAGTGCTAAATGTGTTGAAAAAAATTTTAGTGAATTTATGTGTACACAGAAAAAAGTTTGTACATAAATAGTATGAACTGATTTCATTGATTTGTTTTAATCACAGATTATTACAGATATGAATCAGCTGTTTTTACGAATATGGCAACCAAAATACAACCTGTAAATAAATGTCAAAATGGTGGTGGTTGGAAAAGAGGGATAAATATATAATAATGTTTGTTTGTCCCTCTTTTCAAAATACGTTACTATCAATTTCAAAAAAAAATCAAACATTATTTATTGTCAATAAATTTAATATTGATTTGTGAAAAAATTGTATTAAAAATTAAATAAATTTAAAATTCGAATTCCTAAAGAAAGAATTCTCAACAGCATCTAGCCAATATAATAGGTAATAATAAAACTTTTCTAATAACAACATTAAAAGTAACAATATTAATTTCTGCAGGAAAGAACTTCCGGTAACAACTACTTCTAACAAATTTCGCCAACAACAGACCTGTTACAACAAATATAAGACCAAACCGCAGTGTTCAACTTTTTCAAAATGCCGTAAGTGCAGCAAATATATTCCTCCGTTCTGCAACACGCTAAATCTAAGAAATTCCCGGATCTTTTTTGATAATTCTTAGGAACAAGCGTTTTCCTAACAGCCAAAAGTTCACCTTCTTTAATTACATTACATATGTCGTTATGTCGTAAATGCTCACCAATTCCATTGTCTCTGAATTTTATTTCTTTATTTGATTTTTACAATTTTATTAATATTTTTTTATATACAAAAATGATTAAAATTTACTTCAATGTTTATTTTTGTTTTCATTTTCTTACAGTCATATATATGGTCTCTCACACTCATTGCTTATATTGTAAATTATATTTTTGTTCTCGCTCTGTAAACCACGACCAAAATAAAATCGTTTGAAACGTCAAAATAACCATACGGTTCGAAATTACTTATATGACACCTATCATTAGTTTCATATCTGTATAATCTGTGGTTTTAATAGTATATATGATTTTTTTCATACATACTATGTTTTTATTTTTTAATTATTGTATCAAAAAAATCTAAGTTGCTTGAAAAAAATTATAAAAAAAATTTCAATAACAATTTGTCTCTTGAAATCAAATGATATTATAAAATTTTTTTAAACGGGAATTTTCGTTGTTTTCCAAAAGATTAAAGGTAAATAAGTTTTACAAAAATATAAAAAATTATTGAAGTGTTTTGTGTGCAAACAAATCAGTGCGAATATAAATTATTTGATTCTACATTTGAAACGGGTGCATAATTTTAAAACAATTGGTGAGTTTTTTGCCTTAGTTGTGGTCAAGTTTTTGGGAATATGCATCGATACAAAAAACATTTAAATGTTTTTAAACCCTCGAATCGAGAGGATACACCTTAGTAATCAATTAGATGCAATGGAGGTAACTATTGAACCTGAGATTGAACCGAATATTATGAAATCTTACAAGACAAAATGTTTATGATATACAAGATATAATCAAAAGACTGTTGCTGACACCAATTAATGAAATCATCCAAAAGATAATAAATGATTGTATCGATGGGAAAATTAAAAACAAAGAAGAAACATTGTGTGAAATCAATCGAATTGGAAGTTTATTTGATATTTTTGATTCGGAATATAAGCTAATGAATCATCAAACAGAAAAAATCTTGCAGGTAAATTAACAATTTGTAAACTTGACGATGAATCTTTGATGAACAATGAAATACAAATATCAACTAAAAAATCGGAGGGAATTTTATTACCTATAAAAGACCAAATAAAATCATTGTTTGAAAAACATAATTTTTTAAAGGATTCATTAAAAGCAGTGAAAATGATTCGACGCTTAAAAATTTCATAAATGGAAAATTATGGCAGAACAAAATAAAATTGTATCCTGGAAAGTTGATGATTCCATATTTCGTTTACGCGGATGATTTCGGTATTAATAATCCATTAGGAGCGAAGAGTCGAAACCAAAATATATGTAATGTATACTATAGTTTTCCAACATTAAAAACAAAAAGTTCTCAATTTGAACAGGTATTTTTGGGATATGTTCTAAAATCGAATGATTTAAAACTTCTTAACCCTAACAAATGTTTTAATGAACTAACTAATGTAATTTATGACTTGGAAGTAAATGGATTAGATATAGCAACAATTTTTTTAATGTAGTCATTACTTCTCATTAATGTTCGTGCATGTGGGTTTGGGTGAACTTCTAACTTTATCAAATATGACTCCGCTTGTTTTTTTATTTCATTTTTCACCAGGGAGACACCTAGGTCCTTATGAATGTTAATATTTCTCACATACCAAGGCGCTGCTGTTATCATTCGTAATATTTTATTTTGGAATCTTTGAATTTTTTCAATATTAGAAGCTGAGGCCGTGCCCCATAATTGAATTCCATAGCACCATATGGGTTTTATTATTGATCTGTACAGCAAAAGTTTGCAATCTAAACTCAATCTCGAGTTTTTACCAATTAGCCAGTAAATTTGTAGTAATTTTAACTTCATTTGAGTCAATATGCTTTTCCCAGGTAAGACGTCGGTCTAGATGCAGACCTAGATATTTAACTTCAGTTTATTAAGTGAAGGATTCAGTTTATTTATTAGGATTGGAGGGCACGATTCCCTACGCAATGTGAAAGTGAGATGTATACATTTTTGCTCGTTTACTTTTGTTTTAAGCACCTTTCTATGTCGAGTATATGGTCTTGTAAAAGTACAGATGCTTCTTGGGAGTTTTCATGAATGGCTAGTATAGCTGTGTCATCAGCAAAAGTTGATATGTGGGTTCGACTGTTTGTAGACATATCACAAGTATATAGCAAATATAGGAAGGGACCCAGTATACTTCCTTGGGGTACGCCTGCTTCAATAGGCTGTAGTGAACTTATGAAGTCTCCCTCTTTAAGAACGAACTTTCGATGACTTAAATAACTTTCTAGAAGCTTATGTGTGTTCACCGGTAAATATTGTTTTATTTTTATCGATAATCCTTCATGCCATACTTTGTCGAAGGCTTGCGAAACGTCGATAAAGAGTGCAGAACAATATTTTGTTTCTTCAAATGTCTTGGATATGATTTCTACCAACCTGTGAGTTTGTTCTATGGTGTTATGTTTTTCTCGAAATCCGAATTGATTAGTTGGAATATAATCAAAATGATTCACTATCGGCTTTAACTTGTGCGTTAACAGCTTTGATATATTTGATAATGGGTCTATATGATTCTACTTTACTGTGATCTTTTCCCGGATTAGGTATCATTGTAACTAAAGAAACCTTCCATTCTGGTGGATAATATTCAAGGCGTAATATAGCATTAAAAATAAATAGGATTATTCTTAATGCAATTTGGAGTAGCTCGAGGAGCATCTTGTTACTGATTTTATCAATATCTCAATCTCTGAAATCTCAAAACGAAGTGGTTCAGCTGCAGTAATATGGGGTAAAGTAGGTGATATCTCTATTATGTCGTTTGGGGAAAATACATTCTTTAGATGACTAACAAACAGGTTTCCTTTTTTAGTATCGTTTCTCGCCCAGCCTCCACTAGAATTACGTAGAGGAGGTCTGCTAATTTTTTTGTAGCTCGCCATAGAGTAATTTGAGTACTGGGTGGCATCTAAGTTCTCCAGATATTTATTAATTGGGTCAGTTTTGCGTTTGTGAAGAAGCATACTAAGGCGTTTGCGACATTTTCTAAGCTCCGTTTTAAGTTGAGGGGATCTGTAGAGTTGCCACTCTAGACGAACTCTTCTTTTTTCAGCTAATAACTGTTCAATGTCTGCAGAATAGAGTCTATTGTATCTTATTTGTTGGGTTATTTGAGTGGCGTGTTCAACAGCAAATTTTAAGTTTTGTTCAAAATTTTTGAGTGAGATATCGATATCTTAGAGATATATTTTCTGTACTGTGTGTGCTAATATATTTTCTATATTTCAACCAATTTATTTTCGTGCTTGATATTGCAGAGTGACCAGTCGTGGATACTATTTCTCGGGGGTTCAATAGAGTAACGAAGGTGGGTGAGTGATCCGAGGATAATTCTAATGTGCATCCTTGGATTTGTTACATTGGGATGTGTTATGCAACTCTCCACAAACAACACATACGGGTGCCAATTTGCAATATGCCTTGGTATGTCCATATTCTTGGCAATTCATACATTGGACGGGCCCAAATCGTTTATGTGGTTCTTCTACCGTATAGCAACAAATGAAGATGGAAAAAATGTGAAGTTTATTTTGGCATTAGTTCTCGGAGACAATTTGGCATTAAATTCAATATTAAATTTTTCAAAATCATTTTCAAGTAACATGTATTGCAGATTTTGCAAAGTACCTAAAGAAAAGTGTCTCCCGCATAGAACGGACGGAGAGAGTAAAATATTACTCTCTTTTCACACATACGGGTGATACATGGCTTGAGGCATAGAGAATTATACATTTGAGTGAGATATCGATATCTTAGAGATATATTTTCTGTACTGTGTGTGCTAATATATTTTCTATATTACAACCAATTTATTTTCGTGCTTGATATTGCAGAGTGACCAGTCGTGGATACTATTTCTCGGGGGTTCAATAGAGTAACGAAGGTGGGTGAGTGATCCGAGGATAATTCTAATGTGCATCCTTGGATTTGTTACATTGGGATGTGTTATGCAACTCTCCACAAACAACACATACGGGTGCCAATTTGCAATATGCCTTGGTATGTCCATATTCTTGGCAATTCATACATTGGACGGGCCCAAATCGTTTATGTGGTTCTTCTACCGTATAGCAACAAATGAAGATGGAAAAAATGTGAAGTTTATTTTGGCATTAGTTCTCGGAGACAATTTGGCATTAAATTCAATATTAAATTTTTCAAAATCATTTTCAAGTAACATGTATTGCAGATTTTGCAAAGTACCTAAAGAAAAGTGTGAGAAATTATGTTATGAACTCGACATTCGATATTTCGTATGAATACCATACGAAATGTCAAAAATTACGAATCTGATGTTTTAATTCGAAATGTCTCAACTACTGGTGTTCACGAATATTCCAATTTCAATAGCATTCCGTCGTTCCATGTAACCAAAAAATTGTCTGTGGACATTATGCATTAAAGACCTGCACATTTTATGAAAAAAATTCATATAATTTATGAAAAAAATTCATATAATTTATAAAAAATTCTTAATTTGTGTTCATTCAATGTAAGAACAAAGTTAATTTATTTTATGAAAAAATATTTAAAAATCGTATACCTATATGTTCAGTTCCTACTATATATGAATAAATTCCTAACATGAATGAAAACGGTTTGGGAAAAAAAAGTCAAGTTCGATTCATACAATTTATTACAAAATTCATAATATTTAAGAACTTTTTTTTTTGTGTATTAAACTATATTTATTCGACATTTTATAATTACAATTTCGAGACTTTTGATGTGTATAATTCTCTCACAAGGGTGTTGAATTTACACTGTACCCGTATATGTGAGAGAGTAATTTTAAAAAATAGAGAGTCGGACTACTTGGTATACTTTGGTATGAAGCTTTTTAAAAAAGTTTAACATTTGTTGTCAACATTTTCAAAAACCCGATGGAGAGCATAGGTCATGTTCTGATAAAAAAAAATTGCAGAGCTTTTGGTAGAACTAACCCAAATATGCTAAAAGAAGCAAATTATTCAATAAAGAGCAAAATTATCAAAATAACAACTAACAAATCAATGCAAAATTTTTAAAATTGTCAGAAACTGAACTAAATTCATATTTTTGTTTGCCTTGGTGATCATATTAGATTCAGTATTTACCAACATTTATGTTTCACTTAATTTTCATATACAGATTATCGTCCGTTTTCCTTTTGGACTACCATTTACCAATTTTCTTAATTAAAAATATAATTGATTACAGATTATATATTTTTTTTTTCATTTGGACCACTATTTATGGACTTATAGCAACGTTTACATTTCTGTTCATTGTTATATGAAAAATCGATTTTGGGTTGAAAATATTAGTGATCACAGATTATCGTCCATTTTCCATTCGGACAAGTATTTACAAGGAACATTAAACTACATAATAATTATATACAGTGAATTCGAGAAAATTTGTTCACGTTTCAGAGTAAATGAAAAAATTAAACTGTTCACTTTTCGAGTCGTCCATGTTTTCGGGTATTCAAGTTTCCGCGAACTCACTGTAAAACGACTATTGGCGCTTTATATAAAAACGCTTATAAACAGCAAATACAACACTGTGTTATGAAAAAAAATGTAAACATCTGTTAAACTTCAAATTGTGTTGGTTTTGTTGTATTATTAACCAGACAGTAAACAATTGCTACACATTATTTAAAACGAAAAAAATCACATTTTAATCCTTAATTAATATATTAAACTAAAAATAAACTATACAAAATGAGAAACGAAATTATTGCCAATAGTTGCCGTATTTGTTTGACACAAACAAAAAAACTACGTTCCTTATACAAACCAATAGAAGAAGGAGACGAACCGCCAAATGAAATGTTGCATCTCATCACTGGAATACAAGTGGAAAAGGTTTGTTTCGCAAAATTGTTTTAGCAAATTAGTTTATTTAGGTATAAATGTGTGTTTTAATAATTGCAGTTGGATGAACATGAAACATTACCAAAAAATATTTGTAAAAATTGTGAGTTGTCCCTGAGTATGGCATTTGAGTTTCGCGAAAATGCCTTGAATACACAACGAATTATTGCCTCGTATTTGATTGAGTTGAATGGATATGAGAGCAATGAAGACAGTAATAAATCTCACATTTCAAATTATAAAACGAAATATGAAGAAATAATGAATTTGGAACCATTAGATTGTGTGGACGCTCTAGAGGAAGAAATACAAATTTTAACTAAGGATGAACATAAATCATCTCTGGTAAATGAGGAAGAATTAAATGAAACAACAGCCAATGACGAAGACAATACCGTTGAAGAGGATGAGCAGGAATATTATAAACAACAAGAACAAGATTTTATATTAAAAGATCCGCATGAAAATGAGAATGAAATTGAGCATGAAAGCTATTTAGACCACCAGAAGAATGAACAATATGAAGAACAAGATGATGATAATGGGGAACAACAAGAAACAGTCTGTGATGAGCAAGAAGAAATTGAATGCAAAGAAGATCAGGTTAATATGTCGACCGAGGATGAAGATTATGAACATATTCCAAAATCCATTACAAAAACTAGAAGTACAAAAGCTAAAAGAAAGAGAACTTCCAAAATAATACCAAAACCTTTAGAAAAACTATTGGAGAATAATTCAATGAGTAATATGAAACTAATTCCTCGACGTGGCCGCAAACCAACAAATGCAAGCAACCAAACTGGTCATATTTGTGATATATGTGGAAATGTATTTGCCAAACTTGGACGTATGATGGAGCATAGACAGCGGCATGATAAAGAACATAGATATTGTTGCGAGTAAGTTGATAGATGTTATATTATTCCATATTAACTTGTAATTAGTGTAACTTACCTTATTGTTTAGAATATGTGAACAAACATTTCTTACGCGCGAACTTCTACGCAAGCACATGTTTTCCCACAGCGGCGGAAAGCCATTGAAGTGTAAATATTGCTCCCGAAAATTTTATTACGAAAGCGTAAGAAGAGCACATGAAGCGTAAGTCAAATATACATATATACATATTTTTGAAGTGTAATCTAAATATGATTTTCAAATTTTCCCAGGATACACCAAGGTCTTAAACCCCACGTTTGCGATGTTTGTGACAAAGCCTTTGCCTATGCTCACGCCTTAAAGAAGCACAAACTAATACATACCGAAATCAAACTATATCGTTGTGAATACTGCAATAAAGATTTTCGCCTACAGCATCACCTAAAACAGCATGAAATGACAAAATTACATCAAAACGCAGTACGTTTTGCACACGGTAGTACAATTTATGAAGATTGTCCTGACATGGTGACGGGAGAACAAGATATAATTGAGGACATTTTGTTTATAGAGGAGATTACTAATGATCAATTAGCCAGTGGTAGTTAAAATATGAAAACATAAATTATATACATGTTACCCTATAGATATTTAAATTAATAATGCAAGAAACACCAAATTTTTTTTTTATTTATTTTTCTATCATCAGTATACTTAAAAATATTGTTACAATAGAATAAACGCATAGAACGGACGGAGAGAGTAAAATATTACTCTCTTTTCACACATACGGGTGATACATGGCTTGAGGCATAGAGAATTATACATAGAGACGAGACACTCCGTTTTGTCAAACAAAAATACAACAAATCATATGTTTGATACAACAACAAAATACATTGACTCATAGACAATATGCATTGACTAGCATGTATTTTGTTGTTGCAAGAGATAGGTTTTTGACAACAGACTTAGGTTTTTGACAATTTCGTCTCGTCTCTATGTTACCCTATGGCTTGAGGTTTAACTTAAAATAAGTATTGCAGCAAATACAGGCCTGCTTATAATATGATACTTGCAAATTTAAATATATTGATACAACTTAGGGGAAAAAAGATAGAGGAAAAAACACTGTTTATGTTCTTTAAGATACTTAATATTAACAACTACTATTAACTTCATCTGTGAAGTTGTAGAAGGAATTAATCTTCAAATCTTTTTGTAAGTTTAGAAATTATAGTTTTAAACATATCTTGTAGGTTAGCAGTGGGGTAACGTCTATTTAAGTTATAGATAATCTTAAGGTTTTTATTTTGAATGATTTGTAGTTTTTTAATTAGAGTTTTGGCATCCATGTCATTATGGGTGAATGCATGTTTTATATAGTAAAAGTTTATTTTTTGTGTTTAGTGTTGATTTTCGGTTCAGGAGGGGGAAGAGAGCTTTTCCACATCTTACAGCTTTGTTACATACATGAACAATATGCTCCTTAAATGTTAATTTTTTTATCTAGTATTATACCGAGATATTTTACAGATGTTTTTATGGGAATAGTTGATCCCTGTATTTCCAATGGAATTGTTGGAACCCTTTTAGGTGATTTATTGAATGGGAATATTATCGCTTGTGTTATTCCCTCATTAACTTTTATTTTCCATTTCGTGAAGTACTTTTGAACCATGATACAATAATTGTTATATCATGCTTTTGAACATGAATAATAGATGTTTTCATATTTTTGATAATTGCGTTTGAAAGTTTTCCGCTTGATATTATAGCTGTATCATCGGCATAAAGCGCTGCAGTGTTTTTAAGTAATTTAAAATCAGAGGTATATATTGAGTATAACAACGGTGATAGGACAGATCCTTGTGGTACGCCAGCCTTGATATTTATTGTGCAGGACATGTCATTTTAGAAACACCAAATAATAATTGTCATCTCATACAAGTTTTATTTACAGGTTAAAAGTTGGATCAACTTATAGCAAGCGGGTGTATTTTTTGGAAAATTCTGACTAGTCTGGGAACAGTATAAATAATGAATAGAGATTGTGTTTAAATTATTTGTATGTATACACTTTACCAAGATTTCTACATTGTTGTCTTGCGACACCATTAATTATATACATATATATTCTGGATCGTTATATATAGCGGAGTCGTTATGTCCGCCATGTCCGTCTGTATGTTGAAATCAATTTTCCGAAGCCCCCAAATAACATACATACATGATTGATACATCAATATCGCTGCTATAGTCCTTATTCGTTCGCTATTTAATTCGGGAAAATCGGCGAACAAATGGCTGAGATATGCAAAAAAGCACGACCTCGATTTATTTATTTATATCTAGGTACTAAGTCATTAATATAGACAATATGGATGTTTAATGATATACATATCAAAGATCTTTCCAACGTAGTATATAACGCCATAGAAAATCGGACGTACAATGGGCCAAAATCAGGAACAATATTTCTAAACCCGATTTTTGTTCACCCAAAAAATATAATAACCACTTTTTTGTTAGAGAATAGTATATAAGATTCGGCAAAGCCGAATAATTAATCAATAGATAAAAGTAATTATTCAAAAAGATATAGGATTTTGCATTCAGAAATAAGTATGTATACATACATTTTTTAAGATATTACAATAAAATTGCAAAAAATATTTTTTCTTTGATGTATATCGCAGACATTTGCCTGTTTGCTGAATATTTTACCATCAAAAACTCATTTTCATGAAAATCTAAGATAGAGTAGAATATAGCCCCACGATATAGAAAACAATGAATTACTTTTCATTAATTTTATAATGTATGCATAAATAACATAGATGACAACTATAGAATCAAAAACACAAGTCTGTTGTAAAAAACCTAATTCATGAGATTGTATTGTCATGTATTTTGGTATTGCATCATCCATATGTGTGAAAAGAGAACATTTCTTCCATTCTATGCACATATTTATTCTATGATAAATAACATCAATTCAAATACGGTTTTACTTATTTTTTTATTTAAATGACTACACTATATTCAATAATATTTAATGATTAATGAGTATTTTCGGATCTTTTGGACTTTTACATTTTAATATGTATTAGTAACAAAACGCATCCATGAAAGCAACTACGAATTATTGAAGACTGCAAACAAGATCCTTCAATTTTTTCTCTTATACTCTACTTACAATGCTAAAAACGAACGTCGAAAATCTGTATCACAAGAACTTCGATAGAAACCAACTTTTTTGCTGGTCATTTGGCGAAAACGTCGTATGCCTTCATGAATTTCTTGCACGCTAATGGGCTTTACAACTTCCATGCCTCGGCCCTGGGTTACTTCCGGACAAATGTGCATCATGGCTGGCGAAGCACCAGTCGAGGTGACACGGCTGTAGGGCTCGGTCACACGATTCGAAGAGTTCAAACGTGTTAGTATGGCATAATCCACTATGACAGCTATAGTTTCATGGGCAAAGTAAGCCAAAATATTCATAGTTGTTGTGGGTATTCTCAGATCGGCTGGCAAATCAAGAAAACGTCTAAATTTATTCTTAATCTTTTCGCCATGGCGGCAATAGAATGATGTTTTGCGTGCTTCATTAAATTCCAAGTATTGTTGACCACTCAATATCTGGGAAATGCGATCGGCACGAAACAGACGTCGAGTTCTATCTTCATCGTACATCTCGGGTACATCAATGCCAAGTTCTTCGTCAGAGTCTTGTTGATCCAAGTCTTCCATGAAATCTTGAGGACGACCAGTGCGTATGCTTAGGAATTTTTTCAATATACGCATATCCTTCAAGTGTTTTCGCATTCTGGCAATTTTCACCGGATGATTGCGCATTAAAAATTCGAAATCTGCCTGCGAGGGGCATGGATTATTCTTACGTTTCATAGCAACCAATGAAGCTTCATTGAACATGCCTCTTAGCTGTTGCTGCAATATATGTTCCACCAATTTAACGCTCTCCATGCGTGGTTGGTCACTATCGCCAAAACTCCGCATAATATCTGAAATTTCCGACAATAAAGAAACTGGTGAATCGTCTACCACCACAGCGGCTGTAGCATTTGTGTTTGAGACCGTCACCCCCGTTATGGCAGGATTTATAACTGCTCCTACATTATTTGTTGTATTATTGATGTTACAATTCATAATTATTAATATTGTTATAAGCACAAATCTCTAATACTCTGTGCTGTCCTTTAAGTAAAATTAAACACTGTTAATTGCATGTTTTTTTAAGAGGTAAACAAAATTATTTACATTATTGCCAGCTTTAAGTTATTTAGCACAGCTGTGTATATAGATGACAACTAGATATTGCCAGGTCTTTGTTACTTTTGTTTTAATTAAGTCTTGCCAACTACTTTTAATAATTTGATGCACTTTACATTTTTTATATAGTTGGCAATTTTAGATTTATTTTTTTTCACGGCGGCATTTCTCTTTACGCATTTGTGTGCTAAATTATTTTTGGAAGAAATGCTAAATTCTTAAATATATTCGTGTAAAATTATTGTTTTAATTGTAACGCTGACAATATGTTACTAAACGAGTCCATAAAAGCATCAAATATCTCACAATTTCAACAAAATGATGGCTCTATGCAAAACATTAGTGCAACAAACACGATTGGCGTCATCACAGCCAGCACGGTTTCTGCTGGTTCATCCTCCGCGACAACAGCAGCTGGAACACCTTTAAGATCACGCAATTACAACAGGGATCGCCAGCAGTCCGATGATAAACAGGATACAACAAATATTAAGGGTAAAAATCCCCCAAAACCAATGGAGGAATTTTACAAAGATCTACAACAATTTCATGAGAAAAGAGGGTAAGAAGCTATTGAATGTAATTGTGGATTTAAGACATTGTATCTGCTAGCCACTTATCTGGTTGTAGTTTTAGTGGCATAATACTATATTTTTTTAAAAAAATATTTAACAAGACCCAAATAACTAGTCATATGGCATTTAAGAAATACATATACAGCAAATGTCTACAACATTAAGTTATATTGACTAATCCAGAACCAGCATATTGAAAGACCCTAGGGCATTCAACTGTGTAGTTTGTTCTTTAAAATAAAATTAGGCTCTAGTAGCTTAGTAAGTATATTTCATTACAAATCCAATTTCCTAAGGAATTTGAAATTTCGTGGAGTGAAATAAATTTAAAGAATATTAATATCTTTATTGAAACCTTTATAAAATAATTAGTTACAATGTTTTGAGGATTTACAATTAACAACTAAATAATTTAATAAAGAAACTACTAATATCACAGTATTAAGGAAAATCAGTCTAAAAACCTTGAATCAACATAAATCACTAGAATATCTGGGGTTTAGCTTATGTATTACTTCCAGATTTCTATTTTGTATTATCTGCAATTTTCTAGTATTAGTTTTAGCAGCTTTATGAATTGGCCGAATACAAATTTTGAACAGAACGAGAATAAGAATCTTGTTTTTTAAATTAAGTTTAGATCTTCTGTTGAGCGCATTAAATTTGCTTTTTCACAAATATATGTAGAATATGTCATGTGTTGATAGCTAATTATCTAAAATAATTCCTAGATATTTGATATTATCCTTCAGTGGGATTAAAACTCCCCTAGAACATAAATGTTTTGTTGGAAAACTTTTTAGCGATCTATAATATCGCTGGCTTAACATGCAAAGGCTCTAAGTTCACTTTTTTAGAAATTGAGATTTTAATGCAGTAATGTACAATAAGTAATAATACATTGATTACAAAGAAAAAAATTTTAGTTATCTCGCTTTTTGTTGTTGTTTTGTAGTGATGAGCAAAGGCGCTTAGTCCAATTTATCACAATTTAAAACAAGAAAAAGCTCTAAGTCCCTATAAAAAGTACAGTTTAACCTTTTCTGTCAAATTGTTAATAACATACAGTGGTGGCCAGTAATTTAAGACAAAAATTGTTTGCTAAATTCCATGTAATTGTCAATTATTTTTTCAAATATTTCCACAAATATGTATGCATGAGGACTGTTTTAACATACAAGTGTGTTTTATTCGACTGTGTCAATTCACACATATTCACCATGAACACATAAAATTTGTCTACAACTTGACCAAAAAAATTTTTTTTTAGATAAACATATTTTCTCACATTTATATCATTATAATTTTATTATTATAATATATTCGGACCAAATTTCGTATTTTTAGTTCCATTAGTTTCGGTCATATCATGTTATTAACAGCGGATGTTCGCTGAGGTGGGTCAACGTATTTCCACATATCTTTGTCCATATATGTTTTACCGATTTTTCCAAACATTTTTCAGAAACTAGAAACATTAATAATAAATTTCATACCCTTAGAGGTCCTTTTATTTTGGCTCTATCGCACTTAAAATTCAGTTGATGAAAAAAATTCAAGTATTTGTCTTAAATTGGTGGCCACCACTGTATATTAAAACAAATAAGAAAAAATGGTCGTTCAAGAACAACCATTTAATACCCTACACTAAGTAAATGAGCAAAATTAATTTTCTTTTAAAATTTCAATAATTTATTTTCGGAAGAGGGTCTTATTTGGGAGCTATGACTAATTATGGACCGATCGCCAAGTTATTTGCGTTGAATTTTATGTGCATACCAACATTTTTAAGAGATTTATGCTCATTAAAGTGATTTTTGGAAGCGGGCCTTATAAGGGAGCTATGACTAATTATAAACCGATCGGCATGAAATTAGGTGACATGATTTCCATAGTATAAAGTATTTCGGGAGGACATTTGTATGGGAGCTAGGGGAAATAATGGACCGATTTCAGCCAGTTTCAATATGCTTAGTCCTTGGGCCTAAAAAAGTTTATATACCACATTTTATCGAAATGTCTTCAAAATTAATCGACTCATAAAGTGATTCTGAGTCTATCGGTATAATTTAAGGTGGGTGTTACACTAATATTTTTGGGCGTTACAAACATCTACACCAACGCATTATAGCTATGTATATTCGGCTGTGCCGAATCTTATATACCCTTCAACAAATTTTACTTTAAAATACAAATTTTAAATATTTTTAGAAATACAAAATTTAAAATTTTTTTTTTTCAAAATTGTTTTGTAAAATTAAAAAAAAATTACAAATTTTTTTTTTCTAAATTGTTTTTCTCAAGTTTTTTTAAATTTTTTTTTTCTAAATTGTTTTTCTCAAGTTTTTTTTTAATTTTTTTTTTTAATTATTAGTGAAAAGCAAGTAGGAGAGCTATATTTGGCTGTGCCGAATCTTATATACACTTTTTAAAAAAGTTTTTTCGATTTTTTTTTAAATTTTTTTTTTAATTTTTAAAAAATTTAAAAAAAAGAATTTATGACAAAAAAATTTTTTGATGAAAAAAAATTCGGGTTAAAATATAATTTTCCCGATTTTGACCCATTGTAGGTCCAGAATTCAAAAATATTTACGTAAAAAAAAGTTTGATGATTACGTTATGGCAGTATGATTTTCCTCAGGAATATAAATCCATCAAAGTGGGTATTTAAAGTGAAAACAAAGCCAGATGGGATTATAGAGAAATTAAAATCAAGATCAGTAGTTTAATGGGTCAATTATGGATGGCACCGAACTTCAGTTGCGTTGCCCATTTCTATATAGTGTCTTACCCGAGCCCTTTTCCAGATTTCCATAATAAGATTTTTTTAAAACTCAAATTGATTGGAATACCAAGATTATAGCAGATATCCCACTAATCAGGCTTGGGGGGTAATGATAACATTGTGTAATATATTACTGGTAAATTACCATTACCTTGTAATTATAATTGGATTTTTGCAATTGCAATTACTTGTAATGTGTAATTGACCAATAGCACATTACAATTACAAGTAATTGTAAAATTTTACAATACAATTACATGTAATTGTAATTGAAAAATGTCAATTACAATTACAAAATTAAGAAAAAGTAATAGCAATATGACTAAAACTATGTAATGATTACTTTCAAAGTATTTATTATTAAAATAATATAAAATTACAGAAGTTACCAATTACTTATTTTTATAGTGTGTATCAACCTCACCGGTTGTACCAAGCTATATCCAGAAACCCTGTGGTATATGGACTCTGAATAGTATGGAGACACTTGAGGTCCTACTAGATACTCATTTTCCAGGTTGCCTTCTAGTCGATGATGAGACTGTGAATATGGCTGCTGATTCTGTTGCTCCGTGTGATAACTCTGTTCCAATAAACAGGGAAAGAATCCAATGGGCAATCAAAAGCTTCGACCCGTTTAAATCTCCTGGGCCGGATGGCATTATTCCTGCTGATCTTCAAAAGAACGAAGAATTAGTTGTACCTAGGACTACCATTTTTATATAGTGTCATATCCGAGCCCTTTTACTAATTTGCATATACACATCTGCTCAAAATAATAGATACACCTAATTGGAAAAAATTTAAATGGCGGTAACATTGAAAATTTCCTCGCAAGCGTTAAGAATACATCATATTATTAAAATTTCTATCTGGCAATGTCATGTCAGTCAAAAATCTGGCAACTATTTGCTTTCATGTTGATTTTTAAAAACGAATTTATTTGAATTACAAATAATTATTTGCTCATAAAAATAGATACACATAAGTAATTTGTAATTTGTTTATATACAATTTTTTGTTCCTATTGAAACAGTAAGTATAATTTAAATTTTAGCAACAATTTTATAAAAAATAGGACTCTTTTGAAGAAAATGGGACGAAATCATCATTGTACCGAAGATGAGAAAAAAATTGTTCAAACGATGAGAAATCAAGGAAAATCATTACGGGAAATAGCAAAGAGCATAGGAAGATCTTTACATTTTGTCCAAAATGCTTTATCTAAAAAACAAAAAAGAGAAACTCGCGGTAGACCAAAGAAAACCAGTCCAGAAACAGATAGGCGGATCGTCCTTATAGTTAAAAAAGACCCTTTCATATCATCGAAAGCTATTTCTGCGGAGCTATGTAACGAAATCAGTCCACAAACAGTTCGTCGTCGTCTTTTACAAGCTAAATTGCCGGGAAGAATTGCCAGAAAAGTGCCACTAATGCGCCAAAAAAATATCAAGACAAGATTAGAATTTGCTAAAGAGCACTTACAATGGTCCGGGTGTGAAGGCGAAACAAAATGGAGAAATAATTTATGGAGCGACGAAACAAAAATAAATTTGTTTGGAAACGACTGCCAAAGAAATGTACGCCGACCAAAAGGAAAAGAATTCCACGTTAAATTTACAAAAAAGACGGTAAAACATGGCGGGGGAAACATAATGGTTTGGGGTTGCTTTTCATGGAATGGTGTTGGTCCGATATTCCGAATAGAAGATACCATGAATGCTAGTGGGTATAGAGACATATTGGAAAACGTAATGCTTCCATATGCATCGGAAAATATGGCATTAATATGGACATTCCAGCAGGACAACGACCCAAAACATAGTTCAAGATTAGTTAAAAACTGGTTCTTGGAGAATAACGTACCTGTTTTAAGCTGACCCAGCCAATCCCCTGATTTAAACCCAATAGAAAACTTGTGGAGTGAATTAAAGATAAGGCTTTCGAAGGCAGTTTTCAAAAATAAAGACGATTTATGGGAGAAAACGCAAAAAATATGGTACGAGATTCCATTGGAGAAGTGTCAGAACTTGATATCCAGTATGCCCAGAAGAGTGGAGAAAGTTTTACAAAACAAAGGTGGATATACTGGATACTAGCTTTACTTTAATAATAAACTAATTTTTTTAAGATAAAATTTATTAGCTTTTGTTTAATAAGAATTTTTAAAAATGTATCTATTATTATGAGCACCAAATTTTTCGAAATTTAAGAAATTTAATTTACTTTATAATATTTATTATTAATTATGAAATATTTTGTTTTTTACTCTCCTTTTAACTATAAATAAAAATCGACTGAATTTTTTTTATAATTTTACAATATACCATTATTTTTTTTCGTTTTTAAAAAATAAATTTTGGTGTATCTATTATTTTGAGCAGATGTGTATGTATGAATGTATTTTCGTCAATATCTACTTAGTCTCTGTATTCATTCAGTCAAAATTGTTATGTCCAAAATAAGCGAGTTTTAATCATTACTATTTTTTTATAAAAAAAAGAAACTTCCAACTATTTATACGAAATCTAAATTATTTTTATTATAGCACTCCCATCATGCATATGCCGAAAATAACAGGACGTCAGGTTGATCTTCATCGTTTATATTGTGAGGTCACAGAGAGAGGGGGCTTTCAAAAGGTCAATATGCGTGACGAATGGGAAGAAATTTTACCCGAACTGGGTTTAAAAGAGAAAATTGTCAATGGTTCGGCTGCTCTCAAATATATTTATCGTCGTGTTTTGGAAAAATATGAATGTTTAAATTATTTCGGCGAAGATCCCGATAAAGTAGACGCTCTAGCGGCGGCTGAAATTAATGAATTCAATATGGGTGGTGGACGAGGTAGAGGTTCACGTCATCCCACCTCTTACAGCAGCTCTAATCCAACCATTATATCAAATGTGGCCATGTCATACAACTATCGGCAGCATCATGTTAATATGGAAAGAAGGAGGCAATTTAAACTATCCACAGATCTGCATAAACCCTCTCCATATGAGAAGTTAATGTTGTCATTGCTCTCCCCACTACCAAACGAACAAGACTTTGCCATCAATGCATGTACGCTCATGGCCAATGAGAGTAGACATACCTTGAAACTGAACGAATACCCAAAGTTATTGGATGCCTTGTTGGCTCATACTGGTGTATTTTCTGATTACACCATGCGTAAGCTATTCCAGCACATCTATAGTGGTGTTAGGCATCATTCTTTGTATGGATTTTGGTATGATTTGTTAAATGAAAAACCACAAATTTTGGACCTGTACACGGATGAGCAGTCATTACGCGAAGCAGCTTTAGTGGATGACTACGATGATGGAAAACCGGAAATGGAGGGCATATGGCAGGATTGTAAAGAATTGGATTTTTTAAATTTACGCACTGGTTTGGGCACCCAGGACTATGTTGGCCAGCGGGTAATACAGGTAGTGTCCATACTACGTAATCTGAGTTTCCAAGAGGAGAACTTGGGGGTTTTAGTAAAAAATAAGACATTTCTACGTTTCCTGGTGATGAGTTCGAACATACGCTGGGGCAATGTTCATATACAGGCTCTGGAGATTGCGGGCAATGTTGCAGGAGAATTAGAAATCTTAGATCCTACGGTAGACGACTTGTCACGTTGCCTAATGGCCACTCTATGTGATGGCATTGAGGGTCCTGATCGTGGTGTCATTATCAATTGCTTAGAGATTTTGTACAAACTGTGTCAGAAGGATTCAAATGAGGACTATGTTCTGAAGTGTTTAAATAACAATTTCTATAATGCTATTACCTTGTTTTTGTCTCTTAACGATATAATGCTTTTGTTGTTTACCCTGGAAGCCATTTATGCGCTTACTTGTTTGGGTCCCAAAAGTTGCCACTCTATGATGCAGGTAAAGGGCATTGTGGATCAATTGATTTCACTGATTACTGTAGAGGCCCAAGCTTATGGTCCGGATGGTTGTATATTGATGCGTGTTGTTGAGACCGTGCCGGGCAATATGCTGCCCATGGTGGCACAAAATATAGCCAACTTGCAAAATGTGGCCAATATACAAAAACAAACCACCACAATAAGCAGCCACAATCAAATTAAACCACAGATTCTGACACCCAATCCAATGCCAGCACCTGACATAACCGACTCTATAGCTGAACACACACCACAACCACAACAACAGCAGCTGCATCAGCCTCAACAACAGTTACAAATGCCTCAAAACTTTACACACGATGATGAACAATACGCATTGGCCTGGCTGGGAGCCACATTCGAACGCACCTCTAGTGTGGAGAGTCACGTTGAGACGCAGGAATTGTATCGCATGTATTTGTCACACTGTCAAAAGTCTGGCAAGCATTCGGTAGTTAATCATTTGCATTTTCCCAAATTGGTACGTCTCATTTTCACCACTACCGTTGGCCCGGCTACGGTAAGAAAACCAGATGGTACAGATTTGCCTGGATTACACTATGTTTCCATAAGAATCAGAGCTCAACCACTGCCTTTACAAAAATCAATTATATCGGTAGGTGCTGGTCAAAGCTCACCCTCGGCCAAGCAATCCGAAATTCCAGGCTCCGCTAGAAAAACTAAGAAAAAATTAAAGCAGCAAGTGGAAACGCCGGTACCCACCACAACAACACCTCCTGTTATTGTTGCTACTACGGTAGCTCCTCAAACATCCACAAATTCAGTTGCTGGCACCTCTGCTACGATAGATAACCCAACTTCTGCCACAAGCGCAGCTGAAGCGGTTAAACAAGAAGTAAATCCTGTTAACCCACCAATAACACAAACGTTAGTACAATCAGTGACTGAAACGCGTTCTCCAACTCCCCAGCAAATTGATATCAAAAGCGAAGAAAAAATGGATATTGATGAAAAAGACAATGTGACTGCTAAATTAGAAAACCAAACACAGCCAACCATGCCAACACCGGAGCCAGAACCCATGCAGATAACCGATTCAACTTCAGTGATCCAGCCAGCAATGGCACAAAATCCCTCATCTTCTTTAATAAAAAGTATGCTGGCCAACAAAGTAAACCAAAGGCAACTGAAACAAAAGGACAATACTGCAACTTCTAATCCTACAACAACTACTGCTGCTGTACCCACTACTCCAACACAACCCATTAAAGTGGCCAGTACAGCCATCACTGCTTTGGTTAACAATCCCCTAATGCAACACACACCGGTAAAAGTAGGACAAACTACCATAAAACCTTTAAATCATCATCCTCCCACTTTAGACAAAAAACCACAAATATCCGAATCTACACCACCACCTTTAGCTCCCCTAAGTGGGGCCAATGTTGCCAAGGATGCCTGTGGCAGACCCATAATTTTAGCCAACCAAATGTTGGTAGATATTTTGGATAAGAAAATGGTTGATCCACCTATACCGGGCAGCATAATTCAGAAACGTAAAATAGACGACCATTCGGGAAACAATAAACGTTTGGCTTTAGAAACCACCTCAGCAGCAGCACCATCAGCCAAAGAGGAGGTCCAAGTAACGCCTTCTAAGAATGCCGCCAACTTATATGCTGAAATGGCTGCTTCCATATTGGAGGATGAAGATCTTGAAGAGTTCTCCACTCAATCACAACAGCAACAGCCGCCTCAACCACAATTGGAACAACAACAACAAATGCAGCAAACGTCTCTTATAATGCCAGCCAAGGTACAACAGCAGCAGACAACGTCAGCACCCCTACAGGGTGTTCAAAGACAATTAATGTTTCAATCGAATCAGCAACAACTGAAACTAACGCAACCCGTAGCAACCTCCAACCAGCAGATGCCCAATGCGATGGCAACTATTAAAACAGACCAAGGCCTACAAACCGTTCCAGTAATACTGCAACAGAAGCCCATGGAAATGCAACAGCAGAGTCAAACTCAAATGATACAACAAATGATGCAACCAGCGCAACAACAGCAACAGCAGACTTACGTTTTAGCTACAAATCAACAAGGGCAAACTTATTTAGTGGCCCAACAGACCCAGTCACATCCTCCTCCTCCGCCACCACAACCCACGCAAACAGTGCTGGTAACTCAAACTCCGCAACAGCAGTCGACAGGGCAAAAAACCATAATTATATTGCAACAACAACCCATGCAGGGACAACAGCAGCAGATAATTACCACTGGCCCTCCAGGTCAAGGACAAAAAATGATAATGACCACTTCTCAGGGTCAGCAAGTGCTGGTTACACAAAGACCTCAAACGCCTCAGCAAATTTTCATCAATCCCCAAACAGGCGCCGCCACGCACATACAACATATGCCCATGCAAACCCAAACCAGACAAATTATACAAACATCTAACCAGCAGCAGCAAACACAACAAATCCAAGCAGGACAAATATCTCCTTCCCTGCTCAATCAACTCAATCAAATTCCAGCCACCATAAAACTACACCAGCCAATAGCGCAGCATTCGACGCCACCTCAACAACCACAACCAGCTACTATTACACGCATGGCAAAAACCGTTTCCTTAGTACAATCCACCAATACACCTACCGCACCGGTGGCTATACCTCAGCTGCAACAACATCAATCCATCATACAACAGCACATAATATCGGGACCATCAGAAAAGCGCCATGTCATACTAAGTGGTGGCGCTGGTGCCGGAGGTGTGGGTATGCGTGCTATTGAAATAAAAGAAACGGTTATCACCCAGGCCCAGCAACCGCCACAACAGCAGCAACTGAACTCGCAGACAATTATAACACAACAACCACCACCGCAGGGATCAGCTTCCGCCACAACAACACCACCCCTTCTACAACAACAGGTACAACAACAAATAAGAACTGTTATTGAACAACAGCAACATCCTTCTATAATACAACAAAAAATATCCTCGTTGCCAGTTGTGCATCAACAACAACAACAGCAGCAGCCACAGACGTCGTCGTCTTCGGCGGCACTGCAACAGCAACCAATTAAAACACAAAATCAAGTTATGGTACAGTCAAATATTGCTGCCTCAAAACACAAAACACCACTACCACAGCAACAACAACAACAGCAAACACCAACACTTATAGCGGCAAAGGTTTGTTGCGTTTTTGCTCACTTATCTGCTTTGTCAGACAGCAAAACGACAAATTGCTTTACATTTAAATTTTTTCCATTACATTACAATTATTTTTATTTTGCTTCCATGATTTTGCCTGGTAAACCAAAAAATCATTATAATTTGAATTGATACATACAGACTCCCAGACGAAAGCAGCATCCTCCAGTCAGATATATTACATTCTTGCTTAGTGGTAAACCACAAAAGAGCTCTAGCAGCTTTATTAGATCAGGCTATGTTGGGTACCAGGGCACTGTAACATACAGGGTAATGAACTTAACTGGCTATACGCTATTCAGATGTAAACCTTAGTCCAGAGGCTTAAACCTACAATTTGTCACTATTATAGGCTGATCTTCGAACGTTTGTTTCCAACCAATCCTGGAACAGTATTACAGATTTCAGGGTATCCAAGGCTATTTGGCCAAAGTTGAATGCAAAAGCAGATTACTGATTGGGTGGTATAGGAGAAGTCTCAGGACTTTAGTAGGGGAGAAAACCGACCACTGCTCCATTGGAGCCTTCATTACCAAATTGGACAGTAATACACATAATTATTATTGGATGTGAAGGAAGGGTTTCAGGCCGAAAACAAAATGAAACTTTTTCAAGGAACTACCTATTTCATATATCATTAATTTCACCGTACATCAGAAACAAGTTGACCTCATTCCTACGACAGCCGGTTCTACCCACCGGAATGACCCGACTTTACTCGGCCAAGGGTTGTCAACTCAGCAATCACTGCTGCTACAACAACAACAACAAATTGACCTTGGGTCTTCCGAGACATTTGGACATTTCCATTTTTTTCTTTTAATTTCAAAAACTCTGTCGAGTTTATACTCGATTTTAATGTATCTTATGAAGCTGATCTCTTATTCATAATCAAATTGAATTTTTGTGTTATAAACATTTAAAAAAAAATTTAAAATTCAATTGCATTATGAATGCACTTTTAATTAAATATGCATTTCTATATTACTTAGTTCAATAAAATCCGATATCTAGATAAAGGTTTGTGTATATTTGAAATTGTACTATCGTCACATAAAAAAATTAAATTAGTTTAACATTTAAGATAACATTTTTGTGAAAATGAGTGAATTGAATTCACTTAATTGTGAATAAATTCGAAAGTAATTCATCGATTTTTATGGTGGATGTCTCATTTTGTTCGATATCTCATTTGCTATTTTCAAGTTAAAAAATATATTTTTTGCTTCAATTTGTTATTATAACACAGATTAACACGATTAAAACTCAATATCGGACTAACCCTTTTTGAGTTATTATAAATTTGTGGAGAAACGTCTAAAATTCACAATTTTACAAAAAAAAAATTAAAAAAAAATTCCAAAGAATTTAAAATTTGGACCATATTTGTAATACTGGAACCACTATACATCAAAATTGTGTAGTGATTTAAAAAGCCTCTAAAATTTTTCGATTTTGTTGCCATATGTTATCTTTTAAATGCATTCTTCATAAGATACGAATATTTAAATTAAAATCCCAAGTAAATTGTCTTGATGTTTAAAACTAATTTAAGTCTTGAATAAAAATGCAATTTTTTTTGGAAATTTAAGAGAATAAAAATTAAAATGTTCAAAGGATTCCGAAATGTTTACTCAAAATATTCAAGGTCAAAAAAACTTGTGTTTTTTGTACTCTTTGAATTCATGATATAAAAAATATATTTTCTTAATTTCTTTTAAAAGTTTCAGGTATTTTTTTATGTGCCTATTTATATAATGGACTTTTTCTCAATTTGAAATTTACTGGAGAAGCAAAACATTGGAATCAATAAAAAAAACTCAATTTCGATAAATACTAGTTTCGATCTTTCTACAGAGACCAACGATACGTATGTTGCATGTGACTCGTATTGTTTGGGGAATTTTGTAACAATTTTAGAATTGATCTATTTAGAAAGATAAATTTAAATATATTGTGATAACTAAATGTGAAAATTAATATTTAGCGTTACTCCTTAAAAAAATAGTTTTCTTTGCTGCTTACACTATTACTTACTACTACACATTTATATATTTTTTATTTTTAGATTTAAATTCTTTTTTCTCTGCTAAAAAGTACTTTCTTTTCAATTGAGTGTATTCTGAATATTCAGTTTTGGTAAAAAATCGAATTACGACCAGTATTTGGAATTCGGACAAAATTTGGACTAATTTCTGATTCACAAATAAACATAACATTGGATAGTAGTAAAACTAGCAAAATAATAGACTTATTATTATATTTTCGTTGCTTTTATACTTCATTATCATTTGTTTTGTTTCAAAATTTGAAATTATCTATTGCTGGTGTTTGTGTTACTTAACTTTGGTTGCTATTATTTTTACTTCATTTACATACTTGTATGCTTTTATCCTCCACTCTATTTTTTTGGAATATAATAAATAAACTTTTTTCTTAATTCTCAAATATCTAGCTACCGGATCCCACACCATCTTTGATACAACCCAAAAATATAAATCAATCTCAAAGCTTGGTACATACTGCCGCTCCTTCAATTCCAGTAACAACTCAAACTCCCGGGTTGGGAAATGTTAAAAAACCTGTATCACTGATAAAACCATCGTTACCAACAGTGAAATTGCCGCCAATCGTTAATTCCATAGGACCACCACCACTGGCAGCGGTAAATGCAACTACAGCAGCTAATAATGCGACAGCTCCAACAAATACTGAGGCAAACAAAAAAGAAGAAATTGCCAAAAGTCAACAAACAGTAGCTCAAGCTAACATGCAGGCAACATCTACGGCTAAGGCACTTCCCACACAAACTGCACAAACCTCTATAACATCTGCCACATCTACCACTTCAACCACATCTAGTAATATGGCTGCCATACCACAACCCCAAAACACTCCGAATCCACCACAATTGCCCACGCAACCACAACCCCAACAAGCGAATGCAAACCTTCCCCTGCCACCCCAACAACAACAACCACCACCCCAACAGCTCTCCACTCTCGATGCCCAATGGTTGTACATATGCGATTGGCGCAATTGTCCACGTAAAAAATTCAAATCAGTGGGTGATTTACAGCATCACGTTTGTACATCACATGCTCCAGATCATTTGGATCCAGCGGCCGACATCTTTTGTCAATGGGGAGTTGGTCCTGGCCTCTGCGATGGTGTACCACGTAAACGCTTCTCACTAATGACCCATCTAATCGATCATCATTTAACACTGGACAGTTTAAGAACGGCTGTGCAACGTAGAATTGCTACCGGCATGTATAATATTGCACCTGCTATACCGCCCGTAACTATAGTTCGCAACCTTGAGCTTTCACAAAGAGCTAACAATGCCTCTCCGTCTCCGTCAACCTCATCATCGTCCAGTTCTCAAACCCAATCGGCCACCGGCCTATCAGCTTTACAGGCCATCAAACGTCATACAACTGATTTAATGAATTCCAAAGAACTCATGGATGAGAATGAGGGACCCGTAACAAAGAGTATACGTTTGACTGCCTCACTGATTCTACGTAATTTAGTTATGTACACCTCTACAGCAAAGCGTAGCATACGTCGCCATGAACCACATCTGGCAAATATTGCTTTAAGTAATGTTGAATCAAGTGCCACTATATCTCATATACTCTACGAAATGAATGGTTGAATCATATTGGAATGATATAAATTTATAAATATCGGCTTTCTTTTTTATTTAATGTGTCTTCTTTAAGTTTAAAAAATGAGTTTTTAAGTTTGAATTGCATAAACAATTATATTATCTTCTATATTTTCTATAAAATTTCATTTCCATTCGAAATGTTTTCTAATATATTTAATCCACTTTTTGATTTTACAATAAAAACTCGATTTATAAAATCAATCATTATCTACATCTTTTATTTCTCATACAGCCTTAGGACTGAAAAAGTATAACCTACATTCTCTTATGGAAATTAGAATAGAAAAAAGTTATTAATTGGTTAGCATACCTTTGTTTTTTTTGTCCGTTTTTTTAAAATCCCATTCCATTGTTTTAGAAGTTCCAATACTACAATTTAATATGTAGAAATCATAAAATACCCAAAAGAGTAACTATATATAATTTTCCGCTGTCTGACATGCCCCGGGGGGTCTCCAACTGTTTGATGTTGAAGTTTGGATGACTCCTCCTGTTACATCCCAGAAGGAAATGTTGCGTCAACATGACGTTATGTTCCCTGACCGATAGAACCTTAGTTTCCTCGTGAAGGTGATATTCGGAGGTAATTTGGAGACAGTCTGTGACGGTTGCATTTTGACAGCTTTGAATATTTCTCCACTGAGTATCACTTAACGAATGCGACCATGTTGTTAGAGTAAAACGCGTGTGTCTATGTTGAGTGTTACAAAAGAACTGAAAAATCTTATTTATTCTCTCATCTTACTTGCTACTACATTACACTGAAACAACCGTTACTTTAATAGTGATGCTAAAACCAAATGGTTATTCTATTTACAACACCCTTCCTGAATAAACATTCCACTTAACCAATATTAAAATAAATCAATTCAAAAATATAGAAATCAATCAAAATTATACATAAATCAAAAGTTGCAAAAACATAAAATAAAAATTATTATATAAGTCCAAATTGGATTGTAAAATTTCCATATACATCAGCTGGAACGCCTTTTGTAAAGATGTCAGCTAGCATTCTCCTAGTATCCAAATAATCGAGTCTGACTTCTCCATTGTCCAACTTCTCGCGTATAA